>NC_133327.1:471443436-472125936 GCF_042186555.1 Aquarana catesbeiana
TGGTAAATGAGCTGCAGTATATTAAAGTGCGTCAGGGCACTTTTACTGCAATATATTGAAGTGCATTTGTACACTTTTACTGTGATATATTGAAATGTGTTAGTGCACTTTTACTGCAGTATATTGAAGTGCTTTGGTGCACTTTTACTGCAATATATTGAAGTGCATTAGGGCACTTTTACTGCAGTATATTGAAGTGCATCAGGCCACTTTTACTACAGTTTATTGAAGTGAGTCAGGGCACTTTAACTACTATATATTGAAGTGCATTAGTGCACTTTTACTGCAGTATATTGAAGTGCGTCAGTGCAGTTTTACTGCAGTATATTGTAGTGTGTCTGTGTAGCGAGTCCTCAAGTTAAAGTGCACTAAACACTACTTTCCATTGATTAAAGTGCATCCAATTACACATTTACCTGTCTCTATTACATTTCGGTAATAAACAAGAAGAGGCAGATGCTCCCATGCCACTATGTGGGGACCAGCAGCATCTGTGTAAACAGGCAAAGGTGGACATGGTCCGTCCTCAGGCAGGGCTCCATTTCCTCTGTTTAGTGATGTTGCCTGTGCTATCCAGCCACAGCATGCACTGGAGGTGGTGGCTGGCTTAATAAAACATCCTCATCCTCTATCACCCAAGCAAAGACTAGTGCACAGTCCACTGCAGCTGCCAGAGTGGCTTATCTGCCTCCTTGTCCACAGCTACTCCTGCCATAGGCATCATGCCATAGCATCATGCATGGAGGAGTCAGCTGAGTTATTTGAACACAGCATCAGCTACTTGCTCCTTGATGATGCACAGACATTACTTGATTCTGATGTTGGTTCTGAGGTTGAGGAAGGTAGGAACATGAGTGTACAGAGAGCGGAGAACACTAGTAAACAACAAATTGGCAGTCCTGTTCCCCCAGCCACAGCCTATTGCCAAGTTGGCTCCAGTGATGATAAGGATGGAGGGGATAATGAAGATGAGGTCACTGACGTGACTTAGGTGCCGGATAGAGCAGAGGAGGAAAGTGAGGGTGAAGCACAACCCCAACAAAGCAGCCATCATGGAAGAGTAGAGAGCAGCCACTCTATTCCATCAGATTGTTGAGCTGTTATCTCCCGGCCCACTTCCCACAGCTCAGCTGTATGGGTGTTTCTTAGCACATGTGCAGCCGATCACACTGTTGCAATTTGCAAACTTTGCCTCAAGCAGATCAAGCGTGGCAAAAACACCAGCCTTTTGGGTACCACATGTTTGACAAGGCATTTAACCTCCCACCACTGAGCCCATGCCAAGAGCACCTGAAAGCCACATAAAAGGGATGCAATTCAGCTCCTCCTCACTCCCCCTCACCTTTCAGGTCTATCCCTGCTATATCTCATTACCTCTGAGCAGTCTCGACTGACAGGGATGATGGTGTAGCAAAGGGTGTCAAAGGTCCCTGCAGCATGTCTGCCATCAGCTGTAGAGCATAGCAGGCAAATTTCTATGCCCCAGCTGCTGCAGCAAAGAAAAATTATAGTCACTGCCACCCACATGCCCAGTGTCTAAATTCAAGCTTGTCAAAGCTGCTGGCTATACAACTCCTGCCTTTCAGTCTGGTGGATTCTGCCCCCTTCCGTAAATTTTCAGAATGTGCTGTACTACAATGGCAGGTTCCCAGTTGCTATTTCTTTTCACATAAGGCCATTCCAGCTCTGTACAGTGCCGTGAAAAAGTATTCATACCCCTTGAAATTCTGCACATTTTGTCATGTTACAACCAAAAACGTAAATGTATTTTATTGGGATTTTATGTGATAGACCAACACAAAGTGGGACATAATTGTGAAGTGGAAGGAAAATTATACCCCTAACTAAAATCTAGTGGAACTAATTGCCTTCAGAAGTCACCTAATTAGTAAAAAGAGTCCACCTGTGTGTAATGTAATCATAGTATAAATATAGCTGTTCTGTGAAGCCCTCTGAGGATTTTTTAGAAAGCTTAGTTAACAAACAGCCTCAAGAAGGCCAAGGAACACACCAGACAGGTCAGGGATAAAGTTGTAGAGAAGTTTAAAGCAGGATTATTTTATAAAACAATACCCCAAGCTTTGAACATCTCACGGAGCACTGTTCAATCCATCATCCAAAAATGGAAAGAGTATGGCACAAATGTAAATCTACCAAGACATGGCCATCCACCTAAACTGACAGGCCGGGCAATGAGTGTATTAATCAGAGAAGCAGCCAACAGGCCCATGGTAACTCTGGAGGAGCTACAGAGTTTCACAGCTCAGGTGAGAGAATCTGTCCACAGGACAACTATTAGTCGTGCACTCCACAAATCTGGCCTTTATGGAAGAGTGGCAAGAAGAAAGCCATTGTTGAAAGAAAGCCATAAGTAGTCCCGTTTGCAGTTTGCGAGAAACCATGTGGGGGACACAGCAAACGTGGAAGAAGGTGTTCTGGTCAGATGAGACCAAAATTGAACTATTTGGCCTAAAAGCAAAACGCTGTGTGTGGCAGAAAACTAACGCTGCACATCACCCTGAACACACCATCCCCACCATGAAACATGGTGGCGGTAGCATCATGTTGTGGGGATGCTTTTCTTCAGCAGTAACAGGGAAGCTGGTCAGAGTTGATGGGGAGATAGATGGATCCAAATACAGGGCAATCTTAGAAGAAAACCTGTTATGCCCCGTACAAGAGGTCGACCAATATGGGTTTTTCTCTGGCCGATGCCGATATTTAGAAATTGCGGTGGCCGATATATGATGCTGATTTTTTTGGGCCGATATGTTAGGCCGATTTTTTTTTTTTCTTCCCTTCATCTCATAAAATCTAACAGTTAGACCCCTTTTACACTGGGGCGTTTTTTCAGGTGCATTTGGGCTAAAAATAGTGCCTGTAAAGTGCCTGCAAAACGGCTCCCCTGCAGTCTCAGTGTGAAAGCCCGAGTGCTTTCACACTGAGGCGATGCGCTGGCAGGATGTTAAAAAAAAGTCCTGCAAGCAGCATCTTTGGAGTGGTGCATACTGCTGCTCCACCACTCCTGCCCATTGAAATGAATGCGCACCGCTGCTGAAGCGCCTGCAAAGCGCTTCAGCAGCGGTGCATTTAACCCCTTCCTCGGCCGCTAGCTGGGTTATAAGCGCCCCGCTAGCAGCTGAATGGCGTCGCTAAAATGACGATAAAGCGCCGCTAAAACTAGCAGTGTTTTACCGTCAACGCATGCCCGCTCCAGTGTGAGGGCAACCTTAAGTAATAGGTGATACAGACATTTTTTTACATTTAAACATTTATTAAACAAAACAAACCTCCAATCAGTACACTTGTATGTATAATTTAGATTAAAAAAACCAAAAAACTATATCTTAAATATTTGTTCTGCTTCGCGTTATTGAACTGTTGTATAACACTAGTCAGACAGCTTAACAATAATTCAGAAGTCAAGAAACGTGAGACATCAGATCTGTATGTATTCTTTATCCCGAATAACTTTGTAAAACTACAACATAAGCATAAACAAAACATATGTGTTAGTACATTACATATTATACAGCAGCCTCACTCTATCAGTAAGGGTACTCACAGACAATTCCATCATTAGTCCAGGAATAGTTTAAGAGCTCTTCTACATGCAGTCTGATCCAGGAGCAGTAATGAAATGAAGGAAATACAGTTCCAGGTTAAAGGTTACTGCCTTTTACTATGAGGAGAATCCTACTTTCTTCAAGCTCTGGCAAAGTAATAACCATATCTGACCACTAGATGGCAACAACATAAACTAACATTACAGTATAAACTGTAACAGCACATAGCACATATTACTATGAACAATATGGGCAGAACACTCCCTGTCTGGCATAATTTATTATGTCATTAACTAAATAACTACTGCTATGCAGAAAAAACATATAAACAGGAAACTGGAATCCTAGCTAGTCCGAGATCAAAACTATAATGTCAGTTATATGTCTGAGATAAATTCTGGCGGTCTCATTTTTTACAGTTTTGACCGCCACCTTTCTAACCTTGCCATCCCTGCTTGGTAGAGCATTGACAATAAGTCCTACGGCCACTCGTTCCTGCCCTCTTGGCTGTCCTTCAACAGAACAACATCACCCACTTTTACGTTTGGGCGATCCTCAGTCCATTTCCTACAGCGTTGCAGATTTGACAGATACTCTCTCTTCCATCTTATCCAAAAGGTGTCTGCCAAGCATTGTACTTGCTTCCATTGTTTCGCATGAACTTGTGTTGTACTTATGGTCCCAGATGGAGCAGACAAAGAGTTCATCTTTTGAGTCAACAACATTGTTGGGATAAGGACCATAGGTGTATCTGGGTCCATGCCCAATAGTTTTCAGGACAGTCATCAAATTGGAGAAAGCCTGAGCTTACCATTTCTTTGCGGATTAGATATTTGGTGACATCCACTGCACATTGTTGTTCGCACATGTAATCTAAAGGTTGAGGTGATGGGAACACTTGTTTTTTGTTCTTAGGGGTTTCTGGTGCTTCATTCTTGATTTGCTGGCAGCCGCTGACCTCATGTGGTTGATTGGGCCTGCTCAGGGGTCTTGTTGATTTCGGCCTGAATTCCTTTGCTTCAGGTTTAAGAGACTGTTCCTTTGCATGCGCAGTAGTAAGGTTCTGGATGTACTCACTTGTATGATCTGCAGAGAATAGAGGTTTTCCTGGAACCTCTGAGTCTTTATATGATTTTTCACTTCCAGAACGATTTGTTCCCATGTAGGCAGCGGCCTCTGCTTCAGCTGCTGCAGCAGCAATCTGTCGCTGTAGGATGAGCAATTTTGATTCTAATTCCGCTTCTTCTTGTGCTATGGCAGCTTTCTTTGCTGCTAACTCCTGCATCATCATGGCTTCTTTTTCTGCGTACTGTAGCTGGATTCGGGCAGCTTCTGCCTTGGCACAAGCTTTAACTGCTGAGGACATCTTGCTAGCCCGTGAAGATCTGGACACCTGCGATTGTGCATCGTCTTGCTGGGCACTGGGAATGTTCTCCCTGCCTTGCTGTGTCGGCGGTAGCATGTCATCAGCCTGGTACTTTGTTCCTGATCTGAGACTCATGCTGCAGTAATGGCGTCTCAGTTTATTTCAGACTGCCACGTGGTTGTCTTTTTACTGTTCTGCTTCGCGTTATTGAACTGTTGTATAACACTAGTCAGACAGCTTAACAATAATTCAGAAGTCAAGAAACGTGAGACATCAGATCTGTATGTATTCTTTATCCCGAATAACTTTGTAAAACTACAACATAAGCATAAACAAAACATATGTGTCAGTACATTAAATATTATACAGCAGCCTCACTCTATCAGTAAGAGTACTCACAGACAATTCCATCATTAGTCCAGGAATAGTTTAAGAGCTCTTCTACATGCAGTCTGATCCAGGAGCAGTAATGAAATGAAGGAAATACAGTTCCAGGTTAAAGGTTACTGCCTTTTACTATGAGGAGAATCCTACTTTCTTCAAGCTCTGGCAAAGTAATAACCATATCTGACCACTAGATGGCAACAACATAAACTAACATTACAGTATAAACTGTAACAGCACATAGCACATATTACTATGAACAATATGGGCAGAACACTCCCTGTCTGGCATAATATATTATGTCATTAACTAAATAACTACTGCTATGCAGAAAAAACATATAAATAGGAAAATGGAATCCTAGCTAGTCCGAGATCAAAACTATAATGTCAGTTATATGTCTGAGATAAATTCTGGCGGTCTCATTTTTTACAGTTTTGACCTCCACCGTCAACGCATGCCCGCTCCAGTGTGAGGGCAACCTTAAGTAATAGGTGATACAGACATTTTTTTACATTTAAACATTTATTAAACAAAACAAACCTCCAATCAGTACACTTGTATGTATAATTTAGATTAAAAAAACCAAAAAACTATATCTTAAATATTTGTTCTGCTTCGCGTTATTGAACTGTTGTATAACACTAGTCAGACAGCTTAACAATAATTCAGAAGTCAAGAAACGTGAGACATCAGATCTGTATGTATTCTTTATCCCGAATAACTTTGTAAAACTACAACATAAGCATAAACAAAACATATGTGTCAGTACATTAAATATTATACAGCAGCCTCACTCTATCAGTAAGAGTACTCACAGACAATTCCATCATTAGTCCAGGAATAGTTTAAGAGCTCTTCTACATGCAGTCTGATTATGGTTGCCACCTCATCCCTTTAAACCCGAACACATATTAATTACACAGGTTCTGTGGCTGATTAAGGTGGTAATTAAACTCACTTGTTGCCTTATCTGCATTTAATTAGCCTCAGAACCTATGTAATTCATATGTGTTCGGGTTTAAAGGGATGAGGTGGCAACTCTAAGTCTGATCCAGGAGCAGTAATGAAATGAAGGAAATACAGTTCCAGGTTAAAGGTTACTGCCTTTTACTATGAGGAGAATACTACTTTCTTCAAGCTCTGGCAAAGTAATAACCATCTCTGACCACTAGATGGCAACAACATAAACTAACATTACAGTATAAACTGTAACAGCACATAGCAAATATTACTATGAACAATATGGGCAGAACAATATTAAATACGCATAAACAGGTAATCAAAACTTTTGACGAAAAAAATGGGCTAACTTTATTGCTTAGTTTTTTTTTTAATTCATTAGTGTATTTTTTTAAAAAAAATTGCGTTTAAAAGATCACTGCGCAAATACTGTGTGACATAAAATATTGCAAAAACCGCTATTTTATACCCTAGGGTCTCTGCTAAAATATATATATATATATATATAATGTTTGGGGGTTTGAAGTGATTTTGTAGCAGAAAATACAGGATTTTTACTTGTAAGCAACAAGTGTCAGAAAAGATTTAGTCTTTAAATGGTTAAATTGAGAGCTTCTACACACAGAATTCAGTCCATTGATAAGTGTAAACATTGTATCTCTTCAGGTTCTTTTTATCAGATTTGGAAGGCTGCCCAGAGAAGGAGAGAAGTCTCTTCACAGAAGACTTCAGGCAACTTGCATTGACTATTACAGAAGTCATTTGCAAGTCGCGCTGAAGTTATAATCGGCCTTTTTTATCAGCACAATCGGCTGATGCTGATTAAATAAAAACCGCCAAATATCGGCCGATATATCGGTCGACCTCTACCCCATACACACGGTCGGATTTTCCGACGGAAAATGTGCGATCGGAGCTTGTCGGAAATTCCAACCATGTGTGGGCTCCATCTGACTTTTTCCATCGGAATTTCCGACACACAAAGTTTGAGAGCAGGCTATAAAATTCCGACCGTGTGTGGCCAATTCCAACACACAAAGTGCTATGCATGCGCAGAATAAATTCCGAGACAGAACTGCTCGGTCTGGTAAAATTAGCGTTCGGAATGGATATAGCACTTTCGTCACGCTGCAATGTTTTAAATTGTTTAATGCAGCACACTCTCTTCTTCTTCATAATGCTAGAAGAATGAAATTGTTTTGCTGCTCATATTCACACAGAGTTCTCACAAACTTCTTTCTTTATTATTTATCGTGATTTCATCAATATAATATTTTGATTTGTCACATCTACCAACATTTTTTTTTTTTTATGTTTTTAGATTAACATTTTTTCTTTAGGATTTTTTAAAATCCTGATTTTTTTATTTTTTTTATTTTTTTTATAACTCCAGAGTAGTTTTGGATGTGTTTTGTGTGTCAAGGTACCACAACATGATTATTATCTTGTATTATTTAATCTCAAGGAGATTGTTTGGTGTTGATGTCTCTTGTTAATTTCACATTGTATTTTTGAAATGTACCTGCCTCCTCACAAACAAACTGTCCCTTTTGAATGAAAACACACTTAGGCGAGTATAATAGAAAAAAAAAACTTTTATTAAGGGGCCATAACCAAACAAAGAGGAAGGCAACGCTGGATAAACAGCAGAAATTGACAAAGCCTTTGGCCCCCAGGGTACACATCAACTATTTTACTGCAAAATTGGTGGCCTGAGGAGTCCATATATAAGGGAGTACAATCTGGTCCAGAAGTCCAAGAGATCATGAACAGCAGCAGATGACATGTATGTCCCCAGGCTGTGGTCATACAAGAGCCTGCATCTTTTGTCAGACCAGACTGAACCCAGGGCCATCACTCTCTGGTCTTCCTTAGACGCTTCCTTCCACGCTGTGGCTCTGGTGTTGGAGGTGTGGCAGGAGGAAGAGGAGGAGTACCTGGAGGAGGAACATGGTTGAGCTCACAAACGTGGCTTTGGATTGTGAGTAGGGATGAGCTTCGAGTTCGAATTGAACTCATGTTCGACTTGAACATCGGCTGTTCGCCAGTTCGCCGAACAGCGAACAATTTGGGGTGTTCGCGGCAAATTCGAAAGCCACGGAACACCCTTTAAAAGTCTATAGGAAAAATCCAAAGTGCTAATTTTAAAGGCTTATATGCATGGTATTGTCATAAAAAGTGTTTGGGGACCTGGGTCCTGCCCCAGGGGACATGGATCAATGCAAAAAAAAGTTTTAAAAATTGACGTTTTTTCGGGAGCAGTGATTTTAATAATGCTTAAAGTGAAACAATAAAAGTGTAATATTCCTTTAAATTTCGTACCTGGGGGGTGTCTATAGTATGCCTGTAAAGGGCTGCATGTTTCCCGTGTTTAGAACAGTCTGACAACACTTGCGGCTATTAATGAATTGCCGGTCCGACAATACACATAAAAGTTCATTGATAAAAACGGCATGGGAATTCCTCACAGGGGAACCCCGAACCAAAATTTTTTAAAAAATGGCGTGAGGGTCCCCCTAAATTCCATACCAGACCCTTATCCGAGCACGCAACATGGCAGGCCGCAGGAAAAGAGGGGGGGATGAGAGAGCGGCCCTCCTCCTGAACCGTACCAGGCCACATGCCCTCAACATTGGGAGGGTGCTTTGGGGTAGCCCCCCAAAGCACCTTGTCCCCATGTTGATGGGGACAAGGGCCTCATCCCCACAACCCTTGCCCGGTGGTTGTGGGGGTCTGCGGGCGAGGGACTTATCGGAATCTGGAAGTTCCCTTTAACAAGGGGACCCCAGATCCCGCCCCCCCTGTGTGAAATGGTAAGGGGGTACCCTACCATTTCACAAAAAAAGTGTCAAAAATGTTAAAAATTACAAGAGACAGTTTTTGCCAATTCCTTTATTTAAATGCTTCTTCTTTCTTGTATCTTCTATCTTCTTTCTTCTATCTTCTATCTTCCTTCGGTTTCTTCCTCCATCTTCTTCTTCTTCCTCTGATCCTCTGCTTCTTGCTCCGGTGTTCTCGTCCAGCATCTTCTTCCCTTCTTCGTGCTCGGGCCGCTCCACATCCATGATGGGAGGCTCCCACTGTGTGATGCTTCTCGTCTTCTGACGGTTCTTAAATAACGAAGGGCAGGGGCCACCCGGTGACTCCGTCCCCTCTGATGTCACGGGGAATGCCACAGGGAAGTCCCTGTCAAGTCCCCGTGCGTCAGAGGGGGGCGGGGTCACCGGGTGGCCCCACCCTCCATTATTTAAGAACCGTCAGAAGACGAGAAGCGTCACACAGCAGGAGCCTCCCATCATGAATGCGGAGTGGTCCGAGCACGAAGAAGGGAAGAAGATGCCGCGAAGGAAGATGCCGGATGAGAACACCGGAGCAAGAAGCAGAGGATCGTAGGAAGAAGAAGAAGAAGATGGAGGAAGAAACTGAAGGAAAATAGAAGATAGAAGAAAGAAGAAAGAAGGTAGAAGAAAGAAGAAGCATTTAAATAAAGGAATTGCCAAAAACTGTCTCTTCTCATTTTTAACATTTTTTACACTATTTTTGTGAAATGGTAGGGGTATGTACCCCCTTACCATTTCACACAGGGGAGGGCCGGGATCTGGGGGTTCCCTTGTTAAAGGGGGCTTCCAGATTCCGATAAGCCCCCTGCCCGCAGACCCCCACAACCACCAGGCAAGGGTTGTGAGGATGAGGCCCTTGTCCCCATCAACATGGAGACAAGGTGCTTTGGGGGGCTACCCCAAAGCACCCTCCCAATGTTAAGGGCATGTGGCCTGGTACAGTTCAGGAGAGGGGGCTGCTCTCTCGTCCCCCCTCTTTTCCTGCGGCCTGCCAGGTTGCGTGCTCGGATAAGGGTCTGGTATGGATTTTTGGGGGGACCCCACACCATTTTCTTTTTTTAAATTTTGGCCGGGGTTCCCCTTAATATTCATACCAGACCTGAAAGGCCTGGTATGGAATTTAGGGGGACCCCCACGCCATTTTTAAAAAAAATTTGGTTCGGGGTTCCCCTGTGGGGAATTCCCATGCCGTTTTTATCAATGAACTTTCATGTGTATTGTCGGACCGGCAATTCATTAATAGCCGCAAGTAGTTTTAGATTACTTTTTTTCCTTTGAAATGTCATTTTGCTGTCAGACTGTTCTAAACACGGGAAACATGTGCCCCTTTATGGGTATACTATAGACACCCCCCAGGTATGAAATTTAAAGGAACATTACACTTTTATTGTTTCACTTTAAGCATTATTAAAATCACTGCTCCCGAAAAAACGGACGTTTTTTAAAACTTTTTTTTTGCATTGATCCATGTCCCCTGGGGCAGGACCCAGGTCCCCAAACACTTTTTATGACAATAACTTGCATATAAGCCTTTAAAATTAGCACTTTTGATTATTCATGTTCATGTCCCATAGACTTTAATGGTGTTCGCGCGTTCAAACAAATTTTTTGCCTGTTTGCATATTCTGGTGCAAACCAAACAGGGGGGTGTTCAGCTCATCCCTACTTGTGAGTAGGCCCCTCAACCCCTTATTTAGGGCTTGGAAGATGAGATACTCACATTTTAGGCATTGGCCCTCCTCCATTTCCTGCATTTTGCAGGCTGTCATGTATGCAAAGTCCTCTTGAACACTGTGGGGGGTTCTGAGGGCCTCAGTAGCCTTCCAAAATAGGCCAATTGCTGCCTCCTCCAGGTTACTCCTCTTCCTGCCACTTTTTTTTGAAGGTGGAGGGGAGGGACCTGGGTATCGGGCAGGCTACTGGGCCCGGCCAGCTCCTGGCTGAGACTTTCCTGTGTATGGATAAGGGACATAGTTTTAGTTTTTGGTTCATCAATCACAATCATAAATTAGTACTCCAAACTAACATAGATCTAACATCATTAATTTGACCAGCAGAAATATTTAGAAGAATGCTATACCTGGCTCAAGCTGGGCTCCTCCAAATGTTGCTGCCTGGAAGGGCCAGGTTGGGCGTCATAAGCCTCAGCTGAGGGGGAAGGAGGCGTTGAAGGAAGACTGGAGAGTGCTGGCCTGGGTTCAGTCTGACCTGCCAGAAAATGCAGTCTGTCATAGTAACACAGCCTGGGGACATAAATGTCATCTGCAGCTCCTGATCTCTGGGAATCCTGGACCTTCTTGTGCTCCCTTAGATAAGTGCTCCTCATACCACCAATTAGGGCCTTCAAATAGGGGATGTCTGCCGTTGGGATCACTGGCTTCACAAATTCCAGCAATTGATCCAACGCTGCCTTCCTCTTTGTTTGATTCTTATAATGTGGGTGGTTTACCTGCCACAGACAGGGCAGCTCCCTGAACATATCAATGAATATGGGGATAAAGTCCTGATTGTTTAATATATCCATTTTCTCTGCCAGACACAACACAAGACAAACCCTAATGTCAGGCTAAAGTCTCCTAATCTTGTCCCAATATAGGCCTCAATTTCTAAGCAGTATAGGCCCAAGTTTAAATGTTACCTTCATTATCACGATCTGCGCTTCCTCTACTCCTTCCTCCACTCACAGATCGTACGTACTACGCACGCATGTTACGCTTTATATACACTGCGCATGCGTGAAACTCTGCCCACCCCTGACTCTATTCCCCGCCCCTTCTCATTAGACGCAGTGGGGAAGAGCACATGGTGGAGACAGAGCAGGAGCGTGCTAATTATAGCAACGAGGAAGAGGAAAGCCCGGAGCCAGAAACGGCGCGATCCCGGAGGAGACAATTTAAGGGATCAAATATGGCCTTTGTTGAGATGATGGAGATGGTCGACATACTGAAGAGGGCCGACTATGATGGGAAGTATGAACCTTACCCAAACCCCAATGTCAGAAAGGCTAAGATCATGACTAAAGTTGTGAAGAGTTTGCACCATAATTTTGGGGTACGTCAATCCAAGGATCAACTCAGGAAGTGATGGTCGAACCTCAAAATCAGGGAGCATTATCAGTAAAGAAGGATCAGGAGAGTGCTGCAAAAAAGTAAGTAGTTGTCCTGTGTTCCTATTCTTTCTTTTTATTACGTTCGTGCTGCTCCATGTGCTTTTCTTTACTGTTGTGCAGTTTAAAATGGCAACTTTCATGTTCATGGACACATTATTCGTTCGTAGGAAACATTGTTCGCTCGGCCAATAAAACACCATTATTTGTCCAGATGCATTTCAGTACATTTTTTCTTGTATACTTCTCTTAAAATAATTTTGTTGTCTAGATGTTTGTAACTAGAATGGAATGCAAACTAGATTCTGTGTAAGGAGAGGACACTCAGCAGCTGTTTACACATCTGGACGCTGGAGCACTAGTGTGGGACACCAGAACACCCTTTTTATTAGGGGGCCCAGACAGGTGCTCCAGTGGATACTATAGGGGTGACTCCATCTGTGAAGCTTGTCCAAAACAGGTAAGTATTCAAGCTTGACAAAGGCAAAAAATATTTCTTCATCTTGCAACTCTGCCAAAATAGACAATTGTACCCCACTTCCAAGCAATGTTTCATATTCCTATTTCTGCCATCAAATATCTGTGTGCTAAGTATACCTTATTTTTGTTTACATAGGGGCGAAAAGACTCGGAGGACACTCATCAGAGGAGACAACAGACCCCCCACCTCAGGAAGAAGGGGAAATCCCACAAACACAACAGGAGAAGGAGGAGGGAGACGTTATAGAAATTGTCACAACAGGTGAGTGTCTGCGACCACAGACTCAGGTAAGAGATGGATGCTGGCATATTTATAATACATGGTGGTTTTTTTAAATATATTTTTAGGTGATCGTGATGTTGTGGATGAAGGTCATTTCACCAGTGAAAGTGCCCAGATCCTGATCGGGGAGATCATGGGTTGTAATGCCGCGTACACACGAGCAGACTTTATGGCAGACTTGGTCCGGCGGACCGGACTTTTTTTTCCCAAAAGTTCAACGGACCTAGAAATGAAACATGTTTCAAATCTTTCTGACGGACTCGAGTCCAGTCGAAAAATCCACTCGTCTGTACTCATCTGACGGACTAAAACCGACACTAGGGCAGCTATTGGCTACTGGCTATCAACTTCCTTATTTTAGTCTGGTCGTACGTCATCACGTACGAATCCATCAGACTTTGGTGTGATCGTATATGTCCAAGTCCCTCCATTTGTAAGTCCGGCGCACCTACGCTACAAAGTCCGTCAGAAAGATCGCCGGACCAAGTCTGCCGTAAAGTCCGCTCGTGTGTACGCAGCATAATAGGGACTTGGAAAACATCAAGCAAAACATCAATGATGTTCAAAACAAAATGAAGAACATCATTGATGTTTTAGGGAGAGTTTAAAACCCCTAGAAATCCCTAAATTATTTCTGACAATTTTTTGAACATTTCTTGAAATATTCTAGAAAAGCCAAATTTTGAAGGTGCACACACTATGTCAACATGTGCTATCTGCCATCACGGGAGATCAATGTACTAGTTTTGGGGGTGCAACCCCTTCCTCAATAATAAAGTAGCTAAGAGGAAAGGGTTGCACCCACAAAACACGTCCATTGATCCCCCATGATGGCAGCTAGCACATGTTGACATTCGGAAATTTGTGTGCAGCTTCAAAATTTAGCTTTTCCAGGGGTGACTTCACCCCATCTGCTGAACGCAATGTCAAACACAGTTTATAAATACTCATGTCTGATATTGCCTTCAATTTCTACAAAAGTTGAACTTTGTAAGTTCCAGAGTTGTGTATTTCTTGTTGGTTTGAAACATGCCTGTTTTACCTTAAAAGGAAATTTCTGCTTTTAATGTGACGTAAAAAATTGTTATACAACAAACATGTTGGTTTGTTTTAAAAACCTTTTATAAATGCTCATGTGATTGTGCTTTGATTAAAAAGATTGAGAATCAATAATGTGTGGCTTCTTCTTTCAATGCTCAAAAGCATTTTTTTGTTGTAAAGTTGGTGTTTTCAGTGACAATGTGGGTTATTTACTAAAGGCAAATCCTCTTTGCACTACAAGTGCAGTTTCAGTGCAGTCTCGAGTGCACTTGTAGTGCAAAGTGTATTTGACTTTAGTAAATAACACCCAACAGTGCTTCTAATTTTACACAATCACGCCATTTTCAGGACTCCCCAAATTTCAGTCAGGGTCAGCTAAAAGAAAGCCATGCAGTAAAGCTAAGCAAATATTTGTTCAGTTTAAAATATATTTTTATTTAAAAAGTGTCTCAGACATTGTCTGGCATATTGATGGCCCTCCTACCCGCAAAGTATTCCATGTATCTTAGACAGACCTCATGGGCACTCTGGGGGGGCAAGCCAGGACGGCCAGCTTCAAGCGCTGTCAGGGTTGGTTCATTTAGATTAATTCCGGCTTCAGGCCCAACGGAGCCAGCATAGTTCACAGAAATTCTCCTTAAAATGTTGTGGAGAACACAGCAAGCCAGGATGATATGATTGAGTTTATATTCCGCCATGTGTATCAGTGTAAGAAATAGGCAGAACCGGCTGGCCATTATTACAAACGTGTTCTCCACCACCCTTCTGGCTCTGGCCAGCCGTTAATTAAAAACCCTCTGGTCCGGGGTGAGGGTCCTCATAGGGAATGGCCGCATAAGATGGTCCCCTAGCGCAAACGCTTCATCCGCAACAAGAACGAATGGGAGTCATTCCGCATTGTCTTCTGGAGGTGGCAAGTCCAAGCTGCCATTCTGGAGACGCCTGTAGAACTCCATGTGGGTGATGACTCCACCATCTGACATCCGCCCATTCTTCCCCACGTCCACATGAGGAACTCGTAAGTAGCCGACACCACCGCCAACATCACAATACTATTGAACCCCTTGTAGTTGTAATAGTATGACCCCGAGTTGGGTAGTGGGACGATGTGGACGTGTTTCCCATCAATTGCACCTCCGCAGTTAGGAAAGTCCCACCGCTGGGCAAAGTGGGAGGCCATAGTCTGCCATTCCTGTGGGTTGGAAGGTAACTGTGGAGTCATAAAAGAAAAATAAATTAATCATTTTGCACATAAACATGGAAAGCAGATTAGACACAAACATTCTTGGACAACATCAGTATAACATTTATTTTAGGGAGTATTTAAAGACAAAGGTATAAGGCCCACCTATCAGAATCCTCCCCCCCTCTCATGGGCCATTTTATAAATTTTAGGGGGGGGATGTTTTGGACAGGTAACCCTCTCCACTTCATTGAATGATGAATGCCTAAATAATGTGTATTACTTTGGCCAGCCCCTCCTTACTTACACTATTGGCAGCCCACTGGACAGGTAAGAAGTGTCATAATACAAAGAGATAAATACACACTGTACACATTTTAGCACATTTTTACATTCTGATATTACCTATCAAGATAATAATAGGATACACAAACTTTGAACATTACCATTTGAAAGTATTCAGGCAGGCCCTTGCACTACATGCTTTGGGGAATTCATCCATAAATATGACCACAAAAGAGGTGGGTATAGTGTGTATGGGTTTGGCAAAGTCAACAGATAGAGGATTGAGGATAGATAGAGGATTGGTATCAGCTGAGTTAGCAGTTGGGGGGGGGGGGGGTGGGAGGGTTCCAAATGATTTTGGGACCCAAAAAAAAAACCTCTGGCACTCTGCCAGAATTTCAAGCACAAATCACATTTTTACACATTTTAGGTGGTGTTTAAGGTAAAGCACTACTATGGAGCTGACAAAATACATTGTTAGAGTTATTGAGTAGACGAGGTGGATATAGGCCCAGGAGAGCATGCTGGGGAGGTAAGTGAAGGCAAATATGTATGAAGGACCAAAAAAAAAATTCCAAAAAAATACAGCATGCATGTGGACAAAGGGGACATTCACAGCATATTACAATTATGGTAATTAGGGAATGAGGAAAGAAATACAATATATTAACAAACATTAAATACAATAACATGTGATGTTAAAGGATAAAAATCTTACCTTCATATAATCCTTCTGCAGGACCTGGATGATGGCAGAACAGGTCTCCAGGATAATTATCCCCAGAGCCTGGGGGGAGATGCCTGTCGAGAACTTGAGGTCCTGCAGGTTTCTCCCCGTCGCCAAGTACCACAGGGTGGTGACTAGCTTCTGCTCCGAAGTGATGGCTTGCCTCATGCAGGTATCCTCCCTGCTGATATAAGGGGTCAGCAAAGCCAACAAACGGTGAAATACAGGGTCCGTCATCTGGAGAAAGTTCCTGAAATCGTCAGGATTATTCTCATGGATCTCACGGAGCAAAGGCATGTGACAGAATTGGTCACACTGGAGCAACCAATTCTTGGTCCATGAACTCCTCCTCGCCCTGTTCATGGACTGGGCTTGTGTCAAAGTAAGGACCCCAACACCAAGTACCCGCACAGCACAAACTCTACGATGCGTACGTACACGCAACATGGCTAGAAAACGGTCGGCTGCTCAGAACGAAGTAACAGAACGCACTGAAGAGCAGCAAGGCCTGTGAAGAGCGACCTGAAAATCATTAACGAACGGACAAGAACATAATGATAAATCAATAGTACTCGCACTCACTGAAGACCAGATACAAACCCACAAGCACAAACTGAACAGCAGAAATATGATCTGAAAACCACGAGTCTGAAAAAGCGCGAATCGTCTCTCACCAAACTTTTACTAACACGAGATTAGCAAAAGGAGCCCAAAGGTTGCCGCACTTGGTACTGAACTGCCCTTTTATAGTCTCGTCGTGCGTGGTGTACGTCACCGCATTCTTGGAGTTCGGAAATTCCGACAACTTTGTGCGACCGTGTATATGCAAGACAAGTTTGAGCCAACATCCGTCTGAAAAAATCCATGGATTTTGTTGTCGGAATGTCCGATCAATGTCCGACCGTGTGTACAGGGCATTAGGGTCTGCAAAAGACTCGAGACTGGGGTGGAGGTTCACCTTTCAGCAGAACAACGACCCTAAACATACAGCCAGAGCTACAATGGAATGGTTTAGATGAAAGCATATTCATGTTTTAGAATGGCTAGTCAGAGTCCAGACCTAAATCCTATTGAGAATCTGTAGCAAGACTTGAATTGCTGTTCAGACGCTCTCCCTCAAATCTGACAGAGCTTGAGGTATTTTGCAAAGAAGAATGGGCAAAAATTCAATTTTTAGATGTGCAAAGCTGGTAAAAACATACCCAAAAAGACTTTAATTGCAGCGAAAGGTGGTTCTACAAAGTACTGACTCAGGGGGGCTGAATACAAATGCACGCCACACGTTTCACATATTTATTTGTAAAAAATGTTTAAAACCATTTATCATTTTCATTCCACTTCACAATTATGTGCCACTTTGTGTTGGTCTATCACATAAAATCCCAATAAAATACTTCTACCTTTTTGGTTGTAACATGACAAAATGTGGAAAATTTCAAGGGGTATGAATGCTATTTCGAGGCACTGTACCATCACGTGGAAGGCAATGTTGTGGCATAGTTGGGCAAAGCAGTCAGCCACAAGGTCCATGTTACTATTGACAGGTGGTCAAGCAAGCATGGTCAGGGAAGATATATTTCATTCACAGCACACAAGGTAACTCTGCTTGCAACTTGGAAGAATGCAGGGCAAGGCTCAGTGCTGCAGCTTGTTTTGCTGCCATGTCTCCATACAGCTGATGGTGATAATGTGAGATTTGTCAGCTCCACTCCCTCCTCCTCCATGCCCTTCACTGTTAAATTGTTCTATGAACCACCAGTACCCCTTAAGCTTTAAGGGGCAATAATTTGTGGCATAATTTGTGGCATAATGAGTCAAGCTAAAAGATGCCATGCAGTGCTTCAACTGGTCTGTCTAGGGGACAGGAGCCAAACTGGAGAGAGATTCTTTCAGCTCTGCAAGGGCAGACCCAGAGGTGGTTCATGCCATGCTAGCTTGAGCCAGGAATGGTGGTGTGCGATAATGGCACTAACCTTCTGTCCGCCCTTCGACAGGGAAAGTTAACACATGTACCATGCCTGGCACATGTCCTCAATTTGGTGGTGCAGCGTTTCATAAACAGGTACCCAGGGTTGGAAGATCTGCTAAAGCAGGCCAGAAAAGTCTGTAGCCATTTCAGATGGTCATACACAGCCAGCGCTGGGTTGGCTGAAATTCAGCGGGAACTCCACCTGCCCATAAACCGCCTGATTTGTGACATGCCTACAAGGTGGAACTCAACTTTGGCAATGCTGTAGCGGCTGCACATGCAGCAGAGGGCCGTCAATCAGTACCTGTGTGAGTATGGCACAAGGACAGGCTCAGAGTGGCTCGGCTTTTTTCCCCTACACCAATGGCTACTGATAAAGGATGCATGCACTGTACTGTCACCATTTGAGGATGGTGAGCTGTGACAATACATGCATCAGTGACACAATCCCTGTTGTGTTCCTGCTGGAGCAGACTCTGAGTGGCATTATGGACAGGGCACTCGAGGCAGAGCAGTGGGAGGAGGACTTCCTGTCCTCTCAAGTCCTGCTTTATGCAGACACTATTCCTGCGATGCCACAGAATACACAAGAGGAGGCATTGGCAGTTTTAGAGGCATTGAAGCAGAGAAAGACATTTGTCAAAAGAAATGGTATTCTGTCCCCAGAACTCTTGGGAGAAGTATGTGGCTGGGAGAAGACAGTTCCAGATACTGTAATCCTCACTGATTCCAATGACAAACTTGCGGTGCATGGCCTCCATCATTCTTCATAGCCTGGGAAAGGACCTGAGAATTTGTGGCACCAAGATTAAGAATCAATATTGGTTGGCAACCCTCCTTTACCACCGTTACAAAAGAAAAGTCTCGGAACTCATCCCATCCCCACAGAGGGAGCAGAGGATGAAATATCTTGAGGACACCTTAAAGAGGAGTTTATGTAACACCTTTCCAGACTCTGGTAGGTTACAGTCTCCTGGAAAAGCTACTTTTGAGGCTTCTGTTGTTCAAGAGAGGAGCTGTGGAGAAGGGGGCCGCCTCAGTGATGCATTTCAAAATTTTTTTAGTTCTCGGCGTCCAGGGCTTTAAGCTTCAACATCCCATCCGCATCGTCTGCATCATATGGTGGGAGATTATTTAGGGGAGAAAACAGACATGGAGAGCTTTCCAGTTGACAATCCACTGAGTTACTGGGTCATGAGAATAGACCACTTGCCGGAACTTGCCCAGTATGCAATTGAGATGTTGGGATGCCCTTCATCCAGTGTGCTGTCTGAATGGGCATGCAGTGCTGTCAGAGGTTTTTTGACAGATAAAAAAGTGGATCTGTCCACAGACTCAGTTGACTGGCTAACATTTAGCAAAATGAATCATTCCTGGGCATAGCAGTAGCTATCAAGTCCCTGATGCCGATTAAGTGTTTTTGGGATGTGGAATCTTTGCAAGACTGTCTAGGCTGCCTAGCTTTGTGGGTGTTGATTTTATTGTGAAGAAATTTTTTGGTAGAGGTTTCATGGGCACAATTAACACCCAAGGACCAATTTCCCACACCTGTTTGACAGGTGCATATATTTAAAATTTTTCACAGCAAGGCCAATTCTTGCTTTCATTAACCAGTTGCCGACCGCCGCACGACGATGTACGTCGGCAGAATGGCACGGGCAGGCAAAAGGACTTACAGGTACGTCCTTGCCTGCCCGCGGGTGGGGGGTCCAATCGGACCCCCCCCCGGTGCCTGCGGCAGTCGGAAAATCTCCCCCGGCGATCGGTGGTGAGGGGGAGGCCATCCATTCGTGGCCCCCCCCTCGCGATCGCTCCCAGCCAATGGGATCATTTCCCTGCCTCTGTATTGTACACAGAGGCAGAGGAAATGATGTCATCTCTCCTCGGCTCGGTATTTTCCGTTCCGGACCGAGGAGAGAAGACTGTAATGTGAGTGCACCAACACACACACACAGTAGAACATGCCAGGCACACAAAACACCCCGATCCCCCCCCCGATCGCCCCCCGATCCCCCCCAATCACCCCCCCCCTGTCACAAACTGACACCAAGCAGGTTTTTTTTTTTTTTTTTTTTTCTGATTACTGTATTGGTGTCAGTTTGTGACAGTTACAGTGTTAGGTCAGTTAGTATTAACCCCCTGTAGGTCTAGGATACCCACCTAACCCTCCCTAATAAAGTTTTAACCCCTTGATCACCCCCCGTCACCAGTGTCGCTAAGCGATCATTTTTCTGATCGCTGTATTAGTGTCGCTGGTGACGCTAGTTAGGGACGTAAATATTTAGGTTCGCCGTCAGCGTTTTATAGCGACAGGGACCCCCATATACTATCTAATAAATGTTTTAACCCCTTGATTGCCCCCTAGTTAACCCTTTCATCACTGATCACCGTATAACCGTTACGGGTGACGCTGGTTAGTTTGTTTATTTTTTATAGTGTCAGGGCACCCGCCGTTTATTACCGAATAAAGGTTTAGCCCTCTGATCACCCGGTGGTGATATGCGTCGCCCCAGGCAGTGTCAGATTAGTGCCAGTACCGCTAACACCCACGCACGCAGCATACGCCTCCCTTAGTGGTATAGTATCTGTACAGATCAATATCTGATCCGTTCAGATCTATACTAGCGTCCCCAGCAGTTTAGGGTTCCCAAAAACGCAGTGTTAGCGGGATCAGCCCAGATACCTGCTAGCACCTGCGTTTTGCCCCTCCGCCCGGCCCAGCCCAGCCCACCCAAGTGCAGTATCGATCGATCACTGTCACTTACAAAACACTAAATGCATAACTGCAGCGTTCGCAGAGTCAGGCCTGATCCCTGCGATCGCTAACAGTTTTTTTGGTAGCGTTTTGGTGAACTGGCAAGCACCAGCCCCAAGCAGCGTCAGGTTAGTGCCAGTAGCGCTAACACCCACGCACGCACCGTACACCTCCCTTAGTGGTATAGTATCTGAACTGATCAATATCTGATCCGATCAGATCTATACTGGCGTCCCCAGCAGTTTAGGGTTCCCAAAAACGCAGTGTTAGTGGGATCAGCCCAGATACCTGCTAGCACCTGCGTTTTGCCCCTCCACCCAGCCCGGCCCACCCAAGTGCAGTATCGATCGATCACTGTCACTTACAAAACACTAAACGCATAACTGCAGCGTTCGCAGAGTCAGGTCTGATCTCTGCGATCGCTAATGCCGCGTACACACGAGCGGACTTTCTATCCTACTTGGTCCGGCACACTTTCCGACGGACTTTGTCCGCCAGGTGCGCCGGACTTTAAAACGGACGGACTTGCCCACACACGCCGGGACTTTCCGGCGGGCTAAGTCCGCCCGTCTTTCCGACGGACTTTCGCCGGAGTTCCGGCGGACTTTCAGAATGAACGGACTTGCCCACACACGGACAAGTCCGTTCATTTTGAACGTGACTCAGGTGCGACGGGACTAGAAAAGGATGTCAATCTTGCCGCTTTTATCGGCGAGATTGACACCTTGCTAGCCCCGTCGCGGGGCATACCAGGCCCTTAGGTCTGGTATGGATTATAAAGGGGAACCCCGCTACGCCGAAAAAACGGCGTGGAGTCCCCCTAAAATCCATACCAGACCCCGATCCGAGCACGCAGCCTGGCCGGTCAGGAAAGGGGGTGGGGACGAGCGAGCGCCCCCCCCCCCTCCTGAACCGTACCAGGCCGCATGCCCTCAACATGGGGGGTGGGTGCTTTGGGGGAGGGGGGCGCCCTGCGCCCCCCCCAAAGCACCTTGTCCCCATGTTGATGAGGACAAGGGCCTCTTCCCGACAACCCTGGCCGTTGGTTGTCGGGGTCTGCGGGCGGGGGCTTATCGGAATCTGGGAGCCCCCTTTAATATGGTACATGGTACCCCTACCCATTTACCTAGGAAAAAAGTGTAAGTAATAAAACACACTACACAGGTTTTTAAAATATTTTATTAAACAGCTCCGGGGGGGGGATCTTCCTCCGGCTTCGGGGGTCTTCTTCCGGCTTCGGGGGTCCCTCCGCTTCATCTTCTCCCGGCGTCCGGTTGGTTCTTCTCCGCTCTCCGGCCTCTTCTCCCGGTGTCGCAGGTCTTCGGCCGGCCCCTCCGCTCTCTTCATGTAGCTCTATTGCGAGCGGAGGTCCGGACTTCTGGGCTTCTTGGCTTCTTGGCTTCTTGGCTTCTTGGCTTCTCTTCTCTTCTCTTCCCCCAGATGTTGACACGACGCTCTCTCCGGCTGGACTGGTCTCTGAGGGCTGCGTTGTGACTTATATAGGCGGAGACCCCGCCCCCATATGATGTCACAGTCCTTGGGCATGCTGGGACTGTGACGTTTTAGGGGGCGTGGTCGACCACGCCCCCTAAAACGTCACAGTCCCAGCATGCCCAGGGACTGTGACATCATATGGGGGCGGGGTCTCCGCCTATATAAGTCACAACGCAGCCCTCAGAGACCAGTCCAGCCGGAGAGAGCGTCGTTTCAACATCTGGGGGAAGAGAAGAGAAGCCAAGAAGCCAAGAAGCCAAGAAGCCCAGAAGTCCGGACCTCCGCTCGCAATAGAGCTACATGAAGAGAGCGGAGGGGCCGGCCGAAGACCTGCGACACCGGGAGAAGAGGCCGGAGAGCGGAGAAGAACCAACCGGACGCCGGGAGAAGATGAAGCGGAGGGACCCCCGAAGCCGGAAGAAGACCCCCGAAGCCGGAGGAAGATCCCCCCCCCGGAGCTGTTTAATAAAATATTTTAAAAACCTGTGTAGTGTGTTTTATTACTTACACTTTTTTCCTAGGTAAATGGGTAGGGGTACCATGTACCCCATACTCATTTACATAGGGTGGGGGGCCGGGATCTGGGGGCCCCCTTATTAAAGGGGGCTCCCAGATTCCGATAAGCCCCCGCCCGCAGACCCCGACAACCAACGGCCAGGGTTGTCGGGAAGAGGCCCTTGTCCTCATCAACATGGGGACAAGGTGCTTTGGGGGGGGGGCGCAGGGCGCCCCCCTCCCCCAAAGCACCCACCCCCTATGTTGAGGGCATGCGGCCTGGTACGGTTCAGGAGGGGGGGGGGCGCTCGCTCGTCCCCACCCCCTTTCCTGACTGGCCAGGCTGCGTGCTCGGATCGGGGTCTGGTATGGATTTTAGGGGGACCCCACGCCGTTTTTTCGGCGTAGCGGGGTTCCCCTTTATAATCCATACCAGACCTAAGGGCCTGGTATGCCCCGCGCTCGCCGCAATAGGAAGATTTGTTTTTCCTATTGCAGCGAGCGCGAGATGCAATACCATCCCCTCGTGTCGTATTTGGTCTGTCGGACCAGCCTACACACGAGCGGGCTTTCCGTCGGACCAGCACACACACGAGCGGACTTTCCGCCCGAAACTGAGTCCGACGGAAAGATTTAAAACATGTTTAAAATCTAGGTCCGGCGGGCTTTTGGGAAGAAGTCCGCCGGAAAAGTCCGCCGCCGCCCACACACGGGCGGATTGTCCGGCACACTCTGGTCCGCCGGACCAAGTATGCCGGAAAGTCCGACCGTGTGTACGCGGCATAACAGTTTTTTTGGTAGCGTTTTGGTGAACTGGCAAGCGCCAGCGGCCTAGTACACCCCGGTCGTAGTCAAACCAGCACTGCAGTAACACTTGGTGACGTGGCGAGTCCCATAAGTGCAGTTCAAGCTGGTGAGGTGGCAAGCACAAGTAGTGTCCCGCTGCCACCAAAAAGACAAACACAGGCCCGTCGTGCCCATAATGCCCTTCCTGCTGCATTCGCCAATCCTAATTGGGAACCCACCACTTCTGCAGCGCCCGTACTTCCCCCATTCACATCCCCAACCAAATGCAGTCGGCTGCATGAGAGGCATTTTTATGTCCTCCCGAGTACCCCTACCCAACGAGCCCCCCCAAAAAAGATGTTGTGTCTGCAGCAAGCGCGGATATAGGCGTGACACCCGCTATTATTGTCCCTCCTGTCAATCCTGGTCTTTGCATTGGTGAATGTTTTGAACGCTACCATTCACTAGTTGAGTATTAGCGTAGGGTACAGCATTGCACAGACTAGGCACACTTTCACAGGGTCTCCCAAGATGCCATCGCATTTTGAGAGACCCGAACCTGGAACCGGTTACAGTTATAAAAGTTACAGTTACAAAAAAAGTGTAAAAAAAAAAAAAAAAACACAAACAAAAATATAAAATAAAAAATAATAGTTGTCGTTTTATTGTTCTCTCTCTATTCTCTCTCTCTATTGTTCTGCTCTTTTTTACTGTATTCTATTCTGCAATGTTTTATTGTTATTATGTTTTATCATGTTTGCTTTTCAGGTATGCAATTTTTTATACTTTACAGTTTACTGTGCTTTATTGTTAACCATTTTTTTGTCTTCAGGTACACCATTCACGACTTTGAGTGGTTATACCAGAATGATGCTTGCAGGTTTAGGTATCATCTTGGTATCATTCTTTTCAGCCAGTGGTCGGCTTTCATGTAAAAGCAATCCTAGCAGCTAATTAGCCTCTAGACTGCTTTTACAAGCAGTGGGAGAGAATGCCCCCCCACCGTCTTCCGTGTTTTTCTCTGGCTCTCCTGTCTCAATAGGGAACCTGAAAATGCAGCCGGTGATTCAGCCAGCTGAGCATAGAGCTGATCAGAGAACAGAGTGGCTCCAAACATCTCTATGGCCTAAGAAACCGGAAGCTACGAGCATTTTATGACTTAGATTTCGCCGGATGTAAATAGCGCCATTGGGAAATTGGGGAAGCATTTTATCACACCGATCTTGGTGTGGTCAGATGCTTTGAGGGCAGCGGAGAAATCTAGGGTCTAATAGACCCCAATTTTTTCAAAAAAGAGTACCTGTCACTACCTATTGCTATCATAGGGGATATTTACATTCCCTGAGATAACAATAAAAATGATTAAAAAAAAATAAAAAATGAAAGGAACAGTTTTAAAATAAGATAAAAAAGCAAAAAAATAATAAAGAAAAAAAAAAAAAAAAAAAAGCACCCCTGTCCCCCCTGCTCTCGCGCTAAGGCGAACGCAAGCGTCGGTCTGGCGTCAAATGTAAACAGCAATTGCACCATGCATGTGAGGTATCACCGCGACGGTCAGATCGAGGGCAGTAATTTTAGCAGTAGACCTCCTCTGTAAATCTAAAGTGGTAACCTGTAAAGGCTTTTAAAGGCTTTTAAAAATGTATTTATTTTGTTGCCACTGCACGTTTGTGCGCAATTGTAAAGCATGTCATGCTTGGTATCCATGTACTCGGCCTAAGATCATCTTTTTTATTTCATCAAACATTTGGGCAATATAGTGTGTTTTAGTGCATTAAAATGTGTAAAATGTGTGTTTTTTCCCCAAAAAATGCGTTTGAAAAATCGCTGCGCAAATACTGTGTGAAAAAAAAAATGAAACACCCACCATTTTAATCTGTAGGGCATTTGCTTTAAAAAAAATATATAATGTTTGGGGGTTCAAAGTAATTTTCTTGCAAAAAAAAATAATTTTTTCATGTAATCAAAAAGTGTCAGAAAGGGCTTTGTCTTCAAGTGGTTAGAGTGCGTGATGTGTGACATAAGCTTCTAAATGTTGTGCATAAAATGCCAGGACAGTTCAAACCCCCCCCCCAAATGACCCCATTTTGGAAAGTAGACACCCCAAGCTATTTGCTGAGAGGCATGTCGAGTCCATGGAATATTTTATATTGTGACACAAGTTGCGGGAAAGAGACAAATTTTTTATTTTTTTTTATTTTTTTTGCACAAAGTTGTCACTAAATGATATATTGCTCAAACATGCCATGGGAATATGTGAAATTACACCCCAAAATACATTCTGTTGCTTCTCCTGAGTATGGGGATACCACATGTGTGAGACTTTTTGGGAGCCTAGCCGCGTATGGGACCCTGAAAACCAAGCACCGCCTTTAGGCTTTCTAAGGGCGTAAATTTTTGATTTCACTCTTCACTGTCTATCACAGTCTCGGAGGCCATGGAATGCCCAGGTGGCACAAAACCCCCCCAAATGACCCCATTTTGGAAAGTAGACACCCAAAGCTATTTGCTGAGCGCTATAGTGAGTATTTTGCAGACCTCACTTTTTGTCACAAAGTTTTGAAAATTAAAAAAAGAAAAAAAAAATGTTTTTTTTGTCTTTCTTCATTTTCAAAGACAAATGAGAGCTGCAAAATACTCACCATGCCTCTCAGCAAATAGCTTGGGGTGTCTACTTTCCAAAATGGGGTCATTTGGGGGGGTTTGTGCCACCTGGGCATTCCATGACCTCCGAAACTGTGATAGGCAGTGAAGAGTGAAATCAAAAATGTACACCCTTAGAAATCCTGAAGGCGGTGATTGGTTTTCGGGGCCCCGTACGCGGCTAGGCTCCTAAAAAGTCCCACACATGTGGTATCCCCGTACTCAAGAGAAGCAGCAGAATGTATTTTGGGGTGCAATTCCACATATGCCCATGACCTGTGTGAGCAATATATCATTTAGTGACAACTTTGTGCAAAAAAAAATAAATAAATAAATAAATTGTCACTTTCCCGCAACTTGTGTCAAAATATAAAATATTCCATGGACTCAACATGCCTCTCAGCAAATAGCTTGGGGTGTCTACTTTCCAAAATGGGGTCATTTGGGGGGGGGTTGTGCCATCTGGGCATTTTATGGCCTTCAAAACTGTGATAGGCAGTGAGGAGTAAAATCAAAAATGTACGCCCTTAGAAATCCTGAAGGCAGTGATTGGTTTTCGGGGCCCCGTACGTGGCTAGGCTCCCAAAAAGTCCCACACATGTGGTATCCCCATACTCAGGAGAAGCAGCTAAATGTATTTTGGGGTGCAATTCCACATATGCCCATGGCCTGTGTGAGCAATATATCATTTAGTGACAACTTTTTGTAATTTTTTTTTTTTTTTGTCATTATTTAATCACTTGGGACAAAAAAAATGAATATTCAATGGGCTCAACATGCCTCTCAGCAATTTCCTTGGGGTGTCTACTTTCCAAAATGGGGTATTTGTGGGGGTTTTGTACTGCCCTGCCATTTTAGCACCTCAAGAAACGACATAGGCAGTCATAAATTAAAGGCTGTGTAAATTCCAGAAAATGTACCCTAGTTTGTAGGCGCTATAACTTTTGCGCAAACCAATAAATATACACTTATTGACATTTTTTTTACCAAAGACATGTGGCCAAATACATTTTGGCCTAAATGTATGACTAAAATTGAGTTTATTGGATTTTTTTTAGAACACAAAGTAGAAAATATCATTTTTTTTCAAAATTTTCGGTCTTTTTCCGTGTATAGTGCAAAAAATAAAAACGGCAGAGGTGATCAAATACCATCAAAAGAAAGCTCTATTTGTGGGAAGAAAAGGACGCAAATTTCGTTTGGGTACAGCATTGCATGACCGCACAATTAGCAGTTAAAGCGACGCAGTGCCAAATTGGAAAAAGTGCTCTGGTCAGGAAGGGGGTAAATCCTTCCGGGGCTGAAGTGGTTAAGAATACCTCTATAGGGTTATGGTGTCAAGGCACCACCAACACCAGAATTTATTCAAAAAATCTCTAGTCTTGTTCCAAGTGCACTAAATTGCGGCCCCATCATACAGACTGGCTCCCTAAGCCGTTGTTTATAAAATAAAGAAAGCTTGCAGGGAAAATGTCTTTTTTTTTTTGGTGTATAAATATCATTTTTGCTGCAGCAGGTTCTATGCATGGTACAAATGCACCACTTTACAGCCAGTCTAAGGGACCCCCCCCCCCATCACTATTTTTAAAGGAATTTTTCATGTTTATTGTTTCACTTTAAGCATCAGTAAATCACTGCTCATTTAAAAATGATCTTTTGAGACATGTCCCCCCAGGGCAGTACCCGGACCCCCATAGCCTTAGTATGTCAAATAACTTGCATATAAGCCTTCAAAATGGGCACTTTTGATTTTTCCAGTTGGGGTCCCATAGACTTTAATGGGGTTTGTTGTTCAGCTCAGAACTTTTGCAATGTTGGAAAGTTCTAGCTGAACTGAACCGGGGGTGTTCAACGCTATTCTTGTATAATGTGTGCTATAGTTTTTTGTTTTTGTTTGCTTTTGTTTTTTTTTTATGGGAGGGAGGGTGGGTGTTATGTGAAATAGGACTTGTATATAATGTTATGTATTTTATATGGAAAAGGAAAATTTGTTTAATAAAAATGATCTGACTGAAAAAAAAAAGATTAAGGAGAGTATGGCTCATTTTCTCTGCCATACTGTCTTGACCAAGCTCTGTGGTGGAGCTTTAGGTGGTTTTGTATGCAGGTAGTGCTCCCACTCTTTCTGCAGCCTATCTGCTGCAGACAACAAGTGTTTTGTAGTCAGGGGGAGTCCAATAAAAAAGGACACACTGCTGAGTTCTGCTGGCCTACTTTGGAGCTATTGTTAACCTCTGTCTGCACCCAGCATGTGCTGCTTTATGACTATTGAAGGCCACTGTCTGATGTCTGTAAAGTGTCCCTCTCTCCTCCTCCCTTTGCCACTACCATCTACTCGCTAATACTTGAACTTCAGGCTGGGAGCTGCAGTCATGTCAATATTAAGGCAGATATCCCAGGCTTAGAAGCAAGCTGCAATGGCAGCTTGCTCTCTTTACTAACTGCATTGATTACACTTGTACACTTCAGACACTCTCATGCATAGACGATACCAGTTCCCAAGTGTGCAGTGTGACAGACCTAGCCAGGAAAGAGGCTTTTGGAGGGGACTGAATGCAAGCCTTTTGCCTTTTGATTATGGGCCCTGGATTTTCAAGGGAACAATACTCTTTGTGAGGTGAATGAGAAATCCAGTCTGATCTGTACTAGTCGGACTCAGTCGTGTATATATTGTATGTTGTCTCATTCTGTTGTGGACTCTTTGCTGTGATCATTTGGGATGTGTGTGTGACTGTTTACTGAGGAGAAGTTTGAACACACCTGACCTGTGTGTCCATTGTCTTTGGACAGTTTAAATTGCCCTCTTTCCCAAGGGTGGGGGGGGGGGTCTCTGAGTTATTTTATCTGTTGTGTCCATGTGTGATAATAAAATAGTCCATGTTAGCATCTAAGCAAGTCTCGCCTTGTTTTATGCTTGGGAGCGGTTGGAATATCTGATATCTGTATCCAGACCACAAGGAAGTGGTATACTGACGGAAGCACTCAAGCGGAGTGTGGGACGTTCCGTGACATTGGTGGCAAGCAGCGGGAAGCTTCCTGCACTCTGGGACATCCATACCTCCACCTGGATCCAAGATCAGGATAGCAGACTTTGGTCACCCCAGCGGAGATATGGACCTGGCAGCAGAATTCCTGGGGCTGCTGTGGATCATCCTTTCAACATACACCAGGACTGTGTCTGAGGATGAATACCTGGAGCTTAGGCAGCAAATTCGGGTGGAGCTCTGGATTGGAGCCCTCCAGCTCGCTGGTATAAAACAGGGCAAGTGCTTTCCAACCCAAGAGCAACGGGCCAGTGACCAACGGGCATTGCGGATGGCATTCCTGGAGAGCGGCCCCAGGAGCAATGGGTGACTGAGTTGGACAGGCTGGTCCAGCAAGAGATAGCGCTGGACAATCATTATCGGGCTCTGCAATGGCACGCAGAGCTGGGATATTTAGGGGAGACAACAGAATGCTGTCCGGAGGGATATGACTTTGGCGGCCCTGGATTGCTGTGGGAGAGCCTTACAGATCGTTTTGTGTTTGGCGATAAAGGGGAACCTACCCTTAATGACCTGCGAGATTATAGGGAGGCTATGCTTGGTCTTGCAGGGGTCTCAGAGCTTAAACCTGATCTGGACCATTTGCTAAGGAAGGAACAGCATCTGAAAAGGGCATACAGGAAACTGCTAGAACACTTTCAGCAGCATGCCAGAGAATCGGCAGTGGAAAATCTGGAGATTGCCGTCCCCAAACCTGAAGTGCTGACAACAGGGCAGAGCTCTGCTAACCTCTGTCCAGCACTGATAGCATCTTCTGGGTTCCATGGACAGGAGATGGTAAACCTCTATCCCCAGACATCAGTTGCAGAGACATGGGATTGGATAGACTTTTCTGCTGAGGAAGAACAACCTGATGAGCCTCCAGCAGAAGAGCTGCTATCAGGGCCAAAGTTCACTGTGCTCTGCCCAGCACCAACAGTGGCTTCGGCCTTCTTGAGAGAAGAGGTAGTCGGTTTTCTCCCACAACACTGACAGGGACATGTGATTTTCTGCCAGCAGCATCTATGGAGTAACAACAAACTTCTCCAGCTGAAGATCTGGTAACTTAACAGAGGGTCCAAGACCTCTGTCCCACACTTTTAGCAATTCCAGAGACTGGGGATTTAATAGATGTTTCTGTAGAGGAGGAACCACCTAGAAAACCCCTAGCAGAAGTGCTGGCATCCAGACAGAGGGTCCAGGACCTCTGCCCCACACCTTCAGCAATTGTGGAGGCCCAGGGTGAGGAGGTGGCAGTCTATCGCGAGCTGCCGACCAGGATCCAAGGAGAGAATGCAGTCGTCACCTCACAACTGCAGCTTGATCTGGTGTCGGTGGATGGGGCTTCAGTCCCCACCTGTATACCCCAGGGATGCTGAGTAGTCGGCCCAGATCCCCAAAAGCATGATGGAGTGAGCCCAGTCCCCCTGTCTTCTCTCCAGCGGCAGAAAGGACTCCAGGGAGAAGGGCCAGTCCAGGCCTCTCCCCAGCGGAAGATATGTTTCTATTTGGAACAATTTGTTTGGGGTACTGTGTGGGTACAGGCATTAGAGGACTGGAACTACTGACTAACTTCGGAGTCAACCCATCTGAGGTCTCCTCCTGTGTTAGTCTCCTGCCGAAAGGGGAGAAATGTGACAGACCTAGCCGGAAAAGAGGCTTTTGGAGGGGACTGAATGCAAGCCTTTTGCCTTTTCATTATGGGCCCTGGATTTTCAAGGGAACAATACTCTTTGTGAGGTGAATGAGAAATCCAGTCTGATCTGTACTAGTTGGACTCAGTCGTGTATATATTGTATGTTGTCTCGTTCTGTTGTGGACTCTTTGCTGTGATCATTTGGGATGTGTGTGTGACTGTTTACTGAGGAGAAGTTTGAACACACCTGACCTGTGTGTCCATTGTCTTTGGACAGTTTAACCCGCCCTCTTTCCCAAGGGTGGGGGGGAAGAGTCTCTGAGTTATTTTATCTGTTGTGTCCATGTGTGATAATAAAATAGTCCATGTTAGCATCTAAGCAAGTCTCGCCTTGTTTTATTCTTGAGGGCGGTTGGAATATCTGATATCTGTATCCAGACTACAAGGAAGTAGTATACTGATGGAAGCAATTAAGCGGAGTGTGGGACGTTCCGTGACATGCAGCATTTTGAGTCTGGTACTGCTGAGCCTGTACCAGGTTCCACCAATCAGGGCCGGTCCTAGACGGGGTGCACGGGGTGCAGTGCACCCGAGCGCCAGAGAGGTGGGGGCGCTGAAGCGCCAGAGTGCTCCCCTCCCTCCTCCTCCTCCTCTTGTTTGTGTCCAGCGGCACCTCTCTGCCGGTGTTCTAAGAAGAAAGGCGCCGCTGTATTAACTGCTCAAGCCGGAGATGAGAAGGGAGGCAGAGCGGCTGGTCTCTGTGTGGAGAGAGACCAGCCGTGAGTGATGTCGCGCGGGGGGAGGGGGGGAGGAGCGGTCCGTGCTGACACATTCTCCTCCTCTCTGTGTCTCACTCCTGCTGCCTGCTGTGTACACTTCTGTTCTCCACCCGGGCGGCGCGGCTGCACACTGTCCTCTCCTCTCCAGCTGCCGCCCGGGTGTTTTTATGTACTGTACCCTAATGGAGGGGGGGGGGTCTGTACTAATGGAGAAGGGGGGTCTGCCCTGGGGGGTCATTACTAATAGAGGGGGGTCTGTACTAATGGAGGGAGGGTCTGTCCTGGGGGGTCTGTACTAATGGAGGGAGGGTCTGTACTAATGGGGGGTCTGTCGTAATGGAGTGGGGGTCTGTCCTGGGGGGTCTGTAGTAATGGAGGGGGGGTCTGTCCTGGGGGGTCTGTAGTAATGGAGGGGGGTCTGTCCTGGGGGGTCTGTAGTAATGGAGGGGGGGTCTGTCCTGGGGGGTCTGTAGTAATGGAGGGGGGGTCTGTCCTGGGGGGTCTGTAGTAATGGAGGGGGGTCTGTCCTGGGGGGTCTGTAGTAATGGAGAGGGGGTCTGTCCTGGGGGGGTCTGTAGTAATGGAGGGGGGGTCTGTCCTGGGGGGTCTGTACTAATGGAGGGGGGGTCTGTACTAATGGAGGGGTGTCTGTCCTGGGGGGGGTCTATACTAATGGAGGGGTGTCTGTCCTGGGGGGTCTGTACTAATGGAGGGGGGTCTGTCCTGGGGGGGTCTATACTAATGGAGGGGGGTCTGTCCTGGGGGGTCTGTAGTAATGGAGGCGGGGTCTGTCCTGGGGGGTCTGTACTAATGGAGGGGGGTCTGTCCTGGGGGGTCTATACTAATTGAGGGGGGTCTGCCTTGGGGGGTCTGTACTAATGGAGGGGGGTCTGTCCTGGGGGGTCTGTCCTGGGGGGTCTGTACTAATGGGGGGTCTGTACTAATAGAGGGGGGTCTGTACTAATAGAGGGGGGTCTGTCCTGGGGGGTCTGTACTAATGGAGGTGGGGTCTGTGCTAATGGAGGTGGGGTCTGTACTAATGGAGGGGGGTCTGTCGTGGGGGGGTCTGTACTAATGCAGGGGGGTCTGTCCTGGGGGGGTCTGTACTAATGGAGGGGGGGTTTCCTGGGGGGGGTCTGTACTGAGGAAGGTCTGTACTGAGGGAGGGGTTTATACTTAGTGCGGGTTCTTCACTGATGGAGGGGGTCTATACTTAGTGGAGGGGGGTCTGTACTGAGGGGCGACTATAGTTGGTGGAAGGGGGGGTGACCCCAACCCTAGTGATGCCAATGCAGCTGCGGGCTCTTCTTTCCCCCCTCTCCCCTCTCCCCCCTCCCTCTCCCTCTCACGCACGCTGCTGTACTAGTGAGCAGCGCTTGCCAGCACAGCTGCCCACTATGTATCTTCCCCCGCCTTCATATGCCCAGGGAAGAAACAGAATAGAAAAAGGAGCAGAGAAGAGGATTGTGGGACATGTAGTCCCAAGGACTGGCAGCCCCACTGTAACACGGAAACTGGAGCTCACACAGCATGCCCAGCTGAATGGGAGAGAGAGAGCCAGGAGTCCGGGAAAGCTTTCAGGGAAGTACACCCAGGACTCCAGAGGGAGAGGACATTGCTGAGGGAACCCCATCAGAGAGAGAACCCCGCTGCCCTGCGCCACCAGAGGGAAAGCCACACAGCCTAGCACCATCCCTGGTGGAGAAAGGAATGGAGTCATTGTCAGAATACAGATCTGGGTGCTATCCAGCGGAGTCACCACGGGCAATTCAGAGTGAGCTTACTCCTGATCAGAGGAACCGTTGCTGTATCGCTGGGTCAGGTGAGAGGGTCGATTGGCCATTATTTACTAACGTCCATAGGAAATGCAGTCTCTGACCATCTCCTGTACTATGTCTGCAGTCTCTGATCATCTCCTGTACTATGTCTGCAGTCTCTGACCATCACCTGTATTATGTTTGCAGTCTCTGATCATCTCCTGTACTATGTCTGCAGTCTCTGATCATCTCCTGTACTATGTCTGCAGTCTCTGATCATCTCCTGTACTATGTCTGCAGTCTCTGATCATCTCCTGTACTATGTCTGCAGTCTCTGATCATCTCCTGTACTATGTCTGCAGTCTCTGACCATCTCCTGTAATATGTCTGCAGTCTCTGATCATCTCCTGTATTATGTCTGCAGTCTCTGATCATCTCCTGTATTATGTTTGCAGTCTCTGATCATCTCCTGTACTGTGTCTGCAGTCTCTGATCATCTCCTGTATTATGTCTGCAGTCTCTGATCATCTCCTGTATTATGTTTGCAGTCTCTGATCATCTCATGTACTATGTCTGCAGTCTCTGATCATCTCCTGTACTATGTCTGCAGTCTCTGATCATCTCCTGTACTATGTCTGCAGTCTCTGATCATCTCTTATATCCTGCCTGCAGTCTCTGATCATCTCCTGTACTATGTCTGCAGTCTCTGATCATCTACTGTACTATGTCTGCAGTCTCTGACCATCTTCTGTACTATGTCTGCAGTCTCTGATCATCTCATGTACTATGTCTGCAGTCTCTGATCATCTCATGTACTATGTCTGCAGTCTCTGATCATCTCCTGTATTATGTCTGCAGTCTCTGACCATCTCCTGTACTATATCTGCAGTCTCTGATCATCTCTTATATCCTGTCTGCAGTCTCTGATCATCTCCTGTAGTATGTCTGCAGTCTCTGATCATCTCTTGTAGTATGTCTGCAGTCTCTGATCATCTCCTGTAGTATGTCTGCAGTCTCTGATCATCTCCTGTACTATGTCTGCAGTCTCTGATCATCTCCTGTACTATGTCTGAAGTCTTTGATCATCTCTTATATCCTGTCTGCAGTCTCTGATCATCTCCTGTACTATGTCTGCAGTCTCTGATCATCTCCTGTACTATGTCTGCAGTCTCTGATCATCTCCTGTACTATGTCTGCAGTCTCTGACCATCTCCTGTAATATGTCTGCAGTCTCTGATCATCTCCTGTATTATGTCTGCAGTCTCTGATCATCTCCTGTATTATGTCTGCAGTCTCTGATCATCTCCTGTATTGTGTCTGCAGTCTCTGATCATCTCCTGTATTATGTCTGCAGTCTCTGATCATCTCCTGTATTATGTCTGCAGTCTCTGATCATCTCCTGTACTATGTCTGCAGTCTCTGATCATCTCATGTACTATGTCTGCAGTCTCTGATCATCTCCTGTACTATGTCTGCAGTCTCTGATCATCTCCTATACTATGTCTGCAGTCTCTGATCATCTCATGTACTATGTCTGCAGTCTCTGATCATCTCCTGTACTATGTCTGCAGTCTCTGATCATCTCCTGTACTATGTCTGCAGTCTCTGATCATCTCTTATATCCTGTCTGCAGTCTCTGATCATCTCCTGTAGTATGTCTGCAGTCGCTGATCATCTCCTGTAGTATGTTTGCAGTCTCTGATCATCTCCTGTAGTATGTCTGCAGTCTCTGATCATCTCCTGTACTATGTCTGCAGTCTCTGATCATCTCCTGTATTATGTCTGCAGTCTCTGATCATCTCCTGTATTATGTTTGCAGTCTCTGATCATCTCCTGTACTGTGTCTGCAGTCTCTGATCATCTCCTGTACTGTGTCTGCAGTCTCTGATCATCTCTTATATCCTGTCTGCAGTCTCTGATCATCTCCTGTACTATGTCTGCAGTCTCTGATCATCTCCTGTACTATGTCTGCAGTCTCTGACCATCTCCTGTACTATGTCTGCAGTCTCTGATCATCTCCTGTACTATGTCTGCAGTCTCTGATCATCTCCTGTATTATGTCTGCAGTCTCTGATCATCTCCTGTATTATGTCTGCAGTCTCTGACCATCTCCTGTACTATGTCTGCAGTCTCTGATCATCTCCTGTATTATGTCTGCAGTCTCTGATCATCTCCTGTACTGTGTCTGCAGTCTCTGATCATCTCTTATATCCTGTCTGCAGTCTCTGATCATCTCCTGTAGTATGTCTGCAGTCTCTGATCATCTCCTGTACTATGTCTGCAGTCTCTGATCATCTCCTGTACTATGTCTGCAGTCTCTGACCATCTCCTGTACTATGTCTGCAGTCTCTGATCATCTCCTGTACTATGTCTGCAGTCTCTGATCATCTCCTGTATTATGTCTGCAGTCTCTGATCATCTCTTATATCCTGTCTGCAGTCTCTGATCATCTCCTGTACTATGTCTGCAGTCTCTGATCATCTCCTGTACTATGTCTGCAGTCTCTGATCATCTCCTGTACTATGTCTGCAGTCTCTGATCATCTCCTGTACTATGTCTGCAGTCTCTGATCATCTCCTGTACTATGTCTGCAGTCTCTGATCATCTCTTATATCCTGTCTGCAGTCTCTGACCATCTCCTGTACTATGTCTGCAGTCTCTGATCATCTCCTGTAGTATGTCTGCAGTCTCTGATCATCTCCTGTATTATATCTGCAGTCTCTGATCATCTCCTGTACTATGTCTGCAGTCTCTGACCATCTCCTGTATTATATCTGCAGTCTCTGATCATTTCCTGTACTATGTCTGCAGTCTCTGACCATCTCCTGTACTATGTCTGGGGGCTCTTTCTAACAGACTCTCTAACAGAGGCCCTCTCTGTGTGCATCAGAGAGACCCCCCTCCAGGTCTCATTAGTGTACGCTCTTCCTGTATTTTCTTTATTAAAAGATCACAGGAGGATCCCAGGGTAACAAAGACTTCTTAGGGGAGCATCTCTGTGTTTGAGTCGTTGCCATAGAAACATTTGTAAAGGGGAGGAGTTGGTAAGATGACCACGCCCATGTGGGGGCGCCAAAAATATTTCTGCACCCAGGCACCGGTGACCCTAGGATCGGCCCTGCCACCAATCCAGCAATGCAGGTCACCTCTCTCCCAGTGACCCCTCCCATGGTTGCTATGGCATACAGGAAGCACTCTCCCGTTCTCTCCAACTTCCATGCTTGCTCTCTTCTCTAGAGCCCCTATACATACTCTCTTCCATGACTCTAGGCTGGGTCCCTATGCACACTATGCTGCGGGTCTGGTCCTAAAGAGTTGGGAAACCCGCGCTAGTGGGGGTGCAAAGCACTTAAGCCCCTCCACTACCAGAATAACATCAGCTTTGCCAGTCACCTGTCTCCTGGCTGGCTGTCTTGCATGTGACACAACACTGTAGTCCTTAACAACACCACATTAACTTCCTCTGGACAGTAGTCTGAGTTAGACCCATGTATTGCATCTTCCTCTAGCTCAGCCCCCTTGTTGTGCTGCAAGTCCTGTTTTTTAGATAAGCTGTGCATGCACCCCTTTAAGAGACTTCAGAACCCACAAAGCAAGTATAAAACTAAATAACCTTTACTGAGATAGTTGCTGATAACTGTACAGTTCTTAAAGCGGGGTTCCGGCCGTGAAAATTTTTTTTTTAAAGTCAGCAGCTACAAACACTGTAGCTGCTGACTTTAAATAAGCAGACTTACCTGTCCTGGGTGGCCGCGATGTCGGCCGCCCGAGGCCGACCCGTCCCTCGGCTCTCGGGTACCGCCATCCTAACTAAGGGAAACAGGCAGTGGAGCCTTGCGGCTTCACTGCCAGTTTCCTACTGAGCACGCTCGAGCGGCGCAGCGCTCTGTGAATGGCCCCGTGGTTTTCTGGGAACACACACAGTTCCCAGAAGGCAACGGGGCCGCTCACCGAGGAGCAAGACACGCCACAGAATAGGAAGAGGCAGATTAGGAAGACTGCCTAGCAACAAGGATTTCAGGTAAGTAATTTTTTTTTTTTTCATGTTTTTTTTTTTTTTTGCAGATTTTTGGTGCAATTTTTTTTTTTAGGGTGGCCCTCCACTTTAAAGCAGTTCCAACACAATTCCTGTAGAGAGCTCTTTTAACATGCATACCTTATGCAGAAGGCAATTCCATAATGCAATTCCATTCAAAGTGGATGTAAACCCTCGCATATACCCAGTGAAGTAAACAGCCTCAGCTGATACACAGAGATTAAACAAATCTCCATACATAAGTTTTACATGCATATCTGCTGTTTTCAGCTTTATATATTCTTTAGAAAGTTCAGGTCGTGTTGGAGATTTTCACTTCCTGTTCAGCACTGAGTGTGAAGTCTGGGCATTCAGCCAAGACAGCAGATTGGAGGAAAGGCACACACCCCCCTCCACATAGGCAGAGACTCTCAAAACTGTTCTGGGAATAATTAAGCTGTCTGCTAATCTATTTATAGCAACCTCCCCAACAAAAATTTCAGCCTGGTTTTTAGCTCCTGTGACGGAGAACTTGTCAGAAGTTATCATGCTGATAACAGAGGAACGGAGCAGGGGAAAGCCATGGGACTTAGGGCTTTGAAGAGACATAAGAAAACACTGCAGATATATGGGCCCAGCTCAAATTTTATGAATCGGGTTTACATCCACTTTAAGACAAAAGTCCATTAAGACAATAATCCTCAGCCCCTTAGAATCCATGATTGGCAGTAATCAACAAAGGCAGCAAGTCAATGATTAACAGCTACAAGTCCATAAGATCCCAAGGCTTGAGACCCTCTTTAGGAACCCTGATTAGGCTTCTATCACCCCCTCCAAAGGGGGTTGTCACTCCAACAGAGTATCTAGCTACAATTTGGCAGTCCTTCCACAGCAACAGCTCTAAGGGCTTGGAGGCAGCTCTTTTATGTTGGTTGACCTGTAGGAGGCGGTAAGCTGGCTCAAAATGTCGGGAAAACATTAACCCTTACAGCCTGGTTACCCCTAGCTTTTAGATTAACCTGAGGACACAGAAAACAGCAAAACATTGTAACATTTGGCACCTGGTTGGCTCAACTAACAGGAGGAAATGAGCACAGCCAGGGGAAACAAGTGCTTACACATGCAGACATATTAACCCTTTGTAGGCACCTGCCTACATCCCTGCTTCTGAGAACAAAAGAAGAACCACACAACATAATCTTTGCTGCTTCTGCTTGCAGCTTATCCTGTAACAAGCCCGAAACTGGAGCGCTTAAGCAATTAGTGAGGGAAGAAGGCACATCGTGCATTCTGGCTTCATACTGGTTGCTCCATGCCTGGGAGAAAGACAATCATGCAAGCTTTTTGAGATAGCCCTGTGTGCTGTGGTTGAATAGTCACCAACTAAGAAATAGCAGATATGCCTGAATTCTGCTGTGGGCAGTCCTATCACTGCTTTGATGCAAAGGATCTGCTTGATCACCTGATCACCCCCTTCTACCTCCACTACTGGCATAAGTGTCTCTGAGTTTAGGTCATCCTGCCATTTTGGGTATATTTTCAGGTAAATTGCTACATTTTATTTACTATGGGGATATGGGAATGTGGAGAATGTGGTGTGAAGTGCTTTTGGGGAACACTTTTTTTTTACATCATAATGCAGTGCAGTCTTACAAAAAGAAAGGCAGCTCATGAACGGGATTATCATCATACTGTGGTTTTGTTCACCATTTTTTTGCTGACCCATATATGAGAGCTGTAGGTGTAATGTTTTATAAAGATAACTTACATGGGGACATGGTTACGGTCAAGATGGCCGGATGTGTCTGAGAGGAGCGCCATTACCCGCCCGTAGAATCTGTCTCAATCCTGCTTCTAAATAGCTGTTCTAGCTCCACCATCGGCTCCCTGCAGTATGCCGACATCCCCCTGCCACCATGTACAAGGATTGCTCATCCACGGCAGCAGAAATGTTGAAAGAATATACACGGGTTGAACAACAAGATGGCACCTGCCGCCCTCCCTACACGAGGAGCTCAGGAACACCATCCTCTGTTATTCCTAAAGCTGGATCAACATCAGAATGATCAGGTAAGCTTACCCTGGAGCAAATTAATGCACAACTCCTGCAAGCCATAACAGCCTGCAAAATGATTAAGGTGGATATAGGCCTGATGAGGCAGGATATGCAGAAGATGAGAGAGTGTGTGACAAAGACGGGAAAAAACACAGGATCTCTAACCTGGAGGATGATTTCTCCCCTGTTCCTAACAGGGTGACTGAGAAACAAATCTCCTTTTGGAACCAAAAGGTTGATGATCTGGAAAATCGCTTAGAAGAAACAACTGCCGATTGTTGGCCTACCCGAATGGGCCGTGGGACAGAATCCTGGTGATTTTGTGGAAGCATGGCTGAAAACCACATTTCCAGAGGCAAAATTCTGCTCTTCCTTTTTAGTGGAAAGGGCGCACAGAGTGCCAGCAAAGCCTCCTGTACCTGGTGCTGTTCTTGCTTGCTAGAATGCTGAATTGCAAGGACTGGGATCTTGTACTCCATAAAGCTATGCAGAAGGGCCAGATCAAGTTTAAAAATATGCAGATCTCCATATTTCCTGACTTCTCGGTGGAGCTGCAGAAGCAGAGAGCCTCCTTCACGGATATCAAGTGGAGGATGAGGGAGAAAGGGATTGTTTGCTCCGTGTCTTTCCCGGCCCATTTGAGGGTGATTGATGGCAGTAAGGTTATCTTTTTTACAACCCCTGATGCTGCCCAGGAATGGTTTACAGAGAAAGGTCACCCTCCATGATTCAACTGCCGATGAGGAAACTCCTCTTGTGATCTCCTGTTGCACTTTGTTCCATGTTTAGCACCTGGCTATATTGCCTTGATCGGTGTGCTTTCCTTAGATGTATTCAAATCCCTTTTTTTGGGGGGGTTTAAGGAAGTACCTTTGCTGCAACGGCAGCAAAAGATGTCAGATACTTGTTCTCTACAGTTTTTATTTCAGCATTGCAATATGTTTCTTGCTGACACTACTTGCTATTGTTGTGCAGAGGTTTTTGAACTCCTCAGGTATTTACTTTATGCTTTGCTGCCATCTACTGGACTTGTGCTATAAGTTCAGTAACATTTTTTTCTGAATCTCTCCATGTTATGATTTCTGCTGGGGTGTAGTGATATCAGTACTTGCAGTGGCTATCTGCTATGCACTTGTATTTCTCTGCACCAGACATTATGTTAAATATTCATTGGAAAAAAATAGTTAAGCCTGTTCAACACTGTCTTAATAATTCTTGTGTGGGAGCTACTACTAGGGTGGCTCTTCCATGTATTGCCCATGCATACGCTGTTGCAATATGCGGGCAATGCCCCGTTGAAGTTCCTTTTTTTCTCAATCCTTTCATCCACTTAAATGGTATGACTGTAAATAGTTTGGCATTGGACCAGGAGTGTCGGGTAATTTGCCAGTTACTGTTAATTTGGTACACAGATAATACGTTCAGTTCACAATGTCTTAATGCAATACTTTCTCTTGGGTTAATACATGCATCCTTTGACACACCTACCTATATTTACAATGGCTGATGTCAGTAAGGTTATATCTTGGAAAGTACGTGGGCTGGGTACTCCCCAAAAAAGGTCACAGGTTTTTACCAACATTCTAAAATCCAGTGCACAAATAGTATGTCTCCAGGAGACCCATATGATGCCTGATCAAGAGCATTACCTAAGTAAACAATAGACACAATGGGCAGCTCATGCATGTCATTCCTCCTACTCTAGGGGGGTATTCATTTTGGTTCATCGATCTGTCCCATGGGAGTGTGTGACAGTTAAAAAAGGTATGTTTTTATTCGTGCACAACTACATGCACTTCTATTTGTTATTATGACCATTTATAATCCCCCCCCCCCCCCCGGCCACTTTGCAGGTGGTTAAAGAGGCCATGGTTTTTTCCGCACTATACCCTGAAGCCTATGTATTATGTCCAGGTGACTTTAATCTTTTACTTGACCCACTCCTTGATAGGCATAGCCTAGTGTGGTTGGCATGATTTATGCCGAACATTCAGCCCTTGCACTAGGGCCTTCTCCTGGTCTATCCCTTCCAGGGGATGTCTCTCTAGGATTGATTTGGCCTTTGGAAAAGATAAAACCATCACTAAAATATCATCTATCACTTACCTTCCCAGAGGGGTGTCAGACCATTCACCACTATTGCTCACGATTGATATTGGCTACTAGGGATGGGCCGAACGGACCCCTGTTCGGTTCGCACCAGAACTTTCGAACACAGTGAAAGTTCGTATCCGAATAACGAACCCCATTAAAGTCAATAGGACCCAAACGTCAAAAATCAAAAGTGCCCATTTTGAAAGCGTATATGCAAGTAATTGGGCATACAATGGTTATTGGGGTCCAGGTCCTGCCCTGGGGGACATGTATCAATAAATAAAAAGTTCGTGAAAAATGTTATTTTTAAATGAGCAGTGATTTTTTTATTTTTAAAGTGAAAGCATAAAAATGAAAAATTCCTTCCAATATAGTGCCTGGGAGGTCCCCTCAGTCTAACTGTAAAGTGGCAGATCTGTACCATGTCTAGAATTTGCTGCAGCAATAATTGCAATTATAAAGCCAAAAAAAATTAAATTTTCCCTACAAACTGCCTTTATTTTGCTCAGCAACAGCTGGGGAGCCAGTGTGTATGATGAGGCCACAATGTAGTGCACTGGGAACAAGATTAGCGATATTTTGGATACATTCTGGTGTCACTTTTGACTTTGGATAGAAGTAACGGGTGCCTAAAAGTTGTTTTTTTGGGTGTCGGTGGCGCCTTCCCACCGTAACCCTATAGAGGTACTCTTGATGAAAGCAAGATTTGGCCTTGCTGTAAAAAATTGCAATGATATACACCTGTCAAACAGGTGCAGAAAAATTGGTCTTTGGGTGTTAATTGTGCCCATGAAACCTATACCAAAAACATTCTTCCAGATGAAATAATTGAACACCCTCAAAACTAGACAGCATCGAAGTCCTGCAGAGATTCCATATCCCAAAAAGACTTAATCAGTGACATCGGCATCAGGAGCTTCATAGCTGGTAATCCAGGACTGATTCATTTTTATAAAAGTCAAACGGTCCACCAAGTCTGTGGACAGACGCGTTCTACGATCAGTAATGAAACCTCCTTCAGCACTGAATGCCCGTTCTGAAAGCACACTGGATGCAGGGCAGCCCAACAACTCAGTAGCATACTGGGCAAGTTCTGGCCAGTAGTCCATTCTCATGACCCAGTAAGTCAGTGGATCGTCAGCTGGAAAGCTCTCCATCTCTGTTTTTGGCTCAAGGTAATCGTCCACCATGTGATGCAGACGCTGCCAATGGGATGTGGAAGCTGACAGCCCTGGGCAGCGAGGAATAAAAAAAATTGCAAAATGCCTCACCTAGGCGAACGCCTTCTCCGACGCTCCTCTCTTGACCAAAAGAAGACTCAAAACTACGTTTTTCCACGACACTGTAACCTACTGGAGTCAGGAAAATCTTTCCATAAAATCCTCTTTAACGTGTCCTCTGCACTCTCTGTGGGGATGGGAGTTCTGAGACCTTCCCTTTATAATGGTGGTCAAGCAGGGTTGCCAACCAGTAATCATCCTTCTCCTTTATGCCACGTATTCTTGGGTCCTTTTGCAGGCTTTGAAGCATGAGGTTGCCCATGCACCGAGGCTTGAGAAGACTCCTCGGGGTCACTCTGGATGATAGCATCTGGAACTTCCTCCTCCCAGCCACGTACTACTCCCAAGGGTCCTGGGGTTGGAAAGCCATTGCTTACAGATTAACGGATGTCTTCCTTTTCTTTGAAGCCTATGAAAGTGCCAGAATCCTGATCCTCCTCCCCTCTCTCCTGTGTGTTCTGTGACATAGGAATGATGGTGTCTGGATAAAGTGGGCCTTGAGAGGAAAGGAAGTCCTCCTCTTCCTACTGCTGCTCTGCCTCCAGTGCCCTGTCCATTATGCCACGCAGAGTCTGCTCCAGCAGGAACACAACAGGGATTGTGTCACTGATGCATGCACTGTCACGGCTCACCATCATTGTGGCCTCCTTATATGGTGACAATACAGTGCATGCATCCTTAATGATCAGCCATTGGCGTGGGAAAAAAAGCCGACGCGGCATGAGCCTGTCGTCGTGCTGTATTCGCACAGGTACTAGTTAACGGCCCTCTGCTGCATGTATAGCCACTGCAGCATTGACAAAGTCGAGTTCCATCTGGTGGACATGTCACAAATCAGGCGGTTTACGGGCAGGTGGATTTCCATCTGAATTTCAGCCAACTGAGCACTGGCTGTGTATGACCACCTGAAATGGCTACAGACTCTTCTGGCCAGCTTTAGCACATCTTGCAACCCTGGGTATGTATTTTGGGAAACGCTGCGCCACCAAATTGGGACACATGGTACATGTGTCAACTTTCCCTGTCTAAGGGTGGACAGAAGGTTTGAGCCATTATATCGCATACCACCATTCCTGGCTCCAGCTGGCATGGTGTGAACCACCTCTGGACCTGTCCCTGCAGAGATGCAAGAATCTCTGCTCTGGTGTAGTTCCTGTCCCCTAAAAACACCAGCTGAAGCACTGCATGGCACCTTTTAGCCTGACTCTGGGAATAGCCCTTTGAACACTTAGGGGATACCTGATGTTCATAGGACAATTCTGCAGAGGAGGGCATAGAGGTGGCAGAGGAGGAGGAGGGAGTGGAGCTCACTGGTCTGGCATCATCACCACCAGCTGTATGGAGACATGGGGGCACAACAAGCTGTAGCACTGAGCCCTGTCCTGCATCCTTTCAAGTTGCAAGCAGCATTACCCAGTGTGCTGTGAACAAAATATATCGTCCCTGCCCATGCTTGCTGGACCAACTGTCAGCAGTATGGTGGATTTTACGGCCAACTGTCTTGCCCAACGATGCCTTACGTAAAAAGTAGTAGCAACTGGGAACCTGCCATTGTGGTACAGCACATAGTGCAAATTCACTGGAGGGGGTAGAATCCACCAAGCTGAGAGGCAGAAGTTGGAGAGCCAACAGCTTTGACAAGCTTGCATTTAGACACTGGGCATGTGGGTGACAGGGACTGTATTTTTTTTCCGCTGCAGCAGATGGGGCAGAGAAATTTGCCAGCTACAGTCTACAGCTGGTAGTGTGCTGCTGGCAGATGTGCTGCTAGGACCTGAGACACCCTGTGCTATACCATCATCCCTGTCACTGGAGGCTGCTGGGAGGTAATGACTCGGTATAGCAGGGGCAGACTGAAGTGGGTAAGGAGGAGGAGGAGGGACAGATTTGTGCCCCTTTAGTGTGGCTTTCAGGTGCTCTTGCCAATGCGCTGAGTGGTTAGACATGAAATGCCTTGTTAAGCATGTGGTACCCAAATGGCTGGTGTTTTTGCCACCTTTGATGTGCCTGAGACACAGTTTGCAGATAGCAACAGTGTGATCTGCTGCAGATGTGCTGAAAACAGCCCAGACAGCTGAGCTTTGGGGAGTGGGCCGGGAGATAACAGCTGCAGAATTTGATGGAATAGGGTGGCTGCTCTCTACACTTTCTTGATCCTTCCTCCTTGGGGTTGTGACGCCTCACCTTCAGTTTCCTCCTCTGCTCTATCTGGCACCCAAGTTGCATTGGTGACCTCATCACCATCATCATCATCTCCCTCTCCTCCATCATCATCATTACCACTGAAGACAACTTGGCAATACGCTGCGGCTGGGGGAACACGAATGCCAATTTGTCTACCAGTGTTCTTCACTCTCTAGGCTCATGTTCCTGTCATCCTCAACCTCGGAACCAACATCTGAATCTAATAATGGCTGGGCATCATCAAGGAGCAAGTGGCTGATTCTGTGGTCAAATAACTCAGCTGACTCATCCATGGCTGATGTTGGGGCTATGGCAGGAATAGATGTGGACAAGGAGGCAGGTTTATCCACTGTGGCAACTGCAGGGGACTGCACACTCGTCTCTGCTTGCATGACAGAGGATGAGGAGGATGAGGAAGGTTTAGTAAGCCAGTCCACCACCTCCTCTGCATGCTGTAGCTGGATAGCATGGGCAAACTCACTAAACAGAGGAAATGATGCCCTGCCTGAGGACTGACCACCACGTCCACCTTTGCCTGTGGACACATTTGTTGCTGGCCCCCTTACAGTGCCAAGGGAATGTCTGCCTCTCCTTGTTGTCCTCCCAGACATTATTGGGAGGGAGGGGGCGGTGCTTATAAGCAAATGTAAAGAAAAAGTGGAAATCTGTACGTAGATGCACTTTAATCAATGTAAAGTGGTGTTTGGTGCACTTTAATTTGAGTACTCACACTACATAGACACACTCCAGGGATACACTATAATATACTGCAATATAATGCGCCAAACGTACAGTGACGCACAGCACTATATGGCATTAAACTTGCAGTAACGCACACAGAAGTAAATGGTGTTAAACTTGCAGTAATGCACAAAGTTATATATTGTTAAAATGGCAGTAACACACACAGAAGTAAATGGTGGTAAACTTGCAGTAATGCACAAAACTATATGGCGTTAAACTGGCAGTAATGCACACAGAAGTAAATGGCGTTAAAATTGCAGTAACGCACAAAACTATATGGCGTTAAACTGGAAATAACGCACAAAACTATATGGCATTAAACTAGAAATAACACACAAAAAACTGTATGGTGTTAAACTGGCAGTAACGCACACAGAAGTAAATGGTGTTAAACTGGTAGTAACGCACACAAAACTATATGGCCTTAAACTGGCAGTAATTCACACAGAACTATATTACCAACCTACTCGTTCTCTTTGTTCCTCTCAAGACCTCCTGCTCTCTAGCTCCCTTGTCACCTCCTCCCATGCTCGCCTCCAGGACTTTTCCAAAGCCTCTCCAATCCTATGGAATGCCCTACCCCAATCTGTCCGCATATCTCCTACTTTATTAGCTTTTAGACAATCCCTGAAAACCCTTCTCTTCAGAGAAGCCTACCCTACCCATACCTAACAACTGTATTTTCATTTTTTCCATCAGCTCATCCCCCACAGTTATTACCGTTTTGTTTCCACTTGACCCCCCCTTCTAGATTGTAAGCTCTAACAAGCAGCGCCCTCTGATCCCTCCTGTATTGATTTGTATTGTAAGTGTACTGTCTGCCCTCATGTTGTAAAGCGCTGCGCAAACTGTTGGCGCTATATAAATCCTGTATAATAATAATAATATGGCGTTAAACTGTCAGTAACGCACACAAAACTATATGGCGTTAAACTGGCAGTAACGCACACAGAAGTAAATGGCGTTAAACTGGCAGTAATGCACACAAAAGTAAATGGCGTTAAACTGGCAGTAACGCAGTGTTCAACCTTCACTACACTGACGCTATCTGAACTGTCCCTACTCTAGCTATACACTAATGTCAAGATTACTGACACGGTCTCACTACACTACTCTACACTAATGTATGTATGAATGACACAGTCTCACTACACTACAGTCAAACTATCTGAGCTGTCCCTATTCTAGCTGCACACTATGCAAAGCTGAATGATGGTCCTCCTCACTACACTTGCACTATCCCTAGACTGACACTAAACTAATATTCTACACTGACAATTGAAGCAAAATGGCACAGTAAAGCACACTAACTAACTAATAGCACTGAACAGAGGCCTGTTCTATTTCTCTCCATGCCGAAATCACACTGAAAATGGCTGCCATTGAAAGAATACTTTTATACTGTGGGGCGGGAATGAGCCACGATTGGATAAAGTCATGATGACAGTGTCCAATCATGACTCTGACAGTGCTCTGTGCCCTGATTGGCTGAAGCTTTCACTGCTTCAGCCAATCAGGGCTTGCAATGCACTGTTCAGCGCCGCAATGCATTGTGGTTGGTTCGGGGGGCCGAACAAGCGATCGAACGACCCATTTGTTTGGCTGTTCTCTGACGTCTGAACAACGAACGTTTGGCCCAAACTTATGCTCAGGCCGAACCGTTCACCCATCCCTATTGGCTACACCAGAGTTCGTAGACCCTGGAGAGTCCAACCATTCTGGTTGTCCCCGACAGGGGACAATGACAGGATTCCTGATAAATTGCAGGTCTTCCTGGAGGCTCATGGTCCTACAAGGGACCTATTACATTGGGATACCCTGAAAGCCTATTTGAGAGAAGCCCTAAAATCTATTGCATGTATTACAAGATCCTCAAGGCAGGAGGAAGAGGAGTTGGCTCGGAAGTACCAGGTGGCTGAAACAACCTACCTGGCCTCTCATACCAAAACTAATCAAATACATTGGGAACAAGCGTCTCGTGCATTCGACCCAATTGTCAGCTAATACAAAACTAAAGGCATTTTATGCACAACAAAAATATTTTGAATATGGTAACCAATCTAGTCAATTACTAAAACATATGGCCAGGCAGCAAACATCTAGTTCTATAGTGACTAAAATAGTGGGTGCAGATGGAGTAGAGAAATATACTTACTTGCTTTTATGAGTTCTACATGAATATGTAGAATACCACTCTTACATACACTAGCCAGGCTATTGATGCATACTTAGAAGAGTTAAATTTCCCTACTCTGTCACAGGAACAAGTATCACTATTAAATGCAGAAATCACAGAAGATGACATTAGAGAAGTGGTGGCCACCCTGGCAGCTGGAAAGGCATCTGGGCCAGATGGCCTTTCTCTGGAGGTCTACTGCAAATACTTGGATATCTTTGCACCTGTCCTAACACAAATCTATTCCAAGGCATTTCAAGAGGGTAGGTTGTTGCCATCCATGTATTCAGTTACAGTAGTACTTATGTGAAATAATTAAATGAATTAATTGAAACCGCGCTCTCTATAAAAGTGCAAGTGCAAAAAAGGTACTAATATTACTGATATTACATAGACCACAAACACAACAATTTATGAATATTAAATCATGTGCAAACTTCTTAGCTTTGAAGCTAATATTATAAGTGCAAACAAAAAAGTGCTAGTATTGTATGGACCACAAATGCACAAATAATTATGTGTAAGCTTCTCAACTTTAAAGTCCAAGTGTGGAATCAAACAACACAAAATACTATAAAGCAAAAAAATCAAAAAAATCAAAAGATAAAAAAATCACACTGTTGAGTGAAATAAAGTGTTCAAATAGACAATTTCTGGATAGAATCTTCCTATATTCTGCATTCATCAAAGAGGTATGTCTTCCACTACCATCACCAGCCACACATCCTACTCACCAGAATCCAATGACCCCCATTACAGGTAGTCAAAAACGCTTTAATAGAAGGTGCCAATGGAGAATCTCACAACCGCAGCTCAATCCAAATGCTGTGTGGTCAGGGTTTCTGTGGACCTATGCAGGTACTCGATGGACATATTGTGGAGACCTCGATGTGGAATTGGTCATAACAGACCATCAATGCCATAAGTTGAAAGAGAAAAAAAGGCTCCCATGGTGAAGTATCAAAAATGTATTCAAAAAACGAAATAAAACCAAGTAAAAACTTCATATGGGGGTCTAAAAACTTCAATGGGGGTCATTGGATTCTGGTAAGTAGGATGTGTGGCTGGTGATGGTGGTGGAAGACATACCTCTTTGATGATTGCCGAATATAGGAAGATTCTATCCAGAAATTGTCTGATTGAACACTTTATTTCACTCAACAGTGTGATTTTTTTTTTTTTGATCTTTTGATTTTTTTGATTTTTTGATTGTTTTGCTTTATGGTATTTTGTGTTGGTTGGTTCCACACTTATGCCCCGTACACACGGTCGGATTTTCCGATGGACAATGTCCGATCGGAGCGTGTTGTCGGAAATTCCGACCGTGTGTGGGCGCCATCGGACATTTTCCATCGGATTTTCAGACACACAAAGTTGGACAGCAGGAGATAAAATTTTCCGACAACAAAATCCGATCGCGTCAATTCCGACCGTGTGTGGCCTGTTCCGACGCACAAAGTGCCACGCATGCTCAGAAGAAATTCCGACACGGGACAGCTCGTTTTGGTAAACGTAGCGTTCGGAATGGATACAGCACTTTCGTCACGCTGCAATGTTCAAAATGGTTTAATACAGCGCACTCTCTTCTTCTTTATAATGTGACAAGAATTAAGTAGTTTTGCTGCTCATATTCACACACACTTCTCACAAACTTATTTCGTTACTATTTATCGGGATTCCCTCAATATATTTTGATTTCTCACATCTGACAACAAATTTTTTTTTTTTTTTTTTGGACTTTAATGTAGATTCTTTTTTTGTGTTTCTCTTTTTTTTTTTTTTTTTTTTTTTTTTTGGTGATTTTGATTTGTATTCCCGAAAATGTTTGTGTGTGTTTTTGGTGACAAGTTCCCACAACACCACTAATATGTTGTTCTATTTAATCTGTAGGAGATTGTTTGGTGTTGTTGTCCCTTGTTAATTTCACATTGTACTTTAGAAATGTACCTGAATCGTCACCAACAAACTGTCCTTTTTGGATGAAAACACACACAGGAGAGTAGAATTTCCCCAAAAAATTTATTAAGGGCTCACAACTATAAACAAAGAGGGAGGCAACGCTGGAGAAACTGCAGAAGTGGGTGAAGCCTTGTACCCCCAGGGCAGACATCAATTATTTAAAAGCAAAATTGGTGGCCTGAGGAGTCCATATCATAAGGGAGGGCAGTCTGGTCCAGAAGTCCCAGAGATCCGGAAAGCAGCAGATGACATCTGTGTCCCCAGGCTGTGGTCATACGAGAGACTGCATCTTCTGTCAGACCAGACTGAACCCAGGGCCATCACTCTTTGGTCTTCCTTCCACGCTTCCTTACAGCCTTTGGCTGTGGTGGTGGAGTTGTGGCAGCAGGAGGAGGAGGAGGATCGTCCCTCTCAATGACATCCGTCTTGTGTGTTAGTTCTCCACTCTCCCCCTTACGAAGGACTTTATAAATCAGGTCCTCAGAGATCTTGCGTTGACCCTCCTGCATGCCCTGCAATTTTGTGGCAGCCATGCAGGCAAAGGCCTCTTCAGGACTGGGGAAAGCTCGGAGGGACGCCGAAGCCTCCTGGATCAGCCTGTACGCTGAATCCTGCACGGGACTCGGAGTGGCCTTCCTGGCTCGTTTATATGGCAGGCGGAGGGGAGGGACCTGAGACTCAGTCAGGCTGCGACTTGTTCCAGGCTTCTCTTGGCTGCCACTTAGCCCCGCCTCCTCCTGGCTGCCACTAATCCCCGCCTCCTCCTGGCTGACACTAATAATCCCCGCCTCCTCCTGACTGCCACATTCCACAGCCTCCTCCTGGCTGAGGTCTTCCTGTGTATGAAAAAGGGACATAGTTTTAGTTTTTTAGTCATCAATCACACACAATTTTCACCTCCTGACTGCTGCAAATTGAATGTTAACAAATATAACAGACTATCCTTCTGAGCCCAGCAGTTTTCATTCTTTTCCCAATTTTGGGTGCCCACTACTGTCTATTGATATGTAAAGCACTTTTTTTAATCAGCAATTAGTGATCAATAATAACATCTAATAAACATCATTAATTTATTGACCAGAAATCTGTAGAAGAATGCTATACCTGACTCCAGCTGGGCTCCTCCATTTCTTCCTGGCTGGAAGGCCCAGGTTGGACATCGGAAGCCTCAGCTGGGGTGGAAGGAAGAGTGGAAAGAAGAGTAGAGAGGGATTCCCTGACTTCAGTGTGGTCTGACAGAAATCGCAGTCTCTCATAGTACCACAGCCTGGGGACATAAACGTCATCTGCTGCAGCTCCGGATCTCTGGGAATCTGTGACCTTCTTGCGCTCCCTTAGATAAGTGCTCCTCAGGCCACCAATTTTAGCTTTCAAATAAGGGATGGTTGCTGTGGGGACCACCGGCTTCACCAACTCCAGCAGTTTCTCCACAGACAGGGCAGCTCCCTGTACTTGTCTATGAACAGGGGCAGGAAATTGTGGTCGTTGAACCCATCCATTTTCTCTGTAAGACACAACACAAGACAAAGCCTAATGTCAGGCCAAACTCCCCTAATCTTGTTACAATATAGGCTTCCATTTCGAAGCAGTATAGGCCCAAGTTTAGATCCTACCTTCGTTAGCACGATCGGCGTCTCCGATGCTCCTTCCTCCACTCACAGATCGTACGTAAGACGCGCGCGTTACGATTTATACACACTGTGCATGCGTATAACTCCGCCCGCCCCTGACGTTCTTTCTAGTCTATTCCCCGCCCCTTTTCGTTCGGCGCAGTGGGGGAAGAGCACATGGCGGATAGACAGCAGGATCGTGCTAATTGTAGCAACGAGGAGGAGGAGGAGGAAAGGCTGGAGCCTGAAACGTCCCGATCCAGAAGGAGATTAAAGGACTCAAATATGTCCTTTGGGGAGATGTTGGAGATGGTGGACATCCTGAAGAAGGCCGACTATGATGGAAAGTATGGGCCTTACCCCAACCCCAATGTCCGCAAGGCCAAGATCATGGCGAAAGTGGTCAGGAGTCTGCACCGGAAATTCGGGGTACGACGATCGAAAGATCAGCTCAGGAAGCGGTGGTCGGACCTGAAATTACGAGAACACGAGCAGTACAGAAACATCTGGAGATTGCTGCAAAAAAGTAAGTAATTGTGCTGTGTTCCTATTCTTTATGTTTATGACGTTCGTGCTGCTCCATGTGCTTTTAGGAACTGTTGTACAGTTTAAAATGGCAACTTTCATGTTCATGGGCACATTATTCGTTCGGATCAAACATTTTTATTTCGGACGATAAAATGCCATTGTTTAGGCCATATGCATTTGGCCACCATTTTGACGCCCTATACTTGTCTTCAAAGAATTGGGTTGTGTAGATGGCTTTGTTACTAGAATGAAATGCAAACTAGATTGTGTGTAAGGAGAGGACACTGAGCAGCTGTTTTCACATCTGGACACTGGAGCACTAGTGTGGGACACAAGAACACCATTTTTATTAGGGGGGCCACACAGGTGCCCCAGTGTATACTATAGGGGGGGCTACATCTGTGAAGCTTTTACCAAACAGGTAAAGTATTGCAGCTTGACAAAGGGCACTAAAAAAGCTACATCTTGGAACTCGGCTAAAATAGACAATTTTACCCCACTTCCAAGCAATGTTTCATCTTTATAGTTCTGACATTAAATATCTGTGTGCTAATTATACCATTTTTGTTTTACATAGGGGAGAAAAGACTCGGAGGACACCCCTCATCCGAGGAGACCAGAGCCCCCCCCTCTGGAAGAAGGGGAAATCCCCCCAACACAAGATGAGCAGGAGGATGAAGACGTGGTGGAAGTAGTTACCACAACAGGTGAGTGTCTGCGACCACAGGCTCAGATAAGAGATGGATTGCGGCATTTTTTTGAAACCTAATTTATTTTGGGTTTCCTCTCTTTTTAGGTGATCGTGAGGTTGTGGATCCAGATCATTTCACATCCGAAAGTGCCCAGATCCTGATCGGGGAGATCATGGGGTGTAATTTACAATTGGAAAACATCAAGCAAAACATCAATGATGTTATTCCAAAATATAAATACATCATTGATGTTTTGGGGCGAGTTTAAAACCCCTCCAAATCACTTTCTTCTTTTGTGTGCTACAATGTGCGAAATGTTTTTGTGATTTTTCCCAAAGCCAAATTTGGAGGATGCACACAGTGTGTCAACATGTGCTATCTGCCATCACGGGAGATCAATGGACGCGTTTTGGGGGTGCAACCCCTTCCTCAATAATAAAGTAGCGGTGAGGAAGGGCTTTCTCCCCCAAAACACGTCCCTTGATCCCCCCTGATGGCAGATAGCACATGTTGACATTGGGAAATTTGTGTGCATCTTCCAAATTTGGCTTTTCCTGGGGTGATTTCCCCCCATCTGAACGCTATATCAAACACAGTTCCTAAATACTCATGTCTGATATAGCCTTCCAGTTCTACCAAATGTGAACTTTGTAAGATCAAGATTTGTGTCTTTCTTGTTGGTTTTACACAGGCCTGTTTTCTATAAAATACACATTTTGATTTTGGATAATGACACCACAAAAATTGTTATACAACAAACATGTTGGTTTGTCAGAAAAACCTTTGGTAAATGCACATGTGATTGTGCAGGTATTAAAAAGATTGTTCATCAAGAATGTGTGGATTATTGTCTCACGCTACAACACTTTTGTAATTGTTGTTTTATGAGAAAATGGGGGTTATTTCCTAAGGGGAAATCCACTTTGCACTACAAGTGCAGTTTCAGTGCAGTTGCAAGTGCACTTGTAGTGAAAAGTGTCTTTGCATTTAGTAAATAACAGCCAACAGTGCTTTGTATAAGGTTACACAATCACAACATTTTCTGGACTCCACACATTTCTGTCAGGGTCAGCTCAAACAAACACAAGCAGTAAATGTCCACAAAGAAGAGCCTGGGTGGAGATGCCTGTCGAGAACTTGAGGTCCTGCAGGCTTCTCCCTGTGGCCAAATACCGCAGGGTAGCAACCAACCTCTGCTCCGGAGTGATGGCTTGCCTCATGCAAGTATCCTGCCTGCTAATATAAGGGGTCAGCAAAGCCAACAAACGGTGAAACACGGGGTCCGTCATCCGGAGAAAGTTCCTGAAATCATCAGGATTATTCTCACGGATCTCACGGAGCAAAGGCATATGAGAGAACTGGTGACGCTGAAGCAACCAATTCTTGGTCCATGAACTCCTCCCCACCCTGTTCATGGACTGGACTTGTGTCAAGGTCAGGACCCCAACACCAAGCCCCCGCACAGCACGAACTGTACGAGGAGTACGCATACGAAACATGGCTAGAAAACGGTCGGCTGCTCAGAACGAAGTAACAGAACGCACTGAAGAACAGCAAGGCCTGTGAAGAGCGACCTGAAAAACAGCAACGAGCGGGCAAGATCACACAGAAAACTCTGATACGAACTGACTGCACGCACTGAAGAGCAGATACAAACCCACAAGCACAAACTGAACGGCAGAAAACGATCTGAAAGCCACGAGTCTGAAAAAGCGCGAATCGTCTCTCACCAAACTTTTACTAACACGAGATTAGCAAAAGGAGCCCAAAGGGTGCCGCGCTTGGTTCTGAACCGGCCTTTTCTAGTCTCGTCGTACGTGGTGTACGTCACCGCGTTGTTGTCGATCGGAAATTCCGACAACTTTGTGCGACCGTGTGTAGGCAAAACAAGTTTGAGCCAACATCCGTCAGAAAAAATCCTAGGATTTTGTTGTCGGAATGTCCGAACAAAGTCCGACCGTGTGTACAGGGCATATGACTTTAAAGTTGAGAAGCTTGCACATGATTATTTGTCGCGTTTGTGGTCCATACAATACTAGCACTTTTTTGCACTTATAATATTAGCTTCAAAGCTAAGAAGTTTGCACATGATTTAATATTCATAAATTGTTGTGTTTGTGGTCTATGTAATATCAGTAATATTGGCACCTTTTTTGCACTTTTATAGTGAGCGTGGTTTCAATTAATTCATTTAATTAATTAATTCACATTTACCTTCATTACATCGTGCTGCTCCTACTTTTGTTGTTATTATATACATTTAATTACACAAGTTTTTTCCATCTGCGCGGGCTGGTGGTATTACCACTTACTGCTAACAGTAGTACTTATACCCAAGCCTGACAAGGACCCCACTGACTGTGCTTCCTACCGTCCAATTTCTCTACTCAATATAGGCTATAAGATTCTTGTGAAAATTTTGGCCAAGCGTCTTAATACTGCAATTCTTAGCATTATCCACCCAGATCAAACTGGTTTTATGCCAGGGAAGTCCACGTCTATAAATATTCGAAGGACGCAGCTAATTGAACAGCTTAGGAAATACTTACCAGAGACTAGTGTGTTGGCATCACTGGACACAGCTAAAGCCTTTGACTCCATAGAGTGGCCTTTCTTGCAGACTGTACTAAGGTCCTTTGGATTTAGAGAGAAATTTCAAAAGTGGGTCACTATTCTGTATGCGAACCCCACATCTCAATTACTGGTTAACGGTCTGCTATCAGCTCTGATACCATTGCACAGAGGAACACGACAGGTGTCCTCGGTCCCCACTACTATTTGCAGTGGCTATTGAGACGCTGGCACTGTGATTTAGACAGTCTGCCCTTATTACAGGTATCACGCTGGTTGATAGATCTGATATTATAGGCTTATATGCAGATGATCTTATATTATATTTGCAGGATGCATTGAAGTCATTGAAGGCAACTATCACTTACCTGGTAGTAGAGCCTGATTGGACGAGGAAGGCCTCCCTTACACCTCTGACTCGGGGTCTCTGGTAATGTGAACAGAAGACACCGAAGTGCAGAGTCGCACGAGTGCCAAGGAATCTTGCAGGCAGCAGGGCGGATGTCCTGGATGTCTGGTGAAGATACCGGAAGGTCTTGACAGGTAGGCAGCTGGTGCAGGTGACGGCAACCAATAGCAAGGTCAGGCAGGCTGGGTCATACATGGCAAGACAGTCAAATGCAGGGTGCAGGCAGGATCGTAGTCAGGAGACAAGCCGGGTCTGGAACCAGATGAGTACAACAAGAGCCAAGGGAGCAGGCAGAAGAAAGGTCACAGGACAAGCCGAGGTCAATGCAGGTGGAGTTCAAGGGATGGTCAAGACAAGCCAGGTAGATATAGGGATCAGGATACAGGTTTCACGGGTAACAGGATACACAGGAGCTGAAAACGAAGCAGCACTGGGTCTAAATAGACTATTTGGGCGACAGCGTCAATCATGGGTGCGCGCAAGCGTTGGCGAGCACGGGGATGCACGATGGCTTCTGTTTGTGCGCCAGTTTGCGCATGCGCACTTCTATGCCGATTCCTATGAGCAAAAGGAATAAGTGTTCTTCTGCGCTTTAGAGTTCTTTTAGAGGGGCAAACTTGTCTGCTGACATGTACACCCTGACAGCAACCATGCAAATCATAGATGATTATGGTGCGTACTCTGGCCCTAAAATCAATTGGCAGAAGTCCGCTCTGATGCCTCTTCATACCCAAGCATATTCCTGAGATGTAGTAGTTTGCCCCTTAAGGTAGTGTCCTCTTAAATATTTGAGAATTCGTATTACCTTATCACAAACAGAAGCTTTGAGCCTAAATCTAGACCCCTTATTTCAGATGATTAAACTTAACCTTAACATTTGGGCCAAACTGCCTCTGTTAGTGACAGGCAGAATTAACTAAATAAAGATGATTCTTCTTCCAAAATGCTTATAATAGAAGGAAACTGAAACTCACCGTCCTACAATGGCCTAAAGCTGAAGCTGCATGACACTTCCCAATATGTACTACTACTATTTGGCAGGGCAATTACGTCATTTGATCAGCTGGCTGACACCTATCACTCTGGGGGTAGTGCAATCATATCTGGCTTGGGTATTGAACCTTAAACACTTTCTGATAGCGCTGGAGGCTCCATTATCTTTTTTTTTTTTTTTTAACAAGAAGAGGTTTATTCAAATCTTTACATTACAAGCGATGAACAGGCACAGTCGGTAACTCTTACATTACAATAGGGATTACCACATAGAACAGATTGCTGATATCCCAGAGGAGAAAGGGGTCTGAGATGCCTAAAATACAATAGGATTGTCCTTTGTCGGTTGTATTGTACTATATGGATACAGGAGAAAACAATAGAGGCGGGAGGGGGGGGGGGAGAAGGGACCCTAAGTAAAAAGATTAGTTGCAAGCTCCACATAGGTAACACAGGGTGAGAGACGCATGAGAAAATTGAATAGGCTATGGGGGTACCTCATCCTATAGATATTTTAAGAGATAGAACTGATATGATGCACTGTAATGGTACCAGTAAGGGACATATAAACAAAAATTATACTTAATGTCTTTATTATAAAAGGTAAAGATTATTTTTTACAAACATAAAATCATTAGAAAATTACTTGGGTATCAATACATTAGAGATCTCTGTTATTACAAATGTCAAGAGGTCAACGCATTTCATATCTTTGATTCCAATATGTAATCAATGCTCTACATTAGGGATGAGCTTCGAGTTCGAGCCGAACTCATGTTCGACTCGAACATCGGCTGTTCGCAAGTTCGACGAACAGCAAACAATTTGGGGGGTTCGCGGCAAATTCGAATGCCGCGTAAAAGTGCTAATTTTAAAGGCTTATATGTATGGTATTGTCATAAAAAGTGTTTGGGGACCTGTGTCCTGCCCCAGGGGACATAGATCAATGCAAAAAAAAGTTTTAAAAACGTCCGTTTTTTCGGGAGCAGTGATTTTAATAATGCTTAAAGTGAAACAATAAAAGTGTAATATCCCTTTAAATTTCGTACCTGGGGGGTGTCTATAGTATGCCTGTAAAGGGGCGCATGTTTCCCGTGTTTAGAACAGTCTGACAGCAAAATGACATTTCAAAGGAAAAAAAGTCATTTAAAACTACTCGCGGCTATTAATGTATTGCCGGTCCGACAATACACATAGAAGTTCATTGATACAAATGGCATGGGAATTCCCCACAGGGGAACCCCAAACCAAAATAAAAAAAAAAAAAAATGACATGGGGGTCCCCCTAAATTCCATACCATGCCCTTCAGGTCTGGTATAGATATTAAGGGGAACCCCGGCCAAAATTTAAAAAAAAAAATGACGTGGGGGTCCCCCTAAATTCCATACCAGGCCCTTCAGGTCTGGTATGGATATTAAGGGGAACCCCGGCCAAAATTAAAAAAAAAAATGACGTGGGGGGTCCCCCTAAATTCCATACCAGACCCTTATCCGAGCACGCAACCTGGCAGGCCGCAGGAAAAGAGGGGGGACGAGAGAGCGCCCCCCCTCCTGAACAGTACCAGGCCACATGCCCTCAACATTGGGAGGGTGCTTTGGGGTAGCCCCCCAAAACACCTTGTCCCCATGTTGATGAGGACAAAGACCTCATCCCCACAACCCTGGCCGGTGGTTGTGGGGGTCTGTGGGCGGGGGGCTTATCGGAATCTGGAAGCCCCCTTTAGCAAGGGGACCCCCAGGTCCTGGCCCTCCCCCCTGTGTGAAATGGTAAGGGGGTACAAAAGTACCCCTACCATTTCACTAAAAAAATGTAAAAAATGACAAGAGACAGTTTTTGACAATTCCTTTATTTAAATGCTTCTTCTTTCTTCTTTCTTCTATCTTCCTTCATCTTCTTCTTCTTCTTCTTCTGGTTCTTCTGGTTCTTCCTCCGATGTTCTCATCCAGCATCTCCTCCACGGCGTCTTCTTTTCCTCGGGCCGCTCCACATCCATGGCATGGAGGGAGGCTCCCGCTCTTCTCTTCATCTTCTTCTCTTCTTCTTCTCTTCTTAATCTTCTTCTCTTCTTCATCTTCTTCTCCGGGCCGCTCCGCATCCATGCTGGCATGGAGGGAGGCTCCCGCTGTGTGATGCTTCTTCTCTTCTCACGGTTCTTAAATAATGGGGGCGGGGCCACCCGGCGACCCCGCCCCCTCTGACGCACGGGGACATGACGGGACTTTCCTGTGGCATTTCCCGTGACGTCCCGCCCCCCGTTATTTAAGAACCGTCAGAAGAGGACAAGCGTCACACAGCGGGAGCCTCCCTCCATGCCATGGATGCGGAGCGGACCAGAGAAGAAGATGAAGACGAAAAGAAGATGAAGAAGAGAAGAAGAGAAGAAGATGAAGAAGAGAAGAAGAAGAAGAAGAGAAGAAAATGAAGAAGAGAAGAAGATGAAGAGAAGAGTGGGAGCCTCCCTCCATGCCATGGATGCGGAGCGGCCCGAGGAGAAGAAGGGAAGAAGACGCCGCGGAGGAGATGCTGGACAAGAACACTGGAGGAAGAACCAGAAGAACCAGAAGAAGATGCAGGAAGATAGACGAAAGAAGAAAGAAGAAAAAAGAAGCATTTAAATAAAGGAATTGTCAAAAACTGTCTCTTGTCATTTTTAACATTTTTGACACTTTTTTTAGTGAAATGGTTTTTGTACCCCCTTACCATTTCACACAGGGGGGAGGGCCGGGATCTGGGGGTCCCCTTGTTAAAGGGGGCTTCCAGATTCCGATAAGCCCCCCGCCCGCAGACCCCCACAACCACCGGCCAGGGTTGTGGAGATGAGGCCCTTGTCCTCATCAACATGGGGACAAGGTGTTTTGGGGGGCTACCCCAAAGCACCCTTCCAATGTTGAGGGCATGTGGCCTGGTAAGGTTCAGGAGGGGGGGCGCTCTCTCGTCCCCCCCTCTTTTCCTGCAGCCTGCCAGGTTGCGTGCTTGGATAAGGGTCTGCTATGGATTTGTGGGGGGACCCCACGCCGTTTTTTTTTTTTTAATTTTGGCGCGGGGTTCCCCTTAAAATCCACACCAGACCTGAAGGGTCTGGTATGGAATTTAGGGGGACCCCCCATGTCTTTTTTTTTTTTAATTTTGGCCGGGGTTCCCCTTAATATCCATACCAGACCTGAAGGGCCTGGTATGGAATTTAGGGGGACCCCCACGTCATTTTTTTTTTAAATTTTGGTTCGGGGTTCCCCTGTGGGGAATTCTCATGCCGTTTTAATCAATGAACTTCTATGTGTATTGTCGGACCGGCAATGCATTAATAGCCGCGAATAGTTTTAAATGACTTTTTTTCCTTTGAAATGTCATTTTGCTGTCAGACTGTTCTAAACACGGGAAACTTGCGCCCCTTTACAGGCATACTATAGACACCCCCCAGGTACAAAATTTAAAGGGATATTACACTTTTATTGTTTCACTTTAAGCATTATTAAAATCACTGCTCCCGAAAAAACAGCTGTTTTTAAAACTTTTTTTGCATTGATCCATGTCCCCTGGGGCAGGACCCAGGTCCCCAAAAACGTTTTATGACAATAACTTGCATATTAACCTTTAAAATTAGCACTTTTGATTATTCATGTTTGTGTCCCATAGACTTTAACGGTTTTCCTGTGTTCGAACGAACTTTTTTCCTGTTCTCATGTTCTGGTGCGAACTGAACAGGGGGATGTTCGGCTCATCCCTACTCTACATAATAAGGATATGGTTAGTACCCCCCACTAAAATATGGAAACAGACACAGAAAGGAATAATAATATATATATATCTCAGTGATATGGAGATATAACTTAGTGGTGCTGTTTAATATGAAGTTGCCCGCTCACTTGTAGAGACCGAGTAATAGATATTCACTACAAATAATAAAATAATACATAATGAGAGTACTTCCATTCACATTTTTTTTTCAATTTAATAAATTTTTTATTATTTTTTTAGGTGTACATACATAAAAGAAAAAAGAACCGTAGGCATATAACTATAGCATAGCCGAATTTACATTACAGTGTAAGATGAAAAGCCATTAGAATGTTATATTAACTGTCTTAACACAGTTCACATTTAATCCTCAAGCCGTAAAAGTGTTCTTGGGGCCAGATGGGCAAGTGGGCACCATCCCCATCCCTGGGCACCCCAAATGGGATCCAGCTGTACCACAGGGTAGAGGACAACACTCCCCCCTCCCTCCAGTCCCGTCCACCACAATGCCTCTATCCATAGTATCAACCATATCCCCACCTGTATAACACCTTTCCATACACCCCCCCCCCATCCCCCCCTCATCCCACCACTCCCTGTGAGTACGTATAGCTGTTCCTATCTGCACACTGTGTATAATTATATTGTGAATATGTTTATGTATACTTTTTTTCCCTTTCTTTCCCTCCTCTCTCCCCCCTCCTCCTCCCAACTCCCCACTCCCTTTCCCTCTTTTCAACAAACTGGTCTACATGTTTTTGATCCGGCCACTTAGTCCTACTCTGTCCTCCACTTAATTCTACTCTGTCCTCATCACACCTTCCCTCATGGTGGGCAACCCATTTTATTTAGCCATGGCTTCTACAGCTTTAAGAATCTGTCAAAATTCCCACGCCTGGCAAATACCACTTTTTCCTTCCACACTGTTGCATCTACCACCTTAACCCATTCTTCAGGTGTTGAGGTCCTCACTGATTGCCAATTTTGGGCAATTCATTTTCTTGCTTGAAATAGACACCTTAATACTACCGTTTTGATGTTTGCAGACTCTCCAGTTCCCTCCATACTTCCCAGCACACATAGACTACCTTCCAACTCCAACTTGGTCCCAAAGGTTCTGTTTATAACATCTAATATCCCTGCCCAATACCTAAATAGTTTTGGGCATCTCCACACCATGTGTATAAGATCCCCTGTCTCTTCACACCTTGGACATTTGGCATCCGACCGGCAACCAAACCGAAATAGCTTCTTGGGAGTATAATAGGCTCTATGTATCAGAAACAGATGCAACATTTTCTGTGAGAGAGAGACTGACATCGAGGAGCTCAGTTCTAATATCCTCCTCCACTTCTCTGCTGTTATTATTGCCCTCAGAACCTCTTCCCATCTTCTCTTATTTTTAGCCAACCTTCCCCCAGTAATGGTTTTGCTACATATCTGTTAATATAAATCAGAGATGAATCCTTTGGTCATTCCTGGCTTAACTAACCTTTGAAGGACCATTCCACTACACCAAATGCTACACCATTCCACTGCTTGTATTTTAATCTGGGCATTCAGAGCATGTCTAATTTGAAGATACCTGTAAAATGAATAGTTTGGGATACCGTACTCACATCTTAATTCTGCAAATATCTTCAGTGTACTCCCCTCATACAATTGAGCCAGTTGTCCTTTACCGAGCGCTTCCCATTCGTTGATTTTTCCCATGGGGACCAATTCTTGGAGGTGTCTATTATTCCAGATGGGGGCATATTCTGTTAGCCCCTTGTATCCCATTACTGTTTTAACAGACTGCCAAACCTTTATGATCAACTTTAATGTAGGGCTCCCAGGGGGAAAAGAATTTGCTTCCAAAGCTTCTATTACATTATTATGTGGGGCTCCCTGCAGCATCATTCGTTCACTATCATTCCCCCCTCCCAGCATACCGCATCCCCCCCAAATTCTGCAACTGGGCAGCTAAAAAATAGCTACGAGGGTGTGGAACAGCCTTTCCTCCCTCTTTTATTGCTAACTGCTAGGTCCGCAGGCTAATCCTGGCCTGGCCCTTCTTCCAGATGAATTCCCTAAACAGGGTTTCTATTTTCTTAAACCATTCCTTTCCTATCCAAACTGGGCAATTATGCAGCAGGTACAGCAGTTGCGGCATCCAGATCATTTTAATCAAATTAATTCGACCAGCCGCTGACAGGGGGAGACGACTCCAAATATGACTGTTACGCTTAAATCTAAGCAGGGGTGGGACTAAGTTGTTGACAATATACTGGCTTGGATCCCTCGCCAACCATATCCCTAGGTACTTCGTCCTATCAACCACTTTTAATTGAGGGATTACAAGTGGCGAGGGATTTCTTAATGGGTCTACGGGCATCAGGGCAGATTTTTCTCAATTTCTTACCAAGCCTAAAAACCACCCAAAGTCTTCAACTATATTCATTACATAAAGATGAATCCATATCACCAAGGAAAAACAGGACATCATCTGCATATAATGCAATCCTATCTTCCCCCCGACTCCCTTTTGAATCCCTGTATCCCTGTAGCTGATCTAATCACTATTGCTAATGGCTCCAACGCAACAGCAAAGAGCAAGGGCGATAAGGGGCATCCCTGTCTCGTCCCTCTCTCGAGCTGAATCGATTCGGAATATGCATTAATTCTTATCTTGGCACATGGAGCTTAATAAAGTGTTTTTACCAACCAACAAAGATGGGTCCAAACCCAAATGTCTCCAAGGCCTGCCACAGGTAATTCCACTTCAGGCTATCAAAGGCTTTGGTGGCATCCAAGGAAAGGACGGCCCGTGAACCCATATTTACCGTTGGGGTCAGCAAATTCAAATACACCCTCCTAATGTTGATACTAGTGGATCTATTGGGCATAAACCTAGATTGATCTGGGTGTATAAGATTTTGAATGAATTTGTTCACCCTGGCTGCCAACACCCTTGCCAATATTTTGGCATTGGAGCATAGCAATGATATCGGCCTATAAGACGAGGTGTCCATCTGATCTTTCCCCTCTTTCTGCAGCACTATTATTGTGACCTCTTTCATCGAGGAGGGTAGCCTCCCCCCTGCTGCCACCTCACCTAACATCCTCAACAACTCTGGAAGCAACACCTCTCCATACCGCCTATAGATCTCTATCAGAAGTCTGTCTGGCGCGGAGACTTCTGATTAGCCATCCCGGCTACTGCCTGTTGCAACTCCTCTAATGTTATAGGGGCCTCCAATTTATCTCTTTCCTGCTTTGAAAGGGCCAGTATCTCAATTCCCCCCAAAAAGTTGTCTATTTCTCCAACCACTTCCCCCCCCCGCTTGTATTTATATAAATTTACACAATATTGTCTAAACGAGTCTATAATCTCAGGTGTCTGAGAGGAGATTTCTCCCCCTGGCATCCTAACTGCCGCGATTGTTGATGGGGAGTTATTAGTCTTAACCAACAGCACGAGCGTACGGCCCACACTCTCCCCTTCACCAAAAGGGCATTGTTTCTGAAAAAGGTGCTTTTTGTGATAAAAGCACAAAAGAAGTAAGCCTTTCTTGTAACGGCAATTTTATACTTCTGTTGACTATTAAGCCACCTCCTTTGTGTCTCTGGGGTTGGATCTTCCACATATTGTTTTTCTGTCGCTAACACTTCTCTCCTAATACTCTCCTCCCATTCCCTAGACCTCCTCTTGATCTTTGCAACCTGCTGAATTAGCCCCCTAAGGAAGGCCATCAGGGTGTCCCACACTACCCCCACTGATGCAGTGCCCTCATTAAGTGCCACAAATTCTTTCAATTTTAATATTACCTCAGCTGGTTCCCCCATTAATTCCAGCCAAAATGGGCTCATTTTCCAATCTCTCGGGGGATTTTGGCCCTCAGAGTGGATCATCAATATTAACAGTGAGTGATCCAACACCCCCCTTGGGAAATATACTATGTTTTTTACAAGCGGTAATGCAGACCCATTTCCAAAGGCCATATCTATTCTAGATAGTGTAACGTGTGAACTAGAGAAGCAGGGGTACTGCTGCCCCGTTGGGTTCCGGCTTCTCCAAATGTCACACATTTCCACCTCTTCCATAAATTGGGATAAGCGACCCTCAGAGACCCTATCTGATTGTATCCCGGGTGGGAATCTATCTAATCTCTTGTCAAGGACCTCATTAAAATCCCCCACCACTATAACCAGTATTCCTTCTTTATCCACTAAAAATTCTGTGAGTTTATATAGGATCTCCAGTTTAAAAGGGGTGGAATATAAAGATTTGCCACCACATATGATTTATTTTCTAACAAACAATACAAAAACACATAGCACCCTCTTTTATCTATATTAATTTCCCTGTAGGAGAAAAGCACCCCATTCCTCCCCATTATGCTCACCCCCCTAGAATAAGAGGAGTAAACCGAATGGTATTGAAACTGGAATTTCTTGCTACGAAGTTGTACCATGGAGTCCTTCATTAGGTGCGTCTCCTGCAGGCAAACCAAATCTGCTCCATATGTCTCCAATAAGGAAAAGACTGTGGTTCTTTTAATTGGGTTGCCCAGCCCCGACATTCCAGGAGCCAATATTTTTTTTTTTAAATTCTTTATTTTTATTTTTGGAAGAGGTAATCATGTGAAAACACAGAAACAATCCCTTAAAAATAAAAAATGAATACATACAATGACAGTCTCGTCCATGACACTCCGATGTATAGTCTTTCATACATAAGTCAAACTTTTCGTTATCCATGGGGTACCATCAGATTGTAAAGGAAAGGGAGGCTCTGTATGACACACGACCACTCTTTACACGGTAAATACCGTATTTTATATAGAGAGGAGAATAGTGTGGATCACTTTGATCTGGGATCAAGCGACCCATGAGAGAGAACCAGAGAAGAAGAAGAAAGATGAATAAATGAGAAGAAAGAGAAATCGAGGAGAGGAGAGAAAGAAAGAAAAAAAAAAAAATTGAATAAATAAATAAAACGGGGGGGGGGAGGCGTGGGGAGGCGGTAAACATACCCCCGACCAGTTTCGCCACCCCCTTCGGGGGAAACGTGCAAGAACGCTGTATCATTGTGGATTAAACCAACAGCTCATTGTATTCCGCAGAGTAAACAAACTCGTGCCACCAAAACCATTTTTTGGAGAATTGTTCACTTAGGCCTCTCTCTGTGGCCACCAGGTCTTCCATTGCCCTGATTTCTGATACCTTTCTCAACCACATGGTCACCGAAGGGGGCTGCGCCTGCTTCCAACACAGGGGGATGCAATTCCTCGCCGCCGTGATCAGGAGAGGGACAATTGATTTCTTATAGACTTTGGTGGGAAACTCGTGGTGTTGAAGAAGAAAGAATTCAGGGGTCTCAGGTATCTCTCGGTCCGTGAATTTTTGCACTATGCGCCGTACTTCCGTCCAGAAAGGACGGAGGATTCTACATGACCAAAAGACATGTAGCAGGGAACCGGTCTCCTCTCCACATCTCCAACACAGGTTTGAACTCTGGGGGAACATCTGATGTATTTTTTCCGGGGTGTAGTACCACCGGGCTAGTAGCTTGTATCCCGCCTCTTGATGTCTGGTGCATACGGATATCTTATGAGCAAAAAGAAAGAGCCAATCTATTTGTTTCTCTGTAAATTTCACCCCTAGATCCAGGAGCCAATATTAAATGTTCTAGATTGCAACTATCCAACAAAAGGGCCTTCTTACAAACATTACACCTTAAAACATACTTGCTTCATTATTATTTACTAATAATTGATCTGTGAGTGAATACTTTGTTGTGCTTTTCCAATTTTGTGAAGTTACCCAGCTTACTTCTTTTGTGCTTTTATCACAATCCTGTATATATACATGATAGTAGTTATGGTGCACTTCCCCCCACCCCATACCCACCCTCCTTCCACACCTTCTCCCCACTCCTCCCCTCCCCCCCATACCTAACTAGGCTTGCCTCGAGGGCTTTGTGCGTGACCTTTTCTTGTTTTCAATCCCATTCCATCCACTCATACTCATACTCATCCCGAGCATCTTAAACAGTAAGATGCCCACCTCATACATTATGCATTTTACCTTCATGTGGCTCCCCAAACCTTCCCCTAATTAACACAAAATACCCTGTGGCAGAAAATAGGACCCATAAACCTAGAACAAATCAAGGCAAAGAGGGAAGAGAGGGGGGAAAGGAGAGGGGAGAAAAAGAACCCTTCCCTGCCAACCACATAGTCCTTTTCACTTATACCCCGCAGTCTATAAAATCTTCTGGTTATCCCCCAGCCATTTTGCCATATCTGCAGGTTTATCGAAGAACTGGGTTCCCCCAAAGGCCGTTATTTGCAGGCGCGCTGGATACAATAAAGCATTGTAATTTTATACTTCTGCAAGGAACATTTAATCGGTTCAAACTGTGCTCTGCACTTTTGAAGATCTGGTGCATAATCTGGATACAGTGATATCCTGGTTCCATTGTAGAGAATATTCCCCATCTCTCTAGCTCTCTTTAAGAGGGTCTCTTTATCTCTATAATTAAAAAACTTCAAAAGTATTGACCGGGGGTGTCCTCCTGGTGGCGGGGCTCTGAATGGGACTCTATGGGCTCTATAAGGTACCCATATAGCGCAATCAATTTACGCAGCACTCCACATATACATGGCACACTCACATCGGTCCCTAACCTCAAGGAGCCCATAATCCAAGGTCCCCAACTCACATTCATATACTACTAATTTTTTTTTTTTTTGGACAGAAGCCAATTAACTTACCTGTTCAGTGAGCTCTTACATGCATTAACAGCTAATAATACATAATACATCTTTCAATGTTGGTTCCTCCTGTGGTGATGAAACAGTGTCAGGGACCGGCACTGACATAGGTCCCAAATTCTCACCCCCTGGCCCCCTGTTACCCGCCGTTTTTGTAACTATTGGTGCCACAGGCGTTTGGCCATAGCTCTTTAGGTCGGAAGAGGGTCCAGTTTGGACCTTTACTTGTGGTTGCTGGGACCATTTAGCAGGCGACTGACCAGGGGTATGATCAAACCGCTCCAATTTGGCTGCTGCTATAGCTTGGTTCCTTTTTTCTTTTGCCGAACGTGTTGCTTGGGATCCAGCATTCTCCTGGTGTGGCTGTTCCTCACATTTTTTCTAGTCATGTTGTTATTACAGCGCAACGCTAGACCAGGGTCACTAAAACAATGCTATACCGCATCAGAATTAAATGTCCAAACACCATCTATTGATGTTTTTGCGAATGAAAGGTGCAAAATTCCTTCTTTGCCCTCCCCCACTCCTCCCTTTCCCCCCTCCCATCTATATATTTTGCTGGACCGGAGACAGAGAGAGCTATGTGAGGAAAAAGCTGCCGCCTGCAGCACTTGCTATCCCTTGCTAAAGCTGCTAATGTTTAGAATACGATAATCCAGCAATTGTTTATGCAAAACTTTACTGAATAAAAAGTACTGGGTGCTGTATGGCAAGTTCGTCAAAGCATCAGATCAGCAAAAGCAAGGGTACTGAATCCTGCGTTTCCCACTTTACAGGGTCTACCAAAATTTCAAAGCCGGATGATTGCTGGCCCCAGAGCTTTTCTGGAGAAAGTTCTAATATGCTACAGTCTAATACCTTCGCAAACTCCTAGAACACAAATGGTACAGCGGTATCCTATAGTATTGTCCATTGATGCCATAGCACTTAATATAAGCATATACAGTCTTAAGCAATGGTGCTATATAAAGTGTGAGATGTCATACGTCAAAAAAAAGGGGGTTCCAGGCATCTAATAAAAAGTACTCCAAAGGGGTCTTCAGTACTCAATACCCCAGTGTTCCTTGACCAAACATCAGAAAACACCCTGCCAGGGCTCCCGCTCAGCACTGTCTTTGACTTTTACCCCTATAACATCTAGCAGAGCCTTACTTGTGTGTTTCCCATGCTGATGTCACTCACCAACCGGTTTACTTCTTGACCCCTCATACACAGGCACCGCTCCTCCCTCCGGTGTCTCCGGTGTCTTACAAACAAGTTCCCTCAAAGTGTGGTCTCATGGAGTCTTGCTCATTGCTTCTCCCTGATCTAGGGATGAGCCGAACACCCCCCTGTTCGGTTCGCACCAGAACATGCGAACAGGAAAAAAGTTCCTTCGAACACGCGAACACCGTTAATGTCTATGGGACACGAACATGAATAATCAAAAGTGCTAATTTTAAAGGCTTATATGCAAGTTATTGTCATAAAAAGTGTTTGGGGACTTGGGTCCTGCCCCAGGGGACATGGATCAATGCAAAAAAAAGTTTTAAAAACGGCCGTTTTTTCAGGAGCAGTGATTTTAATAATGCTTAAAGTCAAACAATAAAAGTGTAATATCCTTTTAAATTTCATAGCTGGGGGGTGTCTATAGTATGCCTGTAAAGGGGCGCATGTTTCCCGTGTTTAGAACAGTCTGACAGCAAAATGACATTTCGAAGGAAAAAAGCCATTTAAAACTACTCGCGGCTATTGCATTGCCGGTCCGACAATACACATAGAAGTTCATTGATAAAAACTGCATGGGAATTCCCCACAGGGGAACCCCGAACCAAAATTAAAAAAAAAAATGACGTGGGGGTCCCCCTGAATTCCATACCAGGCTGGTATGGATTTTAAGGGGAACCCCACGCCAAAAAAAAAAAAAAAAAAACGGCGTGGGGTCCCCCCAAAAATCCATACCAGACCCTAATCCGAGCACGCAACCTGGCAGACTGCAGGAAAAGAGAGGGGGAAGAGAGAGCGCCCCCCCTCCTGAACTGTACCAGGCCACATGCCCTCAACATTGGGAGGGTGCTTTGGGGTAGCCCCCCAAAACACCTTGTCCCCATGTTGATGAGGACAAGGGCCTCATCCCCACAACCCTGGCCGGTGGTTGTGGGGGTCTGCAGGCGGGGGGCTTATCGGAATCTGGAAGCCCCCTTTAACAAGGGGACCCCCAGATCCCGGCACCCCCTGTGTGAAATGGTAAGGGGGTACTACCATTTCACAAAAAAACTGTCAAAAATGTAAAAAATGACAAGAGACAGTTTTTGACAATTCCTTTATTTAAATGCTTCTTCTTTCTTCTTTCTTCTATCTTCCTTCATCTTCTTCTTCTTCTGGTTCTTCTGGCTCTTCTGGTTCTTCCTCCGGTGTTCTCGTCCAGCATCTCCTCCGCGGCGTCTTCTATCTTCTTCTCCTCGGGCCGCTCTGCACCCATGGCATGGGGGGAGGCTCCCGCTTTTTTCTTCATCTTCTTCTCTTCTTCATCTTCTTCTTCATCTTCTTCTTTTCTTCTCTTCTTCTCTTCTTCTCTTCTTCTCTTCTTCGCTGTGTGATGGCGTCTCCTCGGCTGACGGTTCTTAAATAACAGGGGGCGGGGCCACCCAGTGACCCCGCCCCCTCTGACACACGGTGACTTGACGGGACTTCCCTGTGACATCACGGGGAATGCCACAGGGAAGTCCAGTCATGTCCCGTGCGTCAGAGGGGGGAAGGGTCACTGGGTGGCCCTGCCCCCCGTTATTTAAGAACCGTCAGCCGAGGAGACGCCATCACACAGCGGGAGCCTCCCTCCATGCCAGCATGGATGCGGAGCGGCCCGAAGAAGAAGAGAAGAAAAGAAGAAGAAGATGAAGAAGATGAAGAGAAAAGCGGGAGCCTCCCCCCATGCCATGGGTGCGGAGCGGCCCGAGGAGAAGAAGATAGAAGATGCCGCAGAGGAGATGCTGGACAAGAGCGCTGGAGGAAGAACCAGAAGAGCCAGAAGAACCAGAAGAAGAAGAAGATGAAGGAAGATAGAAGAAAGAAGAAGCATTTAAATAAAGGAATTGTCAAAAACTGTCTCTTGTCATTTTTAACATTTTTGACAGTTTTTTAGTGAAATGGTAGCCTTACCATTTCACACAGGGGGGGGCAGGATCTGGGGGTCCCCTTGTTAAAGGGGGCTTCCAGGTTCTGATAAGCCCCCTGCCCGCAGACCCCCACAACCACCAGGCCAGGGTTGTGGGGATGAGGCCCTTGTCCTCATCAACATGGGGACAAGGTGTTTTGGGGGGCTACCCCAAAGCACCCTCCCAATGTTGAGGGCATGTGGCCTGGTACGGTTCAGGAGGGGGGGCGCTCTCTCGTCCCCCCCTCTCTTCCTGCGGCCTGCCAGGTTGCGTGCTCAGATAAGGGTCTGGTATGGATTCCACACTGTTTTTTTTTTTTTTTTTGGCGCAGGGTTCCCCTTAAAATCCATACCAGAGCTGAAGGGTCTGGTATGGAATTTAGGGGGACCCCCACGTCATTTTTTTTTTTTTAATTTTGGTTCGGGGTTCCCCTGTGGGGAATTCCCATGCCGTTTTTATCAATGAACTTTTATGTGTATTGTCGGACCGGCAATGCAATAGCCGCGAGTAGTTTTAAATGGCTTTTTTCCTTCGAAATGTCATTTTGCTGTCAGACTGTTCTAAACACGGGAAACATGCGCCCCTTTACAGGCATATTATAGACACCCCCCAGGTACGAAATTTAAAGGGATATTACACTTTTATTGTTTGACTTTAAGCATTATTAAAATCACTGCTCCTGAAAAAACGGCCGAACTTGCGAACAGCCAATGTTCGAGGACTCGAACTCGAAGCTCATCCCTACCCTAAACCACTCCTGATCTCGGGCACTCACGCTGTTTTCCGACTTCCCAAGGCCACTCGTAGATGTCCTGGGATATACCCCGCCTCCTCTCCCATCACTCCATATCAATGGAGGATCAGTCTGCGAACCGGTGTTCTGCCGAGAAAGTTCCTCTCTGCGGATAAGGACCCCCCTCTACTGCGCAGGCGCAGCACCTGCACAGTAGGAGCCGGCAGAAATAGCTGAAGCGAAATTGACTAGAAATCAGCTGTGCACGGCACCTGTAAGAGGGCCCCTCACGGGCTCGCTTCGCTCGCCACGCTTCGGGCACAGCCTCGCTGCGCTCGGCACTTTTTTATTCTCCCTCTAGGTCCACTTGGATGGTGGGGCTTGAACCTGGACCTAGGGCGCAGGCGCCGTGTACAGCTGATTTAAGTTTTTCAGCTTTGGCTATTTTCGGTGGCTCCTAGTCATTCGTACTGTGCAAGCGCAGCGCCTGCGCAGTAAAGGGGGGTCCTTATCCACCGGGGGAACTTTCTCGGCAAGACACCGGCCTCTTGAGCAGCACGGCAGGCACTCCGCTCAACGATCTCCGCACCAGTCACCAGAGGTCACCAGAGGCTCTGATAACCCCATCCATCTCCAGTCTCCACTATATTGGGGGGAAGAGCATGAAAGGGCCACACACGTCCTCCTCTAACTCCATGATCTCCCGCATCTCACATCCGGTCATGCCTCCTCCTCAGGTGTATAACTCTACATGCAAAATTCTGCATCCCTTCCATTTACATTAAATAAATGCAAACAGGAGTACTAATAAAAGCAGAAAATTAGCTCAGGACAGAGTATAGAAAGATGGCAACTTACCATCTGACTGGTAACAATTGAAACAATGCACCCTGCTGATATTGCTTTCTAGCCAATGTCTCCTGCCTCATCTTCCATCAAAATGCATCATCCAAAGGATCTGTGGAATACATAAGTGCACATCTAGTGAGCTGAAATCAGCTCACATAATGAACATAGCCATTCATCCACTGACAAAGCCTCAAATAAACTCACCCATATCTACCATCCGCAAGCATGGCATAATGGGAATGTCCTGGCAGGCTGGGGGCGGATCGGGATGACGATTAGTAATGTACTGAGCCGTTTGCACTCCCACGCATGCTCCAAACCAAATTCCAGCTGAAAACGAAACCGAAACCTGGCGCATGCACGCTAGAGCCGGCGCAAGTGTCACAATGCTGAATAGTGAATGTCCATACTCTGTCCTGGAATGGACTGAGACGCAAAAGCGTCACCCAACTATAACCGCCCCAAAAAAAACACCGAAACCACATACCATGCCACATCATCCATCTCTCTGCGAACCGGATAGTTCACATATCATTGCTGTACAGCAAGACATTGCACCATAAAAGGCCTGGCAGAAGTGGGAATCCCCTGTTTCCTACCCCCTCAACCCTACCACCTTGGTTAGGCAAAGGGAATGATGAACAGCCACATTACCCCCAAATTGAAACCATACCGGGGGTCCCACATATCAGGACCTGGTTATGAATCACATCTCTAGACAACACGGCACATCATATATGTCTATACAGGATTTTACTTTTAAAACAGGAAGGGAGCAGGATAGTAAGATTAAATACCTTGGTTACCATCCATAACCTTACTGTTACCTCCATATCCAAACATAGCTAGTAGTTTTGTATATGTTAGTTTTATACACCAATTATTAATATTCATCATGAAAGGTCTTCACACATAGGACATATACAGATATGTAGATCAGATTAACATATGGTTATTAATTCATGATTTATAGAAGATGTGAGTCTGAGAACCTCAGGCCTATGCAACAAGCCTGAGATTACCCCAAGAAGGGCCTATAACTCAAGGACTCATTGAAGCCTGGTGGGCGGGTGGCATTTAATTTGAAAATCCACCTCATCTCACATTGAAGTCGTTTTTGGTCTATGTTTCCTCCTCTTGGATCTTCAGGAACCTTTTCAAGGACCGTGAATTGCACCACTAAAGTATCATTTTTGTGGTTGAGAGCCACATGTCTGCCAATTGGAGTATATAATAAGTTTTTTCTAATATAGTAAATGTGGTCATAGATTCGTTTCCAAAAATTCTGAAACATTTTGCCAATGTAGAATGATCCGCATCTACAAAAAACAATACATACCACGCCTTTTGTCTGACAGTTGACATGGTATTTAATATTATGTACATTTCCATTAGGCAGAATAAATGTTGCTCCTTACAAAATCCTATTACAATATTCTCATGCATACCCATGCTTTGTTCACAGGTCATTGAGGTTTCTCGAAAATGGCTATGAACCAATCGATCTTTGAGAAATTGACATTTTTTGTATGTAATTGGTGGATAATCACTGATATATTTCCTCAGGATAAGGTCACCAGTGAGGAGATGCCAAAGTCTACCTATTGTCTCTTTTACCATATCATGGTTACTTGAGTAGGTAGTGACTATCCTCACAGAGTCTAACTGTTTATTGGTTCCCTTCCCAAACAATAGTTTGTGTTTTTCTTTCTGACATGCCTTATTAAAGGCCTTTTTTAAGGTCATTTTAGTATAACCTGTTTCTAGTAGTCTAGATTTAAGTAGATTGGATTCCTTTTTCAAAGTTTTTTAATTGGAGCAATTGTGCTTGATGTGTAAATATTGTGAATATGGTATACTTCTTATTAATGGTTGGGGGTGGGCACTGGATGCGTGAAGTACAGAATTCCCTGCCGTGGGTTTCCTATATAATGACATTCCCAATGTTCCATCCTCGTGTTTGAATATGATTAGATCAAGAAATGCTATTGATCTCAAATCATGCTCCTTGGTAAATCTGAGATTATCAAGCAAATAAATAAAGTTGCGCTAAAGAAAAATGCATGTGAAAAATCATAAATAATACATATGCATAAATATTTAAGTGCACTATAATAGACTGTGAGACATAACGTGAAAAACAATCTCATCAAATCACAAGGTGCAATGGATCGAACATATGATAATGTCCACAATGAGTAGCATAAATGGATAAGTACACACAAACAATGTGTGGTGAGTTCCAAGGTGGGAGGTAATAGGGTGAAATATTAGGAAACTCCCTGGGGTATGGATGATGGACGGATGGATCACAATAACAGAGTGGCAATCTGTGTGTGCAGACCCTTACCAGAAAAAGTTTCTATGTTGAAATCAATGCTTTTATTGATAATTCTTGATTTTTTCTGGCTTTTGTTATATATGTAGTGTCCAATATGAGTTCTATGCTTTGTATTTCCATGCATATAGAGAGGATCCTGACCTCGATTTTAGCCTATTTCGAAAATTATTTCTATCCCATCCAATACTATACTGGTTCATTCGGCCTTCTTCATTGTATACAATTTTTATGAAAAAAAAATTTTATATATATTTTTTACATATATTTTCTATTCATATAAATACAATTTGTTTTAAAATAAGTTCTGTATAAAACACTCTATAAAATCTACGGGGTTGGGTATATTTTCCTATTGCAACATTAACGATATACGTGTGGGAAGTATCTTAGATTGATCTCTGCTTCCCCTCTGTATTTTCTTTAGTTTCATTCTTTAATTTAATTTTTCCAATATGGCGCCCGTGACAACATGGGCACATCCCACATGAAGTGTATTAGTATCAGATCGAGGTCTGGCTCTCTTCTGTATTCCACCTATTTTCTATGTCTAATATGGCGCCCAAGTCAGAACGAGGCTTAGTCGCGGCCGCACATTATTTAAGTGATGGCTCAGCACATCGCCCATGCCCCAGGAAGTCGCAAGGTATTGCGAAACATGTAGGGCGGTGCGTTGTGCTGACGCCATCACGCCACATGTGACCCCGGCACGCGGGTGTTTTGTTTTTAGTTTGTCTAGCCGGCTTTTTACTACCTGTCTGTACTGTCATTTGCGGGCTATCCGCATGTTTATTTAAATAAATATACTTTCGATTTTACTACACGATCAGCGTCCCCTATTTTCTCGTTTTCCACTCGGGGCCCGGAGCCCGAGTGTGCTTCTTTTCAGAGCCAGAGAAGCTATTATATCAGATTTATCCGTTCCCTGCTTGACATCTCCATCCATCATTTTGAGTGAACCAGAGACCGGAGACATCAGATACCGGCAGCTTCTACAGCTCCCTACAGAGGGTAATCTGTCTGCTCACATGACCGTGCGCTGGAGGGGGTCCACCTTTTCTGGTAAGGGTCTGCACACACAGATTGCCACTCTGTTATTGTGATCCATCTGTCCATCATCCATACCCCAGGGAGTTTCCTAATAATTCACCCTATTACCTCCCACCTTGGAACTCACCACACATCGTTTGTGTGTACTTATCCATTTATGCTACTCATTGTGGACATTATCATATGTTCGATCCATTGCACCTTGTGATTTGATGAGATTGTTTTTCACGTTATGTCTCACAGTCTATTATAGTGCATTTAAATATTTCTGCATATGTATTATTAATGATTTTTCACATGCATTTTTCTTTAGCGCAACTTTATTTATTTGCTTGATTTTTTCACCATAGAGATATTAGATGGTTTTTAGTTGCTGCTTCATATACACTATCTAGCGCGGTATTCTTTCCTTTATTTATTAAATCTGAGATTATATCTATTGGTTGCCAACCTCTCCATAAATCTCAGGAGTTCCCCTTCACTCGAGTTCCATACCATAAAGATATCATCTATGTACCTATACCAGCATAAAATGCTGGACAGGTTTACAGATAAAGACTTATACGCAAACAAATCATGCTCCCACCCCCCAGGTACAGGTTGGCATACTATGGGACACAGCATGTCCCCATTGAAACCCCCTGCACCTGGAGGTAGTGGGAGCCATAAAATACAAATGCATTTCCAGTTAGAATATGATGTAACAGCTCTATCACAAAGGCATTGTGAGGCCTGGCTGCCTCATCCCTTCCTTCAAAAATATTTCAACTACTGAGATACCGAATGAATGCGGTATACTGCAGTATAGTGCCTCCACATCAATGGAGACTAATATACTGTCAGATGGAATACTAATATTATATACTGTAGATTTCTGAGTAGGTCCATCGTATCTCTGATATAAGATGTTCCATGACATGAGGTCACAGGAAAGCATCTACCAAATGACTTCACTTTTCCATTTTAGCCCCAATCCCAGAGATAATTGGGTGACCTGGTGGCTTTATCAAGTTCTTATGGGTTTTTGGTAGAGAATAGAATGAAGGGATTCTTGGATGTGGCCCCGTTAAGGCCTCAAAAATTTCTTTATCAATAATTCCATTAATGTGAGCATTGTTGATAATTTTGTCATATTCTTTATTGATTTCCTGAATATTTTCCTCAGGAATAGGGGCATACCAATCTTTATTTGAGAGGATATCGAGACACATTTCTCGATAACCACGTGTCCATCACTACTACATTCCCACCCTTGTTGGCCACCTTAATAGTAATGTCCCTGTTATTTTGCAATATTGCCTGTTGTTGCTCCAAGGTAATGTTATTGTCACATCGGGTGCCAAAGTTCAGTTTCTTGACATCCAATGTGACTTGGGACAAGAACGTCCAAATGTTGGAATTTGTCTTCAATGGGGGAAAGTTTGTAGATTTTTTATGAAATTTTAGAGTCTCTAAATGGGACTGCTTGAGGGGGGACTCCTGGTATCACATCCAAGAGACCCCCCTCAGCAGAGCCCCCCTCGAAAAAATTGTTCTCATCTTGTAAATCCATAAGATCTTTCAAAGCCATGAAATCTCTTACTGTGAACCCTTTCAATTGTTCACGTTTTATAGTCTCGTTTTTTTTTCCTTTCCTTGTCATACATATATTTATAAGTTAATCGCCTGGTAAAGAGATTGAGGTCCTTTACCACCTCAAATCTGTCTGCCCGTGCAGCTGGGCAGAAACTCAGACCGAGGCTGAGGACCTTAGTCTCCATCCGAGAAAGCATACAGGAGGATAAGTTGATCACCTGCAACTGATAAGAATTATGATTCAGACATAGGCACAGATAATACAGTTGGTGACGGGTCACTTGGTGGTGAACTTATGAATATAAGGGGAGCCAAGGGGTCTGTTATACTGATGGGTTCCAACCGGACACCGATGTCCCCCCTGCCATCTACAGAGATACACCTTAACACTCCCCGCAATCCGGGGACTATTCCCAAAAGCACTAAAAAGAAGGATTTTCAATTGTTCCCCCCCGGTTCAAGATCCACCCAACAAGCAAGGTGCCCTCCACAATCTGGGCCGATATGCATACCAAAGCAAGTAGATAATCAGTTTCAGGTGATCAACTTATCCGCCTGTATGCTTTCTCTGATGGAGACTGAGGTCCTCGGCCTCGGTCTGAGTTTCTCCCCAGCTGCACAGACAGACAGCTTTGAGGTGGTAAAGGACCTCAATCTCTTTGCCAGGCGATTAACTTATAAATATATGTATGACCAAGAAAGGGAAAAGAAAAACAAGAGACTATAAAACGGGAACAATGGTAGGGGTTCACAGTAAGAGATTTCATGGCTTTGAAAGATCTTATGGATTTACTAGATGAGAATGATGTTTTCGAGGGGGGCTCGAAGTCCCCCCTCAAGCACAGTCCCCTTTAGAGACTCCAAAATTTCGTAAAAAACCTACAAACTTTCCCTCATTGAAGACAAATTCCAATATTTGGACGTTCTTGTTCCAAGTCACATCAGATGTCAAGAAACTGAACTTTGGCACCCGATGTGACAATAACATTACCTTTGAGCAACAACAGGCAATGAACTCATTGCAAAATGCAGTGACATTACTATTAAGATGGCTGACAAGGGTGGGAATGTAGTAGTGATGGACACAAGTGGTTATCGAGAAATGTGTTTCGCTATCCTCTCAAATAAAGATTGGTATGCCCCTATTCCTGAGGAAAATGTTCAGGAATTCAATAAAGAATATGACAAAATTATCAACAATGCTCACATTAATGGAATTATTGAAATGGAATTAAGAAATTTTTGAGGCCTTAACGGTGCCACATCCAAGAATCCCTTCATTCTATTCTCTACCAAAAACCCATAAGAACTTGATTAAGCCACCAGGATGCCCAATCATCTCTGGGATTGGAGCTAAAATGGAAAAGGGAAGTCGTTTGGTAGATGCTTTCCTGCGACCTCATGTCGTGGAACTTCCATCTTATATCCGAGATACAATGGACCTACTGAGAAAGCTATATAATATTAGTATTCCATCTGACAGTATATTAGTCTCCATTGATGTGGAGGCACTATACTGCAGTATACTGCATTAATTCGGTATCGCAGTAGTGGAAATATTTTTGAAGGAAGGGGATGATGTGGCCAGGCCTCACAATGCCTTTGTGATAGAGCTGTTGCATCATATTCTAACTAGGAATGCATTTGTATTTGATGGCTCCCACTACCTCCAGGTGCAGGGGGTTGCAATGGGGACATGCTGTGTCCCATTGTATGCAAACCTGTACCTGGGGGGGTGGGAGCGTGCTTTGTTTGCGGATAAGTCTTTATCTGTATGCCTGTCCAGCATTTTATGCTGGTAAAGGTACATAGATGATATCTTTATGGTATGGAACTCGAGTGAAGGGGAACTCCTGAGATTTATGGAGAGGTTGGCAATCAATAGATATAATCTCAAATTTACCAAGGAGCATAATTTGAGATCAATAGCATTTCTTCATCTGATCATATTCAAACACGAGGATGGAACATTGGAAACGTCATTATATAGGAAACCCACAGCAGGGAATACTGTACTTCACGCATCCAGTGCCCACCCCCAACCATTAATAAGAAGCATACTATATTCACAATATTTATGCATCAAGCGCAATTGCTCCAATGAAGAGACATTTAAAAAGGAATCCAATCTACTTAAGTCTAGACTACTAGAAAGAGATTATACTAAAACGACCTTAAAAAAGGCCTTTAATAAGGCATGCCAGAAAGAAAGACACAAACTATTGTTTGGGAAGGGAACCAATAAACAGCTATGCCCTGTACACACGGTCGGATTTTCCGACGGAAAAAGCGCGATCAGATTGTGTTATCAGAAATTCCGATCGTATGTGTGGGCTCCATATGACTTTTTCCGTCGGAATTTCCGACACACAAAGTTTGAGGGCAGGATATAAAATTTTCCGACAACAAAATCTGATATTTAAATTCCGATCGTGTGTACACAAATCCGACGCACAAAGTGCCACGCATGCTCAGAATAAATTAAGAGATGAAAGCTATTGGCTACTGCCCTGTTTATAGTCCCGATGTACGTGTTTTACGTCACCGTGTTCAGAACGATCAGATTTTCCGACAAGTTTTTGCGGCCATGTGTATGCAAGACAAATTTGGCCCAAAATCCGATGGATTTTGTCGTCGGAATGTCCAATCAATGTCTGATCGTGTGTACAGGGCATTAGACTCTGTGAGGATAGTCACTACCTACTCAGTAATCATGATATGGTAAAAGAGACGATAGGTAGACATTGGCATCTCCTCACTGGTGACCCTATCCTGAGGGAATTTATCAGCGATTATCCGCAGATTACATACAAAAAAAGTCAATCTCTCAATGATCGATTGGTTCATAGCCATTTTCGAGAACCCTCAATGACCTGTGAACAAAGCATGGGTATGCATGCGAATATTGTAATGGGATTTTGGAAGGAGCATCATTTATTCTCTCTAATGGAAATGTACATAATATTAAATACCACGTCAACTGTCAGACAAAGGGCATGGTATATATTGTTTTTTGTAGATGCGGATCATTCCACGTTGGCAAAGCATTCCTGAATTTTTGGAAATGAATCTATGACCACATTTACTATATTAGAAAAAACTTATTATATACTTCAATTGGCAGACATGTGGCTCTCAACCACAAAAATGATACTTCAATGGTGCAATTCACAGTCCTTGAAAGGGTTCCAGAAGATCCAAGAGGAGGTAACATAGACCAAAAACTACTTCAATATGAAGCAAGGTGGATTTTCAAATTAAATGCCACACGCCCACTAGGCCTCAATGAGTCCTTGAGCTATAGGCCCTTCTTGGGGTAATCTCAGGCTTGTTGCATGGGCCTGAGGTTTTTAGACTCACATCTTCTATAAATCATGAATTAATAACCATATGTTAATCTGATCTACATAACTGTACATGTCCTATGTGTGAAGACCTTTCATGATGAATATTAATAACTGGTGTATAAAACTAAAGTATACAAAGCTACTATCTATGTTTGGATATTGAGGTAACAGTAAGGTTATGGATGGTAACTAGGGATGGGCCGAACACCCCCCCATTCGGTTTGCATCCAGAACATGTGAACAGGCAAAAAATTTGTTCGAATACCATTAAAATCTATGGGACACGAACATGAAGAATCAAAAGTGCTAATTTTAAAGGTTAATACGCAAGTTATTGTCATTTTTTGGGAGCAGTGATTTTAATAATGCTTAAAGTGAAACAATAAAAGTGAAATATGCCTTTAAATTTCGTACATGGGGGGATGTCTATAGTATGCCTGTAACGTAGTGTATGTTTCCCGTGTTTATAACAGTCCGAGAGCAAAATGACATTTCTAAAGGAAAAAAAAGTAATTATAAAGTGCTAGCGCTAGTGCCGGCTATTAATGTTGGTTCCAACAATACACATAAAAGTCATTGAAAAATAAAAAAAAAATGCGTGGGGGTCCCCCAAAATTCCATTACCAGGCCCTTCTGGTCTGGTATGCATATTAAGGGGAATTCCGCGACAAATTTTTTTTAAAAAATGGCGTGGGGTTCCCCCAAAAATCCACACCAGACCCTTATCCGAGTGCGCAACCTGGCAGGCCGCAGGAAAAGGGGGGACGAGAGAGCGCCCCCCCTCCTGAACCGTACCAGGCCACATGCCCTCAACATGGGGAGGATGTCACCATGTTGATGGAGACAAGGGCCTCATCCCCACAACCCTTGCCCGGTGGTTTGGGGGTCTGCAGGTGGGGGGTTTATCAGAATCTGGAAGCCCCCTTTAACAAAGGGGACACCCAGATCCCGGCCTCCCCCCCTATGTGAATTGGTGAGGGATACATTGTACCCCTACCATTTCACAAAAAGAAAGTGTCAAAATGTTAAAAACCACAGGAGACGGCTTGGGACAAGTCCTTTATTAAAAATAAAAAAATAAAAAAGAGATTCCAGTGATGTAATCCAATAAATGCATGCTCCTACTCCAGCTATGTAATGCAATTCTCCAGCGATGGATGACCTCCAGCGAGGAACACGCACAGGATTTTGCCTCCACCGGAGGCACCTAGCCAATGACGCGGCACTAGCTTGACAGCTCTTATGTAGCTGAAGGCAGGTGACCCCGCCCCCTCTGACAAGGGGAAACCCTGGGGTTTCCCAGTGACGTGTACGGGTGACCACAGGATTCCCGTTGCATCAGAGGGGGGCGGGGTCACCTGTACTGTCACTGGGAAACCCCGGCGTTTCCCCTTGTCAGAGGGGAGCGGGGTCACGTGACAGGTGGCCCCACCCTCAGCTACATAAGAGCTGTCAAGCTAGCACCGCGTCATTGACTGGGTGCCTCTGATGGAGGCAGGATCCTGTGTGTGTTCCTCGCTGAAGATCAGGACCCAGGTTCCCAAACACTTTTTACAACAATAACTTGCATATTAACCTTTATTATTATTTTTATTATTCGAATTTGCGGCGAACACCCCAAATTATTCGCTGTTCGGCGAACGGGCGAATAGCCAATGTTCGAGTCGAACTCGTGTTCGACTCGAACAGATAGCCCATCCCTAATGGTAACCAAGGAATTTAATCTTACTATCCTGCTTCCTTCCTGTTTTAAAAGTAAAATCTTGTATAGACATATATGACGTGCCGCGGTGTCTAGAGATATGAGTCATAACCAGGTCCTTATATGTGGGACCCCCGGTATGGTTTCAATCTGGGGGTAATGTGGCTGTTCCTCAGTCCCTTTGCCTGACCAAGGTGGTGGAGTTGAGGTGGTAGGAAACCGAGGATTCCCACTTCCGTCAGGCCTTTTATGGTGCAATGTCTTGCTGTACAGCAATGATGTGTGAACTATCCGGTTGGCAGAGAGATTAATGATGTGGCATGGTAATTGGTTTCAGTGTTTTTATTGGGGGGGTTATAGTTGGGTATGTGATGCTTTTGCATCTCAGTCCATTCCAGGACAAAGTGTGGACGTTCGCTATTCAGCATTGTGACACTTGCGCTGGCTCTAGTGTGCATGCACAAGGTTTCAGTTTAGTTTTCGGCCGGAATTTGGTTTGGCACATGCGCAGGAGTGCAAACAGCTCAGTGCATTACTAATCGGCTCAGTGCATTACTAATCGGCTCAGTGCATTACTAATCATCATCCCGATTCGCCCCCAGCCTGCCAGGACATTTACATTATCTCACCTGCATATTACATTAATTAGGATGCCGTTTTGGCGCCAAAAATGGCTATATATTCAGTCTGCAATGTAAGGGCTGAGTGAACTGTGCCATGTTTGCAGATGGGAGATATGGGTGAGTTTATTTGAGGCTTTGTCAATGGATGGACGGCTATGTTAATTATGTGAGCTGATTTCAGCTCATTAGATGTGCAATTATGTATTCCATAGATCCTTTGGATGATGAATTTGATGGAAGATGAGGCAGGAGACATTGGCTAGAAAGCAATATTAGCAGGGTGCATTGTTTCAATTGTTACCAGTGAGATGGTAAGTTGCCATCTTTCTATACTCGGTCTTGAGCTAATTTTCTGCTTTTATTAGTACTCCTGTTTGCATTTATATACTGTGAATGGAAGTACTCTCATTATGTATTCTTTTATTATTTGTAGTAAATATCTATTACTCTGTCTTGTAGAGCGAGCAACTTCATATTAAACAGCACCACTAAGTTATATCGCCATATCACTGAGGTATATATATATATATATATATATATCTATTAATCGATCGATCGATAGATAGATATAGATAGATATATCTATATATAGATATATATAGATATATCTATATATAGATATATAGATATATATCTATATATATATATCGTATTATTCCTTTCTGTGTCTGTTTCCATATTTTAGTGTGGGTACTAAGCATATCCTTATTATGTAGAGCATTGATTACATATTGGAATTTTCTTAGGGACCTAATGTTGAAGGAATTGCAGGGTCCCCGTTGATCTGCTGTTTGGTTGATGTCTACACCCCCTCTCCTTCCTTTTTCCAATTAAGACTCCATCCTTTATAAGTACTTCAGTGCTATGGTGAGCCTACAAACCTATGTCTCATTTACTGATTCCACGCCGAGTGGCATTTCCAGAATAAATCACATGATTTTTTGATGGTTTTACTTATAGTGACTAATCTTGTGTTTAAAGACACTGGTTGTTGGATCACTCTCTTACGACACCTGGCACGTCATTCTTTGCGGGTTCTTCCTAGATGCTAGTCCCCGTATATGCTATCTTTCATCTTATTGGATGATATTTTTAAAAATAATTCAGCTCCTATGTAATCCAAATGTATATAATGCTTATATGTCTTTCTCTGTTTTTGACCAGAATCTCTGTTTTACGTCAATAATATAAGGTTCTGAAGAAGCAAAGATATGAAATGCGTCGACCTCTTGACATTTGTAATAACAGAGATCTCTAATGTATTGATACCGAAGTAATTTTCCAATGATTTTATGTTTGTAAAAAATAATCTTTACCTTTTATAATAAAGACATTAAGTATTATTTTTGTTTATATGTCCCTTACTGGTACCGTTAAAGTCCATCATATCAGTTCTATCTCTTAAAGGGTGAGAGACCACATAAGTATATATTTATTAAGGCACAGCTTCATGACCTAGATCATCTGCAATCTCCAAGCCCCAATCGTCTATCCATCCCGACCAGGTTTTATTGAATTTGCTAGGGCAATTCCGGTTAAGGTAAATGATTCTATACAGTGGCAAAATAGAGTTTAAAACAGAGCGCCAAGTAAATACTGTGGGCAGTGCAGCATTTTTCCAATGGAGAAATATCTCCCTACGTGCATAAAAGGTGGCATAACTTAAGAACAGCTTAGTATATCGGCCCTTAACTTTAGTGCCAAACACATTGAGCAACATAAACCTGGGATCCGACTCGAGGGTTAAAGAGGTTATCCGATTAAGATCAGTGAGAATCTCTGACCAAAAGGCAGCAAGGACCAGACTATATGGAGAAAAGAAGCCACCTGCATACCACATTTGGGACAGGGCACTGGGGCCCCTGGATTCATGATTGTCAATCTTTTTGGGGTGTGCAAGAACTTAACTTGTAGGAAACGGTCTCTGGCTGAGATCATATTAGTCACAAAAGAGGACAAACAACCTTCCCAATCCTCCTCAGTCAGGCCAGGGATATCCAATCTCCACTTGTCAAAGGTCTTTTCTAATTTATTAGTAGGGGTTATAGATAGGCAGAAGTACAGGGAAGATGAAGGCTTGTCTATTACCTTGGCAATAAGCAATCCTTCAACAGGGTCTGATTCTAGGGTGAGAGAGTGTGGGAACTGCTTATGAAATGCGTGGGGAAGCTGATAGTAGCAGAACAACATCCACCTTTGTAATGTATACGCATCTTTAAGGTCAGGGAAGGATCGCAATTTTCTGCCTGAAACAACATGTTTAAGATTCACTATCCCTCTTGTCGCCCAAACCTGCAGATCAGGAACTTTATTCAGATGTGGGAGATTTGGATTACCCCAAAGGGGAGTATGTGGGGAGAGTGTCTCTGGAGATCTATAACGGACCCTCGCCCTGTGCCATACCGAAATAGTGGTACGCATCAGATCTGTAATTCTGGGGTGGAATTTTGGTCCCCTGAATACCAAGTTACTAAGGGTGGAGTACGACCCCATGATGGCCTCCTCCAGAGTAACCGCTGGGTTGTCTTTAGGTTGGGAGAACCACCACCTCACCGTTACCAGGACCACTGCCCAGAAGTAAGCCTGAAAGTTAGGTAGGGACAGATCCCCCTGAGTGAGAGGGAGCTGTAAAGTAGAAATGGCCAAACATATAGCCTTCCATTCCATACAAAGGATGATATAATTCCCCATAGTTTGTTAAAGGAGGCTGGAGGCACCAGGGGGGAATTACGGAAGAGATAAAGGAACTTGAGCAAATATACCATCTTTACAAGGTACACTCTACCCACTGGAGTAAGAGGGAGAGACCTCCAGGCCACACATTTCTGGGAGAAGGTCCTAAGCAACAGCAAGAGGTTCAGCTCAAAATATGAGGAAAAGGGGGCCTTTATCACCACCCCTAAATATTTAAATTCAGTAGTCCAGGTCAATGGAGTACTAATCTGGGTGCAGGAGTCCAAGGTGTGTAACGGGAATAGGGGTGACTTCCCCCAATTGACCTTAATGCCTGAGAAGGATCCAAACACATCAATGATTTGAAGGGCCAGTGGGAGAGAGGAAATGTCTTTTAGGAACAGGAGAGAGTCATCTGCATACAGGGAAATTTTGTCTACAATCACTCCCACCTGTATGCCCTCAACTGAGGGAGAAGACCTAATTCGCACTGCCAGGGGTTCCATTGCCAGGGCAAACAGGCAAGGGAGAGTGGGCATTCCTGTCTGGTACCTCGAGTCGAGGGAAAGAAGAGGACAACGAATTATTAGTGCGTATTCAAGCCGTAGAGTTGTGATAAAGCAGTTGGACCCATTTAATAAACCAAGGGCCGAATCCAAATTTACTTAGGATGGCAGAGAGGTAGCACCACTCCACTGAAACAAAAGCCTTTTTGGCATCCAGGGAGGCCACCACCCCGGAGCCGTCCCCATCCGCCCTAGAGAGATGTGTAAGGAGGTGTTGTATAACTATGTTGGTTCCCCTACCCGGCATAAATCCGTATTGATCCACATGTACCAAATCAGTGATTACAGTGTTCAATCAACCGGCCAGGACCTTAGCCAAAATTTTTGCATCCACATTAAGGAGGGATATTGGCCAGTACGAGGAGCACTGCTCCGGAGCCTTACCAGGTTTGAGAAGGACCACAACAACCGCTTCAGCCATGGAAAGGGGAAGAGATCCCTTCTCTAAGGCCTTTTGGAGTAGAAGCCTGAATGTAGAGAGCAGTTTCCCTGCATATGTCTTAAAGAATTCAGCAGGGAGGCCATCAGGGCGGTTGTTTTACCATTTTGCAGAGAAGCCACAATCCTGCTGGAGCTCCTCCAGCATAATGTGGCCATCCAGCGCATCTCTAAAAAGTAGATATTCAGCATGGCAGCTCAATTTCCTCCAGGTATTCGTATAGTTCCTCGTCCATGCCCACCATCCGGGAGCTATATAGCTCTTGATAAAATGATGCAAAACGTGCATTAACAGAGGCAGGATCAGTCAGCAGCGACCCGTCAGAGTCACAAATGCCGGAAACGGGCAAGGAGCTCTCCCTAGCCAACTATGCCAGCATACTCCCAGTTTTTTCCCCATGTTCGAATATGCATTGGGATTGATGTAACAGCTGGGTTTTAGTAGCAGATGTTCGGAGCAGAAGAACATCTCTCAACGTCGCCTGAAAATCAGAGTACACTTAGGAAGCCTGTGACAGGGAGTACTCCACCTCAAGGGCAGCCATCCTCTCTTTTCCCCTCAGCAGATCCTCCCGCAAGCCCCTACATACCTGACAGGCATGAGACTGCAGGCTGCCTCTGGAGAGCACTTTAAAAGCGTTCCAAGAGGTGGACAGAGATATAGAATGGTCCTAATCCTTCCAGTAGTGTATCATGTCAGATCTATACGGCTCAGAAACCCTCGAATCAGACAACCAGAACCTGGATAAACGCCACAGACTGTCCTGTGGGGCAGTAGACACATTCAGTTTCAAGGCAAGAGGGGCATGGTCCGAAATGCCATGAGGTAGGATAGAGATGTGCCGAATCCTAGAAAGGACAGACCGCCAAGCATAGACTAGGTCTATCCGGGAAAAGGTTTTATGCAAGGCGGAATGACAGGTGTAGGCGCGTTGATGAGGATCGCGCCATCTCCACACATCTGTCAGATTGGAGGCTTCTGCCCAAGCACACAGCTTCGAGCGAGTACATGCCCCGGTGGAGAGTCTGTCCATCCCAGGATCCGGGACCATGTTGAAATCTCCAAGAATCACCACATTATCCGTAGAGTAGGCAACAATTTTGGTACTCAATTGGTTAGGCAGTCTCATGGAGGCAGGGGGAGGTAGGTACAGCCCCACCACCAAGTCTGTCGCAGTGGTTCAGGTTCTTCAGTCTGGGTCTCCATGCAGGCAGAGGATTTAGGCGAGGCTGCGGTTGTGGCCATGCGACGGGATTTTGCCTGTGATCTCCACCCACGCATACCCCGGAGGTGACACTGAAGCAGTGGGGACACAGACCTGTCGGTTTAGATGGGTCTGCACCCAATAAAAGCTGATTTTGAAGCCAGTCCCCAAAAGCTCAGACACTACACGTCTGCTCCCAGCACCATCCTGGACACGCCCCCCTGAGGCTCCATTATCTGCTTTGGGAAGGGAACGTATACTTATCTTGACTCTGACACGTATGGTGTGGAGGGAGGCTAAACAGCTGGACAAATTTAATGACACTAATCTAGATCTACCCCTGTGGCACAACCCCATGTTTCCTCATATCCTGAATTTTGCAGATTACTCCTTTTGGGAACACAGGGGACTTGTTACACTACAGGATGTATACGCAGGGAATGTAATGGCCTCCTTCACGAATCTATAGAGCAAATATGAACTCCCCCGTACAGCATTTTATAGATACCTCCAGCTGCGTCATGCTCTACAGATTCAATTTGGTGTTACTAGTACTAAATTCTCAGACTATCCACTGATTGGAATATTAAGGTCACAGGGCCCTAAAGGTTTAATTTCTACTTTTTAGTCCTCTGGAGGTTTGCAATAAATGGCAAACACTTATACCTGACTTGTCGGATGAGGACTGGGAGGAAGCGTGTGCCTCCCATTTAACAGTTTCACCGGCTATTAATAACAAGCTTATTCAACTATACATGGTACATCAGTCTTACTTAACACCGGTAAGATTACATGCAATGCACCATATTCCAAAGTCGGCATATGCTAGATGTACCAGCCAACGTGCGGACTTTGTCCATGTAATGTGGCTGTGCCCTGTTATTACTATATACTGGAAATGGGTGATAGATATACTGTCTAAAGTTCTTTCGGTACCCGTACCATGTGATCCACGCATCTGTCTATTGGGTATACTTAATGAAGAACACTGGCCAAAGTTTACTAGAATAATGCTGAGAGAAACACTATTCTTTGCTCGAAAAGCTATTTCGCTTAAGTGGAATCTGTCTGCTCTGCCATCTACTCGTCAATGGATTCAGATGGTGAATCAGATATTACCGTATGAAAAAATTATTTTTAAGCATTGGGGTTGTCCCAGCAAATATGATAAAGTGTGGAACATCTGGTGCTCCTCCACTCTTACCGTTTCTGGTGTCAGGGCTGGGCTCAGCCCTTCCTTCTCTGAGCTGGCCACTCAGCTGTCGGCTAATTGCCAGCTCCTTTCTCTCCACAGTGACTCAGCTGTTGATGATCTGCTGGTCAGTTCTGGCTACTTAAAGCCGTCCAGCTCACTTCATCTCTGCTTTCGCCTTTGATCACATCTTAGAGACTTTTTCCTGCGTTCCTGTTCCTGAAGACTTGCTCGGCTGACGTCCCTTCTGGCTCCTGATCCTGCTTGCTGTACTACTACGTTGATCTCTGGCTCTCTGACATTGGCTGACTACCCGATTTGGTTACTGAACTCTGGCTATGTATTGACTACGCTTACTCTGTTTACCTTTTTATTATTATTAAACAAGTGTGATTAACTGTATTTCTGAAGAAATTAAAAATGAATCTGCGCAATGAAAATAGGCACGGGTGTGATGTAGAACTGCTGCCTCTACAGGTGCAATCTCCACCAAAGTGGAAGATGCTGGAATAGAGAGAAAATTGGATATAGGTGTGGCGCTGTTCTGATGACTAATTGGTGATGAACTAGCAGTGTGTTGTAGCAGTGTGTTGTATTGTGTCTGGGTGGTGTTACAACCTCTGGTGATTAAAAGGTAGTGACAATATATAGAGGAACTAATTTTTCAACGAGTGATCTGTCCCATGTGAATAGCATTTAATTGGTGTTACAACCTCTGGTAACTAAAAGGTAGTGACAATATATAGAGGGACTAATTTTTCAATGAGTGATTTGTCCCATGTAAATACTGTAGCAACTAAATATATGAATAATACTAATATTTGCAAAAATGTATAAAGTCATGAAAAATGTGTCCAATATATCATACCAAACATAATAAAGTGCATAGACAAAAGAGTGCTTAGTGAAAGATGAGGGGGGGCGGGGAAAGAGTTGCTATTTTACAAAGTAGTAAAGTGACTTGTGCTCAGAATAATGAACCAGTTCTTGCTGGAAAAACAATATTGCTTTAAAAAGTCTTATTGTATGCACAAATGGTTTTGTGCTTAGAAAGAATTGTTCCTCTGGTAAAACAATATTGTTAAAGTGGATCTTCTTATTTGAGTGGTGGCTTAGTGATAGTGCTGCTTATTCGTGCTCCTAATGTGCATACAATCACAGAGTAGCCTCACCCCCTACAGGGGTATTGCGCGGTCACAGTATGTGCCACTGTGTTGCAACTCCTGGCAGTTCCGGATCGTGCTTTTAACCACTTCCATACAGGGCATTTTCAACCCCTTCCTGCCCAAGCCAATTTTCAGCTTTCAGCGCTGTCGCACTTTGAATAACAATTGCGCGGTCATACAACACTGTACACAAATGAAATTTTTATCATTTTTCCCCACTAATTGAGCTTTCTTTTGGTGGTATTTGATCACCTCTGCGTTTTTTATTTCTTGCACTATAAACAAACAAGTGTGACAAGTTTGAAGAAAAACACAATATTTTTTTACTTTTTGCTATAATAAATATCCATTTTTTTTTTTTTAAACAAATTTTTTTCCTCAGTTTAGGCCGATACGTATTCTTCTACGTATTTTTGGTGAAAAATATTGCAATAAGCGTATATTTATTGGTTTGCGCAAAAGTTATAGTGTCTACAAAATAGGGGATAGATTTATAGCATTTTTATTATTATTTTTTTTTTTTTACTAGTAATGGTGGCGATCTCATGACTGCGATATTGCGGCGGACATATCGGACACTTTTGACACATTTTTGGGACCATTCACATTTATACAGCGATCCGTGTTATAAAAATGCATTGATTACTGTATAAATGTGACTGGCAATGAAGGGGTTAACCATGAGGGGCGCTGTAGGGGTTAATCATGTTGCTAGGGAGTGGTTCTAACTGTGGGGGGAGGGGACTCACAAGGGGAGGAGACCGATCGGTGTTCCTCTGTACAAGGAACACACCATCGGTCTCCTCCCATCTGACAGGACGTGGATCTGTGTGTTTACACACACAGATCCACGGTCCTGCTTGGTTACCGGGCAATCGCGGGTGCCCGGCAGACATCGCGGCCGCCAGGCACATGCACCGGGACCTGAGTGACTCGACGGGCACATGCGCGCCCCCTGGGGGATCTGGAAGGGCCGCCGTCATATGACGGCGGCCCAGGATGAAAGCTGCACCGTCCCGCTGTCATATGAGGCAGCAAGTGGTTAATGTCGTTCAGCATATGGAAAAGAAGGGGTGCCCATAGCGTAAAACCGTTTAAAAGACTTTATTTTAGGTATAAACAAAAATAGCATAAAAGACCATATAGGTTGGCTCTTTATTATGGTAGTCTCTAAAATGTCAGACATTTTAGAGACTACCATAATAAAGATCCAACCTGTATGGTCTTTTACGCTATCAACAAAATAAAGGGACACTGGAGAGGTGACAACAAAAGAATTAAGATCTCACAAAACTAAATTGTTTTCTCACCAATTTCTAGCATTAATTGTATTGTAGGCAACTACTATACACCACTACAACAATGCTTTATACAAAAAACATTGGAAATAACATCTTTAAGGGTTTTATGAATATATCACATTCGATCCATATAATAGATTATAGCATATCGCATTGGCACCTACTCTCTGCTTTCAGTTTTGACCCATACATCACAACCCATTATGTTCCATTCTTTGTTCCTCCTTTTTTAAGGATACCATCCCATAAAAGCCACATAACCTAAAGTGTTTTTTCCCTATTAACTTCTAGAACCATTAACAACAAATTTTACTGGTAATAGGAATGTGGGTAATATTATATACCATCAAAACTACGCTTATTATGTATCATACAAAGGAATGGTTCTTAGGGGTTTAGCAATACATTACATCCGACCCACATATGATAACTCATTAAAATCTGGTTCTGAACATATACTTTTTTCTTTAAGGTAACATCTTTCATGTAACACGAGAAGTAGTCTTGGAAAGCAAACACTAGTTTATTGCCCGCATAATAATTGAGGACATAAATCCAGCATGACCTTTGGCTTATATTAGATCTGCATATTTCTCTTTCAAAGTATTTATTGGATTTTTCAACAATAAGTAAGTTGTACAGTCAATGAATCATAAATGTACATTGGACATAACACATACAGTTAGACCCCAGTGGGGTAGGTATTTCAAAAAGAGGAGGAATCACAAACGAAACCCAGAAAATAAAATAAAACAATAATAGGTGTGAGGGGTTAGGTTCCGGCCTGTGGTTTTAACAGAAAATCCGAAAGAACAACACTGTTTACCATAAGAAAAGAGCTATAGAGAGGATAAAACCCTAGGCTTTCCCTGGGGTAGGAGTAGGAGGCCAGAGGGATTCCGTCGGCACCCCAAAAGGGAACTCGCTGTGACCGGCGAAACCTCCCACAGCCCCCCCCAACCGCCCAGTAAACATTGCTGAAAAGTGAATATCCATATAGTGGAACAACATCATATTACTTGAACCCCTTATAACAGGAACCTACAGGGATCAAGAGTGACACTAAGATCAACAAACTGTCTGTGATTCGAAACTTTAAGACAAGTAATAAGCAAGAAAGAGAAGGGTGTGAAAAGGAGAGGAGAAGGGGAAGGAGAAGGAAGAGAGGAAAAGGAGCCAGCCCGCGGGGAGATGTCCCACAACCCCGTAACATCAAGCTGAGTTATGGTTGTACGCCCGGAATCAGGGAGATGCCAATGAAATTTGCCCAGGGTTCCCAAGTAGCTTCAAATTGGTCTTTTGAGTTGTCGAGAATGCTAGCGAGCTTCTCTTGGGCCCTGATCCAGGAAATTTTCCGGATCGTCGCCTTAAGGGATACTCTGGGTTTCTTCCATGCCTTGGCTATGGTGAGCTTAGCGCCCAGGAAAATAAAATGGATAAGTTTGCAGGTAAGCTTCGGGAATCTGGGCAAATTGTCATTTAGGAGAGCGATCGATGGTATTTTCGGGATATGGGCCTTGGAAATTTTCTTTATCAGGAGGAAGATCTTATTCCAGTATGTCCTCAGTCTTGGGCACTCCCAGAATATATGGACCAATGTACCCCTAAGTAAACATCCTCTAAAACAACTTGGGTCAGCCGAGGGGAACATTTTGGCTAATCTGTCAGGAGATAGATACCACCTGGTAAAAACCTTAAGACTAGACTCTATCATGGAGATATTCTTAATGCCCCTGTAAGCCCTGAAAAAGGTTGTTCTCCATTTATCAATGTCCCACTGCATAGATAGGTCTGACTCCCACGCTAGCATATATGGCGTCTTGGTTGACTGATTGGCGAGTGACTGGTATATGACGGAGATGCCTCCCCTCTGCTCAGAAGACCTGCCGCACCAGAGTTCGTATGGCGTGAATGAGTGGGGGGCCAATTTTGCCTCCCCGTTGTGGGCGAGGAAGTGACGAATTTGGTGAAATCTGAATCGCTCCGAGGTAGGCATCTCCAATTGGCTCACACAATAGGCCAGGGTAATAGGGCCTAAACTCGTATAGAAGTGTCCGATCCGGTACATCCCCTTATCCAACCACCAACGGAATGCTTTGATGTCCAGACCTGGAACAAAGTCCGGGTTGTTAAATATGTGAGCAAGTGGGTGGCAATTTGAGGTCAAGTTCCGATTGTTTCTGAGAGAGTCCCATAATTTAAAGGATTGAGAAAGAGTTGGTGAGAGAATTGAGGGACGTTTTCTAGGGGGGACCCATAGTAGGAAATCTAGGGTGTATGACGGTGCAGCCTGCCTCTCTATTTGGATCCAATCCGGTTTTTCTGTCTTCCCATAGACTATTGATAGCTGGGCGAGTCTAGCAGCTTGATAGTACCAGAAGAGCTGAGGGAGACCTAATCCCCCCTGTGATCTGGACAAGTATAAGGTATTTTGCTGAAGTCTGTGCCCCTTGTCTCCCCAGATGAACCTGATGATTTTCCTTTGGAATGCAGATAGGTGATCTTTTACAATGCTTATCGGGAGGGCCCTGAAAAGGTAGAGGAGTCTAGGAAGTAAGGTCATTTTAATTGCATGAACTCTACCTAGCCAAGAGATTCCTCCCTTAGCCCAGTTGCCTAGGTCTGACTCTAGCTTGCGGTATGTGTGAGGGAAGTTGGCCGAATAAAGTAGTTCAGTTTTCGCGGTGAGCCTGATCCCTAAATAGTCAATAAAAGTGTCGCTCCATCTAAACTCAAAGGCATTCTGGAGGGAGGAGACCACATGCGGTTTGAGGGAAATGTTCAGTGCGGATGATTTTGAGTAGTTTACCTGTAGACCCGAAATCCGTGAGAACTCCTTTAGGAGTTTGCACAGATTTGGTAGGGAAGTGATTGGTGATGTGATGAATAAGAGCATATCATCGGCGAATAGCCCGCATTTGTGGACTTGTTCGCCGCATTTCACCCCTAAAATATTGGGATCTGATCTGACTGCGATTGCTAAGGTTTCAATCGCAATGGCAAAAATTAAGGGGGATAGAGGACAGCCCTGTCGAGTACCTCTTGCTATAGATAGAGGTTTGGAGTAATGGCCTTGTAAGCGAATTACTGCTTTTGGGGTGGAGTATAAGGCGTTTAGTGTCCCAAGAAACCCAGGACCAAAGCCCCATTTCTCCAGTAAGGAGAAGAGATAAGGCCATTCGATAGAATCGAAGGCCTTATGGAGGTCCAAGGAGAGGAGGAAACCTTCCTGTTTCAGTCCCCCTTCCCAATTCGATTGAAGGATGGAGACAATGTCTATTGCTCTCCTAATTTGGTCTGGACCTTGTCTCCCTGGTATGAAACCAACCTGGTCCTTGTGTATATATAGATTGATAAAAGATGAGAGACGGTTGGCTAGGATTTTGGTGAGGATTTTGAGGTCATTATTAATCAGGGAGATTGGCCTGTAATTTTCCACTTCCTCGTGATTTTTGTTGGGTTTGGGGATGACCGAGATAAATGCAGTATTCAGTTGTGTATCAAGGGGGTTACCTGTTTTAATGGAATTGAAAAATTTAGCCAAGTACGGAGCTAGGGTTTCTCCAAATTGTTTGTAGTAAGGGACCGAAAGGCCATCTGGCCCTGGGGCCGATCCGGGCCTTAAACCTTTTATAACCGCCCTGACCTCCTCTACTGAAAAGGCTCCTTCCATTAGGTCCCTGCAATCTTTGGAGATCGAAGGGATCTGCAGATTGTCCAGAAAGGCCGTGGTTGAAGGGCCCTTCCCTGATTGAGGGGATTTGTATAGATTTTCACAAAATTCCTGAAAGGCTGACATTATTTTACTGGGGTTAGCTGTCGGGGGATGACCTGCGATTCTAAGTTTAGGGAAGGAAGAAGATCGGAACCTCGGGGTGAGTTTGGAGGCTAGCATTGAGCTGAATCTGTCCTTTTGGCAATAAAATTTAGCTCCACTCCACCTGATGTTTTTCTCTGCTTTGGCCGTTAAGGTGAGGTTCAGCTCAAGTCTAGTCGCGTCTAACCTCTCTGAAATGGCCCTGTTCGGGTGTTTTTTGTGTTCAGCTTTTAAGGTGAGGAATGTTTTTTCAAGGCGTTGAATATCTATTAAGCGCTCCTTTTTGTATTGAGACGCGATCCTAATCAGAGTGCCTCTGATGGTTGCCTTGTGGGCAGCCCACAAGGTTTCTGGGGAGATACTGTCTATGTCATTCAGGGTAAAGTATTCTTTAATGGAGTCTGCTATCTCCTTACAGTAGCGGGGGTCAGAGAGTAGGGATTCGTTTAGGCGCCAGTAGGATCCACCTCGCCCCGAGAGGGCGTTTCTCAGGGTAAGGAGGATCAAAGAATGGTCCGACCAGGCTGTGTCTAATATTGTGGCTTTTTTGGAGAGGGGTATTAGTGAGGAAGGGATAAGTATGTGGTCAATCCTGGCGTAGGATTGGTGGGGGGCAGAGAAGTGTGTGTAGTCCCTACTTCTGGGGTTTAGTTCCCTCCAGATGTCTATGAGTCCGTGGGTATGTAGCAGTTTCGCTATTTTCGTACTTAATTTCGTGGGGCGTGTGAGCTGGTCCTTGGGGGGTCTCGTTTTGTCCAAGCCCTGGTCAAACGCCACATTAGAGTCCCCACCCATAATGACCTTCCCTTCCAGGAGGGGTTCTATTGCACTGAGGAGTCCCTGAAAGAAGGATGCTTGACCCTTGTTCGGGGCGTAATATGAAATGATTGTGTATATAACTCCTTCCAGGGTCCCCTTCACCACTAGAAATCTTCCCTCCGGGTCCTTATAATCAGAAATATAGGAGAATTTGCTGTTCTTGGAAAATAGGATTGCCACCCCCTTAGTTTTGTTAGGGGCATTCGCTAGGAAGAAGGACGGATAGTAAGAGTGGAGGAACTTTGGGGTGTACCGGATGGGAAAGTGAGTCTCCTGAAGGAGCACTACATCGAGTCTTAAAGATTTATAGTGATCCAAGGCTAGTCTCCTTTTTCTAGGTGAATTCAGTCCTTGGACATTGTGAGAGGCCACCTTGAGATCGATTCCTAGTGTAAGTGTGTCAGTCATCTGAGCAGAGGGGAGGGGAACACAGGATCAGGCAGTCACTCACCAATGGAAGTCTTCCATGCATTTCCGGGTAAGATACGAAATGGGTGTCTTCTATGTTTAACTCAGGGGGGTGCGAGGCTCCCGCCCGCAGGACGGCTGGAAAAAAGAGAGGTGATGAGCGGAGAAAAAGAATAGAAAAGGACAAACAGACATATAAGAGCAATAATAGTAGCAACATGGGTCTCAAAATATGACCCTTGGGATCTTGTGGAAAATTTTCCACAGCAGACCCAAAAAAAAAACCTTCAGTCCAGCTGGGAGGCCGACTGAAGTCCCAAAACCAAAGGACACTGAGGTTCTTCGGCAGTGAGAGGAGGCACAAGGGATCCACCCCGGACCCTATCTTTATCACTGTAACACATTAATACATACACACTAACATAAAAGAGCAACTGAAATAAGATTCAAACAGCCCTTAACTCATGGCGCTACGTGCCAGGATAACTGGAAATATACCATAGTATTTAAATCAAAAAGGATAACACCCCACCCGCTCAAGCACTTCCACCCCCCTCCTTACCCCCAATCTGAGTTGGTGAGGAACCTGGACTGTCCGGGCTCTGCACTGTGGAGGAAGAGAGGAAAAAAAAAAAAAAAAAGAGGAACGCCTTTACCCTCTGGGCATATCTCATGTACTTTGGGTCATTATTAGCCAGACCCTCACGGAATCTTGCCCTATACTAGAGTGAGGCTAGGTACCAAGAATACATTAAGACAAAAACCAATCCACAGACCGCTAAGCCTAAAGTCCCGAAAATCCGAACTTCTGCTGGAGAGCGTCAGAGTTCGCTGGACAGTTCCGCTGTAGGAGAAAATGTAGAAATTCTGGTCCTGGAAGGGTACTTCCTAGCCCCTGTGGGGGGGGGTTTTTGTTGTGGAGAATTGGTGCTATACAGTGCATTGGGAGGTGTAGTACGGTTGCTGGGCTTATCCAGCCTTTAAGCCGTGGTGGGGTGAGGAGCTCCCGCTCCGTCAACTGTGGGGACCAATACCAAAGGTCCCTGCCGGGACAGAGAAAAGAGAAGAGGCCAGTCTGGCCTTATGATGTTTTTCCCTCCTTGCTCCTCTTGGACGTAAACTTATTCCACAAGGGGGAAACAGGGCTGCCTGGTGGAGGGCGTTTTGTTGAGCCTGAAGAGGGTGCAGAAAAGTCCATTGGGGCTTCCTGTGAGATGAGGTTCAGGGACAGCAGCAGTTTTTCACCTTCTGGGAAGCTGGAGAAGGAGTGGGGTTTACCCTGCAGCGTGAATTTGACTGCAAAAGGGAAGGACCAGCGGTATTTAATGTCCCTTTGTGATAGGATCAAGAGAAGAGGTTTTAGAGTTCTGCGTCTTTGAATGGTGGAGGGTGCTAAATCCGCAAAAATCTGGATCTGATGACCCCTGTGTTGCAGTTTGGGATTCTGACGGGATTGTCGCATGACTTCCTCCTTTGTCGCAAAAAAGTGTGGTTTCACAATTATGTCTCTGGGTGAGCCATCTTGTCTGGGGGGACCGAGGGATCTGTGAGCCCTGTCTAATTCGAGACGCTGGGTGGGGATATTAGGAATGATCTCAGAGATAATGTCCTGTACCGTGGAGGGAATATCGGTGAAGGTTTCTGGGAGGCCTCTAATTCTGAAATTATACCTCCTGGACCTGTTCTCGAGTTCGTCTATCCTGGAAAGGGCCACATCTAGTTGTTCCTGAACAGACTGTAGGTGGGCTGCATTTTGATTCGTTTTAGAGACCGTACACTCCACTTTTTCCTCTATTGCTTCTATTCTTGAGCCTATACTTGATAGGTCAGCTTTGATCGTGTTAGTGATCTGATGTGCCGTGTTGGCCAGGCCTTTCTCCAGCAATGAGGAGAATTTAAGAAACATGTCTTCTTGCATTTGGGTAAAGTCATTGAGTGAGAAGCCTGAGAGCTGATGAGCTGCCCCTGAGAGCTGGGCTTGTATGGGGAGGGCCTGGGTAGAAAACTCCTGGGGCGTCATGCTTGTGGAGCCTGTGTAGGCCTTTGCAGAGGCCTGGGGTTTCTGGGAGCCTTGGTGGGAAGTCTGAGGGGTGGTTGAGGGCCCCTGTGCTGCCTGGGCATAAGTGAGAGTCGGTGGGGTTAATACTGGCCTGTGTTCCGGAGCTTTGAGGTGCTGGGCCGCGTGTGGCTGTGTGGAGTCCGTGCTGGCGGCCATCTTGGGACTCCCGTCGGCTCCCGCCGTATCGAAAAGCGGGCCGAGATCTCTCCTCACCGGGGGACCGGACATCTCCGCTGGTTCCCCGGAGGATCCCTGATACGGGAGGGTTAGCTGCAAGCGGCGGTGAGGGCTGTGTTTGCCGTAGTGCGGCTCTGCGGTCCGGGGTGGAGCGGAGCTCCTGGCTCAAGCAGCCATATTGGAACTCCCGCGCATGCGCCCAGATCTGCATATTTCACATTAAGTTTTGGGCTACTCACAACATGGAAACAGTTCCCACTAGCTGACTATGTCACATTTAGTTCGGATTAGGTAAAATTACATTTTATTTATTTTTTATTTTTTTTCCATTTTATCTATTTTTCATTTAATAATCTTTATTTAGTACCTTCTTCCTCTTATTTATTTTTGCATAGAACCCCTATGGGTTCAGAATCTCCCAACCTTATTATTAATCTTCCACCAGAAGCAATTTAGTTTCCAGGAATAATATCCATATACCATCTATCCCATTTAGGAAATTTTTAAATATACATACATTTTTTATATATATTTTCGTTTTTTAATTTTTATTTATATTTTATATATAATATTTCTAATATCTTACTTTAATATCATGAAAGTATTAAGGTCTTGTATCACATTTTATGCAATTTTAGTTAATTTTATGTATTTTTATTTAATTCTTAATTTTATATATTGTTGTGTATACACCGTCGAAATAACAAATCTTGAATGTAGATATGCGGTGACTCATTCACATTTGCCTTGTACAAACAAGCATAATTACATTAATGGATGATTAAGTAACAAACTTGCGGTGTCACTAACCCGGACACAAGTCTAAACCTCATTAAGGGGGAGCAGACGTGCAGTACCGCAGTAGATAGTGATTTATAACATCTGAATGATACAGGCTTCGATCTGCAATAATCACAGGAAAAATGGCCACCGCCAAACAAAAGTGCGCAAGCGCAATGTGAACACCGCACACTAAGAACAGGAGGTGTAGCAAGAAGCACGCTCCCGTAAACGTCCAATGATGAAACGCATAGGGCGTGGCTTGTTAAACATCTTGCGTCACCTCCAACCAAACGAACACAGGACATTCTGACGGTTTTTAATTCTGATCTCTCATGCTCATACTAAACTTTAACAATGTGAGTACCATCTTTGTTTATACCTAAAATAAAGTCTTTTAAACGGTTTTACGCTATGGGCACCCCTTCTTTTTCATATGCTGAACGACATTAAAAGCACGATCCGGAACTGCCAGGAGTTGCTACACAGTGGCAAATACTGTGACCGCACAATACCCCTGTAGGGGTGAGGCTACTCGGTGAGTGTATGCACATTAGGAGCATGAATAAGCAGCACTATCACTAAGCCACCACTGGAATAAGAAGATCCACTTTAACAATATTGTTTTACCAGAGGAACAATTCTTTCTAAGCACTAACCATTTGTGCATACAATAAGACTTTTTAAAGCAATATTGTTTTTCCAGCAAGAACTGGTTCATTATTCTGAGCACAAGTCACTTTACTACTTTGTAAAATAGCAACTCTTTCCCCGCCCCCCCCCCCCCCCCCTCATCTTTCACTAAGCACTCTTTTGTCATTTTTCATGACTTTATACATTTTTGCAAATACATACATAGTTGCTATTTACATGGGACAAATCACTCATTGAAAAATTAGTCCCTCTATACATTGTCACTACCTTTTAATTACCAGAGGTTGTAACACCAATTAAATGCTATTTACATGCTATTTACATGGGACAAATCACTCATTGAAAAATGAGTCCCTCTATATATTGTCACTACCTTTTAATTACCAGAGGTTGTAACACCACCCAGACACTACAACACACTGCTACAACACACTGCTAGTTCATCACCAATTAGTCATCAGAACAGCGCCGCACCTACATCCAATTTTCTCTCTAACTGTACTTCTGTCTCAGTCTGATTCATGGTTTCTGACATCTGGTCTGTGAGCAAATTCTCTATACTTAGCATGTGTGAGAATGGGAAAATAAAATCTTGTCCTGGGAAAAATGTAATAACGAAACCAAATTACCTTGTACTTGTAGGCAATCGCTTTTTATTAGACCTGGACATTCAAGAATATACAACTGTGAACATGTACTTCTTGTGTATTTATGTACCAAACACTGTAATTCTTTATGCTTATGTTGCATGTGTTTGCTGTACCAATATATTGTTTTTGCATATTAGTCAATAAAAAGACTTACAAAAAAAAAGATAACTTACATTTCAATTCCACAGCCAAATATGAGCTTGCAAAATACCTTGTTGCTGATGCTATTACTAAATACAAACCTAACTTTGATTTGCTCATCATTGTTTAAGAAAAAAAATGTACTTCATTTTTCAGAATATCTTTCTCCAGTATGATGCTGACAAATCTGGAACTATGTCTTCATATGAACTTCGACTGGCCCTGAAAGCAGCAGGTAAAAACCCTTTTTTATATTAATAGAATTGTGACTGCAGTTAGCATTGTAGCAATTAAAATGTTGTATAACTTTTAACTAACTTAAATCTTGTAAAATATCTGTGATCAATTGAAAAACAATTGTATACATAGACCTTGTATTTAGAGTTGTGATTATATGATATTGTTATGAAGAAATAATTACACCAAAAATAAAAATGCAGTTTTGTATGGGCTCCAGTATGAAGTAATTAGAGGGTGAAATTAAATCTCCATCTGTGTGTCTAGATTTTATACTTCAAATCCCACCCAGCAATGGATTAGCAGTTATATTGACTTTATTCTCTTTAATTCTAGCAAACACAGACTGGCTTATTCCTGCACATAGGTCAATAATTCATATTCAGTATTGTACATAAGTGTTCTGCATAATCAGCAAGAATAATAATATCCAAATTTCAACATCATATTAATTTGATGCTAGAGTGTGACAAATGGATTAAAACCTACAAAATGTTGATGAATATTATTCTTACATTCTGGGATACCACAATCATTTTTTTATTAAATAATTTATTTAACTATTTACACGCAAAAACATTTATTTCAATAATATGTGAAATTTAGTATAGATGCATCAAATGTGAAGTTATTTTTATTTATTTTTTGCTATGTTTTTAAACCAACGAGGGGCTGCAATATAAGCCCTACCCGGAAAATAAGCCCTAGTTTAAAGTTCTGGTAAAATACGAGAATCCACTCTATTACAGTAGTATAAAATGTAAACTATGTGTGTTTATGTAATCTAATTGTGCCACATACCTTCTTATAGCGCCGCTCGGTGCTCAGCTGATCCCCTGCTGCTCTCCTCTCTCCTCCCAGCTGTCATCGGGGGATTTCAGCCCCCCTCTGCAGTACTCGGAGCGGGGAAGAGAGCTTCAGCAGGCCATGGAAACGCAGAGCGGCATTTAGCTGATCTCACGCTGCTCTCCTCTTCTCCAAGCTGTCAACGGGGGATCTCGGGCCCCCTCCCTCTGTACTTTTACACAACTCCACAGGGGATCCTGACAGGCAGAGAGGGAGAGGGGGAGAGAAGACAGCACATGGCATAAGACCTACCCCAAAAATAAGCCCTACTGTGTCTTTTGTTGCCAAAATTAATATAAAACCTGGGCTTAATTTCGGGGAAACACGATATACATCCCTACTCTGCGCTTTAAATATTTAAAAATGCACCAAAACAAAAAGTGCACAAACCCAAAATGTTAAGCCAGCCTTTTTCAACCAGGGTGCCCAGGCACCCTGGTGTGCCTTCGGGTTTCTACAGGGGTGTCTTTACAACATGTCTAAAAATTCCCCCAAATTGTTTACAAGCCAGCCGGTGGATCAAGCCTGCCTTTTAGTTCTACAATGTTGCAGGTTTTCATTGTACACCATTGTAACCTTACAGCTGCTGGCGTCCATTGATGCCACTGGTTGATAGGAAGGACATTGACTAGTATCCTTGTTAGACCCTCCCCTGCCCCTCTTCATCAGTACTGGGGTCACATTGGCTGAGTGAGGGAGATAAACATTGCAGTACTAGTCAGTACCAGTATGCAAAAGTGTATTTGTTTTTTAAGAATTATGGATGTTGCTGCATTATGTAGAACAATTACTTTAGTTTTTTACATTTTAGAATGGAGTGCCTCAAGATTGTACATAATTTTAAAGGGCGCTTTAACTGAAAAGAGGTTGAGAAACACTGTGTTAAACCATTATATAAACCCAAATGAATGCAGCTGCCGTATTACCACCACCCAACATTTCACTATATGACAAATACCAATATCAATAATCACTGTGCAGCGCAATAAATACAACTACTTTAATCTCATGAAACTCAACAATTTCAGCTTTACCTGTCAAACATTTTTTAAACCACTGGTGAACCAATTCTGTACATGTTAATTACCTGATTGTCCTACTGTGTGGCTTATCAGTAATTTTTGAGTCACTGATATCGAACACAAGGTTATTTGCACTAAGAGACCTCAAGTTATATCTCATACAAAGTTTTTTAGTTTTGATACAAGTTGCTTTTTTGTGTCCCATTTCTCTTAAAGTGTGGCTAAAGGCAAATCTTTTTATTTATTTTTTTGGATAGAGTAAGGGAGGTATATGACCACTGTCAGGTGTTTTTTTTTTTTTTTTACATCTGTGTCCCAAAGCCAAAACAGGAAGTGAGAAGAAATCCCTCTAAAGTGAGGGAATCCCAACATGTCACCAGAACTAGTGTCCACTTCAGAAGATTTCCCCTCTCCTCCCCTGGTGTCAACAGTATAAATCTCTAAATCCAAGAATCCCAAAAAACACACGTATTATACAGTGAGATCAAACAAAATCTTCATATGTCATTCCACCCAGTGTCCACTCCACGTTGTGATACTGGGAAGGCTTATCAGAACATATGTGACTCTCATCCTTAGAAGTCAGATAACACTTTCTTTGTAGAAAGCCTGTGGAATAAAGCTTTGCCACTTTCTTCTCCAAAAATCCTTCAGCAGTCACATGTATAGAGGGAAAGGAAGGTCATGCTAGCAATAGTGTGAAATCCACAATAAAAGTTGTATTGACACTATTAAAAACACTTCCATAAAAAGCTGTATACAGCACAATTCATCTGTCTACAATTCTCAGAATTCAAAGTAGTGTTGAATGCGCATGCACGGTAATGGCATGACCTCTGGCTCCACCCTACACATTTCATCAGATATCACATTAGGTGCATAGAGCAACTCTTCTGTGTATAGGATTAACTTAATGGGAACAAGCCCTGCAGCTTTCTGCCTGTACTTTTATACATAAGCTTATCTTTTAGCTAGGATTTGACTGGACTTCTACTTTAACTTCCTGAGACACAGAAGGAAGTGGGAGTAAATTTGTCCAAAGTAAGGAGAAATCTCCCCTCCCCTTGTTTAAAGCATAGGGGTCCCCTTTGGAAAGTTTCCCCTGTATGCCAGTTCTGGAGACAACTTTGATTTCCATGATTTTTTGGCATGGTGATTGTCACGAGAGCCACGTACCTGATGTGAGACCAAAGTAGTGAGGAGGCCCCCCTTGCACTTCGGGTCCTTGAAGCCTCTGGAGATGGAGACAGAGACTTGGTGGACACCGAGTGGCCAGGGGTGCGGAGCACCGTGCAAGCCTTAGTCCGAGATCTGGGCCAAGGTCAAGTCCAGCTGGGCAATGAAGTATAAAAGGGTTAATCTGAAGAAGAATGGTCGAGATCCAAGCCGGGTCGGTTCCAATCTGGCAGCTGAGTAAAAAAGGGGCAAAGAAGTAGAATGGTCAAGGTACAAATCCGAGGTCAATGGCAAGCAGCAATCAAGAGTAGTCAAATAGATTTCCAGGTCACAACAAGTTCAGACAAATCACACACTAGCACAGGAACAAGGGGGGACTGAAGATAATCCAGCAATTTGGCAGTGTCTGGGCTGGGCTTATATAGGGAAGTTTCAGGTCACTCCCTGTGCGCCTCCTGGGCATTTTCCCGCCTTTTTCCATCAGGTTGAAGTAACTTCCTGTGCGCGTCTTGGGCATTTTCCTGCCTTTTTCCATCAAGTCTTCTGCGCAGGTGCAGGTTAGAGCACTAAGGCGTCTTTGGCGCATTCTCAGTTGGCACGGATTTCCTCTTGTGGCAATGCGCCATTGGTGCATGCGTAGTAAGCCCTGGACTCTTACAGAGCCCCCCGAAGGGGCAGCCTCGGGACGCCCATCCGGGTTGAAGCTCGCTGAAAGAACTGCTGGAGAAAATCTGGAGCATGGATATGCTACTCAGGTTCCCAGGAATTCTCTTCAGGGCCATAACCCCTCCACTGTACCAGAAATTGGCGACCGTGGCCCCTTCTATGGCAGTCCAGGATGGCCTTCACCTCGTACTCCTCAATCCCTTTAATCATAGAGGCAGGCAGAGGATGGACCCCACGTTCCCCAAAGGGGTTCAGGGCCATGGGCTTCAGGAGGGAGGCATGGAAGACTGAGTGGATCTGGTAAGGTGAGGGCAGTTTGAGTTTGTAGACAACAGGGTTGAATCGGGACAGGACAGGGAAGGACCCAATGAACTTAGGGCCCAATTTCTTGGAGGGACAGGCCAACTTCAAATGCTTGGTAGACAGCCAAACCTTGTCTCCCGGTTGAAGATCCAGGTTCCCCCGCTGCCTTTGATCATAGATAGTCTTGTAATCCAGCTGTGCCTTGGCCATGGTATCTTTTAGGAGCTCTAAGTTGTTGTGTAGAAACTGCACTCTGTTCCAGACAGCTGGGACCGAAGCGGAAGCGGACAGGGGAAAAAGAAGGGTGGTAGCCCAGGTTGGCATAGAACGGTGATTGCTTAGTGGTAGAATGTATTGCGTTGTTGTATGCGAATTTTGTGCAAGGAAGAAGGGACGCCCACTTGTCTTGGACAAAGGTGTAGAAACAACGAAGGTACTGTTCAAGAGTTCGTGAGTTCTGTTTGTCCATTGGTCTGAGAGTGGTAGGCTGAAGAGTAGTGGTTTTCGATGTCTAGAGCAAGACAGAGCTCCTTCCAGAATTTAGAGGTGAATTGGATCCCGCGATCCAATACAATATTGCTGGGGACCCCATGGAGGCGTATGATCTCCTTGATAAAAGCCTGAGCTATTTCTGGGGCGGAAGGAATGCCAATCATAAAAATAAAATGAGCCATTTTTGTAAGGCGGTCCACAACAACAAATACGGATGTAAACCCATCAGAGGGTGGTAGCTCCACTATGTAATCCATGCTGGTCTGTTCCCAGGGTCTGGAGGGAACAGGTAGGGGGCGTAGGAGACCCCATGATTAATTATTTTCTGTTTTTCAGTGATTGCACACCGGGCAGGAATTGATGTAAGCGTGGCAGGCTGCCTTGAGGGTAGGCCACCAAAAGGTTTGCAAAAGCAGATCAGTGGTTTTGGTCACCCCGAAATGCCCTGCTAACTTGTTGTCATGGCAGAGTTTGAGCACAGGAACTCTCAGTTGAAGGGGCACAAACACAGCATGGTCATGGAAGAAAAGTCCGTCCTTTTCTTGCAGATGTTCTCCTGAGGGCAGTTGGTCTAGAGAAGAGGCCAGTTTAATCCTGGACAAGAGGTCATCCGTAAGTAGGAAGAAATGTATAGCCAGGGAGTATCGCGTCCGTCGTTGGCAAGTTATCTGATGTGGGATACATGCTGGATAGAGCATCAGGTTTTACAATTCTTGGATCCCGGACGGTACATGATATGCATTTGAATTCGGGTGAAGAAGAGAGCTCATCTGGCTTGTCTAGGTCTGAGACGTTTAGCTGTACGGAGGTATTCCAAATTCCTATGATCAGTGTAGACAAGTATAGGGTGCAAGGCTCCTTCCAATAGATATTGCCTTTCTTCCAGGGCCAGTTTAATAGCAACGAGTTTCCGGTCCCCTACATCATAATTCCTTTCGGCTGGGGACAACTTCCTGGAAAAGAAGGCAACAGGATGTAAGATGGGTGTGGTTTCCTGGCGCTGAGAAAGGACTGCCCCAACTGCAATCTCTGAAGCATCAACCTCCAACACGTAAGGCAGGGCTGGGTTGTGATGATGAAAGACTGGGGCAGAGGTGAATTGCTTCTTGCTTTTATTGAAAACCATTTGTGCTGAGGGGGGCCACAGAAAATGGCTGTTTTGCTTGGTAACTTGTGTGATAGGTGAAATTATTGATGAGAAGCCTTTGAATCTTCTATAAAAATTGGCGAAACCCACAAACCTCTGGACGCTCTTACAGTCCAAGGGTACTGGCCATTCAAGAACTGCAGTTACCTTCTGGGGGTCCATGGAGATGCCAGAAGTTGAAATAATGGGGCCAAGGAATTGTATGGTATCTTTCTCAAAGTCACATTTTTCAAGCTTGGCGTAGAGTTTATGGGCTCGGAGGCAAAAAGGACTTTTCGCATATGGATGTGATATGCCTCGAGGGAAGGTGATAAAACAAGGATGCCATCTAAGTACACTATCATAAAGAGGTCAGTCCCGAAAGATGTAATTCCCCAAGTGTTAGAAAGTTGCTGGGGCATTACACAGCCCAAATGGCATGACCAAATACTCAATATGGCCAAACCCAGTATGAAAGGCCGTTTTCCATTCATCGCCCTCTCTTATCCGTATTAAATTGTAGGCTCCCCTTAGGTCCAATTTTGAGAAGACCTTACCCGTGCGACACGTCTGAATGAGCTCAGGGACTAAAGGCAACGGGTATCAGTTTTTGATTATAATACTGTTCAATTCTCTGTAGTCGATACATGGTCTTAAAGAATGGTCCTGGTTTTCCACAAAAGAGTCCAGCGCCAGCAGGAGAGGTAGAGGGCCGGATGAACCCTTTCCTTAGATTGTCATCAATGTATTTTCAGAGGACTTCAGAGGACTAATTCAGGCTCAGAGTGGGAAGATCCTCCCAAATGGTATTGCAGAACCAGGAAGAAGCTCAATGGGGCAATCATACGGCTGGTGAGGCAGTAGGAATTCAGCCCCCTTCTTGTCGAAGACATCCAGCAAGTCTCTGTAAACCTGGGGGAGAAGAGTGTTGTCATCTGTGGAAAGGGGTTGAACTGTCAAACAGGCTTGTTGTCAAAAATATTGGTGTAAGCAATAGGGTGACCTGAAAGACACAACTTCAGTCAACCAATCAATCTGTGGCTGGTGCTGTCGAAGCCATGGTAACCCCAAAATAACTGGAAAAATGGGGGAAGAAATCACGTCCAGCCGAAGATATTCCTGATGGTCTGCTTCGGTGGTGGCCAATATGAGGGTTGCCTCATGGGTTATGGGACCCGAGGTTGGTGTGGAGCCATCTGCCAGATGAACGGTAAATGGCTGGGGATTCTTGCATGGTGGGATTCCATACTTTTTGGAGAAGTGGATGTCAGTAAAGCAGCTGCAACCTCTAGAGTCAATACTGGCTGCTACTCAGATTATCCTTCCCGGTATCTGCAAAGAGAGGCAGAGAGTTCGATGTGAGGATTTAACAATGTACGGTGAAACAGATGGGGGTTCGATCCACTTAGTCCCCCTAATGGGACATCCCTGAAGAAAGTGACACGCTCCACCACAATACAGGCATAGATTGTTCAGGCGACAGCGTTGTCGCTCTTTGGGTGTGAGGGGTGCACGAACTAAGCTGAGTTGCATTGGTTCTGCGTCATGAATTGGGGTTGATGCGTGGGTCTCAGGGGTTCTCAGGTGTGGCGCCATGGGTACTCGGAGCATCCATGTGGGACGAGCCATACCGGATCGTTCCCTGCAACATTCTCTGAGTCTGCGATCAAGCTGGATAGCCAACTGAATTGTAGGTTCCAATATATCAGGGAGCCTCACTCTTGCTAATTCGTCTTTGAGGGGCTCGGACAGGCCCAAGCGAAACTGATGGCACAGGGCAGCATCGTTCCATGCAGTGTCTGAAGCCCACTTGCGGAATTGCATTACGTAGTCCTCAACAGTTTCAGTCGTGGTGGTTCGTTGTGGGTTATCATAGAGGATTGCCATGGCATCGAAGAAAGAAGACAGTGAGTGCACTATAAGACTCTCCCTTTCCAATAGCTGATGAGCCCATGCTTGAGGTTCTTCTGTAAGTAAGGCTACTACGACCCCGACCTTTGTATCCTCTGCAGAGAAGGTCCTAGGCTGTAAGGTAAAGTATAGCCGACAGGCGTTCCTGAAAGCCCGGAACTTGTGGCGAACCCCTGAAAAGCGTTCTGTGGTTCAGGAGCTGGAGTAGAGATGGGCTGCTCCATACCCATAACAGGTGGTTCCGCAGGGCTCAGAACTGAGGAATTGGCCATTGCAGTCAGCCGACCTTCCAGTTGAAAGTACCTCTCTTGTATGGCCGAAAGGGCCAGAGACACAGAGGCCACTTGTTCTCACAGAGCCTTGACGGCGGAAGCGCTCCCCTCAGTCTCAGACATGGCTGGTTTATTCTGTCATGAGAGCCACATACCTGATGTGAGACCAAAGTAGTGGGGAGGCCTCCCTTGCATCTCGGGTTCTTGAAGCCTCTGGAGATGGAGACAGAGACTTGGTGGACACCGAGTGGAACAGGTGCCAGGGGTGCGGAGCACCGTGCAAGCCTTAGTCTGAGATCCGAGCCGAGGTCAAGTCCAGCTGGGCAACGAAGTATAAAAGGGTTAAGAAGAATGGTCGAGATCCAAGCCGGGGTCGGTTCCAATCGACAAAAGGGGCAAAGAAGTAGAATGGTCAAGGTACAAATCCGAGGTCAATGGCAAGCAGCAATCAAGAGTAGTCAAATAGGTTTCCAGGTCACAACAAGTTTAGACAGATCACACACTAGCACAGGAACAAGGGGGGACTGAATATAAACCAGCAATTTGGCAGTGTCTAGGCTGGGCTTATATAAAGAAGTTTTAGGTCACTTCCTGGGCATTTTCCCGCCTTTTTCCATCAGGTTGATGTCACTTCTTGTGCGCCTCCTGGGGATTTTCCTGCCTTTTTCCATCAGGTTGAAGTCACTTCCTGTGCGCGTCCTGGGCATTTTCCTGCCTTTTTCCATCAAGTCTTCTGCGCAGGTGCGAGAGAGAGTGTGAATCTCTACAGCCAGGACACAGAAAGCAACATTTTCCAAGAGTTTTAATGCTTTCACATTCCATCCAAAGGTAAAAAAAAAAGCCTCACTCAATAAGGGCCCTTCACATCTTCATGTTTTGATCCACTGTGTTAGCACACACTCTATTGCTTGCTAACATGTGTTAGGCTAATGCAGCCAATTCAAATGCCTCAATGCATTGGAAAACACAAAAAATGGAATGCACTTTTTTTTGATGCAGAAAACCATAACGAACCATAGCATACAGTATGCACGTTGAAAATGCACTAAAGAGTGTATGGTGCACAATGCATTACCTCATTGCACCACAACTCACAGGTGTGAATGCCCCTTGTGCAATTTACAGAAAACCTTGATTATTCTCACACCAGTTCACACTATTGCAGCTCTGCAAGCCATGTTTGTGCAGATATGGCAGCCCATTTATTTGAATGGTCTGCTGTGCCTGTGGTTTATGCAGGAAAAAGGTTCCTGTACCGTTTTTGAAAAGCAGTGGCAGGGAAATCGCATGGTGCTTTTGCTCCATGTGATTTCCCGGCAGTTCCCACATCTGCAAATGTTCTTTTTGTGTTTTTAGATGCATGGGGGTGCCATTAAGCCCCGCGTATTTTTAAAGAGCAGATCTATTTGCGGGTGTGGAAACAGGTGTGATTCCCACACCCGCAACCACCCACAATTGTGTGACTCTAGGCTTACATAGTTGATTAGAGATTACAGTGTAACTGTAAGAGAATAAAGGTAAACAAGGAGGTATTCCTTTCTTCTCTTTTTCTTTCTGTGTACAAAAACTGCAGGAAATTTGGCAAGTAACAGAGCTGAATCTTCACCTTTTGGTACACTATTAATTCATAGATCTATAAATCCTTATCCCTATCAGTAAATCCATATACAGTATCTATATAATAATATAAGTGTGGGGAGAGACAATGGATAATGTATCCCCACTGCAAGATTTAATGTTACCCCCTGTTTAAAAGATTTGAGTCTTGGTGGCAAATGGCAATGATAACAGATAGAAGCCCCTGACAATTATAAAAACTAGACAGGGGTTTTAAATTCTAACCGACTCTATACAAAAATAACCTTACATATACTGTATATGAATAATTTTAGACAAATACAATTAGGAAAATAATGAACTTAATTATATTTTTAGGGTTTCAGCTTAACAACACAATGTTGCAACTGATTGTCTTGAGATATTCAGATGACCTCTACCAGATAGAATTTGATGATTATCTGAACTGTTTGGTTCGTCTGGAAAATTGTTGCTGTGAGTATAACATATGTTGAGATATGTGAAATATGGTTTCTCTCTTTAGAAGAAGCTTGGGAAAATTGTGTATACTATTTAGATTCATAAGATACATTGTATTTAGATCCAACTTTCCAAACAGGAGAAATAACCCAGGAAAATGTTACTTTTTTAAGTGTGCTGGCACAGGCGTTGGTGGTAAAGACAAGAATACAGCTATACTTGTGTACATGTGTGTGCATTGCAGATACAAAACGTGAATTCTGTTTCCTTTTTTTAACAGAAGTGACCATAATCCATACCATGCTTATATTTTGAATCACTGCTTTTATGGAAAATGCTAGTTGATGTCTATCATGCTGATCCATGTTGATGCTTCCTAAAGGGACCAACATGGAACAAACTGGAAAATCGGGAGTTCTGACTTTGCTTACTGAATGCTTGCTTCTTGTCTGTGACCCAGAGAATGGAGGCAACCAAGCCATTAGAATTTTGTGTCACTTATAATATTTTTAGTGTCTATAATAAGTTTGATTTATTAGCAATAAAAATAAGCGTGACTTTTATTGTATCACACAATGGCATCAAAACACAAAGTAAATGCAAGAGGTAAAATAAAAATTTTCCCTGAAGGCTCCATGTCAGCACACCTGGGTATAGGGTCCCACCCCCTATGCTTCCAGGTCCATAACTCATGAATTTACGCCCATCTGCAGCTTCTGCATTCTTCGTTTTTCCTCTTATGTGCAGAACCTGGGCGGCCAGTCCATGCGTATAGGTTGAGGCTGGACGTGGTCCCTGGTGTGCCGTCTAAATGACCCATAGGCCAGGAAGCCCAGCTGCTGGTCCTCAGTGCAGATTTTACCATGGCTCACAGCCTTGTCTGGGATCCACTGGGTCCATGTGAAGTGGGCAGCTGTGTCGGCAGAGTCTCCCCTAGGCACGCGCGCCTGTGCAGTGCTGATGTTTACAGTTGGGCGGCAGAAGTTTGGGTGGGCTAAAAGTAAAAAATGCTTCACATCCAAATGGATGCTGCTTTGCTAGTGTAGCACTACACCCATGAGGGCCACTCAATTAATCGATACCCCACTGGTTAAACCGACCTTGCAAGTCCTTCGTCACCTCTGATACTCTGGGTTCTGAAATACTTGTAACAAAAGTACTTTAGAAACACATAGTCAAACCAAGCAGTTAAATCTTTTTTACTGAAAGATTAATGGCAATGACATTCAATAGCATAAAACTTGTTACCTGCAGGGAATTCACTTTGACAAGTAACCTTAAAATTAGAAACAGTCAAACAGCAATAACTAATTGCAGTAGAGTATAAACACTTACACAGAATCAGCAAACTATGCCTAGATTGAGCTCTATGGATACAGGTGGAAGAGGGGCAGGGGAATGACCAGATGTGTGTCAGAATACTCCCTTCTGTTCCTTGACTCCACAGTCCCAAAGAACTGTATAACCCCGTATTTAATTTAATACAAGAATATGACACTTAAATCATTAGGCCCGCTCTTATAGTGAATAGAGTCCTCGGTAGAAGTGTGGGCCCCGTATGGCACCAGTGGCTTTTTATCACTTGTGGGGGGGTATGTTTTAGTCTCTCAGAAGAAAATAATGCCTTGCATCTTCAGCTAGCTCTTTAGTGTCCTGACAAGAAAGGTGGTGGGAAGTATACTTGTGTCCTGACAAGGAGGGTAAAGACTGTGGCTGTTCAGCAAAGAGTAAGTGTAGCACAGAGTTCTCCTACAGGTTACATCAGTGAACAAAACAACGGTGTCTGCATGCAGTGTCCTTTGTTTTAGGAAGATGGGCAAGTGCCCGCTCACCTATCCCTTTGACCTGTGGTAATAAGGGGTGGCCTAAAGGCTCCGCAGCAGGCACCCACAGGGTCAAGGAATGACACTCGACCTCATGTCGCACCATGCCACAGCTTGGCTGGATCTCACGTTGATGTGATGAGAGTGGCCTTCAGGCTGCTCCTGGACGACCAGAAGTCACTGCTCCCTCTAACAGCCAGGAAAGCAGCCCATCTAGTAGGGGTGGTGAGGGGAGTACAGGTAGGTCTAGACAGTTGATGGTAATAGGGGATTCTATATTTGGAAGGACTGATAGAATAATTTGTCATCAGGATCGCCTCAACCGAATGGTTTGCTGTCTCCCTGGTGCCAGGGTTTGGCATGTGGTGGACCAGGTTGATAAATTACTGGTTGGGGCTGGGCATGACCCAGCTTTCTTGGTTGGAACCAATTATAGAATATATGGAAGGTAGAGGCTCCTTAAGAGCCAATTTAAAGAACTAGACTGCAAGTTGAAGGGAAGGACATCCAAGGTGATATTCTTTGAAATATTGCCTGTGCCATGCACAACACAGGAAAGGCAGGGGGTGATTAGAGAGCTGAATGCATGGCTAAAGACCTGGTGTAAGGAGCAGGGATTTAGGTTTTTAGAGCACTGGGCTGACTTTTCATTGGGGTGCAACCTATATGCTAAAGATGGTTTGCACCTAAATGGAAGGGGGTCTACTGTGCTGAGGGAGAGGTTTTGGGGAAGGCTGGAGCAGTATTTAAATCAGGATTGTGGGGGGAGAGTGAATTAGATTATAATGGGGCAAACAGGGTGGAATGGGGGAAGATGGGGGGAAGGGTTATGGCAGATATGTGGTTCCTATGTTACAAACAACCATTGTAAATTGTACTATTTGTACTAAAATAAAAAATATGCAACATTCGTTTGCAAAATGTGACAATGAATTGAAGCGTTTGTTCAACCATGCCAGAAGTCTGCCAAGTAAAATAGGTGAGTTGGAAGCTCTGGTGCACGAGGAGAACTATGATCTAATTGATAATGCTGAATCTTGGCTTCATTCTTCTCATGACTGGGCAATTAATATTCCTGGTTTTGCTCTCTTTTGCAAAGACTGGATAAAACGGAGGGGTGGTGGTGTCTTTCTCTGTGAGAAATGATCTCAAAGCAAGTGTTAAAGAGGACCTAGTTGATGGAGAGTGTGAGGAGTATGAAGCATTATGGGTGGAACTTTACATGGGTGTGCGTACTACAAAGGTTCTCATTGGAGTATGTTATAGACCTCCCAGTGTTAGTGAGGAGGTGGAGACTCAGCTCCTTGCACAGATGGAAAGGGCTGCAAGGGCTGGGACAGTGATAATAATGGGGGATTTTAACTACCCAGAAATTGACTGGAGTAATGCCACTGCTGGAACAGTTAAAAGGGCAAAAATTATATACCTATTACAAGACAATTTTATGGTCCAGTTTATTGAGGCCCGACTAGGAAGGAAGCTCTGCTGGACCTGGTAATCCCAAACCATGCAGAGATTATTACCAATATTCATATAAAAGAACATTTGGGTAGCAGTGACCATAACATGACTTCATTTATTGTTAGCTGTAGGCAGCAAACACATACGGGTAAGATTAAAACACTTAAAGCGGACCTTCAGTCGTTTTTTCATCTTTCCATCTATAAAATTTTCTGTCCTTGTTGTTTTAACTTTGGATGGTAAAACATTTTTTTTCTGCCAGTAAATACCTTATACAGCCCACTACCTGTTTACTGTCTGGTAAAAAGCCTATGGCTTATGACATTATGCATAGCTCTCTCAATCTTGTGAGATTTTGCCAGGAAAAGGACGGGGGATGAGTCACAAGAAGGCCAATGAGAGCTGCAGGCCTGCAGAAGTGGAGGTGTGCTTCTGCGTGTGTCTGTGTAAATCCAGGAAATGAACAGGCAGCATCTTCAGCTGCCCACAGTTAAAATGGATGCAGCCAGACTTAGTGGAGGGAGATTTCTGCAGCATATTTGGAAAGTACAGAATCACTGTATAAAATAATATGTAAAGTGGTTGGAGGGAAGCTTCAGAATGGCAAAGATGTTTTTATTACAAATTATGTGAGCAGACTGCAGTTCCACTAACTTTAAGAGAGCACATTTTCCAAGGATGAGGGCTGCTCTCCAGGACTTAGACTGGGAGGGAATATTGGCATCAATGGACACAGAACAGAAATGTAAGCCCTTTATAAAATAATCTAGAGTGACTGACTGGGGACAAAGAGAAAGTACATTTATTAAATACTTTCTTCAGCTCTGTGTATACAAAGGAGCATGGGGGAGCTCATGTCCATAATGGGGGTGGTAGTGACACAGCCCCAAATGATCCAAAATGGCTCAAAAGTGATATGGTCCAGAAATATTTAGACAGAATAAAGGTGAATAAAGCACCTGGACCAGATAGCATCCACCCACGGATCCTAACATAATTGAGCTCTGTCATTTCAAGGCCATTGTTTCTAATATTTAGGGACTACTTAATGACTGGAATAGTACCACTGGATTGTCGCAGGGCCAATGTGGTGCCCATATTTAAAAAGGGATCAAAGTCTTTACAAAGTCTTTAAGTAACTATAGACCTGTTAGTTTAACTTCTATAGTTGGGAAGATACTGGGGAGTTAAATAAAAGACCACATAGATGAGTTTTTGCTGGAAAAAAATATTTTAAGCAACAGACAGCATGGATTCATGAGAGACCGAAGTTGTCAAACAAACCTGATTTGTTTTTATAAGGAGGTAAGTAAAACCTTGGATAGACAGAGAGGTGGCTGTGGACATGGTATACTTAGATTTTGCAAACGTGTTTAACACAGTTCCCCACACACGACTCATGTGTAAGGTAAAGTCTACAGGCTTGGAAAGATCGATTTGTAAATGGATAGAAAACTGGCTAAAAGACAGAACTCAGAGTAGTGGTTAATGACTCTTACTCTGAATGGTCTAAGGTTATCAGTAGTGCACCCCAAGTTTCAGTGCTGGGACCCTTACTTTTTAATATCTTTATGAATGATATAGGGTCTGGGATTAAAAGTAACATTTCTGTCTTTGCAGATGACACTAAGCTATGCAGTGGAATAATGTCCTTACAGGATGTCTCCAATTTACAAGCCGACCTCAATGCACTAATTGGGCAACTAAGTGGCAAATGAGGTTAATGTTGATAAATGTAAAGTTATGCACCTGGGGGCTAAGAATATGCATGCATCATACATACTAGGTGGAGTAGAACTGGGGGAATCCATAGTGAAGAAGGATCTGGGGGTTTTGGTAGATCATAATCTCAAAAATAGCATGCAATGCCAAGCTGCGGTTTCGAAACCGAGCAAAGTCCTTTGTTGTATTAAGAGAGGTATGGACTCCAGAGAGGGATATCATTTTGCCCCTGTACAAATCAGTAGTAGGACACATCTGGAATATGCAATTCAGTTTTGGGCACCAGTTCTCAAAAAAGGATATCGGGGAGCTGGAGAAAGTGCAGAGAAGGGCAACCAAACTGATAAGAGGCATGGAGGAGCTCATCTATGAGGAAAGATAAGAGGAACTGAATATTTTCCCTCTTGAGAAGAGGAGATTAAAGGGGATATGATCAACATAAACAAATACATAAGTGGTCCATATAGTGAACTTGGTGTTGAGTTATTCACTTTAAGGTCATCACAGAGGACAAGGGGCATAATATATGTAGATAATATAACCCAGTTATATTATGTACATTTAGGAAAGAATCCAGGCCTTTTTTAAAGCAATATACTGAGCTTGCCAGAACCACCTCTGGAGGGAGTTTATCCCACATTTTCACAGTAGGAGCTGTGAAAATGTGGAATAGACTCCCACCACAGGTGGTTGTGGCAGGCTCAGTAGATTGCTTTAAAAAAGGCCTGGATTCTTTCCTAAAGGTACATAATATAACTGGGTACTTACATTTATAGGTAAAGTTGATCCAGGGAAAATCTGATTGTCTCTGGGGGGATCAGGAAGGCATTTTTTTCCCCTGCTGTAGCTAATTGGAGCATGCTTTGCTGGGGTTTTTCGCTTTGCTCTGGATCAACTGTGGGTGAAGGATTGTGTATATGGGATTGTATTTTTTATTTTATTTTTGGATGAACTAGATTGCCTTGTGTCTTTTTACAATCTGACTAACTATGTAACTATGTAAATCTCCATGTAAGAGCTGAAGCTTCTCGTTCTGGTTCGAGGTACCATTGCTCTCTACCAGGTTACCGGGAAGAGTCACACTATGAACAACCCAGACATACTGGGCAAGACTGCCTGTGAAGTCTGCATCAAGGAAGCGAATAGGGATGGGGAATCAGACGGCAGAGAAATTACATCTATGATGAAAAAGGTGTTTCAGGAGATGCTACTCTTGTGTTTACCACTTAAGCTCAGCCTCCACCTACCCCAGTGCATCTACTTTGCGATCATTGTCACCTTAATTGCCTCCAGCCACAAGGGAAGGCCTGGCAGTCCACGAATCTTTGGCCTCTGATGCAGTTTCCTTGGGTGAGGAGGACAGTCAATATGTTGGAATTGACTTCACCTTTGTTAGCTATTTAGGAAGTTAAGCAAGCTCTACTCTGGCAGAGAAACGGAAGCGCAAACAGAGGAAAGTTTTCAGGAAGGAGGGACTGAATTTCCCTTTTCATGGAGGAAATTCAGGAGATTTTAGCTCAAGAATAAGATAAGACAGTCTCCTTTAGGAACAGATTTGTGAACCCTTCAAACATGAGGACATCAAAAAATCTGAGGATCTGCTGGCGGTGGACAAAGCCTTTATGCATCTAGCCAGGCATGTGAACTTACCTCTTGACAATGTGGTAACCTTAAAAAGACATGCTGGATAAACGGGTTTGTTTGGATCTTAAAAAGATCTATACGCTGGCTGGTGGGGCATGCAAGCCATCTATGGCATTGGTATTAATTTCCAAAACAATGGAGGCTTGACTGCAAAAGTATGAGGTAACAGTGGAAAATGATCTTCGCAAAGCTGAGACCTTAGCTTCTCTTTCTAACTTGAAGCTAAAAGATTCTTTTATGACCGAGGCATCGATCGATGTAATTAAACTGCTGGCCAAAATTATGCTAAATGCAGTAACTGGCAGAAGAACTCTTTGGCTGAGGCCCGGGGTGGCACATCCTGCATCCAAGCAAGATGGTGCAAGATCCCCTTTGAAGGGCGTTCTTTTTTCAGGAACAAACTGGATGCCTCTATTGCAAAGGCCACAGGTGGAAAATAGGGGTTTATTCCTCAGGATTGGCGATTACTCTGTCAATAGATCATCATTTACAAGGGTTCTGCTAAAGCTAGAGGCAGAGAAGCCAAATTCTGCAGGCCAGAAGTAGAAGAGATCTGCTATACCCTGGGACAAGAATCCCCGAAATCTAAAAAGAGTTCCTCTTTCCAGAGAGAAACAGGATGTGCTTTTGACGTATGTCAAAAACCTTGCTAGCCAGAAGGCAATAGTTGCAGATCCCTGATGGGAGTGCTTTACTGGGGTTTATTCTCCCCTCTTCTTGGTGCAGAAGAAGTCGGGCTTATGAAAATCGATCTTTCAACAAATACATCAGAAAAGAAAGCTTCAAGACGGAGCTGCTTCAAATGATCTTGAAAACCACACAACCAGAGGATTAGCTCCTTTCCATAGATCTCAAGATCGCATATCTCCATGTCCCGACGGTTCCATGCTCTCAGGGGTTTCTGCGGTTCTCTGTGGGATGGCTATATTACCAATTTGTATGCCAACCCTTGAGGCTGACCACATCGCCCAGGATATTCACAAAAGTCCTTTTGGCTCTGATGGTGTATCTGCGCTCTTAAGGGATATGGATATACCACTAACTGGATGGTGTCCTGCTGCTGAACCAGAACAGACACGTTGCTTTCACACTGAGAGATGGCAATCTCAGTGCTGGAAGAGTTCAGTTGCTTATGAGCCATTTCATACCAACCCAGAACCTGGAATACCTAGGGGCAATGAAAGATACTCGAGCGGCAACGTTGGCTCTGCAGGATGCCAAGATATCCTGAAAAAAAGTGAGTACCCAAATCCCAGTGGTAGAATGCATGCATCTGCCTGCAGTGTAATTCTCGCCTTTTTCTTTTTCAGATTTGATTCCTGAATCAGTGGAGGTCGGAGGACATCGGATAGAGCATGCAGGATTGGGAACAAGCCTATATTGGTGGTCGAGGAGTTGGAACATACTGCCATGTAATTTCTTACTGATGACTAAGTGGCTGGTGGTTCAGTCAATAAATCTTCCATAATAAATAATAATTGTGCAAATCCAATCACCAGGCGGTGAAAATCAAAACAATCATGAAGAATAAAATAAGCAAAAAACATAAATATAATTAAATCTAAAAGTGCAAAGTGACCAATCAGTATCCTGAAAGCATTCAATAATGTAAGCCTGTAAGTGAATAAATGATTCCCAATACTGATAAGATGCAATATCTAATCTTCAAAGTGCAAAAGTGACCACTAAATATCCTGAAATCGTTCAATAATATAAACCTGTAAGTGAATAATGGATCCCAATACTGATAGGATGCAATAACCAACACATACAATACACAAAATATCTTCAGAACAATTCATAGGTGAAGAAAGTGCAAAGTGCAAAAAACAATCGATGTGCAAAAACGGCAATTAGTGTCCAATTCATAAAGTCCCCATTCGCAGTGATGTAATAACCCACAAAATAAATGTGTAAAAAATATCATCAAATCAGTTCATATATGAGGAAAGTGCAGAGTGCAAAAAAAACAATCGATGTGCAGAAAAGAGAAATTGATGTCCACTTCATCCACTCCCCATCCACAGTGCATCACCTGTTCCACTAGCCTCTCACCTCTAGCAGCGGCCCCTACGGGCCTAGTAGGACTCAAATCACCCAGAGACGATGACTCTCCACGGAACGATCGACCTTCTAACATTCAGTAGACACCTTCGATCTCTGGGCTCAGAAGTGAGGACATAAAAATAGAGACTGGCTCCAATGTGTAGAACTTCAAAGATTTTATTTGACATCCAGCACACGTAGTAACTTACATAGAGAAAAACACAAAACAGCAAAAAAAACACAAAACAGCATAAAAACGAGTACTTCCCGTCTCGGCCGTGACCAGAAGCGACGACACCTGGCTCCTCCCTGACGCGTAACGTCACTGCTCACGAGACTTCATCAAAGGGCGATCGCTGACTGGAGGGAACCAATCTCTGCCGGGGCCAATGCACCCTTGGCCACTGGCCACTCTGCAATCCCCCCGTTGGGCATAGCAGGTGTTATGTTCACATCTTTGTTACACATCATAGCTTTGTAACTCATGGTCACTTTATTTAGTGTTGCGACTGCTTCCTTGCACCATGTTTCCCAGTCCATGGTGCTTCCCTGACAGGCATTCTGCAGTGCTGCATCACCTCATTACCCAATACTGTACATTTGTCATCTCTATATGCATCACATTGTACAAGCACAGGTTTACCTATGTCTCATCGGGACGATGCTTCGTCACACAAGACAGGGTACAATACACTATTTTGACCAGTTTGTTCTGGTGGCGCTACCATCACACCCAGCTTTACACTACCAGCTTTAGCAGGGTGAATAATTTATTCACCAATCTGGTCACATACCAGGTGGGTGGTCTGCACCCACACACTCTCACTGTGTGGTGCAGTCCCCCTTTCTCCCCCAGAGTAGTGCCAGAGCGGTCCCGGACAACCTCCAGTTCCAGCACAGAGAGATCCCTGGAGATTTCCACAGATAACCCTGCGGATCTGCCTACGGTGGTCACGGGAGACATCCTACTCCCATTGTTTTTAGTAAACACATTACCAACGTTATTCTCAAATATGACATTTCCAAAAATACATTTCTCAACCTTTAGAGGATCATCATGATGCTTAGACGTAGCTGTAGCTATTGTGGGTGGCCTCTTACCCACTTGAGCACCTCCACAGCTGACCTGGGAAACCCTCCGTTCCAACACTGTGGGCTCCTGGGAGGTTTCCCTGGGCAACCATGCAGCACCTGTCTCTGTCACCAGGGAACATGGTATACAGATTTCTTTGGTCACTCCTAGTACAGCGCTTCTAGCACTCTGCTGGATTAGACCAGGTACATAGAGAGTCCCCATGTCCTTTTTAGTCTTTAGTCCTGCTGCCAGTTGGGCTTTACCCTGTGCCTCCCCACTACTCCGGGTAGCACACTGCAGCAAGTTAACCTGTACTGCGGATCTCCCCGCTGGACACACTTCATTGGGTTCTGTCCCATAGACTGCCTTACCAATTCCTGTAGCCAGTGTCATAGCCTTCATTTGAGTGTGTTGTCTCTCATCTGTGGTGTCTCCACAGGCTGACTCTTCCATGTGGTCATGGAGCAACACTGCAGCCTTTCCGGACCCACCAACATACCCTGCAGGTAACACACGATCCCTGTTGCTAGGGGTAACAGCAGACCAGCACGCCAAAGTTGGTTGGCTACACCTCATGGAGGTTGCAGACTGTGGTGCCCTTCTGTTTGGGCTGACCACTTCACATAAGCGGCCATAATACACATCTTTACATTCCTCATGCTCATTGGTACGCCCTGCACGCCACACAGACTTCTTGCCACTGTTGCCAGGGGTGACAACCGATATGCTTTCAGAAAACCAAGGGCTGGTACACTGATGCACTCTCATGCTTGACTGGTGCTTTGTTGTACCAGTGATGCCTCTCCCGTTGATACAGGTGAAGACCACCCTTTGCTGGAGCGTTGCTGGCATTCCCATTCACACGGGAACATTTCCCCAAGCAGAATCTCAGCTTTAATACTGGTCATAATCATCTCGGCTTGGACCCATCTGTTAGTGGATACCCAGGACCGATTCAGCAGCAAGGTTTGCAGCAACTCTGACCACCGGTCTCTAGGCCATGCCCTCCATGTTGCAGCTTGTTCAAACTTCATTAGGAAGCCTTCTCTGTAGGCAGCATTGGCCGTTTGAAGTTAGACGCCACTATGTCAACTTCCCACTCTGCAACCAGGGACAAAGGATGTGGAACAACAGCTGGCACTTTCCCTTTAACTGGATTTAACGTACACTTCTTGTGTTTTGACCGCCTCATCCTTGCAGTCACATACACAGCAGCTTGTTGCACAGTTCACAGCAGTAGAAAAAAAAATTCTCACAGGATAGGACAGTACTACCTGCACGCAATGCTCATTGCCTGGCTGCAATGGGAGCAGAGACCCGGATTTCCACCATCTGTGTGCCCGCATTTGACAACCACTTGTGATATTGGGGATATGTCTAGCTCAGTGGTAGATGCATCTTCAGTGAGTTCACAGCCAACAGGAACTTCAGTTTAAGGGCGTGGTAGCCCACTTTCATTGAAAGGTTATTGAAGGTTCTTCTCTCAAAATTTACAACAAAAATGAAAATGCCACGTCACCTGGCTCTCAAGGCTCACTTAGCCGTGGTTGCAGTACAAGGCTGCGCAGGCCCACTCCTGGCCTCTAGGAAGGGGTTCTCCTGACACTCCAGGCTTTCACACTTCTCCAAGACTCACGGTCCCCTCTGATCCCCAGGACTCTCTCTTCCGGTTGTCTCAGCTATGGTCTCCCCGACTCTCTCAGCTGGCCCAACTCTCTCAGTCCACTGACCTGGAACCTCTCCTACATGGAGTGCCATCTCAAGGATATTGCCTGGGCTCTTAAGCGGTAGCACATCTCTATCCTGGCTGCAGCAACTGCTCCCACACCAACTCCCCTGAGCTATGCTCAGATCTGCCTTAAAATGAGTGTGTGCATCTGGACACACACAACTTGCAGAACTTCTGGAAAGTCCGGACACAAGATTGAAGATTCCATCCCTCCCAATGCTCTTTGAAGTCTTCAAGTTTCCAGCCCCAATCCAGACTTATGCCCTGTACACATGTTTTCCCGTTCTTCCGACGGAATTCCACTGAAGCTGGCTTGTGCACACACTATCATACCAAAGTCCGACCGTCAAGAAAGCGGTGACGTACAGCACGTACGACGGGACTAGAAAAAGGAAGTTCAATAGCCACTGTGCCACCCTTTGGGCTCTTTCTGCTAATCTCGTATTTATCTCGTGTTAGTAGAAGTTTGGTTAGAGATGATTCACGCTTTTCAGACTCCAGCTTTTTCAGATAGTTTTACTGCTGTTCAGTTTGTGCTTGTGGGTTTTTATCTGATTTTCAGTGCGCATAGTCAGTTCGTATCTGTTTTTCAGTGCGTTCTTGTCCGCTCGTTGCTGATTTTCAGCTCGCTGTTCACAGGCCTTGCTGTTCTTCAGTGCGTTCTGTTAAGTTCGTTCTGACCAGCCGACCCTTTTGAAACCATGTTGCGGGTACGTACTCGTCATAGAGTTCGTGCTGTGTGGGGGCTTGGTGTTGGGGTTTATACTTTGACTCAAGTCCAGTCCATGAACAGGGCGAGGAGGAGTTCATGGACCAAGAATTGGTTACTCCAGCATGACTTTGACCTTTGCTTCGTGAGATCCAGGAGAATAATCCTGACGATTTCAGGAACTTTCTCAGAATGACGGATTTTCACTGTCTGTTGGCTTTGCTGAACCCTTATATCAGCAGGCAGGATACCTGCATGAGGCAAGCCATCACTCCAGAGCAGAGGCTAGTCGCCACGTTGTACTTGGCAACTGGGAGAAGCCTGCAGGACCTCAAGTTCTCTACAGGCATCTCTCCCCAGGCTCTGGGGATCATTATCCCAGAGACCTGTTCTGCCATCATCCAGGTCCTGCAGAAGGACTATATTAAGGTAAGTTTTCTCCTTTAACATCACATTATATGTATTTAATGTTTGCTAATGCATTGTATTTCTTTCATCATTCCTTAATTACCATGATTGTAATGTGCTGTGAATGTCCCCTTTATCCTCATGCATGCTGGAAGCTTTTAATGCTCCTTTTTTGGCCTACATGCATATTTGCCTTCACTAACCTCCCCAGCATGCTATCCTGGGCCCATATACACCTATAGCCTAGTCACTTAACAATGTATAATGTCAGCTCCATTGTAGTGCTTTACCCAAAACACCCCCTAAAATGTGTCCAAATGTTGTTTGTGTCCTTAAATTAATTTATAACCCCCCCTCCCCCCAAAAAATGTGTACAAATGTTGTGTGTCCTTAAATTCAGGCTTTTTTTTGGCTCCCAAAGTCACCTCAAACCCTTCCCCCCCTACAATTTTATCAATGGGCCATCAGAAGGGGTGAGGAATCTGATAAGTGGGCCTTATATTTTTGTCTTTAAATACTCCTTAAAATAAATGTTATACTGATGTTGTGCAAGAATGTTTTTTGTGTAATCTGCTTGCAATGTTATGTGCAAAAGTACTTATATTTTTTTTCTTGTTTGACTCCACAGTTTCCTTCAACACCACATGAATGGTAGACTGTGGCCTCCCATTTTGCCGACTGTTGGGACTTTCCCAAATGTAGAGGGGCTATAGATGGGAAGCATGTCCACATCTTGCCACCACCCCATTCGGGCTCTTACTATTATAACTATAAGGGGTTTAATAGTGTAGTGTTAATGGTGGTGGTGTCGGCACAATATGAGTTCCTCTATGTGGATGTGGGGAAGAATGGCCGGATTTTGGATGGAGGAGTCTTAGCCCAGACAGAGTTTTACCAACATCTTCAGACTAGTGGCCTGGCATTGACACCTGATGTGGATAACGTGGAAGGACTCCCCTTCGTCTTTATTGCAGATGAATCGTTCGGTCTGGGCGAGCACCTGATGAGGCCATTCCCCCAAAGGACCCTCACCCCGGAGAGGAGGGTTTTTAACTACCAGCTGGCCAGAGCCAGAAGAGTCGTTGAGAATACCTTTGGGATAATGGCCAGCCAGTTCCGATTGTTTCTGACAGCAATCCATATGGCGAACTACAAAATCAACCATATGCTGCTGCATACTGCACATTTATTTAAGAAAAAATTCACAAAATTTTATAGCCTCAGTTGGGCCTGAGGCCGGACTTATTACAGAGAATCCCCTGATGGGCCTGGATCCTGGTGTCCTGGCTTGGCCCCCCCAAAGCGCCCATAAAGTTCGGGAGCAATATGTAAATTATTTTATGGGTAGGGGGGCCATTGCTATGCCAGACAATGTCTAAAAAAATTTTTAATAAAAAAAAATTATCTGATAAAATCTTGATTTTTCTTTATTGTTTTTGTTTTTTTTTTGGCTGTATCCTAGGGTCTCCTAGTGCACTTGTACTGCCAAGTGGATTTCCTTTAGTAAATAAGGCCCATTGCTACTGTAAACACAAAATTCCTTAAAAAAAATTGGTATTGAGCATTGAAAGAAGAAGCCACACATTGTTGATTATCACATTTTTTACTGTGTGCACATTCACACATGTGCGTTATTCAATTTTTGTTGACAAGAATTTTTTTTTTTTTTTGTAAATAGGCATGTTTAAGAACATAAAACATACAAAACTCTGGAACTTACAAAGTTCAATTTAGAAAAACAGAAGGCAATATCAGACATTCTATTGTCCAAAGTGTCTTGATATTGCCTTCATCAGATGGGGTGATGTCACCCCTGTAAAAGCCAAATTTTGAAGATGCACACAAATTGGGAGTCAAACTGGGGATTTCCCTCCTGATCTCATGCCTAATGTCAACATGTGCTATCTCCCATCATGGGGGATCAATGGATGTGTTTTGGGGGGGCAACCCCTTCCTCTCACCTACTTCATTTGGGAGGAAGGGGTTGCACCCACCAAACCATACATTGCATCTTCAAAAATTGGCTTTTACTAATTCCTAAAAAAGAGTGTTTCTAAGACAACAATTGAGAAAATGGTTGTGTTTTGAAGATCTTTTAAATTCTCCCCAACACATCAATCATGTTCTTCATTTGTTGCTCCATAAAATTTAGTTTTTCTTATGATGTCGATTTCACGATTCCATGTCATGATGTCCTGGATTAGTAGTTGTGCACTTGTGAAATGTTGAGCTTACTCTTCCACAACCAGCAAATCACCTAAAAGATTTGGGAAAAAACATGTCTTATACATACTGAGGCATACATATATTACCTGAAGCTGGGGTGTCAGACACTCACCTGTTGTGGTGACAAGTTTGCCAAATTCCTCCACCTCTCCTTCCTCCAGATCCTTGGGGTGTGGTGTTTGGAGTTCCCCTTCTTTCTCAGGTGGAGAGTTCCTGGTGTCCTCTGTTGAGAGGTGTCCTCCGAGTCTTTAGTCCCCTATGAGAAGGAAACAAATGGTATACTTAGCACACAAATATTTAGGCATGACCAAATGTATTTAACCTGTATCTGCCCAAAACATCGTATTTAATGAGCGAACAATGTTTACTACAAACGATTACTGTGCCCACTAACCTGAAACGTGCCATTTTAAAATGTCCTACAGTAAAGGAAATCACATGGCACAGCATGCAAGTAATAATAAGAATAATTGGAAGACACGGCAAGTACTTACTTTTTCTAAGCACTTTCTTGATCCTTCTGTACTGATCCAGCTCCCTCAGTTTTAGGTCTTACCAGCATTTCCTTAATTGCTCCTTTGTTCATCGTAGCCCAAAATTTGTGTGCAGACCCTTCACAACTTTCATCATAATTTTGGCCTTTCTCACATTCGGGTTTAGGTATGGTCCATTCTTCCCATCATAGTCGTTCCTCCTCAAGATGTTCACCATCTCACCAAAGGACATATTTGAGGCCTTAAGGCTGGGTTCACACTAGTGCGACAAACACTCCGACATTGGGAGCTCATGTCGCATGACGTGTGAAAATCAATTTTTCCCTATGGGAGCCGTCCTAACTGGTCTGACACAAGTCGGTCCGACTTTGAAAATGCTCCCTGTACTACTTTGGTCCGACTTTGATCCTACTTCAGCCCATTGACTATCATTGAAGTCAGATCAAAGTCTTGCATGATCTGACTTTGGCATGCGACTTGTGCTCAGATGATCTTGAAGGGGAACTCCGCACCAAATTTTAAATAAAAAACCGACTCGGATAAGGGTCTGGTATGGATTTTGGGGGGACCCCCACGCCGTTTTTTCGGCGTAGGGGGTGCCCCTTAAAATCCATACCAAACTGAAGGGCCTGGTATGCTCTTGGAGGGGGAACCCATACCAGTTTTTTATTTAAAATTTGGCGTGGAGTTCCCCCTCAAGATTCATACCAAACACAGTGCCTGGTATTGGCGGGGATCCAAGTCGGATCCCCGTTCATTGAAAGTTCATTGAAAGTGGGAGGTATGTTGGCTTCAAGTCGCAGGGCAAAGTTGGATCCAAAGTAGGACGGCTGTCGTGTCGCACCAGTGTGAACCCGGCCTAAATCTTCGCCTCCGGGATCGGGACATTTCTGCCTCCAGGCTTTCCTCCTTCTTGTTACTCCAATTAATAACACACACCTGCTGTGTCTCCGCCATGTCGCTCCTACTGGGGTGGGGAATACACTAGAAAGAACTTCAGGGGCGGGCAACGCATATAAAGTAACACGCGTGTGTCGTACGTACGTTCGGTGTGCTGAGGAAGGAGGACGAACGTTCTATAACGAAGGTAAAATGTTTTAACTTTGGGACATCAGTGGCCTATGCTGCTTAAAGATTGAGGCCTATATTGGGATAAGATTATGAGAATTTAGGCTGACATTAGTGTTTTTGTCTTGTGTATTGTCTTTACGGAAAATATGAATCACTTTAAGGACCCAGAATGTGTCATTGACAAGTACAGGGAGACGAGGATTTTGTGGGAGGTGAAACACAGCTTATATTATAATAAACAAGTTAGGAAGTCAACGCTGGAGAAGCTTCTGGAATTTGTGAAGACTCGGGTCCCCGATGCAACCATCCAGTTCTTGGAAAGAAAATTGGGATCTTGAGGGACATGTATAAGAAGGAGCATAATAAGATCCAGAAATCACTCCGATCAGGATCATCAGCAGCGCAAGTGTATGTATCCAGGCTGTGGTACTTCAACAAATTGCGTTTTATGGATGACCAGACTGAAGCCAGGGAATCACTTTTGACCCTTCCCTGCAGCCTTCCCTCCACCCTTCCCTCAACCCCAGCAGAGGCTGACGAGTAGGGACGAGCCGAACACCCCCCTGTTCGGTTCGCACCAGAACATGCGAACAGGAAAAAAGTTCACTCGAACACGCGAACACCGTTAAAGTCTATGGGACACGAACATGAATAATCAAAAGTGCTAATTTTAAAGGCTTATATTCAAGTTATTGTCATAAAAAGTGTTTGGGGACCCGGGTCCTGCCCCAGGGGACATGGATCAATGCAAAAAAAAGTTTTTAAAACGGCCGTTTTTTCAGGAGCAGTGATTTTAATAATGCTTAAAGTCAAACAATAAAAGTGTAATATCCCTTTAAATTTCGTGCCTGGGGGGTGTCTATAGTATGCCTGTAAAGGGGCGCATGTTTCCCATGTTTAGAACAGTCTGACAGCAAAATGACATTTCGAAGGAAAAATTCCATTTAAAACTACCCGCGGCTATTGCATTGCTGACAATACACATAGAAGTTCATTGATAAAAACGGCATGGGAATTCAACACAGGGAAACCCCGAACCAAAATTAAAAAAATGATGACGTGGATGACGTGGGAGTCCCCCTAAATTCCATACCAGGCCCTTCAGGTCTGGTATGGATATTAAGGGGAACCCCGCGCCAAAAAAAAAAAACAAAACGGCGTGGGGTCCCCCCAAAAATCCAGACCCTTATCCGAGCACGCAACCTGGCAGGCCACAGGAAAAGAGGGGGGACGAGAGTGCGGCCCCCCTCCTGAACCGTACCAGGCCACATGCCCTCAACATTGGGAGGGTGCTTTGGGGTAGCCCCCCAAAACACCTTGTCCCCATGTTGATGAGGACAAGGGCCTCATCCCCACAACCCTGGCCGGTGGTTGTGGGGGTCTGCAGGCGGGGGGCTTATCGGAATCTGGAAGCCCCCTTTAACAAGGGGACCCCCAGATCCCGGCCCCCCCCGTGTGAAATGGTAAGGGGGTACTTACCCCTACCATTTCACTAAAAAACTGTTAAAAATGACAAGAGACAGTTTTTGACAATTCCTTTATTTAAATGCTTCTTCTTTCTTCTATCTTCCTTCATCTTCTTCTTCTTCTGGTTCTTCTGGCTCTTCTGGTTCTTCCTCCGGCGTTCTCATCCAGCATCTCCTCCGTGGCGTCTTTTATCTTCTTGTCCTCGGGCCGCTCCGCACCCATGGCATGAGGGGAGGCTCCCGCTCTTCTCTTCATCTTCTTCTTCATCCTCTTCTCTTCTTCCTTCTTCTCTTCTTCATTTTCTTCTCCGGGCCGCTCCGCACCCATGCTGGCATGGAGGGAGGCTCCCGCTTGTGTGATGGGGTCTCCTCGTCTGACAGTTCTTAAATAATGGGGGGCGGGGCCACACTCTCGTCCCCCCTCTTTTCCTGCGGCCTGCCAGGTTGCGTGCTCGGATAAGGGTCTGGTATGGAATTTAGGGGGAACCCCACGTCATTTTTTTTTTTTTTTTTTGGCGCGGGGTTCCCTTCAAAATCCATACCATACCTGAAGGGCCTGGTATGGAATTTAGGGGGACTCCCACGTCATTTTTTTTTTTAAATTTTGGTTCGGGGTTTCCCTGTGTTGAATTCCCATGCCGTTTTTATCAATGAACTTCTATGTGTATTGTCGGCAATGCAATAGCCGCGGGTAGTTTTAAATGGAATTTTTCCTTCGAAATGTCATTTTACTGTCAGACTGTTCTAAACACGGGAAACATGCGCCCCTTTACAGGCATACTATAGACACCCCCCAGCTACGAAATTTAAAGGGATATTACACTTTTATTGTTTGACTTTAAGCATTATTAAAATCACTGCTCCTGAAAAAACGGCCGTTTTTAAAACTTTTTTTTGCATTGATCCATGTCCCCTGGGGCAGGACCCGGGTCCCCAAACACTTTTTATGACAATAACTTGCATATAAGCCTTTAAAATTAGCACTTTTGATTTCTCCCATAGACTTTTAAAGGGTGTTCTGCGGCATTCGAATTTGCCGCGAACACCCCAAATCGTTCGCTGTTTGGCGAACTTGCGAACAGCCAATGTTCGAGTCGAACATGAGTTCGACTTGAACTCGAAGCTCATCCCTACTGACGAGGAACAACTTGGGCCTTCTATCCTGAAAGAAGTGGATGTGCCCAGCTGGAGCCAGGTATATTATTTTACGACATATTTATTGTCCTATTATTAATGATGTTAACTAGATGTTATAATTGATAACAAATTAATGATTTAAAACAAAGAGATTTACATATCAATAGATAGTAGTGGCCAAAAAAGTTTGTGACCAGCTTGAAAAATGCTGGGGTCAGAATGATAGTCTTTTCTATTTATTAACATTCAATTTGCAACAGTCATGAGCTGAAAATTGTGTGTGATTGATGAAGCAAAAACTAAAACTATGTTCCTTTTTTATACACAGGATGAGCTCGGCCAGGAGGAGGGTCTGGAAAGTGTCAGCCAGGAGGAGGTCGTGCCCAGTGGCAGCCAGGAGGAGGGCAGGCCCAGTGGCAGCCAGGAGGAGGGCGGGCCCAGTGGCAGCCAGGAGGTGAGCGGGCCCAGTAGGAGCCTCACCCAATCTCCGGTGCCTCCCCTCTGCCTTACCACCAAAAGGCCCAGGAAGGGGACGATGACGGAGGAGGCAGCACTGGGCCTCATTAGGGAAGCCAGAGATGTCCTCAGGAGCTCCCCCGACTCTGAAGAGGCCTATAGCTGCTATCTAGCCACCAGGTTGCTAGAATTGGAGAAGGGCCAACGCCTCCTCTGTGAGGGAATTATTTTTGATGCCCTTCAGAAGGGTTTGAGGGGCCAGCTGACTGAGAACAGCCACATATATGAACAAGCCCATCCTCCTCCTCCTCCTCCTCCTCCTCCTCCTGCCACAAGTCCACCACCAGAGCCACAGCCTCCAAGGAAGGCTGCAGGGAAGGGTGCAGGGAAGCGTGGAGGGAAGGCTGCAGCGAAGAGAAGAAAGTGATGACCTGGCGTTCAGTTTGGTCTGACAGAAGATGCAGGCGCTGGTAGTACCACAGCCTGGGGACAGATATGTCATCTGCTGCTGGTCCTGATCTCTGGGATCCCTGGACCAGATTGGGATCCCTATTATATGAACTCCTCAAGCTTCCAATTTTCTTTTCCACAGACTTGATGTTTGCCCTGGGGGCCAAAAGGCTTCGCAAATCCCAAAAGTTTCTCCAGCGTTAGCTTCCTCTTTATTTTGTTACCCAGAATAAATGGATATTTTATTTTCAGAAAATACTTGCCTATGTGTTTTTCTTCAAATAGGACAGTTTGTTTGTGAGTAGGCAGGTACATTTCCAAAAGACAATGTCAAATTAACAAGGGACACCAACCTTGTTGAGGTTAATAAAAAATACAAGATAATAATGTTATTGTGGTAACTTGACACGCAAAAAAAAATTATATGGAGATCACTAGAAAATAATTTTTAATTAATCCTAAAAAAAATCTTGATGAAATAAAAAATAATAAATGATGACTATACTTAATAATTGTAAACATTATTATGGAGATCAGGCTTTCAAAAAATAGAACATTTTTTATGAGATCAGGAGAAATAATGAAGAAATACGTTTGTGAAAACTCTGTGTGAATATGAGCAGCAAAACAACTTCATTCTTCTAACATTATAAAGAAGAAAAGAATGTGCTACATTAAAAGATCACAGAATTAGCAGCGTGATGAATGTGCTAGCTCCAATACGAATGCTAGTTTTACCACACCGAGTGCTTCCGTCTCGTACTTGCTTCAGAGCATGCGTCGTTTTTGGTCCGTCGGAACAGCATACAGACAAGCGGTTTTCCCGATAGGAATTCGTTCCGTCGGAAATATTTAGAACATGTTCTATTTCTAGGTCCGTCAAAATTTTCGAGAAAAAAAAAGTCCTGTGTCCAATTTACACTAGTTTTCACAGAGACAGGGGCTCTCACTCTCACAACAGTATCTCACAAAAGTACACCCCTCACATTTTTGAAAATATTTTATTATATCTTTTCATGTGACAACACTGAAGAAAAGACAATTTGTTGTAATGTACTGAGTGTACAGATTGTATAACAATGTAAATTTGCTGTCTCCTCAAAATAACTCAACACACATCCATTAATGTCTAGACTGCTAAACCATGCACTCTGCCCAGACTCACACCTTATGGAAAATAAACCCTTATTGGTTGATCCTTTTTCCCTCAACAGAAGATATTATGCTTGACATATCTGCTTACAGTGTTGGCAACAAGCCATCTGTATCTTTGCAAATTTATTGGGCCTCCCTAAAAGCCTATATAAGAGGCTTATTTATATCCCAAATTTCAAAGATCAAAAAGAAATCTAGGGCTTGAGAATGCTCTGCAGCCAAAGCTGACCTGCAGGCAGAACTCCAATGTATAGCGAATAGGGATGAGCCGAACACCCCCCGATTCGGTTCGCACCAGAACCTGCGAACGGACCGAAAATTCGCACGAACGTTAGAACCCCATTGACGTCTATGGGACTCGAATGTTCAAAATCAAAAGTGCTCATTTTAAAGGCTAATTTGCATGGTATTGTCCTAAAAAGGGTTTGGAGACCTGGGTCCTGCCCCAGGGGACATGAATCAATGCAAAAAAAAGTTTTAAAAACTGCCGTTTTTTTGGGAGCAGTGATTTTAAGATGCTTAAAGTAAGAAAAAAAAAAAAAGTAAAATATTCCTTTAAATATCGTACCTGGGGGTGTCTATAGTATGCCTGTAAAGTGGCGCGTGTTTCCTGTGCTTAGAACAGTCCCTGCACAAAATGACATTTTTAAAGGAATAAAAGTCATTTAAAACTGCTTGCGGCTTTAATGTAATGTCGGGTCCTGGCAATATGGATGAAAATCAGTGAGACAAATGGCATGGGTACCCCCCAGTCCATTACCAGGCCCTTTGGGTCTTGTATGGGTATTAAGGGGAACCCCACACCCAAATTAAAAAAGGAAAGGTGTGGGGCCCCCAGGCCCTATATACTCTGAACAGCAGTATACAGGCGGTGCAAGCAAGACAAGGACTGTAGGTTTGTTGTTAAGTAGAATCTGTTTGTAATTTTGAACTGGTACATTTTTAACGTGTTTAGCTCCAGCCAAAAAAGCTATTTTTTGGAAAACATAGGAAAGGGTTATCACCCCTGTGACATTTGTTCTGCTGTCTGTGCTCCTCTTCAGAAGATTTCACCTCACTTTTTGTCCCAATGACAAATGGTTTTTGAAAATGTGGGGTTTTTAGTGAAACAAGGATTGGTGATAAAGCATCAGTGTAAAGGAGAAAAGTTTTTTTCTGTATTAACTCTTACAGGAGAGAATTTCCCTTCCTAGGGGTAGATTTCATCTCACTTACTGTTGTCTCCTTCCGTTTGCAAGTAGGAGTTGTTTGTAAGTTGGATGTTTGAAAGTAGGGGCCTGCCCTATATAGAAATTTTGGCCTTAGGTGTTGTTGTGGCCACTGTAAGCCCTCACAGGGCCCTGCTGTGAAATATTAGATCAAGAATTGTAATGACATGCCCCTGTTGAACAGGGGCAGAAAAATCGGGCCTTTGGTGGTGGTGCTGGTGCCACAATACTGTAAGTCCTCGCAGTTACTCTTGGTGGGCGCAGAAACGGACCCTGCTGTGAAATATTAGATCAAGAATTCTAATTACATGTCCTTGTTGAACAGGGGCTAAATAAATTGGGCCTTAGGCACTGGTGCTGGTGCCACAACACTGCAACCCCTCACAGATACTCTAGTTGGAGCGCAGGAACTAGCCGTGCTGCAAAGAATTACATCAAAAATTGTAATTACATGCCCCTGTTAAACAGGGGCTGCAAAATTGGGCCTTAGGCACTGGTGCTGGTGCCACAACACTGCAACCCCTCACAGATACTCTAGTTGGAGCCCAGGAACTAGCCCTGCTGCAAAGAATTGCATCAAAAATTGTAATTACACGCCCCTGTTAAACGGGCTGAAAAATTGGGCCTTAGGCACTGGTGGCGGCGCCCAGAACCAAAAATGTTCTTACAAGCTATCAGCACGATCATTGAGGAGGAAGAGGATAATTACTCAGCATAACAGGATAGTCACTCAGCTGAAGGGATCTAACATTTCAAAAAAAATTATTTGGTTACATCAGCATCAGGTGCTTGGTAGCTGGTGGTGATCCAAGACTGATTCATTTTTATGAAGGTCAGACGATCGACCGAGTCGGTGGACAGGCGCACCCTGTGATCGGTTACAAAGCCTCCAGCAGCACTGATTGTGCGTTCTGAAAGAACGCTGGATGCAGGACAGACCAGTAGCTCAATTGCATACTGTGCAAGCTCTGTCCAGTGATCCATCCTCAAGACCCAGTAACCCAGAGGATTTTCGGTGGGAAAGGTGTCCAAGTCAGATCTTGCCCCTAGGTATTCCTGCGCCATGTAAAACAGACGCTGGCGATGGTTGCTGGAACCGATCATACCTTGGGGCTGCGGACTAAAAAATTGTCTGAACGCATCGGTCAGACGGCCACCTTCTCCTCCGCTCCTTCTTTGACTGACCGAAGCCTCAGCAACACGTTGTCCAGAAACAGGAGTTTGTAACCTCCCAGTCTCTGGGAACGCATTGCACAGACCTTTCTGCAAGGCCTCCCGAAGATGTTTCATCCTCTGCTCCCTCTGCGACGGCAAGATAAGGTCCGCAACCTTACCCTTGTAACGTGGATCAAGGAGGGTTGCCAGCCAGTATTGTTCCTTTTCCTTGATACCACGAATACGAGGACCCTTCCGGAGGCTTTGCCGGATCAGGGAGGCCATGCAGCGTAGGTTTGCTGAGGCATTCGGTCCGGAGTCCTCTGGGTCACTAAGGACGACATGATCCGCAGCCACCTCCTCCCAGCCAGGTACAAGTCCATGTGTTTCTTGGGACTGTAAATGATCCCTTAAAGACTGCTGCTGATGCTGAGTGCCAGGCTCCACCTCCATACTGACACAATCCTCCTCTTCCTGTGTGATCGGTGGGCACTCATTAACACTGTCTGGATAAAGGGGGCCTTGAGAGCTAAGGAAGTCCTCCTCTTCCTGCCTCTGTTCTGCCTCAAGTGCCCTGTCCAGTATTCCACGCAGCGTGTGCTCCAACAGGTGGACAAGGGGGACAGTGTCACTGATGCATGCACTGTCACTGCTAACCATCCTCGTGGCCTCCTCAAATGGTGACAGGACAGTGCATGCATCCCTGATCATGACCCTCTGGCGTGGGGAAAAAAAAACAAGCTCCCCTGACCCTGGTGCTATAGTCGCACAGGTACTCATTGATGGCCCTCTGCTGCTTGTGCAGCCGCTGCAGCATGGCCAACGTTGAGTTCCTCCTGGTGGGCATGTCACAGATTAGGCGGTTCTTGGGCAGGTTAAATCCCTTTTGGAGGTCTGCCAGCCAAGCACTGGCATTATATGACCAGCGGAAATGCACACAGACTTTCCTGGCCTGCCTCAGGACATCCTGTAAGCCCGGGTACCTGCCCAAGAACCACTGCACCACCAAGTTAAGGACGTGAGCCAAACAGGGCACATGGGTCATTTGTCCATGTCGGAGGGTGGAGAGGAGGTTGAAGCCATTGCCGCAAACCACCATTCCTGCCTTAAGTTGGCATGGCGTCAACCACCTCTGAACCTGCCCCTGCAGAGCTGACAGAACCTCTGCCCTAGTGTGGCTCCTGCCCCCCAAGCACACCAGCTCAAGCACCGCATGGCATCTTTTGGCCTGTGTACTTGCGTAGCCCCTTGAACGCCTACAGAGCACCGCTGGTTCCGAGGACAAAGCACAGGAAGAGGCCATGGAAGAAGAAGAAAAGGAGGGGGTGGAGGAGAGAGGTGTGTCAGAATCACTAGTAGTGGCATTTATGCGGCGTGGTGGCGGAACAACCTCCAACACTACTGCACCTTGTCCTGCATCCTTCCCACCTGCCAGAAGAGTCGCCCAATGTGCCGTGAAACGTAGGTAATGTCCCTGTCCATGCCTGCTGGACCATGAGTCAGCGGTAATATGCACCTTACCGCTGACCACCCTGTCCAGCGAGGCCAAGACATTGCCTTCCACATGCCGGTAGAGAGCCGGGATTGCCTTCTGTGAGAAAAAGTGGCGTTTGGGAACCTGCCACTGAGGAACCGCACATTCCACAAACTCAAGGAAGGGGGCAGAGTCTACCAACTGAAAAGGTAGCAGTTGAAGTGCTAGCAATTTTGCCAATCTAGCATTCAACCGCTGGGCATGTGGATGGCTGGGAGCGAATTTCTTTTTGCGGTGCAGCAGCTGGGGCAGGGAAATTTGCCTGGTACAATCTGACATCGGTGTACCGATAGCAGATTGCCTGCAAGTACTTGGCTGTGACACACCTAATTCTACACCTTCATTCCTCTCAGTGATGGTCTCTGAGAGGACTGAAGGTATAGTGGGGTTGGAGATCCCGGCTGATGAGGAGTAAGGAGAGGTCCTCTTTGTTTTTTGGTGTGGGTCTTTTAGGTACGCTTGCCAATGAACTGCATGGCAGGTCAACATATGTCTGGTCAAGCATGTGGTGCCCAAGCGGGAGATGTTTTGGCCATGCGAGATACGCTTGAGACATATGTTGCAAATTGCAGCGGTACCACCTGATGCACTCGTCTCAAAAAAGGCCCACACCAAAGAACTTTTGGAATAACACGCAGAGACAGCAGCGCCCTGCACATGCGGAGCTCTGCAGTGTGATGCAGTCAGTGTGCTGCCCTTAGGCTGGCCCCTGGAAGGCATCCTGCCTCGTTGGTGATGTGCCTCCTCCTCTCTCCTATCAGGTACCCACGTTGAGTCAGTGACCTCATCATCCCCTCCCTCCTCATCACTGGAGCAAACCTGGCAGTATGCTGCAGCAGGGGGAACATGACTGCCAGATTGCTGTCCTTCTTGGGCACCCCCTCTGTCCGTGCTCACGTTACTGGCTTCTTCTAGCTCAGTATCATCATCAGAGCCTTCTAAACGCTGGGCATCTCCCTGGAGCATGTACCCAACACTGTGGTCAAACAGTTCGAGGGACTCCTCAGGAGGACATGGTGGGGCTAGAGAAGGAGTCACTGATGCCATTGAGCCGGGGGAAGAGGCCGCGTTGGCAGCTGCTTTGCCAGACAAAGTACCCTGAGCCTGGGTGAGAGAGGATGAGGACGGCTTGGTCATCCACTCAACCAAGTCTTCCGCATGTTGCGGCTCAACACGGCCAGCTGCCGAAAAAAAGGCCAAGCGTGTCCCACGGCCACATGCTGATGAGGATGCATCGTGTCCATGACTAGCACTGTTGCCTCTAGACACAGAGCCTGCTTGCCCTCTTTTATTGGCTTGTGACTGTCTGCCTCTCCTTGTTGGCCTTCCAGACATACTGATGGCCTGCAGTGGGATGTAGCTGCACTAAGCTGGGATATATATATATATATATATATATACTAAACACTACACTACACAACACTAAAAATATTACAGGCAGGCAGTTGATTTTGCCAGCTGCAGTATCAGTATATATATATAGATATATATATACATATATATATATACTGCAGCTAGCAAAATCAACTGCCTGCCTGTAGTATTTTTAGTATGAGAACACCACCAACCTTCTACAGGTAGCTTTAGCTGAACACTGTGCAGAGGTCGCACTACACTAATGTGTAAATAATGTAGCTGCCTGCGGCAGTGATAGGATCAGGAAAACAACACCAACCTTCTACAGGTAGCTTTAGCTGAACACTGTGCAGAGGTCTCACTACACTAACGTGTAAATAATGTAGCTGCCTGCGGTAGTGATAGGATCAGGAAAACAACACCAACCTTCTACAGGTAGCTTTAGCTGAACACTGTGCAGAGGTCGCAATACACTAACGTGTAAATAATGTAGCTGCCTGCGGTAGTGATAGGATCAGGAAAACAACACCAACCTTCTACAGGTAGCTTTAGCTGAACACTGTACAGAGGTCGCACTACACTAACTTGTAGCTTTAGCTGAACACTGTGCAGAGGACGCACTACACTAACGTGTAAATAATGTAGCTGCCTGCGGTAGTGATAAGATCAGGAAAACAACACCAACCTTCTACAGGTAGCTCTAGCTGAACACTGTGCAGAGGTCGCACTACACTAACTTGTAGCTTTAGCTGAACACTGTGCAGAGGACGCACTACACTAACGTGTAAATAATGTAGCTGACTGTGGTAGTGATAGGATCAGGAAAACAACACCAACCTTCTACAGGTAGCTTTAGCTGAACACTGTGCAGAGGTCGCACTACACTAACGTGTAAATAATGTAGCTGCCTGCGGTAGTGATAGGATCAGGAAAACAACACCAACCTTCTACAGGTAGCTTTAGCTGAACACTGTGCAGAGGTCGCACTACACTAACTTGTAGCTTTAGCTGAACACTGTGCAGAGGACGCACTACATTAACGTGTAAATAGTGTAGCTGCCTGCGGTAGTGATAAGATCAGGAAAACAACACCAACCTTCTACAGGTAGCTTTAGCTGAGCACTGTGCAGAGGTCGCACTACACTAACGTGTAAATAATGTAGCTGTCTGCGGTAGTGATAGGATCAGGAAAACAACACCAACCTTCTACAGGTAGCTTTAGCTGAACACTGTACAGAGGTCGCACTACACTAACTTGTAGCTTTAGCTGAACACTGTGCAGAGGACGCACTACACTAACGTGTAAATAATGTAGCTGACTGTGGTAGTGATAGGATCAGGAAAACAACACCAACCTTCTACAGGTAGCTTTAGCTGAACACTGTGCAGAGGTCGCACTACACTAACGTGTAAATAATGTAGCTGCCTGCGGTAGTGATAGGATCAGGAAAACAACACCAACCTTCTACAGGTAGCTTTAGCTGAACACTGTGCAGAGGTCGCACTACACTAACTTGTAGCTTTAGCTGAACACTGTGCAGAGGACGCACTACATTAACGTGTAAATAGTGTAGCTGCCTGCGGTAGTGATAAGATCAGGAAAACAACACCAACCTTCTACAGGTAGCTTTAGCTGAGCACTGTGCAGAGGTCGCACTACACTAACGTGTAAATAATGTAGCTGCCTGCAGCAGTGATTGGATCAGGAAAACAACACCAACCTTCTACAGGTAGCTTTAGCTGAACACTGTACAGAGGTCGCACTACACTAACTTGTAGCTTTAGCTGAACACTGTGCAGAGGATGCACTACACTAACGTGTAAATAAGGTAGCTGCCTGTGGTAGTAATAGGATCAGGAAAACACCACCAACCTTCTACAGGTAGTTTTAGCTGAACACTGTGCAGAGGTTGCACTACACTAACTTGGAGCTTTAGCTGAACACTGTGCAGAGGTCGCACTACACTAACTTGGAGCTTTAGCTGAACACTGTGCAGAGGTCGCACTACACTAACTTGGAGCTTTAGCTGAACACTGTGCAGAGGTTGCACTACACTAACTTGGAGCTTTAGCTGAACACTGTGCAGAGGTCGCACTACACTAACTTGGAGCTTTAGCTGAACACTGTGCAGAGGTCGCACTACACTAACTTGGAGCTTTAGCTGAACACTGTGCAGAGGTCACACTACACTAACGTGTAAATAATGTAGCTGCCTGCGGTAGTGACAGGATCAGGAAAACAACACCAACCTTCTACAGGTAGCTTTAGCTGAACACTGTGCAGAGGTCGCACTACACTAACTTGGAGCTTTAGCTGAACACTGTGCAGAGGTCACACTACACTAACTTGTAGCTTTAGCTGAACACTGTGCAGAGGTCACACTACACTAATTTGGAGCTTTAGCTGAACACTGTGCAGAGGTCGCACTACACTAACGTGTAAATAATGTAGCTGCCTGCGGTAGTGATAGGATCAGGAAAACAACACCAACCTTCTACAGGTAGCTTTAGCTGAACACTGTGCAGAGGTCGCACTACACTAACTTGTAGCTTTAGCTGAACACTGTGCAGAGGACGCACTACATTAACGTGTAAATAGTGTAGCTGCCTGCGGTAGTGATAAGATCAGGAAAACAACACCAACCTTCTACAGGTAGCTTTAGCTGAGCACTGTGCAGAGGTCGCACTACACTAACGTGTAAATAATGTAGCTGCCTGCAGCAGTGATTGGATCAGGAAAACAACACCAACCTTCTACAGGTAGCTTTAGCTGAACACTGTACAGAGGTCGCACTACACTAACTTGTAGCTTTAGCTGAACACTGTGCAGAGGATGCACTACACTAACGTGTAAATAAGGTAGCTGCCTGTGGTAGTAATAGGATCAGGAAAACACCACCAACCTTCTACAGGTAGTTTTAGCTGAACACTGTGCAGAGGTTGCACTACACTAACTTGGAGCTTTAGCTGAACACTGTGCAGAGGTCGCACTACACTAACTTGGAGCTTTAGCTGAACACTGTGCAGAGGTCGCACTACACTAACTTGGAGCTTTAGCTGAACACTGTGCAGAGGTTGCACTACACTAACTTGGAGCTTTAGCTGAACACTGTGCAGAGGTCGCACTACACTAACTTGGAGCTTTAGCTGAACACTGTGCAGAGGTTGCACTACACTAACTTGGAGCTTTAGCTGAACACTGTGCAGAGGTCGCACTACACTAACTTGGAGCTTTAGCTGAACACTGTGCAGAGGTCACACTACACTAATTTGGAGCTTTAGCTGAACACTGTGCAGAGGTCGCACTACACTAACTTGTAGCTTTAGCTGAACACTGTGCAGAGGTCGCACTGCACTAACTGTAAATACTGTAGCTGCCTGACTGTGGTACTAATAGGATCAGAAGAACACCAGCAATTTTCTTCAGGTAGCTGTAAATACTGTAACAACACCTGCCTGCCTGTCAGTAGGAAGATAATAACAGGAACGGATCTAGCTAAACTGAAAACAGTGTATATATATATATATATATATATATATATATATATACACACACACACAACACCTGGGATACATATATATACACAATACACTGTAAGTGCAGCTAACTGACTGACTGTCCTGCCTAATCTATCTAACTTAAATCAAATGACACTGTCTGTCTCTCTGTCTCTGTCTCTCAACGCCGGAAGGCGGCCTTATATAGTGTGGGGCGTGTACTAAACCCCATGAGCCATAATTGGCCAAAGCCACCCTGGCTTTGGCCAATTACAGCTCTCTGTACAGACGGCGCTGTGATTGGCCAAGCATGCGTGTCATAGTGCATGCTTGGCCAATCATCAGCCAGCAATGTACTGCGATGCCGCAGTGAATTATGGGCCGTGATGCGCCACTCGAATTTGGCGCGAACGGCCCATATCGTTCGCAATTCGGCAAACGCCCGAACACTCAATGTTCGAGTCGAACACGAAGCTCCCTAATAGCGAATCCCACTGTAGAAACCCAGCAGAAGTAGATACAAAGTCAACACACTTTTGCGGAAATCTCCCGTAAAAAAGCGGCGCAGAAACGTTTTTTGTCCAACAACCTTATTTTGAGGAGGGGGAAAACACGGGTCATCTCTTAGCTACAATTGGAAAAGCCCAAAAACCCTTGGCCCATGTGGTAGAATTACAAGAATCTCAAACTAAAACGGTACGTACTACTTTGGAGATTTCATCTGTGTTTTGTGACTTCTTTAAAAATGTATATAGCAGCAAAGTATCTTATGAAGACACTGAACTGCAATCTTTTCTTCACCCCATTATGTTGCCAGAATTGTCTGCAGCTGACAGGAAAGCTTTGGATAAACCTCTGACTCTAGAGAAACTTTGGGTCGCTGCTGCCAGTATACCTAACAATAAAGCCCCAGATGCTGATGGGTTAACGGGGGAGGTTTATAAAATGTATGGAGCCAATTTATTGCCTGAGTTATTAGAGGTATTTAATGCAGCATTGGGGTGTGGTCACCTTCCTCCCTCCACCCTCCACGAGTGAGGCAATCTTTATAGTTCTACTAAAACCTGGCAAGACCCCTAAAAATCCAGAATCGTATTGCCGAATATCATTACTCACATCAGATGTGAAGATATTAGCAAAAGTGTTAGCCAATAGACCGGTGAATGTAATTTCTTGTCAAAAGAAGTTTATTGAGTATACAATGTTATAAAGATACATAAAGTAAGTTTACAAGGATCTATAAAGTAAGCTCATTGTTTTACAGTAGGGTTTATATAGGTAAATATCATGAAATTTCAAATATTAAACATTGGGTTCACGTAAACCTAAATTAAAGATATATATAATTTCCTTAGTTACTTTTGTAGGTATTTAAATGATTTATACCTACTATACATATTGTTTACAAGTAGAGTGTATATAGGTCAAATAAATTCTGATAATGAGCTTTAATCGTAAGGTGGAGAAAAGGAAAGAGAAAGAAGAAAAAGGGTTGAAAGGTAGAGGTATGGTCCACAAGGTTGTCCCGCTTGTCAGTTTATTATTCTTTTTAGTTCTCTTTGAAGCCTTAGAATGGGTGTCTCTGTAAGTCATTTAATCTGTTACCATGGCAACAGGACAGAGTCATTGAAGTTTAACAGGAACTGTTGTTTTATCCAAGGATGCCAAAGTTTTTCAAATTTTGGAATTTGATTTTGATCGATGGCTACCATCTTAGCATGGGACATTGTATTATTCATTCCGTGAATTGTTTCTGCTAGTACCAATGTAGGAGATTTCCATGCCTTGGCCACTGTTTGTTTTGCAGCCGTTATTAGTTGGATCATTAGTTTGAATTGAGAGAGTGTTAACCATTCCGGTTTTAGATTAAGTAAAGTTAAATATGGATCTGGTTGTATTATTTTTTTAAATATTTTAGATGCAATCACGAAGACTTCCTTCCAGAAGGTTTGGATTACTGGGCACGTCCACCATATGTGTAAATATGTGCCTATTTCTGGGCATCCTCGAAAACAAAGAGCTGAGGTATTAGGTGAATATTTTGCCACTCTAGCGGGTACAAGGTACCAGCGAGTTAGGACTTTATAATTTGTCTCCAGTGCTAAGATGTTGGGTGAAGATGACTTAGATGTGAGCCATATGTTAGACCAGTCCGTGTCTTCTAAAGTTCGTCCCAGGTCCTCCTCCCACCTCTGAACGTAAGAGGGTCTATTAAGATTTGCTACTCCATATAATTGATTATAAAGTGATTAAATTGTACCTTTAGCAAATGGATCTTTTGTACAGATTGATTCAAAAATGGATAATTGGGATAATGGTGTATCCCCCTTTAGGAATGGTGTATAGAAATTTTTGATTTGGAGATATCTAAATATCTCAGAGTTTGGTAGATCATATTTTTCTCTAAGCGATGGGAATGAAAGGAATGATTTAGATGCTATGAAGTCATTTAGTGTCTGAATGCCTGATGTTGTCCAAGCTTTAAAAGAATTTGGGTAGATCCATGCCGGATAAAAGGCCGGATTTCTGATAAAAGAAAGGAGAGGATTGTGTGGAGATTGTAACTGATATTTGGTTTTTAGTTTATCCCAGAGAGATAAGAAGTGTTTAGTTATGGGATTATGAATTTTAAAGCGGTCTTTAGGATCAAGCCATAATAAATTTGATATTAATAGAGGGTCATTTTCTGAAGCCTCTATAAATACCCATAATGGGATTTCCTGTTTTGCATGGTATTTGGACAGACTGGCCAAATGTGCTGCTCTGTAGTAGTTAGTAAAATTAGGGTATCCCAGGCCTCCTTTATTTTTGGGAAGATGTAGTGTGTGTATAGGTATACGTGGTTTAGAAGAGCCCCATATAAACGAAGTTGCTCTTTTTTGTACTATTCTCAAAAAATAGGAAGGAATTGGAATAGGGAGGACTCTGAATAGATAAAGCAATTTGGGTAGAATAGTCATTTTGATTGCATTAATCTTCCCCATCCAGGATAAAGGAAGTTGCGACCATTGTTTTATTAGATTTGTGATCTGTCTTAATACAGGAGGATAATTGGTTGAGAATAAGTCAGAATGAGATGCTGTTAAATGAATTCCAAGATATGGGATTGATTTTTCTGCCCATGTGAATGGGAGTGCAGCCCTAGCCGGGATCAATTCCATGTTTGTGAGTGAAATATTAAGCACTAGGCATTTCTTAGGATTAATCATAAGGCCGGATAGGGCTGCAAATCCATCAAGAGCTGGTATTAAGTTAGGACCAGAGACCTGTGGTGATGATAGAAAAAGTAATATATCGTCTGCAAATATACATAATTTGTGTGTAATACCTCCTACTTCAATGCCAGTTATAGTTTGGTTTGTTCTGATGTATTGGGCCATGGGTTCGAGTATAAGGGCAAATAATAAGGGAGATAATGGGCAACCCTGTCGGGTACCTCTTTCGATATTAAAGGCTTCAGATTTGTATCCAGCATATTTTATATAGGCTTTGGGTTTATTATATAATGCTTTGATCCATGTTAAAAAGTGGGGTCCAAAACCCCATTTTTGTAATGAATATTGCATATATTGCCAGGATACTGTGTCAAATGCCCTCTTAATATCGAGAGATAGAAAACATAAAGGGATTTTCCGTTTTTTAGCAATATGTGCCAATAACACTGCCCTGCGTATATTATTGCCTGCCTGTCTATTTGGCATGAAGCCTACTTGATCTCTATGTATTAATTTTCCTATAATGCTATTGAGGCGTTTTGCTATTATTTTTGCTAATAATTTAATATCGAGGTTTAACAGAGAGATAGGCCGATAATTCACACAGGAAGTATCATCAGAAAGGGGTTTTGGGATCATACAAACAATTGCCATTAGTGTTTCTTGCCGAAAAGAATGTCCATCTAGAAGTTTGTTAAAAGTTTTAGTGAGAATGGGAGAGAGTATTTCTGAGAATGTTTTATAGTATAAAGCCGAGTAGCCGTCTGGGCCTGGTCTTTTGTTAAGTTTTAGGTCTTTTATGGCGTTAGCAACTTCATCTATAGTTATAGGCTCATCCAAACTGCTTTTTTGATTCTGAGATAACTCAGGTAAGGTTATTTTTGAGAAGAAGGATTCAGCCTCTGTAGGATTAAATTCATTGTTTGTCTTGTATAAAGTTGCGAGATGTGAGTGAAATTTATGGACTATTTTAACTGGATTACAAGTGTAAACATTTTTTGATAATTTCAAACGTATTGGTTTGAAAGATTTGTTAGTTGAATTTAATGCCCGAGCCAAATATGTACCTGGTTTGTTTGTATTCATGTAGAAATTGTGTTTGGAGCGTTTGAGGGATTTATCAACTGACTCAGTGAGAAATAGATCGTATTCCAATCTAGATTTTTCCAGATGAGATTTTGTACTCTGAGATGGATTATCTTGAAATGATATGTAGGCTGCATTAAAATTGAGTTCTAGTTTTTTTGCTAGATTTTTGCGTTCTCGTTTAAATAGTGCCATTTGTCTTTGTATTGTACCACGCAAGACAGGCATATGAGCTTCCCACAGTGTTATTGGGGAGATGTCTGTTGTATTATTAATTGATATGTATTCCTTTAAAGCTTGTTCAATGGCCATCTGATGTAGTGGGTGTTTGAGCATTATGTCCGGTAAGTACCACGTTGGGTCATGCGCTTTTGGTATGGCTGAGGCTATAGTAGTGTATACTGCATTATGGTCAGACCACGGAATCGGAATTATATCTGATGCAATAATTTCTGGTATCATTCCTATTGTTAGAAAAATATGATCTATTCTGGTGAAGGTTTGATGAGGGTGCGAGAAATAAGTGAATTTCTTTTTCATTGGGTTACTTTCTCTCCATGAATCTACCAGATTGTATTTGGAAAGAAGTTGAGAAAAAGGTAATCTAGAGGTTATTTTGGATGGTGTAAAAGGTGATTTATCTAGAAATGGGAGGAGGACCTGGTTCGAATCCCCACACATTATCACTGTTCCTATTTTGTGTGTATTAATCACTTGTAATATATGTGAGAGGAATGGTGTAGGTTGTTTGTTAGGAGCGTAGTAGGAAATCACCGTGATTGCTGTATCCATTATATAACCCATGAGTATCAGGTATCTACCTTCTGGGTCTTTAATTTCTGATGATAAGGTGAATGGTGTGGATCGGTGAAATGCAATTAGAGTTCCCCTTTGCTTGGTACAGGCAGAAGCCGTGTAAATTTGTTGATAAAAAGGAGAAATATATTTTGGAGTAGAATCTTTGGTGAAGTGTGTTTCTTGGAGGCATACTATGTGAGCCTTCTTGTTATGGAAAGTACGGAAGGCTTTGGTCCTTTTTTGAGGGACATTTATTCCCTGAACATTCAGGGAAAGTATATTCAGTGGTGCCATGGCAATAGATCAAATAGTTTTGACTTACTTTTTGTTATGCAGAGCTGACTGCGCAGATCAACCTGTGTGGACTGAAGAGATGAGTAGATAGAAAAGAAACCAGTGAATTCTGGAGTAAAGAGTAAACAAAAAACATATGAGATTAGATGATACATTGTATAAATTATTTTTTGCAAGTAATCACAATTTACCCGTGAAAGAGAATAAATATCTCTCTCAGGGGAATAAGTGCCTTCGTCACACTCCCACATAATATGGTTGGGAGAATGAGGAGGGCTAATGGGGGTATACGGATCTTCCGCTTACAGGAGAGAAGTGCTATGTCAAAAGACATCAAAATGATGTTTCATTAATTGGAGTGTAGAATATAGTTTTTGTTGAAATTATTTATTCCAGGGTGGTTGTATATGGTTAGTCTTGCCCTAGGCTAAATAATTCAGTTAGAAAGGTACTGTTAATAATTTTGGTATTGATGAAGATAGTTTGAATTATTTTGGGATTTTAACCCTTTTAGAGTAAATAATTACATATTTTATTCATATGTAACTGTTTAGATATGTTAACTCATAAAATTGAGGTTGTATTGCTTCAGATTAGAATAAACAAAAACATAATTCTAGGAACTAGTTAGGTAATAATATATTTGTTTTAAGAAAAGAAAGAAAAAGCTTCCATTACTTCTGGATTATTGAACATATTTGTCCTAAAAAGTAATAAATCTATTATTATTACCTGATAATATATAACTGAACAAGAATTTCCTTATTTCACTTATATATTCAAAGGCTATATGAATCAGAAGTAATAAGAAATATAACTGGAATGTAACATGATCCCACACAGTGTGTGACTATCAGAATGCAGTTACATTCAGTTATAAATACAGGTTTTTTATAGAGAACCATCTCTTAGTATAATAAATGAAGAGATATCAGGAATTAGGATGTCAGTCCATTGAATCTTCTTGGTCCATGGATGATGTGGCATAACGGCCTCTTTTGTGAGAATGATGATTCCCATTTTGTTCTGAAATTTTCTGAGTGCTGCCTGAAGGTGAAGATGATGCCATTTTTCTGCGTGTGGGAGTGTTGCTGCTTGTGGGTTCTGTCAGATTTAATTTTAAAAGGGTTTGTTGTAGTTCATCTGCTGATCTGCTTCTGTAAATTGTACCTTGGTAGTTAAATCTGACTGAAAAGGGGAAGCCCCATTGATACATAATGTTGTGGTGTTGCAGTTCCATTAGTTGGGGTTTCATGGATCGTCTTTTAGTAATAGTAAGTTGGGATAGGTCAGCAAAAATTTGATAATTGTGTCCATGAAAATTAAGTTCCTTTTTTTCTCTTGCAGCAATTAGTATTTGTTCTTTCGTTCTGTAATAATGAAATTTTGTGATTATATCACGTGCGGGTCCATCTTTCTTTTTGGCTGTGAGGGCTCTGTGTACTCTGTCCAGTTCTAAACGTTCAATAGGGATATCTGGCTTTAGTTCTTGTAATAGAGCAGTAATAGTAGATTGCAGGTCTGTCACAGTTTCAGGTATTCCCCTTATGCGCAAGTTTGAACGTCTGGCTCTATTTTCGTAATCTTCGAGCTTAGTTTGAAGTATTAAATTCTCTTTTTTTAATTGTTCCAATTCTGTTATATTTTCTTGGGTTGTAATTTCAATTTCATCCATTTTTATTTCTAAGGCTGCGGTGCGGTTTCCCAGCTCTCTTATTTCTTTGGTTAGGCTTTTTGTTATTTGGTCTGAGGTTTGTTTTAAAGCCTTATGAAGCATCTTTTCAAATTGTAATAATATTACTGGGGATACTGAGGAGGCTTGTGGAGAAGTTTGTGAGAGGATTTGTTCTGTATCTGACTCAAATGGAGAGTCTTGCTGTGACATTTTCTGTCTGTGAGAGCGCCCTGATGCTGTATCTTGTGAGGTGACTGGAGCTGCTTCAGCTGCAGTGAGTGCCTGTGAGCTCTTTGTGAGGTGATTTTTATTTCTGCCACGGTTTCCTCCCAGTACCATATTTCCTGCCCAAACTTTCACAGTTTGTTCCCAGGGGCAAAAAGGTTCAAATGGATACCTTTTGAGTCTGCAGGCTCCGCTTTGTCCTTCTCCTCTCTCCTCAGCGGTGTGGAGCTCTAACAATGCATGTCTGCTCCGCTAGGCTCCGCCTCCTGCCCCTCGTGAATGTAATTTCTAAGATTGTGCATTCAGATTAGTCTGGTTTTATTCCAGACAGATCTACTGCAATAGATATTAGATGATTATTTCTTAATTTGCAGGATCCATCTGATAATTTAGGTAACAGAGGTATGTTTCTTGATGCGGAAAAAGCTTTTGATAGTATAGAGTCAAATTTTTATGGCACTGTTTGCAGAAATTTGGATTTGGGTTCCAGTTCAAACGCTGGATACAGTTTCACAATGCTACACTGGTGGCACAGGTTCAGGTGAATGGACATATATCAGCTTCCTTTCTACTACAACGAGAAACAAGACAGCGATGCCCATTATCACCACGGAGCGGGTAGTCGGAACAAGTCAGTGAAACTGGAATCCAGAGATCAGCGTAGTAAAGGCAGTAAACAGGATCAGGAGCCAGAAGGGAAGTAAGCCAGGAAAAAGTCTTTAGCAGGAAAACACAGCAGAGAGTATCCAGGTATGTTGACCAGACAAAGGCAAAGTAGATCTGATGCAGGCAGTTTAAATAGCCAGCAGTGCTAGCTGACAAGCAGAAAATGAAGACCAGGTGAGTCACTGTGGAATGAAGAGTACTGGAAATTAACCGACAGCTGTGCACAGAGCTCTGAGAGGAAACGGCTGATCCCAGCCCTGACACTTTTTGATCTGGCTCTTGAACCATGGCCAGCTGCTATTCATCAGTCGCTGAATATTATCAGATTCTGCAGACCTATAGGAGTGGACAAAATTGCCTTATACGCTGATAATGCGCTTTTATTTCTGGGAGATATTTCACATTCCTTAGAAGTAGCGATGTCCCTAATTACTACATATGGTTCTTTTTCAAGTTTCACAATGAATTGGGACAAGTTGGTTCCTTTATCGATAGACCCCCTGGTGAATGAAATGCCAAGCTCCGCGTCACAAATAGCTAAAGTCTCCACATTTAAGTATCTAGGCATCCAAGTTACATCACAAATATCTGAGTATGTAGTGAGAAACCTAGATCCACTACTTAAACACTTTAAACAGACAGGGAAAATATAGAGTAAGCTGCCTTTTTTGGTAGTTGGCAGAGCCAACCTGGTAAAGATGGTTTGGATGCCACAATTGTTGTATCTCCTACATAATTGTCCTGTATGGTTACCCCAGAGATTTCTTCGACAAGTGGACACCCTTTTTTGAGATCTTATCTGGAGGTATAAACACCCCCGGATTAGACTGGGAGTTTTGCAGCAGCTCAAAGATGGAGGTGGTCTAGCTGTCCCCAATGCCAGATTGTAATACATGGCATCACAACTTCAGCAGTTACAGGCAGTCCCTGAGTTATGAACACCCGAGTTACGAATGACTCCTACTTACGAACGGCCTCAAATGCCAGTCACTTGTGCTCCACGCTGGTCCTGGATTCCTCCGGACACATCCTATAGTGCAGTACTACATGTACGGCATGGCCAGAAGAGCTCCAGATAACATAGCAAGCGCCCGGAACATCCCACATCCATGCACAGGTGGACGTTACACTTACGAATGCAGTGTTCCAACTTAAATTTACACTTATAGCTACGGTGTTGTGACTTATGAACTTCGACATACAAACAAACCTACAGTCCCTGTTGTGTTCGTAACTCAGGGACTTCCTGTATATGGTTGGCACATTATAGACTTTAATGATCCTATAAAACAAATTACACTTTCTGAACTTCCGGAGGAGCCACCAGTGTAGTTAATTGTAGCTAATTATTTCCAAAGAAAACTTTGCTACCCTACATTTCACTTAAAGCGGGGTTCGACTCAAATTTTTAACTTAATCTTACCCCCTTCAGTTAATTGCATAGATGTTCAAATGCCCCACGAAAATTTTTATCATCGCTGTAATTGCCTTTATATTGTACTTTATTGTGGCACTTCCTGTCTCTCCTCCCATGGGAGTAGGCGTGTTTATTGCCTTTCCCCGGCGCCGCACTGTCTCCTGGGAGCTTAGTGTCAGGCTTCCCAAGATTCAGTGTGGAAACAATGATCATGCGTGTGAACAAGCTGTGAATGAACAGCATTCACTGCATCCAGGAAATCAATGCTTGTGGGCTTCACATGCCCACAAGCAAGATGGAAACAGCCAGCATCACATTTTTTAAGTTATTCTTCAGTACGAAAACAGACAGAGGTGGAAATATTACACCCAAACTGTCAGTATTATTTTGGGGTTAGCAAAGTGTTTCAGTGACCTAAAAAAAAAAAAAAAAAAGATTGGTCGCCGGACTCCCGCTTTAATCAAGTTTGGACTACAATCCAACAGCTTACTTCTCATGAAGGATACACCCAATTTATGCCCATATGGATTAATCTACGATTACCAGAGGTAGCGAAACGTAAAAACTTTGACTCATGGAAAGGAGCTGGTATTGTCCTTCTTTAGCAGCTTTTTGATAAAGAGGCTTTACAACCATTTAATAAACTGGCAGAGAGATACCATCTATCTAATAAATTATTTTCAGTACTTATCTGCAGTTGCGACATGCTCTGCAGAGTCAGGCAGCGACCTTCCCACTAAAATATAGTCCTACTACAAGTTTAACTCTAGCAGTGTCTACTAGGAGTTCCAAAAAGGGACTTATTAGCAACAACTACAGACAACAACTAACGCGGGTATACAGAGTGGTAGTCTTGGGCGGTGGCTTAGGGATCTGGAGACTATTAGTGATGAGGAATGGAAGCAAGCTTTGGAGAATTTGACCAGAGTCTGCTTATCTTCTTCACAGTGTTTGACTCAGCTATGTATTATTCACAGGTCTCACTACACTCCTAAAAAAATTACATGCATGGGGTAAAGCAGTTACACCAAACTTTCCTAGATGTACTACCGAAATGGGCACACTTATACATATGATACGGCGTTGCCCCCAAGCTGCATCGATACTGTGAGTTTAACTTGACACCTTAAATATTCTAAGCTCTAAACATGTTCATTCTGATCCAAAAATAGCTTTATTAGGGATTATATCCGAAGATATTCTTCCACCTGAAATGCATGTAATGTGGGTGTGGTCTATGTATATAGCCCAAAAATTGCAGAAATGGATATCAAACTTTCCACCAAAAATTGCTCAATGCTCTGATGCGATTAATGTTAATTTAAGAAGGGAGGAATTGACATATAAACATAGAAAATGCACACATTTTTTTTGGAAAATTTAGCCTTTGATGGTTAGACCCTAATTTATTTGCGTAAATATGCTGAGCCTACGCATGAGTTTATTGAAAGTTAGTGGAGGGATAGATCCCAGGTATGGGATAGAAGTACACATAATCTGCTAAGGTATAATTGTTAAACTGAATATAATGGTCTGTTTTATAATGCTATCAATTTTATATATGATGTGTGTAATTATTATTAATCACTTCAGCCCCAAATAATTAACCCCCTTCCTGAGCAGGCCAATTTTTGCTATACGGCACTGCATCACTTTAACTGACAATTGCATGCGACATTATACCCAGACAAAATTTATGTCCTTTTTTTTCCCACAAAAAAAGCTTTCTTTTGGTGGTATTTGATCACCTCTGCAGTTTTTATTTTTTGCGCTATAAACAAAAGAAGAGCAACAATTCTCAAAAAAACTAAATATTTTTTACTTTTTTCTATAATAAATATCCCAAATTAAAAAAAATAAAAATGTCTTCATCAGTTTAGTTCAATATGTATTCTTCTACTTTTTTTGGTAAAAAAATCACAATAAGCATATATTGAGTGGTTTGCGCAAAAGGTATAGCATCTACAAAATAGGGAATAGATTTATGGCATTTTTATTATTTTTATTTTTTTACTAGTGATGTCAGGTTTTAAGCGATTTTTATCGGGACTGCGACATTGCGGACACTTTTAACACTTTTTTGGGACCATTGACATTTATACAGCGATCAGAGCTAAAAATAGCCACTGATTACTGTACAAATGTCACTGGCAGTGAAGGGGTTAAATGTGTGTTCCCTAGGTGTGTTCTAACTGTGAGGGGATTGGACTGACTGGGGGAGAAGACATATTGTTGTTCCTACTTAGTAGGAACACACAATCTTTTTCTCCTCTCCTGACAGGACAGGGATTTGTGTGTTCCTGCTCTCGTGCGTCCACAATCGCGGGTGGCTGGCGGGGATCGCGCGGGGATCGCGCCCGTCTGTGACACACAACTTATATGGGGGTTGTCTCTCATGTTTTGTGTTGTGAATGAGGACTATCTCACACATGCAAACCTTTATCACATATCTCAATGAGCCTGCCATTGTCCTGGAGAAAAGAGATGAAAAAATTAAATGATGGTGTTAATTTATGGTTCTTCATTGAGTCTGCCTGGACTCATAGAATATAGAGTAAAAAATCTTATTGCTAATTGCTTCTCGGCCTTCTGACTAAGATCAAATGTAGTATCTGTTCTTATCAGTTGCCAGAGGAGGCGATGTTGTACCGACCATAGAGGGAAGGGCACATGCAAATCCAATGGTGTAATTGGACCTGGACAGACGGTTGAGGGACAGTCATCACCTGTTGCCCATGGGGGCTTCAGTGGGCCTACCCAACCTGTCTAGAAAGGACCTCCTGGTGAGGATGGGTGCTGCACATGGGTCTGGCCGGAGGGTCAGGTCCCTGGCCTTCTGGCCTAGATTGTGGTAGCTCTAGCTACGAACAGTTATTTGGGAGAGAACGCTTACTTCCCCTTATGCAGGGGGGGAGTGGTTAGTACTTCCTGAATGTAATTAGGTAGGAGTGATGAGAGCGACGGTGGGGCCTGATGGTAAAGGGCTCTCACCAAGCTGCCGGATCTTCATGCCTTTCTGCCTGTGGTGGGGGCTGCTGTGGTCTGGGCTGTGGGCCAGGGTTGGTCTTGAAAGCTTATGGAGTAGTGCCCCTGTAGTGGCAGTCCAGGGGTGCCATAAGATCACTGTGAGTGGCAGTCACTTTGATTTTGGGCACCACGGTCACTGCACCCTAACACAGCTTTTTTTGCACCTGCCTCTTGGGCCGGGCCTTTTGGCTAGGACCAGAGGAATTTTTTATTTCTGGCCGGAGGGCCTGGTCATTGTTTTACACAATGGCCACTTCTTCACTCTCCTCTCCACTATCCCTTCCCCCACTTTTTTATTTATTTGAAACCTATGTTTGTTTTTCACGTCTTGTTTTTCACGTTTTGCACGATTAGTAAGGATGCGGGTCCTCGGGCCAGCCCTGAATGTCTTGGGAAGGGGTGGACATGGCCTTTTGGCTTAGTTCGCCCTCTCTCATGGGGTCTCCCTTCGGGGGAGCCCCACCTAGTACTTGGGTGGGTCCTGTCTCGGCAGGCCCTCCAGAGAACGGGATCTGTCTGGTTTCGGCCAGATAGACCATTGTAAGTACCTTTGTCCCCGCAGGAGGCTAACGCCCCGGGGGATCAGGGAATTGGCACGTCTTGTGTACCCGTGGCACTTTTTTGTGAGCACTCTTTATGTGTGTGCACATTTTTTATGCACCGGGTGAAGTTTTTGGGTGTGTTTTGCACGCCATAGGCTTTAAAAAAAAATATATATAGAGAGTAAAAATCTAGAATGTTTCTCTATTGCACAATTTGGAGAATCTTTCCCCTTCTGGCAGATTCCAAGAAGTTCCAAACCCCTAGTGTCTTCATCATGATACATGCTAAAATGGCGTGGTACACTATGTTTTGGGCTAATAACTTCAATGAACCTTCTATGCTCACCGAACCTGGTATGAATATGGTGCAACCCACATAATATAAGTCACATGGGCACCTGAGCCCATATACTACATATTGGGTGTCACATATAATGAATTGTTAAATTTTTATATATTTTCACATTTTTGTCTTGGAACTCTTTTTGGCCATGTTTTATAAATGCACATGCTTTACAGTTATATTTTTTGCATTTATATGTGCCCTGGATAAAAAACATAGAGGGAATAGTACCATGTTGTGATTTTGCTGTTTTAACCACTTACAGACCAGAAGATATTCCCCCTTAATGACCAGGCCATTTTTTACGGCACTGTGTCGCTGTAACTGACAATTTCGCAGTCGTGCAACGTTGTACTCAAACAAAATTGAGGTCCTTTTTTTTTTACCACAAATAGAGCTTTCTTTTGGTGGTATTCGATCACCTCTGCGGTTTTTTATTTTTTGCGCTGTAAACATAAAAAGAGCGACAATTTTGAAAAAAAAAACAATATTTTTTACTTTTTGCTATAATAAATATCCCCAAAAATGTTTTTAAAAAACAAATTTCTTCATCAGTTTAGGCCAATATGTATTCTTCTACATATTTTTGGTAAAAAATATCGCAATAAGCGTATATTGATAGGTTTGCGCAAAAGTTATAGCGTCTACAAACTATGGGAAAGTTTTATGCCATTTTTATGGCATTTTTTTTTATTAGTAATGGCGGTGATCTGCGATTTTTAGCAGTACCGGGACATTGCGGCGGACAGATCAGACACTTTTGACACATTTTTGGGACCATTGACATTTATACAGCAATCAGAGCTATAAAAATTCACTGATTACTGTGTAAATGTAACTGTCAGAGAAAGGGTTAACTCTAGGGGGCGATCAAGGGGTTAAATGTGTTCCCTTGTGAGTGTTTCTTACTGTGGGGGGATGGGACTGACTGAGGGAGGAGACAAATCGCAGGTCCTACTTACTAGGAACAAACATTCTGTCTCCTCCCCCCTGTCAGAACAGGTATTTGTGTGTTTACACACACAAATCCCCATTCTGGCTCTAATGCACGACGTATATCGGCATGAGCCGGTCAGAAAGTGGTTAATGTTACTTGGTGCTATACAGCTTTTAATATTTTTAGCCCTCCTAAAGACAGTGTTGGGCCTTGATGGTAAAATGTTGGTGAGTGCCATATCTTGTAATAGAATAGGCCAATGTTTTTGAAAGATGTTCTAAATCTGCCAATGCTGATCATTGTAATTTGTAATACATTTTGTGGAAAAATCCCTAGAACTTTTGTCAGGTTTTTGAGGGGTCGGTTCGCCATATTTGCTAAGATATTTGGTTGAAGCATCTTTAATGAGTTCCTCCTTGTACCCCTTTTCTTTAAACTTATTAGCTAAGATTTTACATGATTTCTTATAGTCTAAAAACATTGGCGCAGTTCCTACTTAGTCTGTGAAATTGGCTATATGGTATATTATCCTTCCTGTTGGATAGGTGGCCACTCATGTGTAAATAGGAGTTGCCAGCAGTCTCCTTAAAATGGGTTTTAGAGATGGTGTTGCCATCAACATCCCACGATAAGGATAGGTCAAGAAAGACTAAATCATTAGGGTCCGTTACAAAAGTAAACCAAACATTATACGGATTTTGGTTATAGTAGTTAACAAACTTGTGTATGTCTTCTACAGTACCTTCCCAGATAATAATATCAATATATCGTCCATAGTATACAAGATGTTTACCAAAGGGATTATTCTTCCAAATATATTTTTCTTCCCAATAGCTCATAAACAGATTTGCATAACAAGGGCAAAATGAGCTCCCATGGCTGTACCAGATTTTTGTAAAAAATGGGTTCTTTGGAATTGAAAATAATTATTAGTTAATGCAAATTCTGTACAATTATTGATAAACTGTGCTTGAAGAGGTTTCAAATAGTCAGTGTTGGAAAGGAAATAATTTAAAGCCCCAATACCTGCTGTATGGGGGATGGATGTGTACAGGGAGCACACATCCAAAGATAACCACATATATTGGGGAGACCATACATAGGGTTCCAATAACTCCAACACATGAGTGGAATATCTGACATAAGCAGGAAGGGATGTGACAATGGATTGTAGGAAAAATAAACATATTAGGAAATATTACATGTGAGACAATCCATGCTAGCAATTATGGGGCAACCTGGAGGGGAATTAGCATTCTTATGCACCTTTGCAATAGGATAAAAATACAGCGTTAAGTAATGTTCCCTAATCAGGAAACTTTTTTCCACTTTATCACTTCTTTCTTGTACGCATCATCCATCATGCTGTGTAGTGACGGTTTGAAAATCACTAAGAGGTCTTTGTTAAGTTTCTCATATGTAGCATTATAGGAAAGTAGTCCATTTGCTTCCTCTATATAGTCATCTCTATTTAGGACAACTATGCCTCCGCCTTTATCTGCATTGCGGATTACTATTTTTTCATTTTTACCGAAATTGTTTAAAGCCTGTCTTTCAGACAGACTTAAATTAGGAATTTGTTTGAAGTGCGTATTTTGATAACATTTTACAAAATCTGAATATACCATAAAATGTTTTGATGTATTAACTTTTAGCATGGTGGGGATAGAAAACTAACTTTGGTTTAAACGATGAGTGCAAAATAGGATTATGATAAGGGGTTGATATTATATCATTAAAATCATGTGTCTGCCGGACTGCCATAACTTTGCTCTAGTCAATCCCATGCAAGCCATCTGATCAGCAGATCCAATTCTTCAGCAGCTGTAATGCCAAGATCACTGATTGCAGTTCTGAAGACACATTTCCAACTTCTGTAGTTCTCAGGTTGGTCATCAAAACTTCAAGACCAGCCTTTGTGAGCTCTCTGCGAAGTATGTACCTCACAAACTCTGCTGTCTAAGTTGTCTGTCATTATGCAAGACGTTGTTGGCTGAATGGTGCTGATTGCGCTATCTTTGACATTGTTGTTAAAGGACGCAGGAAAATATGGTGCAGCAGATGCATTTAGTAGTACGTTGATTTAAGGCTGTACTGATGACAGGAGATTGATGACTTGCTTGCAGCTTGCTCTGACGTTCTGTAACATATGAAGGAACGTTGGGTAGGCATGCAGAAAAGGCACTGGAGTGATTTTTCATGCAAGAAGTTGCTGGAACCTCTTCAACTTGATTCTGTGAAGAAGTCTCTATGTTGTCAAGAGATACAATGGAGTGTACACTGCAGTGGCTTAGGACAGTGTTTCTCAACTCCAGGCCTCAAGGCGCCCCAACAGGTCATGTTTTCAGGCTTTCCATTATTTTGCACAGGTGATTTGATCAGTTTCACAGTCTTAGTAATTACCACAGCCATTTCATCTAAGGGAAATCCTGAAAACACGACCTGTTGGGGTGCCTTGAGGACTGGAGTTGAGAAACACTGGCTTAGGACATAGTCTTTAATGCACATGAGGGAATCTTCCAAATCTGCTATGTTTAGGTTGATGCTGTCTTTCTCACTAGCACCTTCATCTGCACTGATAGCTTGCTCTAGGACCCTTAGCTTTGTTATGGAAATTCACATATACACTATGCGTAATCAATTTCTCTTGCGCTAATTAGCACACTTTTCAGCTCTTTTGTATAATGCATTCTGAGTGCACCCGTACTTCCCAAGTAAAACAGACATAGACCCTGTAATCACATTTCAAGCTCCACAGACAGTCCTGTCTGAATAGCCCGTGCTTTGTTTATTTACAGTACTTTGAATATCGATAACAATAGAGGCTTGGTGGCTTCAAAATCAGCCAGTCAAGCCCAGGCATTCCTAAAAACAGGAGGTGTTATACAAATCTCAACCAATGAACAATGACTAGGGGAGTGTCTGGGCGTGTCTGCGCAAGGCATTGTGTACAGTTTCCGGCCCCTTATACCTGTTAACCTGTGCTCTATAGCTAGACAAAGAAGCTCACATGTAGTGAGATTGGAGCATCAGAAATCGTGAACGATGTCACGACCAAACGCGCGCACACTCTTGCTTCTACTATTGGCATGAATCCTTATTCTGCATTGTTCACAAACAATGCATAGCCGGATTATACTACCATTCCTATGGATGGGAAACTATCTGCAGGGACATATCATGGTCCCTCCATGTGCTGATCAGACACAGAAAGACACGAGCATATGTCCCTCCATAAAAGGGAGATACAGTATCTCATAAAAGTGAGTACACCCCTCACATTTTTAAAATATTTTATTATATCTTTTCATGTGACAACACTGAAGAAATTGCACTTTGCTACAATGTAAAGTGCGTTTACAGCTTGTATAACAGTGTAAATTTGCTGTCCCCTCAAAATAATTCAACACACAGCCATTAATGTCTAAACTGCTGGCAACAAAAGTGAGTACACCCTTAAGTGAAAATGTCCAAATTGGGCCCAATTAGCCATTTTCCCTCCCTGGGCTCATGTGACTCGTTAGTGTTACAAGATCTCAGGTGTGAATTGGGAGCAGGTGCGTTAAATTTGGTGTTATCGCTCTCACTCTCTCATACCGGTCACTGGAAATTCAACATGGCAGCTCATGGCAAAGAACTCTCTGAGAATCTGAAAAAAAAATTATTGTTGCTCTAGATAAAGATGGCTTAGGCTATAAGAAGATTGCCAAGACCCTGAAACTGAGCTGCAGCACGGTAGCCAAGACCATGCAGCGGTTTAACAGCACAGGTTCCATTTAGAACAGGCCTCGCCATGGTCAACCAAAGAAGTTGAGTGCACATGCTCAGCATCATATCCAGAGGTTGTCTTTGGGAAAAAGATGTATGAGTGCTGCCAGCATTGCTGCAGAGGTTGAAGGGGTGGGGGGGTCACCCTGTCAGTGCTCAGACCATCCGCCGCATGATGCATCAAATTGGTCTGCATGGCTGTCATTCCAGAAGGAAGCCTCTTCTAAAGATAATGCACAAAAAAGCCTGAAAACAGTTTGCTGAAGAAAAGCTGACTAAGGACATGGATTACTGGAACCATGTCCTGTGGTCTGATGAGACCAAGATAAACTTATTTAGTACATATGGTGTCAGGCGTGTGTGGCAGCAACCAGGTGAGGAGTACAAAGACAAGTGTGTCATGCCTACAGTCAAGCATGGTGGTGGGAGTGTCATGTTCTGGGGCTGCATGAGTGCTGCCGGCACTGTGGAGCTACAGTTCATTGAGGGAACCATGAATGCCAACATGTACTGTGACATACTGAAGCAGAGCATGATCCCCACCCTTCAGAAACTGGGCCGTAGGGCAGTATTCAAACATAACGACCCCAAACACACCTCCAAGGCGACCACTGCCTTGCTAAATAAGCTGACGGTAAAGGTGGTGGACTGGCCAAGAGTGCTTTCAGACCTAAACCCTATTGAGCCATTGTGGGGCATCCTCAAATGGAAGGTGGAGGAGCGCAAGGTCTCCAACATCCACCAGATCCATGATGTCATCATGGAGGAGTGTAAGAGGACTCCAGTGGCAACCTGTGAAGCTCTGGTGAACTCCATGCCCAAGAAGGTTAAGGCAGTGCTGGAAAATAATGGTAGCCACACAAAATATTTACACTTTGGGCCCAATTGGGACATTTTCACTTAGGGGTGTACTCACTTTTGTTGCCAGCAGTTTAGACATTAATGGCTGTGTGTTGAGTTATTTTGAGGGGACAGCAAATTTACACTGTTATACAAGCTGTACACTCACTTTACATTGTAGCAAAGTGCAATTTCTTCAGTGTTGTCACATGAAAAGATATAATAAAATATTTAAAAAATGTGAGGGGTGTACTCACTTTTGTGAGATACTGTAGTTATCAAACCTATAATGTCTTTGCAGAGTGAACATATCCCCCCCCAAAAAGTCTGCGAATTAAGGGGCCCTCGCTGGCGGACATATCCTATCATATCATATCAAACACTTCTCTAAATCCAAAGGAAGCTTTTCACTACCAATGGGCCTTCACTGGTGTCTGGTCACTCCGGTTCACTCTTATGCAGTGGAACTAACACTGGGAGACACTGTGACAATTAGGTATGAGCCGAACACCCCCCAGCTTGGTTCACACCAGAAACTGGGAAAGGACCGAAAGTTCGCGCAAACTTTAGATCCCCATTAAAATCCATGGGACTCAAATGTTCGAAATCAAACCGTGCTTAGAACAGTCCTTGCACAAAATTACATTTGTAAAGGAATAAAAGTCATTTAAAACTGCTTACGGCTTTAATGTAATATCGGGTCCCTGCAATATGGATTAAAATCAGTGAGACAAACGGCATGGGTACCCCCCCAGTCCATTACCAGGCCCTTTGGGTCTTGTATGAATATTAAGGGGAACCCCGCACCCAAATAAAAAAAAAGGAAAGGTGTGGGGCCCCCAGGCCCTATATACTCTGAACAGCAGTATACAGGCGGTGCAAACAAGACAGGGACTGTAGGTTTGTTATTAAGTAGTATCTGTTTGTAATTTTGAACTGGTACATTTTTAAAGTGTAGCTCCAGCCAAAAAATCTATTTTTAAGCTTTTTGGAAAACATAGGGAAGGGTTATCACCCCTGTAACATTTGTTTTGCTGTCTGTGCACCTCTTCAGAAGATTTCACCTAACTTTCTGTCCCAATGACAAATGTTTTTTGAAAATTTGGGGTTTTTAGTGAAACAAGGATTGGTGATAAAGCATCAGTGGAGAGGAGACACATTTTTCCCATATTAACTCTTACAGGAGAGAGTTTCCCTTCCTAGGGGTAGATTTCATCTCACTTCCTGTTGTCTCCTTCCGTTTGCAAGTAGGAGTCATTTGTAATGTTGGATCTTTGCAAGTTTGAAAGTAGGGGCCTGCCCTATATACTCTGCAGAAATTGGGGCCTTAGGTGTTGGTGTTGCCACAACAATGTAAGCCCTCACAGTTACTCTTTGTGGTTGCAGGAACGGGCCCTGCTGTGAAATATTAGAACAAGAATTGTAATTACATGCCATTGTTGAACAGTGGTAGAAAAATTGGGCCTTTGGTGGTGGTGCTGGTGCCACAACACTGTAAGTCCTCACAGTTACTCTTGGTGGGTACAGGAATGGGCCCTGCTGTGAAATATTAGATCAAGAATTGTAATTACATGTCCCCGTTGAACAGGGGCAGAAAAATTGGGCCTTAGGCACTGGTGCCACAACACTGCAACCCCTCACAGATGCTATAGTTGGAGCGCAGAAATGAGCCCTGCTGCAAAGTATTGCATCAAAAATGGTAATTATATGGCCCTGTTAAATAGGGGCAGAAAAATTGGGCCTTAGCCACTGGTGGCGGTGCCCAGAACCAAAAATTTTCTTGCAAGCTATCAGCATGAAAATTGAGGAGGAAGAGGATTGTCACGCAGCATAACAAGATAGTCACTCAGCATCAGCATAGGCAGTCTTGAAGGGATCTCACATTAAAAAATTATTCGGTTACATCAGCATCAGGTGCTTGGTAGCTGGTGATCCAAGACTGATTCATTTTTATGAAGGTCAGCCGATCGAACAATTCGGTGGACAGGCGCACCCTGTGATCGGTTACATAGCCTCCAGCAGCACTCAATGTGCGTTCCGAAAGAACGCTGGATGCAGGACAGGCCATTAGCTCAATTGCATACTGTGCAAGCTCTGGCCAGTGATCCATTCTCAAGACCCAGTAACCCAGAGGATTTTCGGTGGGAAAGGTGTCGAAGTCTGATCTTGCCCCTAGGTAATCCTGCACCATGTGAATTAGACGCTGGTGATGATTGCTGGAACCCATCAGACCTTGGGGCTGCGGACTAAAAAATTGTCTGAACGCATCAGTCAGACGGCCACCTTCTCCACCGCTCCTTCTGTGACTGACCGAAGCCTGAGCAACAAGTTGTCCAGGAGGACCAGGAAATTGTAACCTCCCAGGCTCTGGAAACACGTTGCACAAACCTTTCTGCAGGGCCTCCCGAAGATGTTTCATCCTCTGCTCCTTCTGCGACGGCAAGATAAGGTCCACAACCTTACCCTTGTAACGTGGATTAAGGAGGGTTGCCAGCCAGTAATCATCCCTCCCCTTGATACCATGAATACGAGGATCCTTCCGCAGGCTTTGCAGGATCAGGGAGGCCATGCAGCGTAGGTTTGCTGAGGCATTCGGTCCAGAGTTCTCTGGGTCACTAAGGAGGACATGATCCGCAGCCACCTCCTCCCAGCCACGTACAAGTCCATAGGTTTCTTCGGACTGTAAATTATCCCTTGAAGACTGCTGCTGATGCTGAGTGCCAGGCTCCACCTCCATGCTGACACAATCCTCCTCCTCATCCTCTTCCTGTGTGATCGGCGGGCATGCAGGAACACTGTCTGGATAAAGGGGGCCTTGAGGGGTAAGGAAGTCTGCCTCTTCCTCCCTCTGTTCTGCCTCAAGTGCCCTGTCCATTATTCCACGCAGCATGTGCTCCAACAGGTGGACAAGAAGGACAGTGTCACTTATGCATACACTGTCACTGCTTACCATCCTCGTGGCCTCCTCAAATAGTGACAGGACAGTGCATGCATCCCTGATCATAGCCCACTGGCGTGGGGAAAAAAAAAAGCTCCCCTGACTCTGTCCTGGTGCCATAGTCGCATATGTACTCAATGATGGCCCTCTGCTGCATGTGCAGCCACTGCAGCATGGCCAATGTTGAGTTCCACCTGGTGGGCATGTCACAGATTAGGCGGTTCTTAGGCAGGTTAAATTGCTTTTGGAGGTCAGCCAGCAGAGCACTGGCATTATATGACCTGCAGAAATGCACACAGACTTTCCTGGCCTGCCTCAGGACATCCTGTAAGCCCAGGTACCTGCCCAAGAACCGCTGCACCACCAAGTTAAAGACATGAGCCAAGCAGGGCACATGGGTCAGTTGTCCCTGTGGAGTACAGAGAAGAGGCAGGGCCGCTGATAGGGGGGGACAACCAGCCCTGGTGTATGGGCCCGATAACATAGGGGGGCCCACACAGGGAGGGGGATTAGTGACAGGCGACAATTGTGTTTCTTTTCCTCCAGTAGATGAAAGCTGCTCTCCTCCCCTTCTCCCCTTTCCCTGCTGCCAGCTTTTATCTGTTAAGAAAGAGACAGTCGTACTTCACTAATCCCCCTCCCTGTGTGGACCCCCTCCTCTCCTTTCAGCACTGGCTCCTGAGTTTATCTCTCTAACTTACCCCCGGTTCACACTGAGGCAGCGCGACTTGCAGCGCGACTGCCTCAGGCGACCTGGACACGACAGGGGCGGCGACTTGCAAAACCACTTCTATATAGAAGTCTATGCAAGTCGCCTCAAGTCGCCCCCAAAGTAGTACAGGAACCTTTTTCTAAGTCAGAGCGACTTGCGTCGCTCCGATTAGAATGGTTCCATTGTACAGAACGGGACGCTACTTGTCAGGCGGCTAGGTCGCCTGACAAGTCGTCCTAGTGTGAACCGACCCTTAGGCTCCAGGCTCACTGATTTAAAATTCACTGCTTCTACAGGAGTTTTGTGTTCTGTCTGTAGAAGCAGCTCAATGTTATCCTATGTGTCCATGCACATTAGGACATTTACAGGCATATTTTGAGCTCAGCATTTAGAGGCAGGAAAAAAAACCCTTCGGGTTTGCATCTCTGATTGGAGGTTACTGGCAGAAAAAAATGTGAAACTCTCCTAAACTTGTCTAAACTTTGTACAAAAAATGCTCTATATGAGTATTTTTTTCTGCTAGGTGAATTGGAGTTTTTTTTAAGCCCAGTGTGTATAGAGCCTAACTTTGTTTCTCTCCCTCTGATCCCGCAGCCTGTATATTTTTTTCATCTCGCCTTCATTTTTATTTATTAACTCAGCTTTATCTTTTAGATTTGGCAGGAATTCTATGGGTTATGTTATATTTGTGTCTGCTAATAGTTTTATTGTATTTTTTGCGAAATATAGCTTTAATATTCTCTTGGGGGGGGGCCCTGTCAGGTAGTCTATACGGGGCCCCGCGATTTCTATCAGCAGCCCGGACTGTCGCAAAACAGCATTCCTGGCTTAAGCTGGTGTGGCATCAATCACCTCTGAACCTGCCCCTGCAGAGCTGAAAGAACCTCTGCCCTACCTCTGTGGCTCCTGTCCCCCAAGCACACCAGCTCAAGCACTGCATGGCCTGCGGGCTTGCGTAGCCCCTTGAACGCTTACGGAGCACCGCTGGTTCCAAGGACAAATCAGCACAGAAATAGGACATGGAGGAAGAAGAAGAGGAGGGGGTGGAGGAGAGAGGTGTGGCAGAATCACCACTAGTAGAATTTTGGAGGTGTGGTGGTGGAACAACCTCCAACACTACTGCACCCTGTCCTGCATCCTTTCCAGGTGCCAGAAGAGTCACCCAGTGCGCGGTGAAAGATAGGTAACGTCTCTGTCCATGCCTGCTGGACCATGAGTCAGCAGTAATATGCACCTTACTGCTGACCGCCCTGTCCAGCGAGGCCAAGACATTGCCTAGTCTACCAATTGAAGTCAGCAGTTGAAGTGCTAGCAATTTAGCCAAGCTAGCATTTAACCGCTGGGCATGTGGATGACTGGAAGCGAACTTCTTTTTCGGCGATGCAGCAGCTGGGGCAGGGAAATTTGCCTGGTACAATCTGACGTCGGTGTACCAGTAGCAGATTGCCCACAAGTACTTGGCTGTGACACACCTAATTCTACACCTTCATTCCTCTCAGTGCAGGTTTCAGAGAGAACTGAAGGTATAGTGGGGTTGGAGATCCCAGCTGATGAGGAGCAAGGAGATTCCACTTTGTTCTTTGGTGTGGGTCTTTTAGGTACGCTTGCCAACGAACTGCATGGCAGGTCAACATATGTCTGGTCAAGCATGTGGTGCCCATGCGGGTGATGTTTTGGCCACACGAGATACGCTTGAGACATATGTTGCAAATAGCAGCGGTGTGATCTGATGCACTCGTCTCAAAAAAGGCCCACACCAAAGAACTTTTGAAATAACACACAGAGACAGCAGCGCCCTACACATGCGGAGCTCTGAGGTGTGATGCAGTCGGTGTGCTGCTCTTAAGCTGGCCCCTAGAGGGCATCCTGCCTCGTTGGAGATGTGCCTCCTCCTCTCTCCTATCAGGCACCCCCGTGGAGTGAGTGACTTCCTCATCATCCCCTCCCTCCTCATCACTGGAGCAAAGCTGGCAGTATGCTGCAGCTGGGGGAACATGGCTGCCAGATTGCTGTCCTTCTTGGGCACCCCTTCTCTGGGCTCACATTACTGCCTTCCTCTAGATGGGTACCATCATCGAGCCTTTAAAACGCTGGGCATCCCCCTGGAGCATGTACCCAACACTGTGGTCAAACAGTTCGGGGGACTCCTCAGGAGGACATGGTGGGGCTAGGGAAGGAGTGACTGATGCCATTGAGCCGAGGGAAGAGGCCGTGTTGGCAGCTGCTTTGCCAGACAAAGTACCCTGAGCCTGGGTGAGAGAGGATGAGGAGGATAAGGACAGCTTGGTCATCCACTCTACCAAGTCTTTGGCATATTGCGGCTCAACATATTGGGGGTCCTAGTGGATGATAGGCTCAGCAATGGCATGCAATGCCAAGCTGCTGCTAATAAAGCAAACAGAATATTGGCATGCATTAAAAGGGGGATCAACTGCAGAGATAAAACGATAATTCTCCCGCTCTACAAGACTCTGGTCCGGCCGCACCTGGAGTATGCTGTCCAGTTCTGGGCACCAGTCCTCAGGAGGGATGTACTGGAAATGGAGCGAGTACAAAGAAGGGCAACAAAGCTAATAAAGGGTCTGGAGGATCTTAGTTATGAGGAAAGGTTGCGAGCACTGAACTTATTCTCTCTGGAGAAGAGACGCTTGAGAGGGGATATGATTTCAATTTACGAATACTGTACTGGTGACCCCACAATAGGGATAAAACTTTTTCGCAGAAGAGAGTTTAATAAGACTCGTGGCCACTCATTACAATTAGAAGAAAAGAGGTTTAACCTTAAACTACGTAGAGGGTTCTTTACTGTAAGAGCGGCAAGGATGTGGAATTCCCTTCCACAGGCGGTGGTCTCAGCGGGGAGCATTGATAGCTTCAAGAAACTATTAGATAATCACCTGAATGACCGCAATATACAGGGATATGTAATGTAATACTGACACATAATCACACACATAGGTTGGACTTGATGGACTTGTGTCTTTTTTCAACCTCACCTACTATGTAACTATGTAACACGGCCAGCTGCCGAAAAAAAGGACAAGCGTGTCCCATGGCCATGTGCTGATGAGGATGCACTGTGTTCAGGACCAGCACTGTTGCCTCTAGACACAGAGCCTGCTTTCCCTCTTTTATTGGCTTGTGACTGTCTGTCTCTCCTTGTTGGCCTTCCAGACATACTAATGGCCTGCAGTGAGATGTAGCTGCACAAAGCTGGGATGTATATATATATATATACTGATTATACTGCAGCTAGCAGAATGAACTGCCTGCCTGTGGTATTAATAGGATCAGAACACCAGCAATTGTCTTCAGGTAGCTTTAGGTGCACACTGTGCAGGGGACACAGTACACTAACTGTAAATACTGCAGCTGCCTGCCTGTGGTACTAATAGGATCAGAGGAACACCAGCAATTTTCTTCAGGTAGCTTTAGGTGCACACTGTGCAGAGGACACAGTACACTAACTGTAAATACTGCAGCTGCCTGCCTGTGGTATTAATAGGATCAGAACACCAGCAATTGTCTTCAGGTAGTGTACTCTGCACAGTGTGCACCTAAAGCTAACTGTAAATACTGTAGCTGCCTGCCTGTGGTACTAATAGGATCAGAAGAACACCAGCAATTTTCCTCGGGTAGCTTTAGGTGCACACTGTGCAGAGGACACAGTGCACTAACTGTAAATACTGTAAAAACACCTGCCTGCCTGTCAATATATTAGGAAAAGGATAACAGGAATGGATCTAGCTAAACTGAATACAGTGTGTATATATATATATATATATATATATATATATATATATATATACACACACACACCACCTAGGATGCATATCTATACACAATACACTGTAAGTGCAGCTAAGTGACTCGCCTGCCTACTCTATCTAACTTAAATCAAATGACACTGTCTCTCTGTCTATCTCTCTCCGCCGCCGCAACACACTACACAAGGCCGCCACGCAGGCGACCTTATATAATGTGGGGCATGTACTAAACCCCCTGAGCCATAAGCCACCCTGGTTTTGGCCAATTACGGCTCTCTGTACAGACGGCGCTGTGATTGGCCAAGAATGCGGGTCATAGTGCATGCTTGGCCAATCATCAGCCAGCAATGCACTGCGATGCCGCAGTGAATTATGGGCCGTGATGCACCACTCGAATTTGGCGCGAACGGCCCATAACGTTTGCAATGCGATGAACAATCGAACAGGCGATGTTCGAGTCAAACATGGGTTCGACACGAACTCGAAGCTCATCCCTAGTGACAATACACACTGAATACATCTTAATAACATTTCCTCAACAGTCCTTCCTCTTTTGTCATATGCTCCCATGTGTCCCTCGATGAATCTTGATCTTCTTCTTACACCTGGAAATGAATCTGTCTTTACAGTCCATATGAGTCCATAAAAAGACTTGTAAACTCTGTTCTGCAGGAGGGATGACTTAAAGGAGGACATGAAGACTGGTCGATCTGGGATCCTCTGCGTCTTGTACATGGGTTGGGCTTCGGGGCGTCTCATCTCAGCGAGGAAGATGTGGTCATCTGTTTGGGCTCTGTTCACTCATCCAATCAGGCAACAGGAGCACCTCATCACGGCATATAGAAGGAATAGAAACAAAAACAACATGAGTATATATACCCCTACTTCCTTGAACCATGATCCGATGAAAAATAAAAAATCCCCAAAGATTCCCAAACCCTTAAAAGAATTCCAACCTTCACTAGCTGTAGCTCTGGCTTTGCCTTGCAGGGATCTAACCTTATCCATATGGGCGGGAACTTTGTCACTAGTATCCTTGATCCAGGTACAACAATCTTTTCCTATGAATTCACAGAAACCCCCCTTGGATGCCAACAGATAGTCAAGGGCCATCTTTTAATATGAAGGGTATTGAACTGTCATTGTTCCTGTGGGATCTCCCTTGCAGCTTCAATGGTTTCATTGAACATCCCATCCACAATGGACGAGAAATTGTTCAATCGTTTCATAAGTTCAACCCCCCCCCCCCCCGTCCAAGCAGGAAACCATGCCCAGACCTGGTCGAAGTTGGTGAACAATTCTCTTCTAGCTCTTCCTGCCATTCTTACCTTCTCTCGTGCCATCAGATCCTCAAGATTGGCTGCGACATAAGATACTGGGACGAGTTTCACCAGGATGCATGAACCTATTGCATTAGGGGGGGTTACCTTATAAGCTGTAGTACCGCATATAAAGTAATTTCTCTGATGGTTATGAGCTCTGAGTAGTAACAGAATAGACTGTGGGATTTCTCCCTCGGTCTGACCATCACAACCTTCCTTCCAACAGATGCAATCTGGTCTAGAGGGGTTATTACAAACGCTGGGGGGTTTATTGGTAAGATCAACTTTTATACTTTCCTTACAGGTGATGGTTGCCACAAAATTATCCCCTTTACCAAAACTAAAGTTGAAGCACACTTGTGGGCTACCTAGTTGTCCCGATACCCATACTGGAAAGAACCGGAGCTATTGTTAAAACTATAACTAATTTTACCCTCTAGAAATGTATTGTTAAGTTCTATTGACAAGTATCTGGAGTTTTTACTAGTTATTCAAAATTCCTCATATCAATATGAACATCATTTATAGCATGTACCGCTGTCATCGTTGGGGTACTAAAGCTCGGTGAAGATTTAGAGTAGACCCAGCAATTGGTCCTGTTCGCTTTCTTAGCTAGTTTGAGGTGCACTTTAAACAATAAGTTGGGATGCTTTTCATCATTACTAAAATACACTAAACTAAAGATACAAATAAAAAAGATACTCCTCATTCTTTGGTGTAGTTGAGCAGCTTCTTGCAGTGGCTGGGGTAGATCCAGTTGTCGCTTCCCTAAAGCTTCTTTACAACAACCCAGTCACCTGGTTGTAAAGACTGTAAACGGGTTATCATGTCAGGGACTCATTAACCCTGTGGTGGACCTTTTGAAGTTCAGGTTGCAGTGATTGCACCTACCCCGCAAGCTGAGAATGTAAAGACAACAGCTGCTGAGGAAAATAAAACCCTGTTTTTGGTTGACTTCCAAACAAATCTCATATGGAGATAACCCAGACATGTGGGAACTCAATGAACACTTTTGCCTGTGTGTGGCTTACCATCTGGGGTGTACAGTCGTGGAACATGACGTCCTCCTAGGTCCGAAAACTTGGTTAGAATTAGAGAGGTTAGTATTGTTAGTTTTAAAATTGTCATTCTTACCATTATCTCCCCCTTTTCTTCCTCATTACAACAGGAAGAAGAGACTAAGGGTTCAGAAAAAAAAACAAAAAAGGAATGAAATATAGGAGCCTATTATACTTTACCTTCTTTTAGGCTTGTGTATTTATGCATGTGTACAGCTATCTACATCCACCTGCTTTATATGTACATATCGCTACTTATAAACAAGGGTTATTACTCTATCCTTTATCTTTAACCTACAAAGAAAGGCAAACAATACAACATTCTTACATGTACATTGGTAAATGGTCACTGACATTCCTTAAAACTGACAACAACAAAACTCTCTGTAATTCTTAGTTTCACGTTCCTACAAAAATAAAATAGCCAGGATGGGTTCAAAGGAGAAGCATATCTAGCCAGCTCCTTTGCAACAGACATACTCAACTTTAAGATGTAATGTCCTTCATGGTTCCTTGCTCGGTCCAAACTCAAAACGTCTCCAAAGTTATCCAGCTTCTGGCAGCCATGTGTTGCTCCATCATCCTTCCAAACACAACTCCCTCTGTAACCACATGCTTGTTTCAAAAGACCCCAAGCCCCTCCCACCAACTTCCTGTATACATCAAACCTCCTGCAGAGAACGTCCTGTTGCATACATCACATCCTGCAGAGAACTTCCTGTTGCATACATCACATCCTGCAGAGAACTTCCTGTTGCATACAGCTCATCCTGCAGAGAACTTCCTGTTCTCTGCTCAGCTCTAAAAACCTACCCAACTGGTTTATTTACATATCAGTGGAGGGATGGGGCCTTAGCTTGTAACACATGGCCTAAAAATCTAACTCTATATTATTCTTAAAGTCACTATTCTCTTGACTTTATAGCATAATATAGGAAACTTCAACGTCTCTTAAAACCTTTTGTCCAGGAAAGGGCAAAATAAATCCCTTCGTATTGTAAACGGGAGGAAAAAATTCCCTTTCAACCCCCGCATCTTCTGGGTAGTCAGACTATTTTCACTCGAGACTGAAATATTGCACAAAAATCAACACAACTAAAGCCAAAAACTGAAATTTCTGCAAAAAGATGACTTAATTTCACAAAATGCTGACATTCGGCCCAAAAGCAGAATAATTTTACCCAGAACCAAAATTCAGCAGAAACAAAATGGTAGTTCTAACAATTGAAATTGGGTCTACAACAAAATGGCAGCATTAACAGTTGAAATGCAGTCTGCAACAAAATGGCGGCATTAACGATTGAAATGCAGTCTACGATCTCACCAAAACCAGCACAAACCGCGATTCCTTCACTAGAAAACTGAAATTTCTCCCCACAAAAACTGACTACACAATTGAGACACCAAATGAACACTTAACCGTGTACAGACTAAACACTTTAGGCTATATCAATTAGGGCCTATAGAGGACTAAAATATAGGTTATTTAACTAAACAATATATCCCCAAAATGCCAAAGTTACATAAAACACAAAATAACATGACTTAAACATACACTCCTGTTCCCAAATACAAATACAAGTAAACAGACATAGCCGCTGTAATCACATTGCAAGCTACACAGACAGTCCTGTCTGAATAGCCCATGCTTTTTTATTCATAGTACTTTGAATAGCGATAACAATAGAGGCTTGGTGGCTTCACAATCAGCCAATCAAGCCCAGGCATTCCTAAAGGTGTTATATAAATCTCAACCAATGAACAATGACTAGGGGAGTGTCTGGGCGTGTCTGTGCAGGGCAGTGTGTACCGTTTCCCCTCCCTTGTACCTGTGAACCTGTGCTCTAGACAAAGAAGCTCACATGTAGTGAGATTGGCGCCTCAGAAATCATAAACGATGTCCCGACCAAACGTTTGCACGCTCTCGCTTCTACTATTGGCGCAAATTTTTATTCTGCATTGTTCATTGAACAATGCATAGCCGGATTATACTACCATTCCTATGATTGGGAGACTATCTGAAGGGATATGTGATGGTCCCTCCATGTGCTGATCAGACACACAGAAAGACATGGGCGTATGTCCCTCCATAAAAGGCAGATAGTTATCAAACCTATTATGTTTTTGCAGAGTGAACATATCCCCCAAACGAATGTCTGCGAACGCAGGGGCCCTCGCTGGCAGACATATCCTCATCATCTGCATCATGTTTACACTGTTAGTTTAGGATTTCTATTGCTGCTCTTTGACGTGCTGTCTGAGTTTCCATCTCTGCTCTTTGATGTGCTGTCTGATTTTCCAACTCTGTTCTCTTTTCTGCATACACGACCTGCACCTTTATGGCCTCTGCTTCAGCGCGGGCACTAATAAGTTGCTCACTGAGTGTTGAGTATCTTGAACTATGGGATTTAGAGGACTTCTTAGAACGTCCGGTGGAAACGGATCTGTGAGATGCAGTGTCCTGTAGAAGCTCTCTCTTTGCTTCTGCCTTTAATTTGTTTGCTGGATAAAACTGTCTTTCTAGATTAAGGACATGCAAATTCTTTATTTCCTCCAGTGAATCTTCTCTTTTCATACAGTGTAGGACATTAATGAACTTGTTGCTGGTAAACTGGTAAAGCTCATATGAGTCAGAAAGTTGTTTAATGGCGCCCTCTAGTGGCAGTAGTTCATGTTCAACAGACAGTGTGTTAGATTGAGTAATAACCTTTTCCCATAATAACTTTAGACTAGTTGTGAGTTCGGTTCTTTAAGCTTCATAATTCTCCATTACTTTCCAAGTTGGTTTGAGTGAGCGTTTGGGTAACTCAGCAGGCTCAGGGTCTTGTGCTTCTGTGTGTGAGAGGGGCCCTTTGTAACTTAACTGACATAGGCAGATAATGACTGAGTGATATGCAGGATAGCTGTAGCTGTGTGTGTTGTAATATGACACTATGCAGCTTGGACTCAGGTAATGAGGATTACATGTGCTGCTCTCTTGTTCTTCCTTGCAATGAGGGCAATAAATCTTGTCTGTATCAGTCCTGTCATGCAGAAATCTTGTAATTAGGCTGTGAAACTCTGTTTTTACTGTTCTGACTCCTGTTTTTACTGTTCTAACTACAAGGCGATAAACAAAATCTCCAGGTTCATATAGGGCTTATAGGACCTGGTGAACTTTCTTATCCCTTGCATCATTTCAGACAGCTTAACTCAATGAATAAACTTACTGTTGAGGACACAGACCTTGAAGCCTTTTGAATGTTCCGTTTAATGAAGGATATTCATAGGTAGAAAAACGTTGACATTGTTAGCCACATGGAAAGATGATTACAGCATGGTGGAATACTGAGCAATGAACCAGAGATAGGGAAGGGGAAAGGAGAGGGGATATATAGAAGTACGGGAGAGAGAGGTCAGCTTGACAGGATGAAACAGAGCTTAAAGACACAGAGCAATAATAAACCAAATAGTGCAACACAGATGAAATGATAATAAATCACATAGTAACACAACAGCTGTAATTACCCTGGCCTTTTTGTGATTCCTAATGCCATAATATGAAAATGCGGTGTGTTGTAAGCCCACAACGGGACTTGGAATACATTTTTGGCATGTCAGTGGGTACTTTTCTGTATTTATAGGGTCTTAAGTACTACATATGTTTTTTATTTTACATGTCTAGAAACCTGTGTGCAATAGGCAATTAAAACCTAACTATTTAAAGAGGAACTGCAGTCTGCTCACATAACTTGTAATAAAAACATCTTTGTCATTCTGAAGCTTCCCTCCAGCCACTTTGCATATTATTTTATATACTGTATACTGTGATCCTGTACTTGCCAAATATGCTGCAGAAATCTCCCTCCACTAAGTCTGGCTGCAGCCATTTTAACTGTGGGCAGCTGAAGCTGCTGCCTGTTCACTTCCTGGATTTGCACAGACATACAGAGGCATGCCTCCAACTCTGCCGCTTTCATTGGCCCTCTTATGACTCATCCCCCCTCCCTTCCTGGCAAACTCTCCTGAGAGAGAGAGCTGTGCATGATGTCATAAGCCTAGGCTTTTTATCAGACAAATAACAGGAAGTGGGCTGTATAAGGTATTTACTGGCAGAAAAAAAAGTTTTACTACCCAAAGTTAAAACAACAAGGGCAGAAGATTTAATAGATGGAAAGTTGAAAAAATGACTGCGGGGGCGTGGTCTGGACATGACTGAGTGAGGACGTGTTCCTAGGGAGCTCCCGGTCCGACCCGTCCTTAAACAGCTTTTGAACAACTACTAACTACTCATTTTATTTGGTATGTACTCTGCTGGAAAGCGGAGGGGAAGATTACAGAAACGGGTGTCTCTTAAGCCGCACAGAAGCGAAGAAATACAGAGATATCTCTCGAACAACCTCAGAGCTTCCCCGGCTGACAAGATGGCGGACGCCATGAGGCCTGGTTCTCACATTGACCAGCAGCCCCGGGCCCTTGATTCCCAAATGCCAATGCCAACTGCATCGGACTTGGACAACTCGGTTCCGGTATTACTCCGCTCCGACCTTCAGGAACCCTCACCTCCACCTCACACACCTCTAACCCTGAGAGCCGATGCTGAACTGAGGGCGCTTTTACAGGCCCTACTGACGAGAGCAGATATAGAAGACATTGTCGGCAGGTTGGAAGCTACACATCGTCAGGAGATAACAGAGGTGAGGCATGAAGTACAAGCCCTGTCGGAGCGCATCGGGTCGGGAGAGTCGTCCGTGGCCACACTTGAAAGGCGGCTGTCGACGGTTGAGGAGGCTCAGGCTTCAACAATCCTTGCACAGCAGCTGAAGTTAGAAGAAGCCGAGGACCGCAGCAGGTGCAACAATTTGCACCTGAGGGGTCTACCAGAGGCCACTGGGGTAGAAGATCTAGCGGCATCCACGCTGGCAATTTTTAAGGAGCTGCTAGGAGAAAAGAAAAAAGGGACCCTAAGATCAATGCTGCGCTCAATAATTAGCAAATAAAAATGAGCGTGGAGCAGCCAGCACCCAAAGTTTCAATACCAAAAAACTTCCAACATAATAAATAATACAATCAGTGCGGTGCTGGAAATTGAAAAATAATAAATTTGTGCCAGGAATTATTGAAATAAAAATCAAAATTAGATTGCAAGTTAAATAATAAATCTAAGATGCAGCAACAACTATAATAGTGAACTACTCAAATAATGATAAACTAATGATAAATAAAATAAAACCAACAAATTAGCCCCAAAAAAAGAAAAAAAGCCAAAAAAGAAAAAATGAGAAAAAAGGAAAACTAAAGCAATGTCCCAAAGTGATCCTTAAGAAAATCCATAATAGTGTGTCTCCACAGGAGAAAAGGTGAATTGCAGGAAACAAAAGCTGTGATTCCAATCTTCCTAATACAAATCAACAAGTGTTCAGGTCAACATCCAAGTGTGAGGTAGCTTGCTTACCAAAAAGCCATGACTGCTGCTAGCAGTCTCTCCCAGCATAGGGAATTTAGAAAGTCTCCCCAGAACTTATATTTCTCCAAGGCAGCCGTTCTTTCTATTCATGCTTACTGTCCTACATCAATGATTCCAAAACGTATTTATTGCTTCTGTCTTACATCCTTACATGACACAGGAAGGAGTTGACCAGCTGACCTCATTAGCACACACCCTGCACCCTGATGCAGGCTGTGTGCTAATGAGGTCAGCTGGTCAACTCTAGGACATGCTCTTCTGCAAATTGATTTGTTTGCACTTCTGTAGTTGACAGACGGTTTATACTGTCTGCTGTCTGTCTTCTTAGACGTTTTATACTTTCTTTTCTCATCTCTCCTTTGTTTCTAGCTTTCTCTTCTATATCTACTTACTCTTTTCAAACACCCCTTCCTTCCCTCCCCCTTCCCCTGCCCCATTTCCTTCCCTTAACCTCCCCTAACCCGGGAAAGGATGGACTCCATCAACATCTATTCGTTGAACGCAAAGGGATTAAACATACCCAAGAAGCGCCGCATGTTGTTAAATCATCTTAAAAGAGCCCACGCTGATGTAGCCTTCATTCAGGAGACACACTTTAGGACAGGTAACCCCACTTACCTCAAAAACCGATACTTCCCTCAACTCATACCGCTCTACTAATGTAGAGGCTAAATCCAAGGGAGTTTCTATACTCATTTCAGGGACGGTACCATGGACGTGCTCAGACACCCTGATAGACCCTAGTGGGCGCCACGTGTTTATTAAGGGCCTGCTAAGGGGTACGAAGATGACACTAGCCACCGTATACGCCCCTAATGACCGGCAAGACGCCTTCCTCCACAGTACATTGAACTTACTCAGTGATTTTAGGGAGGGTCAACTAATGCTGGGGGGGACATTAATGTACCCCTAGTCCCCGCAGTTGACACTTCTTCAAACACTTCATCTCTACGTTCAGGTATACACAAACGTATAACCCGGGACTTACATGACGCCCAATTGATAGACGTTTGGAGGCTATATCACTCTGGAGAACGTGACTATACTTTCTTTTCGCCCCCACACAACGTTTATTCAAGAATAGACTACTACTTTGTCCCTCACAGTCAATTGGAAGCGGTGCAAAACGTTAAGATAGGCAACATCACATGGTCTGACCACGCGCCTATCACCATGCGTTACTGTTTGTCATCATCCCTAATCACCAGATCGAAATTTTGGAGGTTAAATAAAAGCCTCCTATAGACACCGGAGGTTCTGACAGACGTCCAGACTGAACTGACACATTACTTTCGAATTAACGACACCGGAGACTATACACCAGGTATTGTTTGGGAGGCCCACAAGACTGTCATAAGAGGAATACTTATTAAACATGATGCGCGCATCAAGAAAGAAAAAGAACGTTTACTACTTGATCTCCTCCATAAGATACAGGATGCAGAATCAAAACATAAAAAAACACCGACCTCCCCAATAGAATCAGAACTGACACTTCTCAGGAAACAATTGGTGGATTTACTGCAATATAGAGCCAAAGTTGCCTTACAGATTTGTAGAAAATTATCCTATTAGTCAGATAACAAATGTGGGAAACTTCTAGCCAGAACAGTCAGAACCCATCGACTCAACACATACATCCCTCACATCATAAATCCCATGGGACAAAAAAAGACCAAACCTACACAAATAGCAAAAGAATTCAGGGACTATTATGCCTCCCTATATAACCTCCCAGACAGAACACAAAATGGAACAACGATAAATGATTATCTTGAGGCATCCCAAATCTCCCAACTATCGCTAGAGGCTAGGACAGGGCTGGAAGACCCCATCTCTATAGAAGAACTACAGCGAGCAGTGGGTGGGATGAAACCAGGCCCAGATGGGCTGACTCTACAGTATTACCAAACCCTTTTGCCGATATTGGGTCCTCACATGGTGAAGATGTTCAATGGATTGAGCGAGGGAGACTCTCTTCCTAGGGATACCTTGAGGGCACACATATCCCTCATACCAAAAGAAGGCAAGGACCCGGCGGCGTGTGGCAGCTATAGGCCCATATCCCTCCTGAACGTGGACCTTAAGTTATTCACAAAAAATTTAGTCAACAGATTATCCCAGTTTATGCCAGATCTGGTTCATTTGGATCAGGTGGGGTTCATCCCCGCCCGGGAGGTGAGGGATAACACCACCAAAATCCTCAATCTACTACATGTGGCTACCAAAACTCAAACTCCATGCGTCTTTCTCAGCACTGATGCTGAGAAGGCGTTTGATCGAGTTAACTGGGTCTTCATGTCCTCAGTCCTTAAACAGATCGGCCTAGGTCATAACATGTGGATCTCCAGCGTTTACTTTACACCCACAGCACAGATTAAGGCCAATGGAATACTCTCAGATACATTCACAATAGCAAATGGCATTAGACAGGGTTGCCCGCTCTCGCCCCTTCTTTTCACACTAACCCTAGAACCTTTCCTCTGCACTGTAAGATCGAACCCTGACATAACCGGTGTCTCAGTGAAAGGAACGCAGTATAAAATCTCTGCCTATGCAGATGATCTCATGTTCACTCTAACTAACCCCGTAGTGTCCTTACCGAATCTGCTCAGGGAATTTGACAGGTATGGGACTCTCTCAAATTTAAAAATTAACTTTCATAAGTCAGCAGCAATGGGGATCAATATTACGCCACACAGATTGAGAACTTTAAAATCACAGTTCAAATTTAAATGGTCAGACTCCTCCCTCAAATATTTAGGAACCCTGATCCCTAATGATTTACAGCGCACCTTTGACTTAAACTTCCCCCCCGTTGACTAAAGCCCGCCTTCCCTTAGAGGAGTGGAAAAAAAGGACTACATTCCTGGTTCGGCAGGTGTAATCTGATTAAAATGTGTATACTCCCGAAATTTTTATACTTATTCCAAGCATTACCGATCAAGATCCCACCTCACTATTTCAAGCAAATACAAATAGGTTTTGAGGGGGACCCCATGCCATTTTTTTAAAATTTTGGCCAGGGTTCCCCTTAATATCCATACCAGACCTGAAGTGCCTGGTATGGAATTTAGGTAGACCCCCCACATCATTTTTTTTTTTTTTTAATTTTGGTTCGGGGTTCCCCTGTGGGGAATACCAATGCCGTTTTTATCAATGAACTTTTATGTGTAATGTCGGACCGGCAATTCATTAATAGCTGCGAGTAGTTTTAAATTACTTTTTTTCCTTTGAAATGTAATTTTGCTGTCAGACTGTTCTAAACACGGGAAACATGCACCCCTTTACAGGCATACTATAGACACCCCCCAGGTACGAAATTTAAAGGGATATTACACTTTTATTGTTTCACTTTAAGCATTATTAAAATCACTGCTCCTGAAAAAACGGCCATTTTTAAAACTTTTTTTTGCATTGATCCATGTCCCCTGGGGCAGGACCCAGGTCCCCAAACACTTTTTATGACAATAACTTGGATATAAGCCTTTAAAATTAGCACTTTTGATTTCTCCCATAGACTTTTAAAGGGTGTTCCGCGGCTTTCGAATTTGCCGCGAACACCCCAAATTGTTCGCTGTTCAGCGAACTGGCGAACAGCCGATGTTCGAGTCGAACATGAGTTCGACTCGAACTCGAAGCTCATCCCTATTCAGCAGTAACACTGAATGAAGTAACATGACAGTAAGGCCCCTTTCAGATGTTCCGTCTGTCTGTTTTTCATCCATCCGATAATGAATGAAAAACAGACAGCAATGCTTTTCTATTGGCAAACAGATTTAAACATGTCCATCCGTTTACATCAGTTTTCAATGAAGCTGTATTCAAACACAATGGACAACTGGTGGCTAGGTAAACCACAGCTGTTTCCTTTTCAGCAGCTGTCTGTTCTGGATGTGGTAGGGGGCGGTGTGGTGAGCAATTCAGCTCCCTTTTTATTTCTCACTGAACTTTATTTTAAGTATACAAAAGTACAGTATATTCATGTCACTGTACAGTGCATGCTTAGGTAGATTCAAAGGATTGCAGAGGTGACATTAGGGGTCTAATAGACCCTAATGTTTCCTTGAAAAGAACCTGTAGCTTGCTGTATGCTATCACATTTACTGTATTGTATTGGACATGACTTGTGGATTCCACTGTTGTTTTACATACCCTGATTGTGTGTTCTATTTAATAAGATAACTTTTGCTCTCTTTTGATTTTTTCAGGTGTGTTTCATTCACTTAACAATAGCAACACTGATACAATCAGTGTAAATCAAGCAGAGGTAATTAAACCAAAAATAACATTTGTCCAATGTCATTCCTCCTTAAAGTGTATATGAACGTTAACAATGCTCCTAATGCCGCGTACACACGAGCAGACTTTCCAGCAGACTTGGTCCGGCGGACGGGATTCGTCGGACAATTCGATCGTGTGTGGGTTTCAGTGGACTTTTTTTTCCCAAAAGTCCGACGGACCTAGAAATAAAACATGTTTCAAATCTTTCCGATGGACTTGAGTCCGGTCGAAAAATCCGCTCGTCTCTATGCTAGTCCGACGGACTAAAACCGACGCTAGGGCAGCTATTGGCTACTGGCTATGAACTTCCTTATTTTAGTCCGGTCGCACGTCATCACGTACAGTACGAATCCGTTGGACTTTGGTGTGATCATGTGTAGGCAAGTCCGTTGGTAGCCTGCCGAAAGTCCGTCGGATAGTCCGTCGGACCAGTCCGGTCGTAAAGTCCGCTCGTGTGTATGCTGCATTACTTTGTATCCTTTGAACCTGTTACACCTTTTGTTATATCTGTTCGATAAGTGCATAAATATACCTTTTGATCTTGTCAGAAATTTAGAACTCCGAACATGGGCACTGGTATATTGTACATGCTTCCTTTGTTTTTAATGAGTCCGATTGGTCTTCCCAGGTCTTATTTAGGAACTACAGATTAATTAGCCTTTATGTTGTGTAGAGCAGTGTTTCTCAATCTTTTTTTAGTCACGTTGCCCTTTAAAAGCATTTTGCAGTCTCAAGGCACCCGAGTCTAATGGCTCATTCACATATGAGGTGGGGGTTAAAACCATGCAGTTGAGCCATGTTTTTACCACCCCAACTGCTCCCCATTTAGCTGCAGATGCAGTGGCCGGGGTTGTAGATATGCTGCATCCTTGATGTCTTGCTTTGCGGCCATGGCAGTTTGACAGGAACTACTGCACTGCTGGGGGCCTTACTGCGCCACAACTGTATACATTGCATGTGGTTGCAACATAGAGGTGCTGCATTTAGAGTTAAAACAGGCGGTGTGGAGGTGATATAATACCACTTGTCAAATGCCTCTAAAAAGTGATCCCAGATTTTCAGAGGAGCAGCAGTCCTTGTGATATTGTAAATGAGCCCTAAAAAAGCAGTCCCACTAGCTTAAAAAAGCAGTTTGGATTCGTACAGGATTAGGGGTCAGGATTAAAAGTAACATACAGACATACATACATACACTCCTATAAACATACAAAAAAACACAGTCACTTCCAGTGCTAAGGGGCCTTCTGAAGTAAAGGGCAACAGGGAAAATGGTATCCCAAGACTTTCAATCCATCCACTGTAACCAATCAACGGACAGGCTGAGCGGCGAAGAGGATGTCGGGGGCGAGCGCGGGACTTTCGAAGGGTCAGGTAAGTAAAACGGGGGGGGGGGGGGGGGCTGGGGGTGGCGGTATTGTCGGATATTTTTTCACCTTAATGCATAGAATGCATTAAGGTGAAAAAAATTTTACCTTTACCGTCCCTTTAAAACAGGCGGTGTGGGGGTGATATAACACTACTTGTTAAATGCTTCTGAAAAGTGATCCTAGCTTTTCAGAGGAGCAGCAGTCCTTGTGATATTGTAAATGAGCCCTAAAAAAGACGTTTGGATTCGTACAGGATTAGGGGTCAGGATTAAAAGTCACATACACACATACATACATAAACTTGTGTGTGTGTGTGTGTGTGTGTACGTATATATAATATATGTATATACACACACGCACACATACATAAACTCACACACGCACATGCATATTGTACATACACACACATACATAGGGCCTTTTTAATAAATCCGTATTTACTCTACCTACACCTGTTCTTCTGGGTGAACTGTTTGTTTAGTCCTGAAATGTAGGGGGAGGCAGGGTAGGTCAGGACTCAGGAAGAAGCTTCCCCCATTCAGGGCTCTTGACTTTACTGTCAGTTCCTACTCTGCCAACATACAGTTCAGATCTCCACCAGTCTCAGCCCTATATACTATACAGGACTGAGACCGGCAGATCTCCATACTGTATGTGGGCAGAGTAGGAGCCAACAGTAACATGTAGAGCCTTCCTCAACTAGGATACCATTGCACCCCTGACTAACTCAGACGGCACTCAAGTTGAGAAAGGATGGTGTAGAATTAGGGTTGCCACTTTTTCTTTAAGTCTAACCAGAACACTTTAACGGCACACAGTACATTTTTTGTTTTTTAGTATACACTATAGGATTGTAATTTATAACAGACTTTCGGCACTCCAAAGAGAACATTAATGCGCGCATAGTGTCCCCTCACCCTCCTGTCAGGCCCTGTTCCAAGCCACATGCCTGTCTGAATAATGTCGACAGTCTGAGTTTTGAATCATGTGTCCGGGTTTCAGTCCAGCTGTAACCCGGACACATGATTCAAAACCCAGACTCTCCTGGTGAATCCCGAACAGGTGGCAACCCTATGTAGAATAGACTAGTGGGTGGGTCTGAGTAGTTCAACAAAAACAACACTCAGCCCAAAAAAATAGGCTGGAGTACATTACTGGCATGGTAATGGCTACTTTTCTCTACTTATAGGGTCTTATGTACTGCATATGTTTTGCTTTTGACCTGACATACACAATAAAGAAAAAGCGAAAGTTATACTGCACCACATTGACTAGTAAAACTGTCTGACCTGCATGGTGCTTTTCAGTACACACGTCTAGAAACCTGTGTGCAAAAACCTATTTAACATTATCTCAAACTCCACCTACTTCTAACATTTGCAAATATTTTCCTTTAGCGGTAACACTGAATGGAGTAAACATGACAGTAAGGCCCCTTTCACATGTTCCATCCAATGCATTTCTATGGGCAAACAGATGTAAATGTATGTTCTTCCATTTACATCCATTTCCATTGAGGTTGTATTCAAACACAATAAGACAGCTGACGGAGAGGTAAACCGCAGCGGTTTCCTCTCTGGCAGCTGTCCATTCTGACTGTGGTAGGGGCCACTGTGGTGAGCGATTCAGCGGATCACATAGCTCCCTTTTTTTTTTTTTAGCTGTACAGCACATGCTTAGATTCAAAGATTGTGGAGGTGATATGCGGTTCTGTACCACGTGCTGCGATACAATGCAGCATGTCTGCATTTTATCGCAGCTCCAGGCTGCATTGCATTGTGAATGGGACACGCAGAAAACAATTGTTTTCTGTGTGTCCTTTAGATGACGGGTGTTTTACAATGCAGTAAAATGCCTGTCACCGCACTTTGTGTGAATTCACCCTTAGGCAGGGCCAATCCTGGACGGGTGCACAGGGTGCACTGCTCCCAGGCGCCGCAAACTGAAGCAGAGGGGAGGCAGTCCTAGGACATGTGCTGTCTATTATAAGGGCTGATCCAGGAGGCAGGACTGATTCAAATAAAAGTTGTGTCACAGCGTGGGCGACCCCCTGCTCTGTGTGATGATCAGGCTGCATTGCTTGGGCAGTGGTCAGGCTGCATTGCTGGGCACTAGGGATGGGCCCATGGTTCGAGTCAAATGTAAATTCGACTCGAACATCGGGTGTTCATTTGTTCTAAAACTAACTGAACATATGGGGTGTTTGCGGGAAATTTGAGCATCATGGAACGCCCCATAATACACTGCGAGATCGCAGTGCATTACTGTATGATGATTGGCCAAAGCATGCACCTGGCCTGCATGCTTTGGCCAATCACAAAGCACTCTACTGAGAGAGCCATAATTGGCCAAAGGCAAAGTGCCTTTGGTCAATCATGGCTCAGGGGGACTAAGTCCATGCCCCGCACTATATAAGGCTGCTTACATAGCGGCCGTGTATAGTGTGTGGACGAAGATAGATTGAGCTAGATTAGGCAGACAGGTTAGTTAGTGGCAGTGTGTGTGTGTGTGTATATACATACACACACATATACATTATATATATATATATATATATTCTAGTATATACAGGGCTTTTTTCCGGTGCGTTCCGCTACCTCTGGCAAAGTTAGTGAGAGAGAACTTTTTCTCTTTCTCATTTACTTTACTAGGTCGCTATCCGCGGAGTAAGCTGGCAAGAATAAGGAATGTCTCTTGTTGCATATGGGCTGTCTATTGCTGGATATGGGCTGTCTATTGCTTGATAAGGGCTGTTTATTGCTGCATATGGGCTGTCTTTTGCTGGATAAGGAATGTCTCTTGCTGTATATGGGTTGTCTATTTCTGGATAAGGAATGTCTCTTGCTGCATATGGGCTGTCTATTGCTGGATATGGGCTGTCTATTGCTGGATAAGGAATGTCTCTTGCTGCATACGGGCTGTCTATTGCTGGATATGGGCTGTCTATTGCTGGGTAAGGACTGTCTCTTGCTGGATATGGGCTGTCTCTTGTTAGATATGGGCTGTCTCTTGCTGGATATGGGCCGTCTCTTGCTGGATATGGGCCGTCTCTTGCTGGATATGGGCCGTCTATTGCTGGATAAGGGCTGTCTATTGCTGGATAAGGGCTGTCTTTTGCTGGATAAGGGCTGTCTCTTGCTGCATATGGGCTTTCTATTGCCAGATAAGGGCTGTCTATTGCTGGATAAGGAATGTCTCTTGCTACATATGGGTTGTTTATTGCTGCATATGGGCTGTCTATTGCTGTGTATGGGCTGTCTATTGCTGGGTATGGGCTGTCTATTGCTGACTAAGGACTGTCTCTTGCTGGATATGGGCTGTCTATTGTTGGATATTGGCTGTCTCTTCCTGGATAAGGGCTGCCCCTTCTGGATATGGGCCATCTCTTGCTGGATATGGGCTGTCTCTTGCTGAATAAGGGCTGTCTATTGCTGGATAAAGGCTGTCTCTTGCTGAGTAAGGTCTGTCTCTTGCTGGATAAGGGCTGTCTCTTGCTAGATAAAGGCTGTCTCTTGCTGGATAAGGGCTGTCTCTTGCTGGATAAGGGCTGTCTGTTGCTGGATATGGGCTGTCTATTGCTGGATATGGGCTGTCTGCTGCTGGATTAGGGCTGTCTGTTGCTGGATTAGGGCTGTCTATTGCTGCATATGGGCTTTCTATTGCCAGATAAGGGCTGTCTATTGCTGGATAAGGAATGTCTCTTGCTACATATGGGTTGTCTATTGCTGCATATGGGCTGTCTATTGCTGGGTATGGGCTGTCTATTGCTGGGTATGGGCTGTCTATTGCTGACTAAGGACTGTCTCTTGCTGGATATGGGCTGTCTATTGTTGGATATGGGCTGTCTCTTCCTGGATAAGGGCTGCCTCTTGCTGGATAAGGGCTGCCTCTAGCTGGATTTGGGATATCTATTGCTGTATATGGGCTGTCTCTTGCTAGATAAGGGCCGTCTCTTTCCGGATATGGGCTGTCTCTTGCCGGATAAGGGCTGTCTCTTGCTGGATAAGGGCTGTCTCTTGCTGGATATGGGCTGTCTTTTGCTGGATATGGGCTGTCTTTTGCTGGATATGGGCTGTCTTTTGCTGGATATGGGCTGTCTTTTGCTGGATAAGGGCTGTCTATTGCTGGATAAGGAATATATCTTGCTGATAATGTCCTGTCTATTGCTGGATAAGGGCTGTCTATTGCTGCATATGGGCTGTCTATTGCTGGATATGGGCTGTCTATTGCTGGATAAGGGCTTTCTCTTGCTGGATAAGGGCTGTCTCTTGCTGGATAAGGGCTGTCTCTTGCTGGATAAGGCCTGTCTCTTGCTGGATAAGGGTTGTCTCTTGCTGGATATGGGCTGTCTTTTGCTGGATATGGGCTGTCTTTTGCTGGATATGGGCTGTCTATTGCTTGATAAGGGCTGTCTATTGCTGGATAAGGAATATATCTTGCTGAATATGTCATGTCTATTGCTGGATAAGGGCTGTCTATTGCTGGATAAGGGCTGTCTATTGCTGCATATGGGCTGTCTATTGCTGCATATGGGCTGTCTATTGCTGGATATGGGCTGTCGTTTTCTGGATATGGGCTGTCGTTTGCTGGATATGGGCTGTCTCTTGCTGGATAAGGGCTGTCTCTTGCTATCCAGGGCTGTCTCTTGCTGGATTTGGGATATCTCTTGCTGGTTTTGGGATGTCTATTGCTGGATATGGGCTGTCTCTTGCTGGATAAGAGCTGTCTCTTGCTGGATATGGGCTGTCTTTTGCTGGATATGGGCTGTCTTTTGCTGGATAAGGGCTGTCTATTGCTGGATAAGGAATATATCTTGCTGAATATGTCCTGTCTATTGCTGGATAAGGGCTGTCTATTGCTGGATATGGGCTGTCTATTGCTGGATATGGGCTGTCTATTGCTGGATATGGGCTGTCTATTGCTGGATATGGGCTGTCGTTTGCTGGATATGGACTGTCTCTTGCTGGATAAGGGCTGTCTCTTGCTATCCAGGGCTGTCTCTTGCTGGATTTGGGATATCTCTTGCTGGTTTTGGGATGTCTCTTGCTGGATAAGGCCTGTCTCTTGCTGGATAAGGGCTGTCTCTTGCTGGATAAGGGCTGTCTCTTGCTGAATATGGGCTTTCTATTGCCAGATAAGGGCTGTCTATTGCTGCATATGGGCTGTCTATTGCTGGATATGAGCTGTCTCTTGCTGTGTTTGGAATGTCTCTGGCTGGCTAAGGAATGTCTCTTGCTGGATATGGGGTGTGTCTTGCTGGATATGGGGTGTGTCTTTTGCTGCATATGGTGCTGTCTCTTTGCTGCATATGGTGCTGTCTCTTTGCTGCATATGGTGCTGTCTCTTTGCTGCATATGGTGCTGTCTCTTTGCTGAATATGGGTCTGTTGAAATTGTCTGCAAGTGCCTCTGAGCTTACTTTGGTAATTGCTGGATATTTCCAGTGTTTTGTAAATTTTACTACGTTGCTTTTGTATTAACAAATTCCATAGCGCCCCCCCCCCCCAAAAAAAAAAAATATATACTTGTTCCCTGTTCTCTAAAGGGGGCTGTGCTAAGGGTGGATAAAAGGGGGGTCCTAGGGGGTGGGTAGGGGCAGAGACCTAGGGGAGAAAGGTGAGTTCCTGCACCTTTTCTCTGAGAAAAAAAAAGCCCTGAGTATGTGTGTGTATGTGTATATATAGACTCTATATTCAGACAGTGCAGCCAGTGTATTTGATATATGTATAGAGTCTAGAATGTGTGTGTGTATATATATATATATATATATATATATATATATATATATATATATACTCTGCATTCAGTGTAGCCTATATATTCAGTGTACACTCTGTTCAGTCAATGTAGGCAGTGTAGTTTATATAACACAGTATATTGAAGGGAAACACAGCACCAAAACTTTAAAAAAAAAATGGCGCTGAGGCCCCCTCCAAAATCCATACCAGACCCTTATCCGAGCATGCAACCTGGCAGGCCGCAGGAAAAGGGGGGGACAAGAGAGCACCCCCCCTCCTGAACCATACGAGGCCACATGCCCTTAACATGGGGAGGGTGCTTGGGGTCCCCCCCAAGCACCTTGTCCCCATGTTGATAGTGACAAGGGCCTCATCCCCACAACCCTTGCCCGTTGGTTGTGGGGGTCTGTGGGCGGGGGCTTATCGGAATCTGGAAGCCCCCCTTTAACATTGTACCCCTACCCATTCACCAAAAAAGTGTCAAAAAAGTAAAAACAACAGCAGACAGTTTTTGACAATTCCTTTATTAAAAAAAAAAAAGTGTCTGCAATGTCCATCCATCTTTAATCACAGCGCAGCATGTCCTGAGAAAAGAGAAACGAAACGGAAAAACTCGAAACCGCCGACTGCAGCCTTTTCGCGGTGACAGCTGTTATATAGCCAACAGCTGGGCCACTCGGTGATGTAACCGGTGACCCCGTCCCTTCTGAGGGTCCAGCATAGGTTTTGGGGGGCCACTCCCCCTCCCTTTTTTTCTTGGCAAGGGGTCTCTTAAAACCCATACCAGACCTGACCATGCCCTTTTTTTTTAATTTCTCACTGACTGCTCCTTTCTTTACATTCTGCGGAATCCCCAGATGACAGCAGGGAAGAGTCATGGTTATGATGCCAGTACGCGGATTTATATACTGATGTAAACTGAACTGAAAACGGATGTAAAAACTGATGTAAACTGAATCCATTTTTTCTTTGAAAAAATGGGACTGGACTGATGATGCCCATGTGAAAAGAACCTTATTTGGGGTTTATTTTTAAAGAAAGATAAGGGCAATATGTTTGAGGAGGTTTACATCTCAACAGTAGGTAGGGCTGCTGAATTTCAGACCACCTTTGTTAGCAGCAGTAAATGTATGGTAGGTTGCCCTGAGACACAAAGTATGAATGTACAGTCCTTATAAAGAAAAAAAAAAACTCTACCTTGACTTAACGGTTTAGTACTTGTTGTCTTCTGGTCTTCAACTGTTTGCATAATTTTAAAGGCAAGTGTATAGTTCTTAGTGTGGCAAGGCAGCATGAAAGCAAAATGATAAGTTTTCAGAAAATATGTTTTTTATGCACAGTTGTAGCCAGTGGTGTATTTTGGTTTTGTGCTGCCCTAGGCAAGACTAAATTCCGGCGCCCCCATCTAAATTTGCCCCACCCCTCCTGTTAAAGATCCACCCCTTCATCTGGAAACTCCACCCCTTCCTCTTTAGGCTCCACCTCGTCCTATTAGCACTTCACCTGAAGAGTTGGTCAGAGACTGCAGACAACATACAGGAGAGGGTCAGAGAGTGCAGACATGATAAAGGAGAGGGTCAGAGAGTGCAGACATGATAAAGGAGAGGGTCAGAGAGTGCAGACATGATAAAGGAGATGGTCAGAGAGTGCAGACATGACTCCCTATGGTCATCAGCGTGAATAGAAAAGTCTCCAGCCATTCATTCATTGTAACCACAGTGGGGGAAGAGCTTAAGTTCTAAAACATGACAAGCAAGATAAGTTACAGCATCTTCTGTGACATAATCATTGTGCTTCTTCTTATAGTCATAATAATGCGCCGGTTACCATTACATCCCTGTGACCGTCCCCACCAGTGCACATAGAGACGAGCCCGCCCCCTCCCGAGCGCAGCCGAGGTGAGACGAGCCCGCCCCCTCCCGAGCGCAGCCGAGGTGAGACGAGCCCGCCCCCTCCCGAGCGCAGCCGAGGTGAGACGAGCCCGCCCCCTCCCGAGCGCAGCCGAGGTGAGACGAGCCCGCCCCCTCCCGAGCGCAGCCGAGGTGAGACGAGCCCGCCCCCTCCCGAGCGCAGCCGAGGTGAGACGAGCCCCCCCCTCCCGAGCGCAGCCGAGGTGAGACGAGCCCGCCCCCTCCCGAGCGCAGCCGAGGTGAGACGAGCCCGCCCCCTCCCGAACGCAGCCGAGGTGAGACGAGCCCGCCCCCTCCCGAACGCAGCCGAGGTGAGACGAGCCCGCCCCCTCCCGAACGCAGCCGAGGTGAGACGAGCCCGCCCCCTCCCGAACGCAGCCGAGGTGGGACGAGCCCGCCCCCTCCCGAACGCAGCCGAGGTGAGACGAGCCCGCCCCCTCCCGAACGCAGCCGAGGTGAGACGAGCCCGCCCCCTCCCGAACGCAGCCGAGGTGAGACGAGCCCGCCCCCTCCCGAACGCAGCCGAGGTGAGACGAGCCCGCCCCCTCCCGAACGCAGCCGAGGTGAGACGAGCCCGCCCCCTCCCGAACGCAGCCGAGGTGGGACGAGCCCGCCCCCTCCCGAACGCAGCCGAGGTGAGACGAGCCCGCCCCCTCCCGAACGCAGCCGAGGTGAGACGAGCCCGCCCCCTCCCGAACGCAGCCGAGGTGAGACGAGCCCGCCCCCTCCCGAACGCAGCCGAGGTGAGTCGAGCCCGCCCCCTCCCGAACGCAGCCGAGGTGAGACGAGCCCGCCCCCTCCCGAACGCAGCCGAGGTGAGACGAGCCCGCCCCCTCCCGAACGCAGCCGAGGTGAGACGAGCCCGCCCCCTCCCGAACGCAGCCGAGGTGAGACGAGCCCGCCCCCTCCCGAACGCAGCCGAGGTGAGACGAGCCCGCCCCCTCCCGAACGCAACCGAGGTGAGACGAGCCCGCCCCCTCCCGAACGCAGCCGAGGTGAGACGAGCCCGCCCCCTCCCGAACGCAGCCGAGGTGAGTCGAGCCCGCCCCCTCCCGAACGCAGCCGAGGTGAGTCCGCCCCCTCCCGAACGCAGCCGAGGTGAGTCCGCCCCCACCCCCTCCCGAACGCAGCCGAGGTGAGTCCGCCCCCGCCCCCTCCCGAACGCAGCCGAGGTGAGTCCGCCCCCTCCCGAGCACAGCCAAGGTAAGCGGAGACTGCCCCCTCCCAAGCGAGGACCGCCCCCCCGGCCGAGCACAGCCGAGGTGTACCTCTGCTCAAACCCAGCCGAACGCAGAATGCACCCGTCCTGCGCATCGCCGAGACAGCCGCCAGGGGCTGTTTTTGTGCAGGAGACTGGAGGAGGTGGGGGGGCTTTTGTTTATGCGGGGTGGGGGCGGCCTTTTGCCGCCTCCCTGCAAAGTGCTGCCCTAGGCCTGGGCCTTGTCGGCCTAGGCTAAGACACAGCACTGGTTGTAGCACAAGCACTACTATGCTTGTAGTGTTGGTCTTTCTTTTTTTCTTTGTACTGCCATTCATTCCCTGACTAAAATGGCAGTACCGGCTATACTGGTGATGGTGATTGCCTCTTAGGCATACCTCCCAAATTTTTGAGATAGGAACGAGGGACAGCTATTAGCAAAACGTATGAAGGCAGAGGACACACCCCTTGTCACGCCCCCTTAAAGGAGAATTATACAAAAAAATGACTAGTTAAATCCACAGGTGCTTTTTTTTACCACTACTATTACTTTATACTGGTTTTTGAAATTTACAAATGCAGCAATTTAGAAATTGGATGAAAGGCTTACCACTGGGAAACACTTTTTGAAAGATTAAAAAGTGCATTTTATTTACAATTATATAGATCAGACCAAAATGAGGAACAGAGGGACTTTGTTCCAAATCAATGACAGTCCCTCAAAATCAGGAACAGTTGGGAGCTATGCCTTAGGTGGTGGTCTTGTTCTGCACTATCCAGACATAATGCCATTCATTGTTGCTCTGCGTCAGCTGTAGTGTTCATTATTCTCATTGTGAGTTTAGTCAGTGTTTAGTAGTGATCCCTGTTTCTGTTTGATGTTACGTTTACTGGGTCTAGGTGGGTGGTCACTCCCTGGCTGTAGTGAACACTTGCTGCTCACTCCCCACACTACCCCCTGCTCTGATTTGCATAACAAATCTCTAATACAAAAAAATGTCATGAAGCAAGAGGAAGCATTGGAGTGAGTGGCTTGGTTACTAGTACACACATATTATTTCACAAGAGCCAACTCTGATTTCTGTTTGCCATGGTTCTAAGCCCAACATTTGAGCCCTATATATACTCCTTTACTGTAATATTTTATTGCAGTGCAATGAAACCTTACTTTGACCTTTGTGGTGTAGTTTTCATAGATTGGTTTGGTACAGTGCAGAGTTGGACCTGAAATACCTATAGTGTATATCTCCCTAAAAAATTAATTGCAATTACAAAAATTACAAATAGCCATTCTTTCATTTCTCCTGGTTCCATCTAATTCCCCCATTTCAACTGTAAGTCTCTTCTACCTCCACACAAGCCTCAGATGCAGCACAGACCCAAGTCTCAATTTTTAAGATATCATGTATTTAAAGTGCACTATCCTTATCCTGTTCCTGCAGTGGCAATATATTTATTGACATATTATTATAGGCACGTAAGTGTAATTTGTTTTCTAAAACAAAAGTTAAAAACATGTCAATACAAATGTTCATTTTCTTTCCTTTTTAGTTCATCAGCCTAGCAATGAACATCTAATGAGAATCGTGGATCAGCAAAAATACTTGAATAATGCTTAATGCTATATGTGTTCTTCACTTTAGTTATTCATATAGAAATGGGTCAGATTACTAATTCTGTATACATTTAAAAGTATTTAGGTGTATAACATCTTTGTAACCCCTTATTAATAAACAAATATGGCATAAAGAGCAGCATCCTGGTATTTTTTCATATTTATTATTAATATTTATTGTTTTCTGTTTTAGGCCTGGTTCACACTAGTGGATCACAGAGAATCACATGACAATGGAAATCACATTGATTTCAGTGGTGCCCATTCCTATCAATGCAATATAACTGTGATGCCACTTTGAGAAAGATACTGGCGCTACTTTGGTGCGATGCAGTATTATTTTCTGCCCTATAGACTTCAGTGGAAATGCACATTGCTCACATTTTGTGTTTGTTGTTAATAGCCCTCTGGCGTCCTAACAACTCAAAGTACCTGATATGGATTTTTTTCACAGACAACTGAGAAAAGCAGAGGTGAGTCATTGTTGTTGATAGGACAACAGTGGGTGTTGGCTCCTTAACCCCTTCAGATCCATGCTATAGCCGAATGACGGCTACAGCTCAGACCTACTTTGCCGGGAGGCCGTCAATAGACATCCTCCCCTTTGCACGTTTCCCGCATGCCCCCTGCAGGGCACGCGCGGAGCATGCTGTGGTCACCGAGTCAACGAGACTCGGGTGATCATAGATCAGAGTAAAGGGCCGATCCCAGTCCCTTACCACATGATCAGCTGTCAGCAAATGACAGCTGATTACGTGATGTAAACAAAAGATCAAGTAATAGCTTTTTCTTCTCCTCAAGCTGACAGCGCAAGGAGAAAAAAAAAAAGCCAATTACTGGCTTTTCTTTGCAAGGGACATCGGTCTTGAAAAGGAAGATGCACAGCTATCTCATCTGTGCCACTAGTGCCGCCTGCCAGTGCCTACAGTGCCACGAATCAGTGCATAACAGTGCCAGCAATCAGTGCCACCTATCAATGCCCATGAGTGCCACCTATCAGTGCCTACCAGTGGTGCCAATCACTGCCTCATCAGTGCCACCTAGCAGTGCTGCCTGTGTCACCTACCAGTGCTGATCAGTGCCCATCACTGCCACCCATCAGAGCCCATCACTGCCACCTATCAGTGCCACCCATCAGTGCCACCTCTCAGTGTCCAATGCCACCTAGCAGTGCCCACCAGTGCCACCTCATCCGTGCCCACCAGTGCCGCCTATCAGTGCCACCTTATCGGTGCCCATCAATGCAGCCTGATCAGCGTACATTAATGAAGGAGAAAAATTACCAGTTTGCAAAATGTTATAACAAAATACAAAACAGTTTTGTAGTTTTTTTTTTTTTAAATTCGGCCTTTTATTTTTTTAACAAAGAATAAAAAGCCCAGAGGTGATCAAATACCACCAAAAGAAAGCTCTATTTACGGGAAAAAGATGCTAAAAATTTCATTTGGGTGCAGTGTTGTATGACCGTGCAATTGTCGTTCAAAGAGTGACAGCGCTGAAAGCTGAAAATTGGTCTGGGCAGGAGGGGGTTTAAGTGCCCAGTAAGCAAGTGGTTAACAATCAATGATTCATCCCTGCTGACTGATCAAATTACATCAAAAAATTAATTCAAACGCAATCAAGTTGCACTACTTAATCACACTGAAAATCGGATTAAAAAGCAGCTGCACTAGTGTGAACCTAGCCTCAATGTTTTTATTGTTATGACAATAATAGATCCGGTAAAGCTTTACTCTTAAGCTCAGGTTTACTTGTAGTTTCACACATTTACATACTTTTAGTATGTCAGGTATAATTGTATTTTTATTGAAAAAAATTTTCAAGGAAAAACAAGATGTCAATATGAACAGACAATGTTAAATGTGTAAAATAATGCAAAACAATTAATATAAAATATCCACATATATAGAATACAAGTGTAATCTACAAGTAAATGTAGGAGTGAGAATAACTCGTATGTAAAATAAATGAAAGAATAGAGGTCATATGTAAATAATACCATCAACTAAAAATAATACTGGAAAAAACGGGTAATGTTAGAAGAAATTATATAATAAACAATTCAGAGAAGAAAAAGGGTTGGGCTTTCATGATACTGTAGCCGGCAGGGGAATCCCAAATTCCGACTGGTCCCACGAATTCCAGATTTTATTAAATTGAGGGACACTGTCATGGACAGAAGCCGTCAAGTATTCCATTCTGCAGATATCAGCTATAAATTGGAATAATCTGGATCTTGAGGGAGTGGTGTTGGAGAGCCAACATAAGGGGATCAATCTTAGTAGCTAAAAGGATATATGAGATCAATCTAATACCATGCTTTGTAATAGCCGAGAAAGGGAGGCCCAATAAGTAATGTAAGGGATCTAGTGGAAGGGATACATCTACCACCTTCTGAATAAACAACATCGCTTCCTGCCAAAGGGGTTGGATCATAATACATTGCCAAAAAATATGAAACAGGGTTCCCACTTCCTGACCACAACGCCAACATTTATCTGCAGTCGAGGGATCATATTTGTGAATGACTTCAGGAGTTTTATACCAAAACATAAGTACTTTAATAGAAGTCTCCCTCTGCAAGATGCATTTTGAGGATTTAAAAGTAGAAGACCATATCTTGTCCCATAGCTGGGAGCGTATGGGTCTACAAAGCTATTGAGCCCATTTCTTCATATATAAGTGAGTGACCTCAGTAAGAGGAGTTGACTCGTGGAGGATCCGATGGATAGAGGATACTAAATGTAATTGGTGGGGTCCCTGAGTACACAAATATTCAAAAGGGGTGGGTTTGTCTGAGGTCAGTGTCAGAGACAGGGAATGGAAAAAATGTCTAATTTGTAGATAGAAATAAAACAGATGAGAGGGGATATCAAACTTCTCACGGATGATGTCAAAAGAGTGCAATCGACGAGAAATCCGGTTCACAAGATTACGAACTGGGAACAGAGAAGCATTCATCCATGGAAAGATGTGTCCTAGGGATAAACTATCAGGGATGGATGGATTAAATAGTTCATTCATCAGGGGGGGACAGTTTAATGTGAGGGTAAACTTTTCCCTACATTTATACCATATGGATAGGGAGAAGTTCATAGGAGCTGTACATTGACGTCTAAAAATAGGGCCCGTGTGTTGTGAGGGAGACCAGATCAGGGAGCATGGGTGTACCGGATACAAAGTCCCTCTCTCTATATCTGACCAATGACTGGGGGTGTGCAAGCTGGACCAAGAAGCAATAACTCTTAAGTGGGTTGCATAATAGTATTTTATAATGTCCAGGGCACCCAATCCTCCTCTAGATCTAAGGGCGAAAACCACCAAGCTCACAATGCGGTGAGGCCTACCGTTCCATATGAATTTTTTTAAAAGCTCCTTTGGATGGCTTTAAGTTAAGAGAGGGGAATAGCCACGGGTAATGTTTCAAAATAATATAACAGCCTGGGTAGAATGGACATCTTTAATACATTTATTCTACCTAAAAGGGAGAGAAGGTACTTAGTCCAGCCTTGCAAGGATTTGTTGTTGTCTAAAATTAGAGGGGGGAAGTTTACAGAGTAGAGGATTGAGTAAGTTGGGGTAAGATGGACCCCCAAGTATTTGAGGGAGGTGGAACACCATTTATAAGGATCAGATTGCATCAATTGAGATAGGAGGAGGGGGGGGGGGATGTTCAAAGGAAGGGCCTCAGTTTTTGTAGTGTTAACTTTGTAACCAGATATGGCACCAAAAGAGGAGAGAAGATTATGCAATGAGGGAAGGGACAACAATGGTTGGGTAATAGTTAACAGAATATCATCCACAAATAGTGATAATTTGTATTCCCTCTGTCACATCACCACCCCAGGAATATCTGGATGTAGACGGATAGACTCACCCAGGGGGTTTGAGGCATAATATGAAGAGTAATGGGGATAAAGGGCACCCCTGACGAGTGCCATTACTCATGGGGAAGCAAGGCGACAGAAAGGAAGACATCTGGACTTGTGCCATTACTTGGGAGTATAATGCCTGTAGTGCTATTAGAAAGGGACCTCTGAAATTGAACGTAAGTAGAGTTGCAAACATATAAGGCCAGCTCAGCCTATCAAAGGCTTTTTGAGCATCAAGACTTAAAACTAGAGCTTGACGTGAGGATCTGTTCAGAAGATCGATCAAGTCTTTGGTGCGTTCGGTGTTATCCCCTGCTTGCCTAGTCGGGACAAAACCTACCTGGTCTTTGTTAATCAGTTTTGGAATGTATTTAGAGAGTCTAGAAGCCAGTATCTTAATTAAAATTTTACAGTCTGAGTTTAAGAGAGCTATAGGTCTGTAATTGTCGGGAAGGGAGGGATCCTTTCCCGGTTTAGGTATAACGGAGATATAGGAATGTGAAAAGTGAAAGTGCAGGGATTGACCTTTGAGGAAGGTACTGTATAAAGTCAGTAAATGAGGAGATAAGATGTCAAAGAAAGTCTTATAGTAAATGTAGGGGAGGCCATCTGGGCCAGGGGATTTATGAAGTGGGAGGTCCTTAATTGTGCTGAGAAGTTCCTCAGCAGTTTTAGGAGCATTCAGATCGGCCAGATCAGAGGTAGACAGTTTTGGAAGACTAAGACCTTCAAAAAAGGCATCAAATTTTTCTTTAGTGAAATTAAAATGATTTTCGGGTTGTAGACATTTATATAGTTTGCGGTAGAAGGAACTGAAAATTTTAGACATTTCAAGAGGGCAGTGGGTTCTGGTTTCATCATCCTTTAAGAGGAAATCAGGAAAAGAGTTGAAGGGGCGAGGGCGTAACTTGTTTACTAACATCCTGTGGGGTTTATTTGAAAACTCGTAAAATTTTTGTTTTACCCAGAGTAAAGATTTAGTTGCCCTACGGAGGTGTAAGGATTTCATCTGTTCTCTGAGGGATGTAACCTTACGAAGTTTTGACACTGTGGGTTTGCACAGTAGCTGACGTTCTGCTATCCTCAAGGTAAAATCAAAGTCTGACAGGGAGTATCATAAATGGGTGTGCCACATCCCTGATAAATCGTGGAAGAGGAAGAAATGCCCCTATAAGTGGGACTTTAAAGGCACTACCGCATGTAAGAAAATGTAGAAAGATAAATATAGAAAATTTATTTCAAAAAAGGCATCACAAAACATGAAATATACATATCAAAATTGGACACAGTGATACATGAATGTGGATATATTAAAAAACCGTCAATGAAAGAACATGCAGTTTCCCTGAACCAGACGCGTTTCGGAAAATCTTTCCTTCATCAGGGTTCACAGAGAGAAATTTACATCTGGAATTGCAGAATACAAAACAATCAGCACACAACAACATCATAAGATATTCTTAAAGTGTTATCACAAATGAGATGCACTTATATTTTATTATAACACATTATATTCATTTACATTGCACAGAGATATCCACATGATTAAAAGAAAGGAATTTTCATGACCCCACGACTGGCCCAACTGGCGTGACATCCACTAGCTGACCATGGAACACTAAGCTTGAATCAAGAATCCCAGGAAGTGTTGAAAAACACTGCACCCCAAATAGGGGTGGGGTGCCTGTGTGCACGCACACAGGCACCCCACCCCTATTTGGTGTAAGTAAACAGGTAAAGGCAATAGAAATACATTGAACTTATATTGGCCTAAGATATAACTGACATATAAAAAGATATGCGCATTAGTTATAGGAACATAGCGAGAAGGACAAACCCGGCGGATCTGAAAAATGATCCAATATACCTCATAGAAAAAGAAAAAAAAAAAAAAAAGGGAAAAACCTTAGAAAAAAGGGAGGAGGAGAAAAATGGTGACCTCATCCAGCTATACTGACATATGAGCTTAGACTCAAGAAACCAAAAATATGGGTGAGTGGATAAAAACATTGAACCAAAAAAGAAAAAAAACAACAATTGAAAGCCCAAGACACTGTTGTGTCTCAAGAGGCCCTGAACCATACCACAGGCCAAGTAGGGACACCTGCGGACCTCTAGCAGGGAACTCAGGGGGAGAGGGGTAGGGAGACCGTCCACTCTCCTTAAAAAGGAATAACAAAACTTAGCAGAGGCTATAAAAAAAATTCAGCAAAAGAAGGAAAATAAAATGTCAGAAAAAATTGTATTATAAGCAATAATAGTAGTAATAATAGTACCCCATGGGAATGGGATGGTAGTGCCCCTGAAAACGGACCAGGGTAACACTTAAAACCTGAAGTCCAGAACTCAGCACTGAATTTCCCGTGGACTGGAAGGAACAAAAAGGCAAATGAGAATCATAGAGTCCTATCCAGGGACATCAAGGAGGTTGCTTGGCGGATCTTGAACGTTGGGGAGTAGAAAAGTGCTTCTTTGGTTGTCCTCTGACTGGGGTCCAAAGGCGACTGGGTGTAGACGGAGGGGGATGAGCTGGTGGTGGTGCAGCTTGTAGCTCATCATCAGGCCATAGAGGGAGATTAAGATTTTTCATGAAGGCATCTCCTTCCTGGAGATCTCGTAGGCTATGTTGGACGCCATCTTTAGACACTATGAGGCAAAAAGGAAACCCCCAATAGTATGGGAACCTATGTTGTTGCAGGTGGGCTGTTATTGGGCAAAGATTCCACCGTTTTGCCAGGGTGATAGGGAACAGGTCGCTAAAAATTTGTAGCTTGGCTCCTTTATAGGTAATATTTGATTTATTACGTGTGGCCATGTTCAGGGCTTCCTTGCTATCATAAAAATAAAACCTGACAATGACATCCCTGGGTCTAGCTCCAGCGGGAGGTTTCGGGCCCAGAGAGCGATGGACCCTGTCAAGGCGCCAGTCCACATCCTCCACCGTGGGGGCCAAGGTGTTGAAGAGACCCAAAAGGTATGGGCGCAAGGAGGAGTCTCCCCAAGGTTCTGGCGTCTCTCTCTATTTTCCAGATCCTCCTGTTGCAATTGTAACTGGGTAACAGAATGTCTAAGGTTGTAATTTTCCTCCTCCATGGCCTGAACATAGTTCACCATTTCATCAAATTTTTGTTCCAAGGCGTCCGTACGCTCTCCAATATGGCTTATTTCCCCCCTTAGCTCTGTGGAGATTTTACTCACCTCTATCACAATGTTCCTAGTGATTTGTTGAAGAAGAAGCTGAAGTTTGGCATCTAATTTCTCATCCAGGATATCCGGGGTTAAAACCACATGGGAGGGTGGGAGGACAGGGCCCAGAGTATGTCCTGTAGTCATAGGGGGGTTGCCTGCATCTTCCGTCCCCAGAAGTGGATTCATTGCAGCAAAGGGATCAGCAGGGGAACTTGAGGCCGAGGATTGCGGTCTAGTGATGTAGTGGTCCATGCCTGGGCCCGCTCGTGGTCCGAATACCAGGTTATTAAACAAGTAAAAAGGCGCAATGTGCAGATACCTCAAGGCGTAATACCCAATGGTCCAAGGGCATGGAAGTATGTACATATGTGTACACTAGTAGTGTAAAACCACTACGTCAGTCAGGGCAGCCACCAAGAAACCAAAAGCGAGTTCCAATAAGCTGAGAAAAGACAAGGAATAGGGGCGCCTCTGAGAATATATCATAAAACAATTTTATTACAATCACAATATCCACTCACATGAAATAAAAAGGAGTCGTGTACAGGAACATGATCAGGGCTGGGGAGATGATGCTGTAGGACTGTAGCCAGCAGCAGTGTAGCTGATATACAATCAGGTCCAGGCAGGAAAGGGTGCAGATGGCTGAGCACAAACACAGTCTGATGAAATTCAGTGTTCCTGGTAGGTAGTGACTGCAGTCAGGTGAAGAGGGGGAGATCTCCCATGGATAGCCTTGTCAGTATTTGACTGATCTCCCCCTCTTCACCATCCTTTACATATAGGCAAGTCTATAATAAGGCTTACCTATAGGTACAGTAAATATCTCCTAAACATGTACAGTTTAGAAGATATTTACATTACATGGAGCCAGTGACATCTCTGGCGCATGCGCTCTGAAGGAACGGCCACCGATGCTGTTCCTTTAGAACCCTGTGCCATAAACGGTGGCTCCCGTGCGCATGTATGGGAGTGACTTCATAATGGCTCAGGCCAGTCACAGAGCCTGCGAATCCGGAAGCAAGATGAGTAAAAATGAGAGCGCCTTCTGAGCTTACTTCTGGGTGCGGAAGGGTTTGTTTTAAGGTAAGTTTAACATTATGTGCTAGTATGCGATCCATACTAGCAGATTATACCTTTACCTTGCAGGGGAAAAAAAAAAGTCCAGCAGTATACAACCGCTTTAAATTATGCAATTACATTTAAATTGAAACACTAAGGTGAAGAAGGAAGCACAACATTGTATTTTATTGTAATATTTACAGTGTTTATACTGGTTATGGAAGAGGGAAAAAAGGGAGGGAGGAGAGAGAAGATGGAAGGGGTAGGAGAGAGAACTGGGGGGACGGGGTAGAGGAGAGGAGAGAGAGAGAAGGGGGGGGGGCAGGGGGAAGGGAGAGAGAAGTGGAATACAGAATACATCAGAAAGTACAGAGAGACTAAAGAGAGGAGCATTGTAGTAAAATGTCTCTTCCTGTGTACATTCTCCACATTACCTTCACCTGAATGCATTCTTCTGCTTCTCTTACTCATTTGTCCTCCTTCTCTGCCCCCTCCCCCGTCCCCACAGCAGCTCTCTCTTTCTCCAGGCTCCAGCACTCTGTTTTTCTCAATCAAAGGGGGGGGCTTGAGAAAGGGGCGGGTTACAGCAGCGCCCATTGGCTCAGTAAGCAGCAGGAGGATCAGCTCCTGCTGTTAACTCTTTATTGTCCTGTGGCAGCCGTTCCTATAATATGAGGTTGCTGGTTCCTTTCTGCTGCTTCTATATAGTCAATGACAGGACAGTAGGGGTGAAGCTGCAGGGCGCTTCTATACACACACAGAGCCACTGGGAGAGAAGAGCTGCAGTGTCAGGACTGTGAAGATGGAGAGCACAGCGCACCTCCCGGCTCCTTTCAACTCTCCTGCATGGCAGCCTATTTTGCAAATAACCTAGGGGGACACTACTGCTTAAACGCCTCTCTCCCTTTGATTCTTGTGCATGTTGGAGAAGATGCAGGGAGGAGGTGGGCGGAGATAAGCAGTGGGCGCGGAGAAGGAAGTTAAATATCTGCTCTGAATACTGATCTCTGCCTCTCTCCATGACGTCACTGGTTGTTAGACGGCAGGCGGGCCGTGCCTAGCAACCAGTTTGGGCAGTGGGCCAGGGGCCAGTGGTGACTGGCCAGGATCTCACCCCAGGCTGACAATGAGTAACAGTGGCGATATCAGGGCCATTTTAATTAGAGATCTCTGCAAGTGCCTTGCTGCCCAGCCACTCAGGAGCGCCCCCTTCATATGGCGCCCATGGCACTTGCCATATCTGCCATACCCTGGATACGCCGCTGGTTGCTGGCCAACCTTGCCCATGGGGTGCCCGTGGACTAGTGTGGTCAATCGGGCTTACTCCTGGGTCTAATGTAAGCTTTTGTTGCTGAGCGGAGGTCGCGGAGAGCGGACGGTTCCCGGAGCTCTCTCAGATCACGTCCGCCATGCCAGAAAGCCGCTCATGCGCCCTGTTAGTATGTCAGGTAATGAATGCACAGGCCAAGGCCATGGGCCTTTCCTGCTCACAAACCACAAACTTCTCAGGGATAGCTTGCAGAGTCCTCTTCTTAAGGGCCTGACAGTGACAGCCTGGATCACTGTCCCCTGCTTGAGTCTATGCTACTCAGAGTTTACTCTAGCCTCCTCTGGTGGGGTTCCTTCTTGTATACTAACCAGTGAGAAATATTTTGTAGCTCTGTCTCATTTTTTCTCTTGAAAACTCTTTATTTAATTATTTAACATTTTTTACAACAAAGTTGGTCCAATTCCAGCCAACGACAACAGAGATTTAGGATCAGGCATAAGGAAGAGGGAGAAGGGGTAAGGAACAGAAAGAAAAAAAAAAGGGGGTGCCTACATTTCTCCTCAGTGCTCTTGAGTCCTCCCGTGAGATTTTCCATATGGTGAATTTCAGCAATTTTACCACAAAGCAGGGGAGGGGGGGAGTTTCCTGTTTCCAAGTCCTAGCAGCATTTATCAAGTGGATCAATATAGTCTACTTGTAGCATGTCCTGGACAGGTGAGATGCGTATAACAAATATTTGGCCAGCTCTGCACACAGAACAAAGTCAGTCAGCTGTTTAACCACTTCTTGATCATGCTATAGCCGAAAGATGGCTACAACGTGGTCGTCTGGTTCTAGTAGGGTGTTTATGTATATCCTCCCAGAACCACACCTCCTGCAGGCCCACTGGGGCACGCAGCTGGTGTGCTCTGTGATCACTGTGTCCTTCAGACACAGCTAATTACAGATCGGGGTAAAGGGCCAATCACAGTAGCGCTTTACCATTGCATCAGCTGTGTCCAATCACAGATGATCACATGTAAACACACTTGATGATTATCGGCATTCTGCTCCTCACGTCCTGTTACAGCGTGAGGAGAGGAGAGCCGGTAACCAACAATTGTGACAGGGGACTTTTACACTGATAATCAGGGCACTGATCATCAGTGTCCCGATAATCAATGCCCATTAGTGCTGTCTATCAGAGCTGCCTATCAGTGCCCATCAATGCTGCCTATCAGTGCCTCCTCATCAGTGCTGCCTACAAGCGCCCATCAGTGTCCATCAGTGCCGTCTTCAGTGCTGCCTATTAGTGCCCATCAATACTGCAATATCAATGTCGCGTTTTATTGCAGCCTTATCAGTGCCTCCTCATCAGTGCCACCTCTGTCAGTGCCCATCAGGGTGGCCTATCAGTGCAGCCTTATCAACGCACATCAGTGAGGGAGAAAAATTACTTATTTGCAAAATTTTATAACAGAAGCTAAAAAATAATCCCTACACATGTGTTATACACAGAAAGGGGTCAAGAAGAGATTTGGGGCGTCTGATTTGTGGTAGTTAATTTTGAAATTAGAAAGATCCCTCCAAAAAAAGTGCAGTTCTCTCAGGGGGTTCGGGAAAGTCACAGTGGGCAAGGGGACAAAGAAGAGAAGGTCGTCTGCATAGGAGGCAACAATATGAGTGATGTGACTCACAGGAAGACCCTTAATGTCTGGATTCTGCTAGACATACCTGAGAAAGGGCTGTGTTAAAATAGTGTCAAAATAAACACGATTGGCCCACACAGCTGCCGACACATATGGTTGCTGACTCTGATTTGTTGCAAGGTTGACCTTAGGAAGTGCCAGTTCACCCAATCAAATGCCTTTTCAGCATCAGTAGAGAGGAGGCAAAGTGGATTTTGGAAGTCAGGACACTCGCCCCTTTCATTTTAGAGCAAAGATTTGGGCTGTGGTACGCCAAAGGGAACCAAAAATGTAAAAGTCTAGGGCATTGTCAGTCTGAAAGTTTGTTTCTTTGTACTATTTAGGCCTCGGGCATTCAAAGTCACAAATTTACAGAGAGGCACTAGGAAAAATTATGTATAAGAGACTCCAAGAATGGGTGAAAGGACCAAGACAGTAGATCAACCCCGGGCCGTGCGATTAGACTCTGGTGCTTTGGGAGAAGATTTAAAAAAAAAAAAAAAAAGGGGGATTATAAGGTTTGGGAGATGGATAGAAGAAAAAAGAAGGTAGGAAAGGGGCAGGAAGAGTAAGCAGAGGGTAGCTATCGTAGGAAAGGTATATTGGAGAAGAAAGAAATGGGGCAAGGGAACTCTTACCCTACTACACACAAAAAAAGCTAATAAAGGGGCTCAAAACGAGCCTGGTGTCCCATCCCTCAAAACAAAAAAAAAAAAAAAGGAGGTGAAAAGATAACAAAACCGCAGATAAGTTCTCCTAAAAATAGGGAAGCACACAGGACCCTTTATGAAGTAGGTAAGAGGAGTGTTCCTCTTAATGGTGATCACCAAAACACTCGCCAGATAAGATGACTAAAAAACAGATTGAAAAAACAGTAAGAATAGACCCCCTCCACCGCTGATCCCAGAAGAAATGCTGGGGTGCACAATAACCTAGAGTCAAGGAGGGGGGGGGACAGCAGCAAGGCTTCATGTAAGGGTCATCTCCCCAACTCCAGCAGGGCAATAAAAGAATGTTACAGAGCAGTGACCCGCATCCCTCCCTCAGCACCCCCAGCAACAGAAAGGGAGGGGGTCCCAGGTCAATCCAATAGGGAAGGGGAACTAATGCTAGTGTGGAAAACAGAAAACCAAAGCTGGAGAGTATTTCAGGGAAACAAACTGAGAAATATGAGAAATGGTACTGTAGTAGAGGCCCCCACAGTGCAAGGACGGAGGACCACAACAGGTCAATAGCACTGCCAAGGAGCATATGATATTGGTAGGCACCCAATCCCCTTGGCAAGCACTGCCCCACCAGGCTGCTGGATCATCTCTAGGCAGCCTGGTGACCCTGGCGACCCCGCCTAAAATGCAATAGAGGCACACATCACGGGATGTGATGGATAAGGATCTGGTATTGCTGAATCTTGACTTTTTTCTTCACATGACTGGGCTATTAATATTCTTGGCTATGCTCTCTTTCGAAATGACAGGGTAAAATGGAGGGGTGGTGGTGTCTGTCAATATGTGAGAAGTGATCTCAAAGCGAGTGTGAAAAAGGACCTACTTGATGTAAAGTGTGATGAGTCTGAAACAGTATGGGTGGAACTGTACATGGGTGTGCGTACTACAAAGGTTATCATTGGAGTTTGTTATAGACCTCCCAGTGTTAATGAGGAGGTGGAGACTCAGCTCCTTGCACAGAGAGAAATGGCAGCAAGGGCTGGGACAGTGATAATAGGGGATTTTAACTACCTGAAAATTGACTGGAGTAATGACACTGCTGGACAAAAATTTATAAACCTAAGACAATTTTATGGTCCAGTTTATTGAGGCTCCAACTAGGAATGATGCTCTGCTGGACCTGGTGATCTCAAACCATGCAGTTTTTTTTACCAATGTTCATATAAAAGAACATTTGGGTAGCAGTGACCATAACATGATTTAATTTAATGTTAGCAGTAAGCAAAAAGCTCATACTGGAAATATAAATACACTTAACTTTAAGAGAGCTAATTTTCCAAGGATAAGGGCTGCTTATCCAAGGATAAGGGATACGACTTAGACTGGGAGGGAATATTGGCATTGATGAACAGAAATGGTTATTCTTCAAAAAGACTGTATGCGAACTCACTGCAAAGTATATTCCCATGGGCAATAAATTTAAAAGGCTAAAAACAAAACCTATGTGGCTCATGCCCAAAGTTAAAAAAGCTATAAATAAGAAAAGAGCTTTTAAAAAATATAAAAATGAAGGAACACTATCATCGTTTAAATGTTACAAAAAAAAAAAAAAAAAAAGGAATATGTAAAAAGGAAATCAAGGACGCAAAAATTCAAAGCGAAGGACAGATTGCAAAAGATAGGACAAACCCCCAAAAATTCTTCAAATATATTAATAGTAAAAAGGTCAGGTCGGAGAATGTAGGCCCTTTACAAAATAATCTGGAGTGGGTGACTGTCAGAAACCATGAACCAGACCGAGACAGAAATACAGTAAAATCGCACTTGTTTACTAATAAAAATAAAAAAGGTAAATAGAGTAAGCGTAGTCAAAGCATAGCCAGAGTCCAGTAACCAGATCGGGTAATCAGCCAGGCCAGAAGTCAGGGATCCAAGTAGAGGAACAGCAAGCAAGATAAGGAGCCAGAAGGGATGTCAGGAAAGCCAGTCTTTAAACAGGAATGCAGGAGATGGTTTCTTGTGATGTGACCAAGGCGAAGGCAGGAATGAAGTGAGCTGGAGATCTTTAAGTAGGGGGGACTGACAAGCAGATCCACAACAGCTGGTTAACTGTGGAGAGAGATGAGAGCTGGCAATTAGCCGACAGCTGAGCGGCCAGCTCAGAGAAGGAAGGGCTGAGCCAGCCCTGACAGTACTCCCCTCCTCAACGACCCCTCCCCCTTGAAGGACAACCGGGCTTGAGGGGAAAACGTCTATGGAAATCATGGAGGAGGGCAGGAGCATGTACGTCCGAGGATGACACCCAGGAAAGTTCCTCCGGACCGTACCCCTTCCAATGCACCAGGTACTGTATGCACCCACGGAACCTATGGGAGTCAACAATGGATTGTACCTCATACTCCTCATGGTTCTCAACCTGTATAGGGTGAGGACTTGGCACCGAGGTGGTAAAGCGGTTGTAGACCAACGGTTTCAATAAGGAGACATGAAACACATTTGAGATGCGCATACTAGGGGGAAGGTCCAACGCGTAAGCCACTGGGTTAATCCTGCGAAGGATACGGAAAGGACCAATAAAGCGAGGTGCGAACTTCAGTGAGGGAACACGAAGTTGGAGGTTGCGAGATGACAGCGAGACCCTTTCCCCAACTTGGTAGGAAGGCACAGGCAGGCGTCTGCGGTCAGCATGGAGTCTGTACCTATCATTAGCATGACGCAAAGCCTCCTGGACTTGTGCCCAAGTGGAATGAAGACCCCAGGAGATGCCGCTCTAGTGCAGGAATACTCTGTGGAACAAACGTGTCAGGCAACATGGAAGGTTGGAATCCACAATTTGCCATAAAATGGAGACAATCGGGAAGCAGAATTCAAGGCACTGTTGTGAGCAAACTCTGCCCATGGTAGTAGGTCTGACCAGTTGCTGGTCAGAAATATAGCAATGTAGGAATTGCTCCAAGGACTGATTGGCTCATTCTGCGGCCCCCATTAGACCGCAGGTGATACGCAGAGGAGAAAGCAAGCTGAATTCCCAGCTGTGCACAAAAGGCTCACCAGAACCGGGACACAAACTGACTACCCCTGCCCGAGACAATCACCTTGGGTAGCCCATGTAAGCTAAAGATCTCCTGAGCAAAAATGGAAGCCAGTTCCTTAGAAGTGGGCAACTTCTTAAGTGGAATACAATGACAGATCATTGAGAACTGGTCAACCACCATAAGGATAACTGTGTTGCCTTGGTAATTGGGCAACTCCACAATGAAATCCATAGACAGGTGGGTCCAGGGCCAATCTCAATTGGGTATGGGTTGTAGGAGGCCCACTGGAAGGTGTCGTGGAGTCTTACTCTGAGCACACACGGAACAGGCAGCGACGAAGGCAGTTACATCAGCATGTAGACTAGGCCACCAGAATTGTTAGGAAATGGCCCAAATGAGTTGATTCTTACCAGGGTGGCCAGCTGCCTTGGGAGAATGGTAAGTCTGGAGCACGGCAGTGCAGAGACACTCTGGGACAAAGCAGCGGTCACAAGGTTTCTCAGGAGGAGCATTGACCTGAGCAGCAAGAATTTTTTCACCCAAAGGAGAAGTAAGACTGGTGTGAACCATAGCCAGAATACGATCAGGAGGAATCATAGGAACCGGAACCGACTCCAGCTTGGAAGTGGAGGAAAATTGTCGTGACAAGGCATCAGCCCTTATGTTCTTAGTACCGGGTAAGAATCAGACAATGTAATTAAAACTTGACAAGAAAAGAGCCCATCGCTCCCTTCTGGGAGAGAGGCATTTAGCCTCAGACAAGAATGTGAGATTCTTATGGTCAGTAAGAATGAGAACCGGCACAGTGGTACCTTCGAGGAGATGTCTCCATTCTTTCAGGGCTAAAATGATTGCCAACAGCTCTCTGTCACCAATCTCGTAGATGCACTCGGCAGGTGACAATTTCTTGGAAAAGTAGCCACAAGGATGCATAGCACTCTCAGAGGTAGGACGTTGAGACAGAAGGGCACCAACATCAGTCTCAGAAGCATCAACCTCAAGGATAAAATCTAACGTAAGATCAGTATGTGCCAACACAGGAGCAGAAACAAAGGCAGCCTTGAGACTTTCAAAGGCCTTAATGGACTCCGGAGACCAACTCTGTGGGTTACTGTTCTTTCTGGTCATATCGGTCAGGGGCTTGACCAGAGATGAGAAGTTGCGAATAAACTTTCGATAATAGTTGGCAAAACCCAGGAAACACTGCATAGGACGTAACCCCACGGGTCGAGGCCACTGTAGGACTACCAAAAGTTTCTTTGGGTCCATCGAAAAACCAGCAGTGGAAATGACATAGCCCAGGAATTTAACCTGTTCCCGGTGGAACTCACACTTCTCCAGGTTTACAAAAGAGATTGTTCTCTCAATTTCTGAAGCACACGACAGACATCTGTGTAGTGGCTCTCCAGGGACTTGGAAAATATGAGGATATCATTGAGATAAACCACCACACATTACTGCAACAAATCTCGGAGGACATCGTTAATAAATTCCTAGAAAACTGCCGGGGCGTTACAAAGGCCAAAAGGCATTACGAGATACTCATAATGGCCTGTTCTGGTATTAAACACAGTTTCCACTCGTCGCCCTCCTTAATCCTCACAAGATTGTAATCCCCTCTTAGATCAAGCTTAGTGAAAACCGTTGCTCCCTTGAGGTGCTCCTCTTCTTCACAAAGAAGAAACCAGCACCAGCAGGAGACGAGGATTTGCGGATGAAACCCCGAGAAAGTGCGTCTGCAACATACTCCTTCCTGGCTTTATCCTCCAAGAGCGACAAAGGGTAAACCTGGCCACGAGGGGGAGTGGCACCAGGTTGAAGGTCAATTGCGCAATCATACAGCCGGTGTGGAGGCAAACTACCGGCTTGACCTTTGTCAAAGACATCGCTAAAATCACAGTACTCCTCTGGCATGTAGGAGAAAGAAGAGGTACACAGGACCTTGGCTACGTTCCAGAAGCATGTTTCACTGCATTATGGTGACCAGGAGAGAACCTCAGCATGGAGCAAATCAAAAGAGGGGTTGTGCCTCTGTAACCAAGGATAACCAATAACCAGCGGAAACTTAGGAGAAGAAATCACTTGGAATTGGATTATCTCATGGTGAAGCCCCTACGGCCATGGAAAACGGAAACGTCTTATGAGTCACATGGGCAGGCTGCAGAGGTCTCCCGTCGAGCCACAATGGCAAGTGGAGTGTCACACAGCTGCAGTGGAATCGAGTGCTTTGATACAAAGGCAGCATCAATGAACAGGCCTGCAGCCCCAGAGTTGATTAAAGCCTGTATCTCGATAGACGACTTAGCCCAAGAAAGGGTGACTGAAACCAGGGGCTTATCCTTCTGGATAACTGGGGATGACACAACACCACCTAAGGTCTGTCCATGACAGGACCAAGGTTCAAGGTTCATGTGTTCCCAGGACAGGTAGGACAAGACTTCAAAAAGCGACCTGCCTGGCCACAATAAAGGCACAATCTCTACCTCCTCCTAAAGGCTCTCTTATCCACAGAAAGACGCGTGAAGCCCAAGTGCATGGGTTTATCTTCACTGACCGACTCAGTACCAGGAGGCATGGGGGTGAGGGAGGCACGGGTGGGACTGCAAAGCTCAGAGGCAAACATACAGGAGGCTTCCACAAGCACTCCTTAAAAGAAAGTCTTTCTCTGAGTCTGGAGTCAATGAGGATGGCAAACGAGATCAAGCTCTCCAGCTCAGTGGGTATATCTCGGGCTGCTATCTCATCCTTGATGGAATCTGAGAGACCATGAGAGGGCCTAATTTTTCCAAGCAACCTCTGCTGCCAGAGTACGGAACTCAGTGGTGTAGTGGTGGACATGAGGCACTTGGCAGCAGAAGTGGAGCGTGTGGGAACGTCAAATACCCTTTTAAAGGAGGCCACAAACTCAGGGTAACTCAGGACAACAGGTTTTTGCGTCTCCCATAGAGGGTTAGCCCAGGCCAAGGCTCTCTCAGAAAGCAAAGATATCACAAACTCTACTTTGCTTCTGTCCATGGGAAACGCCTGGGGCAGCATCTCAAAGTATATTTCAACTTGGTTAAGAAACCCTCTCCATTGAACTGGATCGCCCCCAAATCGCTGGGGAAGCGGGGCAGAACCAGACATACCTCTTATAGAGGTAATACTCAAGGCGGGTGCCTACACAGAGACTGGCGCAGCAGCAGGGACGGCCTGCAACTCAGGTTGTACCGGAGCAGCCACAGTGGTGGGTTCCAGGTGAGCCGTGCGACTCAGGAGCGTTTGTAACACCATGGCAAACTGATCCATGCGGTGATCTTGCTCATCCAATCTGGAAAAAATATTACCAACAAGTGGATTGACTGTATCTTCTGAATGCATGGCCTTTGCCTACTGTCAGAAACCATGAAACAGACCGAGACAGAAGTACAGTAAAATCACACTTGTTTATTAATAAAAATAAAAAGGTAAATAGAGTAAGCGTAGTCAAAGCATAGCCAGAGTCCAGTAACTGGATCGGGTAGTCAGCCAAGCCAGAGTTTAATAACCAGATCGGGTAATCAGCCAGGCCAGAAGTCAGGGATCCAAGTAGAGGAACAGCAAGAAGGATAAGGAACCAGAAGGGATGTCAGCAAAGCCAGTCTTTAAACAGGAACGCAGCAGATGGTTTCTTGTGATGTGACTAACACGAAGGCAGGAATGAAGTGAGCTGGAGATCTTTAAGTAGGTGGGACTGACGAGCAGATCCACAACAGCTGGTTAACTGTGGAGAGAGATGAGAGCTGTCAATTAGCCGACAGCTGAGCGGCCAGCTCAGGAAAGGAAGGGCTAAGCCAGCCCTGACAGTGACTTGGGACAAATAAAAGGCAAATTTATTAAATACCTTCTTCAGCTCTGTGTATACAAAGGAGCATGGGGAGCTCATGTCCACAATGGGGATGGTATTGACACAACCCCAAATGATCCACAATGACTCAAAAGTGATATGGTCCAGAAGTATTTGGACAGAATTAAGGTGGATAAAGAACCAGGACCAGATGGCATCCACCCACGGATCCTAAACGAACTGGGCTCTGTCATTTCAAAGCCATTGTTCCAATGTGGTGCCTATATTTAAAAAGGAATAAAAGTCTTTAACTAGTAACTATAGACTTGTTAGTTTAACTTCTATAGTCAGGAAGATACTACTGAGTTTAATAAAAGACCACATAGACGAGTTCTTGCTGGAAAAAAATATTTTAAGCAACAGACAGCATAGATTCATGAAAGAAAGAAGTTGTCAAACAAACCTGATTTCTTTTTATGAAGAGGTAAGTAAAACCTTGGACAGAGGGGTGGCTGTGGGTGTGGTATACTTGGATTTTGCAAAAGCGTTTGAGTTTGACACAGTTTGCTAAACATGGCTAATGTGTAAGGCAAAGTCTACAGGCTTTGAAAGATCAGTTTGTAAATGGATAGAAAACTGGCTAAAAGACAGAATTCAGACAGTAGTGGTTAATTATTCGTACGCTGAATGGTTATTAGTGGTGTACCCCAAGGTTGAGTATTGGGACCCTTACTTTTTAACATCTTTATAAATGATATAGGGTCTGGGATTAAAAGTCTTTGCAGATGACACCAAGCTATGCAGTGGAATAATGTCCTTACAGGATGTCTCCAACTTACCAGCTGACCTCAATGCACTGTTTAATTGGGCAACTATGTTGCAAATGATTGGATTAATGAGGTATCAACACATAGTGGTACTGTGGATACATAGATAGTACTAGGTGCCACGTCCTAACATGGTATGTTATAAAGAGAAAAAAATTTAGGCTTTGGACTTTATTGGCACAGTAAACACTGTAGTTGATATATTTAAAATTCAATTTATTAAAGATTGTTTAAAAATTTAAAAAGACAAACAAAAATCAGTTCATGGCCATACATTTACAGTATATACACTCCATACAAAGAGGAAATACAAATGAAAAAAGCTACATGAGAATAACTAAAAAGTTATCAAAATAATATACATTTGGTATTATTGCCGTTAGGTATTACTGCCATTAAGACCCCACAGATGGTACTGTTACATCATCCGGGTAGTATTCATATACTATGGGGAAGTATGTAACATAATAGTGAACTAGGTATGTCTATTTAAATCGAGAAAGGTTTTTGACTGCTGAGGGAAAGAGGGAGGGTACTGGCAAGTTGGCGTAGGCCGGTGCACAACAAGTGCCCATGGCCACGTCCTGTACCTGGAGGAAGTGGGAACCTTTGAAACAGAAATAATTACGGTTGAGTAAAAATCTCAGTAATTCCAGAATGAACTCGCAATATTCCCAGCTGTAGTGATCCTGCTCTCGTAGAAAGGTGCGAACCATCCCGATGCCCTGCTCGTGAGGGATGCTAGAGTATAACGACTCCACATCCAATGTCACAAGGAGGGCATCGGGAGGGACTGGCAATCCCTCTATTTGTTTTAAAAGATCTAGTGTATCACGGGTATAGGAGGGTAGGCCCAACACGTGTGGCATAAGGATAAAGTCTACGAGGCGGCTGGCATTCTCTGTCAAAGAGCCAATTCCGGAGATAATAGGACGGCCTGGCGGCATTGTACAGTGCTTATGGATTTTTGGTAAGGCATAGAATGTAGCCTCTCTCGGTTTTTTAATATTAAGGTAGTTATACGTATCTTGATCAATATAGCCTTTTTGATAAGCTGTTCCAATGATACCTAAGCATTCCTGTTTGAATTCCTAAATCCGGGTCTCTGATAGTCGAGAATAGCATTGTTTGTTGAGTAAAATCCTCATGACCGTAGACTCATAGTAAGTCTTCGTCATGAGGACTATATTCTTGCCCTTGTATAAAGCCTTAATCTCTAGGTCTGGTCGGTCTTGTAGGGATTCAATGGCTCATATTTGGAAGCGAGTGAGATTACCCGGGTTAGATGTAGTAGTCATTTGTTTAATGTCATTACTGGTAGCCATTAGAAATGCCCAACTATGTGAATTGGTGGTTAGTTCCGGGAACCTCTGAGACCTGGGCTTACATTTTTTAATCGTAGGTTTAGTAGACGCTACCGCATTTGGATTTGGTGGGGAATTTTTATCTTCTTGTGGTGACTCATTTTCTTCAAGTAGAAGTATTAAGTCCCGGAGGGCTCAAAAGTCCTCCATGGAAAAATGCTTCACTTGTTCTGAGATGAATTTATCTTGTTTCGATTGTAGAACTTCCCTATCGAATAAGAACTTATAGGTTAAATTACATGAAAATAGATAGACATCTTTAATCGTTTCGTATTTGTCGATATTTGCGGAGGGGCAAAAACTCAGCCCATATTTGAGGACATCCAGAGTTTCGTCCTCAAAATGGTAAGGTGTTAGATTTATGACATCAAGACCTGGTATTATGTTAAGGCCTGCGTGTCCATCGGTGATTGAAAATTTCCCTGTGTAGTGTTGGGTTGGATATGTGCATTCAGTTTGCTCTGTCTTGTGTGGGAAGGATGTTGTGTAAGAGGCAGAAGTGTGGTTTGAGAACTAGGTCCTTGAGTTTGGACTACATCAGTGGGGGTGACATTGTTTTGGCCCATCTCAGTGTGGCCTAAGGTATTAATTTGTGAAATATTCTGTGTCTGTGCTTGGGTGTTCAAAATTTGAATAGCTTGTAAAGCTGTGGCGCCTAAATATTTAGGCTGTGATAGCGGTCTCTCATTCTGTTGTGTAGGGTGTTTTTGGGGGTAAGGTAGTAAATTAGTGTCTAGGTTACGGGGACGTTTGTTGGAGGAAGGTGTGTAGGAGCCTCCCCCATAGTCCCGTTTTCGTGCTCCCAGGTTGTTCTGGGGGTTGGTTGTGTTCTTTTGAGCTTGCCTAGGAAGAGAGGAGGTGGATCTGAAGGAGGAATCTGATTCAGTGTCCTCGTCCGTGGATCTATTATTAGTATTTTGGTTGGTTGCACGGCGAAAATTTCTAGAACCTTTTGTTTGTGTTGGATTGTGCCAGTGGTAGGCAAAGCCTTCGGAAAAGGCCAACCGGTCCTTACATAATTTATTTTGCTTTTTATAAATAATGTCCCTAGTGATTCTCGTTACATAGTCTTTAATTTCTTGGACCCGTTTAGGAAATAGCGCATGGTCCCGAATGTTCTCATTTGAAGTTTGCAGTAAAATAATTTCCTGATCCAGGGCATTTAATTCCATTTGTTAATGGGATATCAGAAGCTTCATAAGTTCCAAACTACATTGGGTCAATATAGTCTCCCATGCGACTTTAAACTCTGGGGACATTACTTGGAAGGATGGGTATAATTGAACTCTTAGGCCAAGGGGATTGATGTTCTCCCGCACATATTTCTGTAGGAACTCTATGTGCCAATGTAAATTGGCTTTCTTTTTAAGGAAACGTTTTAATTTTGCCATGTACTGGTTTATACCCACTTCCTGTTCAGTATCTGTATTGCAGTTTGTTTGGATCTCCGTCATGTACCCCAACCAACCTGAACCAACAAATTCCATGATAACGAGAATATGTGGGCGGAATAGACAATAGAAAACAAGTATCGAAGGAAAAGAGAAAGAAAACAGAAATCCTGAAAAATTGCAAAAATGTATCGTGTTAGCCGCCACGTTACAAGAGAAAAAATTCATATAGGCCAAAAACCACTAGAATACTATGAGTCCGGGTACTTCCACCCATATTAAGTATTGGATTAATGAGGTATCAACACATAGTGGTACTGTGGATACATAGATAGTACTAGGTGCCACGTCCTAACATGGTATGTTATAAAGAGAAAAAAATTTGGGCTTTGAACTTTATTGGCACAGTAAACACTGTAGTTGATATATTTAAAATTCAATTTATTAAAGATTGTTTAAAAATATAAAAAGACAGAAACAAAAATCAGTTCATGGCCGTACATTTACAGTATATTCACTCCATACAAAGCTCTGTATTATAGACATCAGTTGTACAATCGTTATAATAAACAATTTACATACAGTTGTATTATAGTTGAAAGGGAGCTATGCAGGGATAGTAATCAGTGACAAGGACTTGCTCAACATGTTACACGCCAGAGCGCTTCTTCAGGAGCAAGAACAGATTACTAGAATATATAAGACGTACAGTAACTATAAGGAAATACAAATGAAAAAAGCTACATGAGTATAACTAAAAAGTTATCAAAATAATATACATTTGGTATTATTGCCGTTAGGTATTACTGCCATTAAGACCCCACAGATGGTACTGTTACATCATCCGGGTAGTATTTATATACCATGGGGACGTATGTAACATAATAGTGAACTAGGTATGTCTATTTAAATCGAGAAAGGTTTTTGACTGCTGAGGGAAAGAGGAAGGGAAGAGAGCAAATGGAAAGAAAGGAAGGGAACAGAGGGGGGGGGGGGGGAACAAGGGAGGGGAGGGAATGAAGGGAAGGAAGGGAAGAAAAAAGGAAAGAGGGGAATAGGGGATATGGGAAAATAGGGGGGAAAAGACGAAAAATTGTGTAGACATGATCAAACAGAAAAGCCTTCTGAGAGTAAGAGGGCAGTAATACCTAACGGCAATAATACCAAATGTATATTATTTTGATAACTTTTTAGTTATACTCATGTAGCTTTTTTCATTTGTATTTCCTCATATTTACTGTACGTCTTATATATTCTAGTAATCTGTTCTGTGCTCCTGAAGAAGCGCTCTGGCGTGTAACATGTTGAGCAAGTCCTTGTCACTGATTACTATCCCTGCATAGCTCCCTTTCAACTATAATACAACTGTATGTAAATTGTTTATTATAACGATTGTACAATTGATGTCTATAATACAGAGCTTTGTATGGAGTGTATATACTGTAAATGTACGGCCATGAACTGATTTTTGTTTCTGTCTTTTTATATTTTTAAACAATCTTTAATAAATTGAATTTTAAATATATCAACTACAGTGTTTACTGTGCCAATAAATTCCAAAGCCCAAATTTTTTTCTCTTTATGTTGCAAATGAGGTTTAATGTTGATCAATGTAAAGTTATGCACTTGGGGGCTAAGAAAATGCATGCATCATACATACTATAGGGAGTACAACTGGGGGGATCCATAGTGGAGAAGGGTCTGGGGGTTCTGGTAGATCAAAGCTTAATAATAGCATGCAATGCCAAGCTGCGGTTTCCAAAGTGAGAAAAGTCCTTTCTTGTATTAAGAGAGGTATGGACTCCGGAGAGAGAGATATAATTTTGCCCCAGTTCAAATCATTAGTAAGACCTCATCTGGAATATGCAGTTCATTTCTGGGGACCAGTTCTCAAAAAGGATATCGGAGAACTGGAGAAAGTGCTATCGGAGGATATCGGAGAACTTATCAACCAAACTGATAAGAGGCATGGAGGAGCTCAGCTATGAAGAAAGATTAGAGGAACTGAATTTATTCTCTCTTGAGAAGAGGAGATTGAGGGGGGATATGATCGATCAACATGTACAAATACATAAAGGGTCCATATATTGAACTTGGTGTTGAGTTATTCACTTTCAGGTCGTCACAGAGGACAAGGGGGCACTCTTTATGTCTAGAGGGAAAGAGATTTTTCATCTCCAAATACAGAAAGGTTTCTTCACAGTAAGAGCTATGAAAATGTGGAACAGACTTCCTCCAGGGGTGTTTCTGGCCAGCTCAGTAGATTGCTTTAAAAAAAGGCCTGGATTATTTTCTAAATGTAAATAATATAACTGGGTAGAGATGGGCCGAACGATCACGGATCACGGCAGAACTTTAGAACATTGCAAAAGTTCGGAACCAAATAAAACGGACCCCATTGAAGTCTATGGGGCCCAAAGTGGAAAAATCAAAAGTGCCCATTGTGAAGGGCACTTTTTCACAGTGATATATGCAAGTAGTTGAGCATACGATGGTTATAGGGTTATGGGTACTGCCCTGGGGGACATATATCAATGAAAAAAGTTTATAAAAAAACGTAATTTTTAAATGAGCAGTGAATGAGCAGTGATTTACTGATGCCTAAAGTGAAACCATCAAAATGAGAAATAACAATAAAAATTTAAAGTTCCTTTAAATATAGTGTCTGGGGGGGGGGGCGTCCCCTTAGGCTGCCTGTAATGTGTGGCATCTGTACCATGTATAAAGCCTGCTGCAGCAATAATGATATTTACATTTACAAAGCCCAAAAAAATTAAAATTTCCATTCAAGCTTTCTTTATTTTATAAACAACGGCTTGGGGAGCCAGTCTGTATGATGAGGCCACAATTTAGTGCACTCAGAACAAGATTCAAGATTTTTTTTTGGATAAATTCTGGTGTCTCTTTCACACTTTAGAAGTTACAGGTGTGGAAAAATTGGTCTTTGGGTGTCGGTAGTGTCTTTACATCGTAACCCTATACAGGTACTCTTGATGAAAGCAAGAATTGGCCTTGCTGTGAAAAAAAAAAAAATTCAATGATATGCACCTGCCAAACAAGTGCGGAAAAATTGGTCCATGGTTAGTAATTGTGCCCATGAAACCTACACCAAAAAAATTCTTCCAGATGAAATCAACACCCATAAAAGCTAGGCAGTCTAGATGGTCTTTCAGAGATTCGAGATCCAGAAAGCACTTAATCAGCAACATCGGCATCAGGGGCTTGATACAATAGCTGCTGCTAATCCAGGACTGATTTGTTTTGATAAATGTCAGCTGGTCCATGGAGTCTGTGGACAGACGCGCTCTCTTACCTGTCACAAAACCTCCGGCAGCACTGAATGCCCATTCATAAAGCACGCTGGATGCACGGCAGCCCAGCAGCTCTGTTGCATACTGGGTAAGTTCTGGCAAGTGGTCTATTTTCATGACCCAGTAACCCAGTTGATCATCAACTGGTAAGCTCTCCATATCTGTTTTCGCCACTAGATAATCTCCATATGATGAAGACTCTGCTGAAGGGATGTGAAAGCTGACAGCCCTGGGCGTCGAGGACTAAAACAGTTTTAAAAGGTATCGCTGAGGCAGCCCCCTTCTCCACTGCTTCTTTCATGACCAACAGAAGCCTCAAAACTATGTTTTCCACCAGACTTTAACCTACCAGAGTCGGGAAAGTCATTATATATACTCCTCTTTAAGGTGTCTTCAAGAGGTTTCATCTTATGCTCCCTCTGTGGGGACGGGATGAGTTTCCCGAGACTTTCCCCTTGTAACAGGGCTCAAGCAGGGTAGCCAACCAATAGTGATCCTTCTCCTTGATGCAAAATTTTCTCGGGTCCTTTAGCAAGCTTTGAAGAATGAGGGAGCCCATGCACCACAAGTATGTGGAGGCATGAGAAGCAGACTCTTTGGGGTCACTAAGGATTACAGTATATGGATAAGGGATAAGCTTCGAGTTTGAGTCGAACATGAGTTCGACTCGAACATCGGCTGTTCGCTAGTTTGCCGCGGAACACCCTTTAAAAGTCTATAGGAGAAATCAAAAGTGCTAATTTTAAAGGCTTATATGCATGGTATTATCATAAAAAGTGTTTGGGGACCTGGGTCCTGCCCCAAGGGGTATGGATCAATGCAAAAAGAAGTTTTAAAAACGGTCGTTTTTTCGGGAGCAGTGATTTTAATAATGCTTAAAGTGAAACAATAAAAGTGTAATATTCCTTTAAATTTTGTACCTGGGAAGTGTCTATAGTATGCCTGTAAAGGGGCGCATGTTTCCCGTGTTTAGAACAGTCTGACAGCAAAATGACATTTTAAAGGAAAAAAAGTCATTTAAAACTACTCGCGGCTATAATGAATTGTCGGTCCGACAATACACATAAAAGTTAATTGATAAAAACAGCATGGGATTTCCCCACAGGGGAACCCCGAACCATAATTTAAAAAAAATGCGTGGGGGTCCCTCTAAATTCCATACCAGGCCCTTCAGGTCTGGTATGGATATTAAGGGGAACCCCGCGCCAAATTTAAAAAAAAAAAATGGCGTGGGGGTCCCCCTAAATTCCATACCAGGCCCTTCAGGTCTGGTATGGATTTTAAGGGGAACCCCGCGCCAAAATTAAAAAAAAAATGGTGTGGGGTCCCCTCAAAAATCTATATCAAACCGTTATCCAAGCACGCAACCTGGCAGGCCGCAGGAAAAGAGGGGGGACGAGAGAGTGCCCCCCTTTCTGAACCGTACCAGGCCACATGCCCTCAACATTGGGAGGGTGCTTTGAGGTAGCCCCCCAAATCACCTTGTCCCCATGTTGATGGGGAGAAGGGCCTCATCCCCACAACCCTTGCCCAGTGGTTGTGGGGGTCTGCGGGTGGGGGCTTATCGGAATCTGGAAGCCCCCTTTAGCAAGGGGACCCCCAGATCCTGGCCCCTCCTGTGTGAATTGGTAATGGGGTACAAATTCTTCTTCCATCTTCTTTCTTTTGGTGTTCTTTCGGTGTTCTTCTTCTTCCTCCATCTTCTTCTTCATCTTCTTCTTCTCCATCTTCTTCTTCCTCCGCTGTTCTCATCCCGCATTTTACTCCATTCTTCTTCTCCGCTCCGTCCGCACGATTCGCCTCAGTGGGAGCCTTCAGCCGCGTGAAGCTTTGCTTCTTCTGACATTTCTTATACAACAGAGGGCGGGGCCACCTGGTGACCCTGTCCTCCTCTGACGCATGGGGAATTCATGGGACTTCCCTGAGGCTTTTACCGTGTTGTCAGAGGGGGGGCGGGGTCACCCGGTTACGAGGAAGAAGAACACCGAAAGAACCCCAGAAGAAAGAAGATGGTAGAAGAAGTCGAAAGAAGAAGAAATTAATAAAGGGCTTGTCAAAAGCTCTCTTGTGTTTTTTAACCTTTTTGACACTTTTTTGTAAAATGGTAGGGGTACATTTGTACCCCATTACCAATTCACACGGGGGGCTGGGATCTGGGGGTCCCCTTGTTAAAGGGGGCTTCCAGATTCCGATAAGCCCCCCGCCCGCAGACCCCCACAACCACCGGGCAAGGGTTGTGGGGATGAGGCCCTTCTCCCCATCAACATGGGGACAAGGTGTTTTGGGGGGCTACCCCAAAGCACCCTCCCCATGTTGAGGGCATGTGGCCCGGTACGGTTCAGGAGGGGGGGCGATCTCTCGTCCCCTCCTCTTTTCCTGCTGCCTGCCAGGTTGCGTGCTCAGATAAGGGTCTGGTATGGAATTTTGGGGGGACCCCAATGCCATTTTTTTTATTTTGGCATGGGGTTCCCCTTAAAAACCATACCAGACCTGAAGGGTCTGGTATGGATTTTGAGGGGGACCTCCACGTCATTTTTTTAAAATTTTGGCGCGGGGTTCCCCTTAATATCCATTTTATGCTCTAGCTCCCAGTGGGATCCGTGTTGGTGCTCCAGTGGACCTACTTTTCTGAACCACCCAGAGTTCTATCTGCAGCAGTCAGCCATAGGGTCCAATACCTTACACTCCTCACCCCAATGGTGTGCATCTGTCACCTGGCCTCAGCTGACCTGACAGTTTGCTTGGGCCATGGACCCGGCTGATGTGCCGCTACCTGCTATTGACCAGCTGCAGGGCGTAGTTCGCAGACTCGAGACACAGGAGTCTAATCAGACCCAAGTGATGCAATTCCTGCAAGGTTTGGCCTCCCGCTTTAAACAGCTTCAGACCTCCTTTGGATCCCAGGTTCAACAACCTCAATCACAGCCGGCGGTTGTACCTACTCCGCTTACGGTCCCTACCACAAGTTCGTTGCATCTACCAGCTCCTTCTCGTTTCTCTGGTGACTCCAAGGCCTGCAGGGGGTTCCTTAGTGCACAATCCATTTTGAGCTCCAGCCTCAAAACTTCCTCTGATCGAGCAAGAGTAGCCAGTATTATCTCCCTCCTGACCAACAAGGCTTTAGCCTGAGCTGCCCCTCTGTGGGTGAGGAATGATCTAGTGGTCTCCAGCTTGTCTAACTTCCTGGAACTCTTCCGGAATATTTTCGAGGAACCAGGCCGTGTCTCTTCCTCGGCCAGTACCCTTTTACGTTTCCATCAAGAGTCTTCTTTGGTGGGACAGTATGCCCTTGAAGCCTTAGTTGCAACCTTTTTTACAAGGCCTCTCTGACAGAATGAAGGATGAGTTGGCAGGAAGAACCATTCCCTGAGGTCTGGATGATGTCATCTTCCTCTGCAATCAGATCGATATTCGCTTCCAGGAGAGGACCCCAGAGAAAAGGCCTCAGTACTCCATTCTTCTTAGCCAGCCTGAGCTCCCCTCTCCTCGATGTGTGGGGCATCCCTCGCCAGCTTTGGAACCTATGCAGCTGGACTGGACTATGTTACCTCCTGAAGAGTGTGTTAGGCGCAGAACTCTGGGCTTGTGATTTTACTATGGGGGCAAAGGTAATTTTCGGGACATCTGCTCTCTCCGTCTGAGAAACGCGGGTCTAACACATCTGGGAGGTGGCATATTGGACCAAGGAAAATCACCTTCATCATCCCGTCTCCTTCTTTCTGTGCTCCTCCGTGTCGACGCTTCCCCTCATGCAGTCGCTACCTACCTGGATCCCGGAGCCGCTGGAAATTTCATGGACTGGGGAATTGCCTCTTCTATGAAAATTCCTCTTTCACCTCACCACTCCACTGGTGGTCTCGGCGATCAACGGTTCTGTTCTTCCTGGGGAGGCCCATCCGCTTCCAGACCCTCGCTGTCAAGATGTCTATAGGGGTACTCCACCAGGAGTGGATATCCTTTCTCCTGCTACCTAAAGCCTCAACCCCCATTGTATTGGGCCTTCCTTGGTTACAGCTCCATTCTTCACACATTGATTGGACTATTGGGCAGATCCTGGCTTGGAGTCCCTATTGTTTCTTGTCCTGCCTACTCAAGGTTACCCCAAAGGAGAGAATTCCTTCAGTATCTCCTGCTCTTCCTGCTGAATATAGTGAGTTCTGGGATGTATTCTGCAAAAAATCGGCTGAGGTACTTCCTCCTCACAGGCCTTTTGACTGTGCCATTGACCTTGTTCCCGGCGCAACCCTGCCCAGGGGCCAGACCTATCCCGTGTCCATTCCGAAGACCCAGGCCATGTCTGAGTTTGTTGCGGAGAATCTAAAGAAAGGGTTCATTCACGAATCCTCATCACCTGGGGGATGAGGGCTCTTTTTTGTAGCCAAGAAGGATAGGACCTTAAGACCCTGCATTGACTATAGAGGCTTAAACACTCTGACAATCAAATCCGATACCCCTTACCCTTAATACCGGAACTGTTCGACAGATTGAAAGGCGCCTCCATTTTCACTAAGTTGGATCTCAGGGGTGTGTACAATCTGATCCGAATACGGAGGGGTGATGAATAGAAAACTGCATTTAACACTAGAGATGGGCATTATGAATACTTGGTTATGCCCTTTGGTCTGTGTAATGCTCCAGCTGTGTTCCAAAACTATGTCAACGAGATCTTCAGGGATCTGCTTTATCAGTTTGTTGTCATCTAGCTGGATGACATTCTCATCTTTTCGGAAAATCTGCTTGTTCACAGAAACAATGTTCGGATTATACTTCAGCGCCTTAGAAAACAATCTGTATGCCAAGCTGGAGAAATGCTCTTTCAAATGTTCAGAGGTTCTGTTTTTGGGATGCTTTGTCTCTAGCTTGGGTCTTCCTATGGATCCTGGAAAGGTCTTGGCCATTACCAACTGGCCTCTTCCCGCAAGCCTCAAGGCCACACAGCGCTTTCTTGGGTTCACTAATTATTACAGGCATTTCATTAGGAATTACTCTTCCATTGCTGCGCCTATTATTGCCTTGACCAAGGAGGGTGCGAATGCAAAGAACTTTCATGACTTGAAACAGGCCTTTGTTTCTGGACCTTTGCTGAGGTGACCTAACCCTGGGGATCCATTTTCTATTGAAGTGGATGCTTCCTCGACTGGGGTAGGAACAATAATTCTTCAATCCTTTGAGCGCAAACGTCAATTATGTGTGTTTTTCTCTCCAAAAAAAATTATCAGACAGAGAAAAATTACGCTATTGGTGATCGGGAACTTTTTGCGATTACCTTGGCATTGGAGGAGTGGCATCATCTCTTGGAGGGTTCTCTGCACTCCATAACAATTTTCACTGGTCATAAAAATCTGCAGTACTTAAAGAATGCCAAATGACTGAATCCCAGACAGACCAGGTGGAGTCTTTTCTTTTCCCATTTCAATTTGTCTATGTACAAACCTGGCTGCACTCTCTAGGTCTTTTGACATTCAGGATGAGGAGCCCACCTCCGCACCTGAGTCGATCATTCCTACCTCATGTGTTCTTGCCCATTCTACCCTGGACTCAAAAATTCCTCCTGGTAAGACCTTTGTTCCAACCAAGTTAAGAACTAAGATCCCATTCTAAGGCTTCTTAATTTTCAGGACAGGGATGAGATCCTCCATGCATCCAGATTAGTGGGGGACTTGAGGCACCAGAACAACAAATTGATGATCTTTCCTGACTACTCAGTAGAAACGCAGAAACTGAGGAAATCGTTTGATCACATGAAGGCTGCAATGAGGGCACGCAACGTCCAATATAGTGTCCTATTTCCAGCCCGCCTGAGGGTCCAGGGGTGGAGAGACGGTTTGCTTCTTCACCTCCCCCAGGGAGGCCTCCGCCTGGCTGGACTCACTGCCCCATGAGCGACAACCGAGCCCCTGATGCGTAAGTACCTACGGCTCATGATTGTAATGCAATGGGCCCTCGGATGCCACTTGCCAATGTGAACGTTACACTGACTTGTTCAATTTTTGATGTCTGGCGTGTGTTGCACCTGTTGTGCCTATTCATGCTCAGACTGCCAGCACAGGGCACCCAGGAACACCCCATGAATGGTTGATAAGATAGTACCCCTGGATAGGAGAACCAGGAGACCTTCAAGTCCAAAATGGCTGTATGACTCCCTCTCCATTGGGATCTCCAGGGAACCTAATGGCTACATATATGTATCGATGGTTGAACGGTACTCATTACTTCCCACTGAAGGGACAGACCCAGCTACATGACCAACTTCCCCTTTTTTACTCAGAGAAAAAAGAAAAAAAGGGCGCACCAGCCATGTGCATTATCCTTTGGATGTAAATTTATTAAAACCAATGATAAAAAGGAACTACTCACAAACAGTTGTGGAAGATCTCCCAGTATAAAAAGTCTTCAACTAACAGCATGCAGTCAAGGATGAGCGGAGCCCTCCAAAGTTCACAGAGGAACTCAGTATTAGCTGACGCGTTTCGAGGGGAACATCCCGTCTTCCTCAGAGCACAGTAGTGAATCCCCCTTCAGCAGTCCCTATATATATATATATATATATATATATATATATATATATATATATATATATGCGTGTGTATATGAATATCCACATGCACCTTCAACCAATCGGATCGAATAATAGGGGTCCCTCCCTCTTCCCTATTACACTATGGAGTTTCTCCTGTTTTTTTAATTCACATACGGCGAGAGTCACTATTGAAGACAATCCTGCTGCATAGAACTAAACAGCGCCTGTGAAGGATTGAGTCTGTGTGATCCGATCAGCTGTTCCATCTGATCAGCTGCTCCAGTGTATGGGATTTCTGTACACCGCTACCTTGATGCCAGTGGAGGATCCCGGGTGGATGGATGACTGAGTAAGAGGATCTTATCAGCTGTTCCTGGATACTCTATGAGCCCATAAGACCCCTGTGATAGGGGTCCCACGGATCTGGTAAGCGGCCACCTTTTCTCATTCTATCACAAGAGTCTGGTTCACAGAGAAAGGATTAATTTACCCAGGAAGCATACACATATATTTATGTTGCAGGACTTTCTTTGCCTTCCTTCAACTATCTATTCCTTCAGTGGACTTTTTTGCTACATTGTAATCATTCACATATTACCTCACTGGAAGGTGCAATACCCAACATTTGTGTTGTTACAATTTTTTTGTTATTTACTATTGTTGCTCTAAGGTATAATTCACATACACATCCAGGCTGAGGGAGTGCCCTCAGTCCGTTTGTTTGTGACATTAGTAGCGCACCTGAATATAGTTACCATCAGTCTATAATAGCAAAGGTGCGCAGGGAGAGAAGAGCTGACTTGGTTAGAGCAGAGAGGAAGGCTGACCTGCAGAAAGCACGATTTGCCAGATCCAAGGACCCCAGAGAATATGACGTACTTCAGTCTCTGACTGGATAGGTAGTGCGAATGCGCACCTCTCTCACTCAGAAACACTTACTAGCTCAAACGCAACGTATATTCGAACAGGGGGAGAGGTCCGGGAAGTTGCTGGTCTGGCAGTCGCGGCAACAGTCTGGAGAGATGTGTGTGCCCTGCATACAGGGACCGGGTGGAGAACTACTGTATTCCCCATACAAAATAAATTACTGCTTTGCCTCCTTTTATAGAAGCCTATACAGCTCTAGGGCTGCATACACCACCGACGAACTAACTTCTTACCTAAACCCAATCGACATCCCGCTCCTGACAGCAAAATACCGAGAGAGACTTGACGCCCCTATAACCACAGATGAAATCTTAAAAGCCCTTAAAACTCTCCAATCAGCTAAGTCCCTGGGCCCCGATGGCATACCAGTCGAATTTTACAAACAATATGCAGAGGAGTTGACGGACAAACTGCATGCCATGTTAACTGAAGCACAGAGGTTGAAGGAGCTCCCAAGCTCTCTGACTGAGGCGGTGGTGGTGGTGATCCCCAAGCCGGGCAAAGATCCATCCCTGTGTTCCTCATACCGTCCTGTCTCTTTGATTAATGTTGATGCAAAACTCTTAGCTAAAGTACTAGCCATGCAACTCAACACGGTTATAACTACTCTGGTGCATCCAGACCAAACGGGGTTTATGCCGGGGAAGGGAACAGACATCAATATCAGAAGGCTTTTCACGCACATGGACAGGGCACAGCCGGAGTCGGCAGGGGTGGTGGCATCACTCGATGCCGAAAAGGCCTTTGACTCTGTGGGGTGGGAGTTCTTGTGGGGAGTTCTTTTTGAAGTTCGGATTTGGGCCGAAGTTCATGTTATGGCTGAGGATGCTCTATGCCAGCCCAAAAGCGAGGGTCCGCACAAACGGCACTCTCTCCAAAACCTTTCCCTTGGGCAGGAACACTCGTCAAGGCTGCCCTCTATCGCCGGGACTATTTGGAACCACTTGCCATTGCTTTGTGGGCTGAGGCAGGGGTGAAGGGCATAGTGGTTGGGGAAATAGAAAAAAAGTATCCCTATACGCCGACGACACCCTACTTTATCTTGCGGATGCCTCACAGTCGCTGCTAAAGGCAGTAGAACTATGTGAAGACTTTGGCCAATTCTCAGGCATCCGCATAAACTGGGGCAAGTCAGTCCTGTTTCCGCTGCACCCCTCATCCCCAAGGGCAGATACTGGAACCCCACTCCAATGAGTGGGGGAGTTCACCCATCTGGGCATTAAGATTAGCAACACCACACACAAATTCATAGAAAAGAATGTGTAACCCCTTTTCTCTCACCTAGTCAAATGTACAGCCTGGCGCTCCTGCTCACACCGGCGGGTAGAGTCAACCTTCTAAAAATGGTGTTCCTTTCCTAAATTTCTTTACTTCTTTCGCAATACCCCTTCCCATATACCTATATCCTTCTTTAGGCGCCTGGTAGGGGTACTGACTTCATTTATTTGGGCCGGGAGGCCACCCAGGGTGGCCAAACAGAAACTAAATCTTCCCTTATCGGGAGGAGGTCTGGCTCTCCCAAACTTCCTACTGTACTAATGGGCAGCAGTCCTGGTCATGGTATGCTGATGGTTTTCACAGCCCAGACAGAATCTGGCGGTGAGACTTGAGGCGGCTATCCTGGGTTCATATGCGGCTCTGACCAACCTGGTGTATAGAGGACTTGAAGCCCCCCACCCCTTGACAGCCCTCATGAAGACAACCATTAGAGTGTGGTGGGAGGCCAGGGCCATTTATGCTACACCGAACTGTGTATCTCCACATACCCCACTATGGGGCAACCCTACCATGCCCCACCACTGGAGTATACCAGACCCCTCACAATGGGCCAAACGGGGGATCAACACTCTTAAACATATAATGGCAAATGGTATGATCATGCCCTTCTGCGATATGAAATGACTGTATTCTTTGCCCAGGTCATTTGAATTTAAATACTGGCAACTGAAGCATGCAATGAGGGCTCAATTCCTGGAAATGATAACTTTGGAACCGGACTCAATTGAATGACTACTGACTTCGAGTACGATGGCGAAACCCCTCTCCACTCTATACCTATACCTGATGGTAGTCCACGAAGTTATACCCGTCCGCTCAATGGACAAATGGAAGGAGGACATCCCTGCTCTGGGGGAGGAGGAATGGGAACACTGCATTTCCATCTACATCCCATCGATGATAGCGGCCAAGGACAGGTTCATCCAACTCAAATTTATACACAGGGCCTATTTTACCCCGCACAGATTGGCCAGAATATACCCACAGCTAGACCCAAACTGTCCCAGGTGTGAGACCGAGAAGGGAACATTCTGGCATATGGTCTGGGCCTGCCCCAGGCTCAGAGCATACTGGAAAGGGGTGGCAGAAGTGAAATTATGCCCCCCTACCCTTACAACCTGGAAAAAGGTGGTGGATTCAGTGCTACCCTTATTTAAACTCACCTACGAGAGCAGGCAGTGCCCTGATAAATTTGATAAGGTCTGGTCAGCATGGGTGGATGTGCGTGGATGAGGAGCCGTGGAGGGGAGGGGCCAAATGACGGATCCCCCCCCCTGCTCGGCCTGGGGGTTACCCACCCGCCCTTCCATGCAGGACACCACCCGATCACACAGAAGGAAGAGTGAGTTCATTTAATTGCATGTAACTAACAAACTTGTTATGGACCAGATAGTCTTTCATGGGGAAAGTGATGGAATACCCCATTGAATTTTGAGGGAGGGGATTAGAGGGGACTATGCTTAGACTCCGCCGATTGAGAAATGGTGGGAAGAAGCCATAATGGACTTGCAAGATGCTAAATTTGAAATGGATATCTTAGACTGACAATGTACTGTGACATATTTGAATGTCGAATGTTGGACTTATTGTAATGCTGATTTGTTAATAAAAACTCTTTTCTGTTAAAAAAAAAAGAAATAAGATCCATTGTTCGGGTCATGATTCCAAGGTGGCAGGTCATGCTGGGGCCCTCCGATCTTTCTTCCTCATCAGCCGCCACTACTGGCGGCCTACTCTTCGTTCTGATGTTAACCACTTCCCGCCCGCCCTATAGCGGATTGACGTCCGGGAAGTGGTTCTGTTATCCTGACTGGACATCATATGACGTCCAGCAGGATAACATGCCGCAGCGCGACCCCGGGGGCGCGCATCGCGGCGATCGGTGGAGCGGTGTGTCAGTCTGACACACCGCTACACTGATCTTGGTAAAAAGCCTCCGGCGGAGGCTCTTTACCACGTGATCAGCCGTGTCCAATCACGGCTGATCACGCTGTCAATAGGAAGAGCCATTGATCGGCTCTTCCTCACTCGCGTCTGACAGACGCGATTAGAGGAGAGCCGATCGGCGGCTCTCCTGACAGGGGGGGTCTGCGCTGATTGTTTATCAGCGCAGCCCCCCCGCAGATCACCACACTGGACCACCAGGGATCGCCACTAGGACCACCAGGGAAGGGGCAACATGTGGATGGCCATGTATGTACCCCATGGCCATCCACATGTGCCCAGTGTGCCAATCAGTGCCCACAAATGGGCACTGATTGGCACCAATATGTTGCAGTGATGCCCAGCAATGCCACCCTTAGGGGCATCACTGCAAACAAGCAGTGCCATCAGTGCCACCCATCAGTGTCCATTCATGCCACCTGTCAGTGCCCATCCGTGCCCATCAGTGCCCATCTATCAGTGCCCATCCATGCCCATCTGTGCCAACTATCAGTGCCACCCATAAGTAACCATCAATGCCACCTATGAGTTCCCATCAATGCCACCTATGAGTGCCCATCAGTGCCGCCTATAAGTGCCCATCTGTGCCACCTATGAGTGCCCATCAGTGCCGCATACCAGTGCCACCTATCAGTGCCTGTCAGTGCCACCTCATCAGTGCCACCTCATTGGTGCCACCTCATCGGTGCCCATCAGTGCCGCCGTATCAGTGCCCGTCAGTGCAGCCATATCAGTGCCCGTCATTGAAGAAGAAAACATACTTATTTACAAAAAAGTTTTAACAGAAACAAAGAAAAACTTGTTTTTTTTCAAAATTTTCGGTCTTTTTTTATTTGTTGCGCAAAAAATAAAAACCACAGAGGTGATCAAATACCACCAAAAGAAAGCTCTATTTGTGGGAACAAAATGATAAAAAATTTGTTTGGGTACAGTGTAGCATGACAGCGCAATTGTCATTCAAATTGCGACAGCGCTGAAAGCTGAAAATTGGTCTGGGCGGGAAGGTGTCTAAGTGCCTGGTATTGAAGTGGTTAAACACTACGTTAAGGCTTGTCATGTCTGTGCCCAGTCTAAGTCCAGTCTAAGCTCCTGCTGGTTTTCTCATGCCTTTGCCCATTCCTAAGGAGCCTTGGTCTCACATTGCCATGGACTTCATCACCGATCTTCCACCTTCTGAGAATAATGCAGTCATTTGAGTGGTAATTGAGAGATTCTCCAAGATGGCCCATTTTGTTCCTCTTCCCGGTCTCCCTTCTGCTCCTGTCTTGGTAACCATTTTTGTTCAAGAGATTTTCCGCCTTCATGGACTCCCTTCCCATGTTGTTTCGGACAGGGGTGTTCAGTTTACTTCTCGCTTTTGGAGAGCCTTTTGCAAATCCCTCAACATTACTTTGGATTTTACCTCTTCTTACCATCCTTACAATATAATTTCAAAGCTGAGTCCTGTTTGTTTTAAACTCCAGATCCCTAAAAGCCTCAGGATCTCAAGCTCCTTTCATGTATCCCTTCTGAAACCTTTAGGTTTTTAATACGTTTTTTTATAACTTCTCCCATCCTCTCTCTACTTTGGCTCCAGTCTCTGAGGATGATCAGGAGTACGAGGTTAGTCAAATTTTGGATTCTCGCTTCTGTAAAGGTGTTCTTCAATATCTTGTGGATTGGAAAGGTTTTGGTCCTGAGGAGAGGTCTTGGATTCCTGCATCTGAAATCTTCAATCCTCGTCTTCTGAGGAATTTCTATTTGAAGTACCCCTCCAAGCCTGGTCCCAAGCGGGGGAGACCTCGTAAGAGGGGGGATACTGTCATGAATCACCAGTGATACCTTCATGCCCTGTCTGTCTGCTTACCTGGTCTGTGTGTCAGCCTTGGGCCTGCACTCTCACACCTGCATGGTTAAGTAATCTTCCCTCAGCATGGATCCACCCTTGCCTCTACAGGATACACTATTTAACACTGTGCTGCCCAAGCCTGCCTTGCCCAAGCAATATTGTGTGTTTGGTTTCCTGTCTCCTGCTTGCCGTGTGCTCTACATCTGATTCTGTTACCGATCTTGGCTTGTTCTTTGACTATCCCTGCCTGCTTGTTACCCTGACCTTTGGTGTGTTCTCTGTTTATCCTTGTCTGCTAGTTGCCCCGACCTTTTGGCTTATCTCCTGACTATACCTTGTTGTCCTGGGCTTCTGCTTCCTCTCTATCCTCCTGTAGCCTACCATGAGCGTGAGCTGTGAGACTCTGGGGGCCACAACCTGGAGCCAGTTGCAGCACAGTCCATCCTCACCACTAGAGGCTCTGGTGAACACCTGTTGGCCCCATACACACGGTCGGATTTTCCGATGGAAAATGTCCGATCGGAGCGTGTTGTCGGAAATTCCGACCGTGTGTGGGCTCCATCGGACATTTTCCATCAGATTTTCCGACACACAAAGTTTGAGAGCAGGATATAAAATTTTCCGACAACAAAATCCGTTGTCGGAAATTCCGATTGTGTGTACACAAATCCGACGGACAAAGTGCCACGCATGCTCAGAATAAATAAAGAGATGAAAGCTATTGGCCACTGCCCCATTTATAGACCTGACATACGTGTTTTACGTCATTGCGTTTAGAACGATCGGATTTTCCGACAACTTTGTGTGACCATGTGCATGCAAGACAAGTTTGAGCCAACATCCGTCGGAAAAAATCCATGGATTTTGTTGTCGGAATGTCTGAACAAAGTCCGACCGTGTGTACGGGGCATTAGACTCCGAGCCCTGGGGAATTTTATGCTTTAGCTCCCAGTGGGATCCGTGTTGGTGCTCCAGTGGACCTGCTTTTCTGAACCACCTAGAGTTCCATCCGCAGCAGTCAGCCATAGGGTCCACTACCTTAGTGGTGCACTCCTGACCCCAACGGTGTGCATCTGTCACCTGGCCTCAGGTGACCTGACACTGGAACTGCCTCCTCCCAGCCACGTACTACTCCCATGGATTCTGGGGTTAGAAAACCATCTGTTAAGGGTTGACAAATGTCTTGCTTTTCTTCAATGCCTCCAAAGCTGCCAGAATCCTCCTCTTATGTGTTCTGTGGCATAGGAAGAATGGTGTCTGTATAAAGCAGGTCTTGATAGGAAAGGAAGTCCTCTTGGTCCTCCCACTGCTCTGCCTCAAGTGCCCTGTCCATAATGCCACATAGAGTCTGCTCCAGCAAGAACACAACTAGGATTGTGTCACTGATGCATGCATTGTCACAGCTCACCATCCTTGTGGCCTCCTCAAATGATGACAATACAGTGCATGCATCACACGCCATTGGCGTGGGGAAGAAAAGTCTGTCATTGTGCCATGCTTACACAGGTACTAGTTGACGGCCCTCTGCTGCATGTGCAGCCACTGCAGCATTGCCTAAGTTGAGTTCCACCTGGTGGGCATGTCACAAATCAGGTGGTTTACAGGCAGGTGGAATTCCCGCTGAATTTCAGCCAACCGAGCACCAACTGTGTATGACCGCCTGAAATGGCTATAGACTCTTCTGACCTGCTTCAGCAGATGTTCCAACACTGGGTACCTATTTAAAAACTGCTGCACCACCAAATTGAGGACATGTGCCATGCATGGCACATGTGTCATTGTTCCCTGTCTAAGGGCGGACAGGAGGTTTGTGCCATTATTGCACACCACAATTTATGGCTCCAGCTGGCATGGCGTGAACCACCTCTGGGCCTGTCCCTGCAGAGCTGCCAGAATCTCTGCTCCAATGTGGCTCCTGTGCCCTGGACAGACCAGCTGAAGCACTGCATGGCACCTTTCAGCCTGACTCATTTAATAGCCCCTTGAACGCTTAGGGGGTGCTTGTAGTTCATGGGACAATTTAGCAAAGGAGGGCATGGAGGAGGAGGAGTGGGTGGATCTGACAAATCCTTCATCGTCACCACTGGCTGTATGGAGATGTGGTGGCACAACAAGCTGCAGCACTGAGCCCTGTACTGCATCCTTCTGAGTTGCAAGCAGCGTTTCCTAGTGTGCTGTGAATGAAATATATCGTCCCTGACCATGCTTGCTGAACCACGTATCAGCAGTAATGTGAAGCTTGCGACTGACTGCCTTGCCCAACAATGCCACAACATTGCCTTCCAGGTAATGGTAGAGAGCTTGAATAGCCTTATGTGAAAATAAATAGTGACTGGGAACCTGTCATTGTGGTACAGCACATTCTGCAAATTCACCGAAGGGGATGGAAAGGCAGGAGTTGTAAAGCCAGCAGCTTCGACAAACTTGATCTTAAACGCTGGGCATGTGGGTGGCAGTGACTGTATTTTTTTATTCGCTGCAGCAGATGGGGCAGAGAAATTTTCCTGCTGTAGTCTACATCTGGTGGTGTGATGCTGGCAGACATGCTGCAAGGACCTGGGACCCCCTGCACTATACCATCATCCTTGTCAGTGGAGGCTTCTGAAAGTTCATGAGGTATAGCGGGGGTAGACCGGAAAGGTGAGGAGTGAGGAGAAGCTGAATTACTTCACTTATGTGTGGCTTTCAGGTGCGCTTACCATCGGGCTGAGTGTTGGGAGGGTAAATGTCTTGTCAAGCATGTGGTACCCAAATGGCTGGTGTTTTTGCCACGCCTGAAGTGCTTGAGGCAAAGTTTGCAAATTGCAACAGTGTGATTGGATGCACATGTCCTAAAAAGGCCCAAACAGCTGAGTTGTGAGAAGTGGACTGGGAGGAATCCGTTCCACAATCTGGTGGAATAGGGTGGTTGCTCTCTACTAGGGATGAGCTCGATGTTCAAATCGAAAGTAAGTTTGACTCAAACATAAGGTGAACAATAATGTTCGCCGAACATTATGATCTGCATGCTTTGGCCAATCACAGCATGTGCAGGGTGCCTTTGGCCAATCATAGCTCAGGGGGACTAAGTCGACGCCCCACACTAAACAAGGATGCTTACATAGTGGCCGCGTGTAGTGTTGTTGGCGTGGACGTAGAGACAGAGCTTGAGTTAAATTAAGCATGCAGGTTATTTAGTTAGTGGCAATGTATTTGATATATATATACAGTCAGTCTAGTATATATATATATATATATATATATATATATATATATATATATAGTCTAGTGTATATATATATATATATATATATACTCTGCATTCAGTGTAGCGTATATACAGTATACAGTGCATTCGGTGGTGTACAGTATATAATACACTTCCGGCGGTGTATCAATATATACAGTATCTCACAAAAGAGAGTACACCCCACACATTTATGTAAATATTTTATTATATATTTTCATGTGACAACACTGAAATGCTACAATGTAAAGTAGTGAGTGTACAGCTTGTATAACTGTGCAAGTTTGCTGTCCCCTCAAAATAATTCAACACACAGCGATTAATGTTTAAACCGCTGGCAACAAAAGTGAGTACACCCCTAAGTGAAAATGTCTAAATTGAGCCCAAAGTGTCAATATTTTGTGTGGCCACCATTATTTTCCAGCACTGCCTTAACCCTCTTGGGCATGGAGTTCACCAGGTTGCCACTGGAGTCCTCTTCCACTGCTCCATGACGACATCATGGAGCTGGTGGATGTTAGAGACCTTGCTCTCCTTCACCTTCCATTTGAGGATGCCCCACAGATAATGAATAGGTATTATGCAGAGGGCAGAAACAGTCAAACTTTAGCACCACATCCCATATAGACAATATAAACAAAAACAGGGAAAAGGGGTAAAGAAACCCCAGGGACTTTTAAGGTGCTTAGATAAATAAAGTAAATAGAGTAGAAAGACGTGTATATAAAAATAGAAATTTATTTGTTTATACAATTACATAACATTACAAAACATGATTAAAAAAATCTCCTAACGTCCACATTCAACAATATAATTGATGGAGAAAATACCACTCACTAACTACCACTCAACATGTTTCGCTCATATGGAGCTTCCTCAGGAGTTTAGGTATGATTTGTGGTATGATAGAAATAATAAAAGAGACAAGAAATGAGATATCACATGTATCACTAAAGTTTATATCACATGATTGAAACAACTTTGGTATAGATAAAGATGGATAACATGCCATAATGTATAAAACTAAGAAGTCACTTCATTACACAAAAATAATAAAAAAGCAATCAACAAAAAATATTAATGAAATTCTCACCAGGCTTTCAAATGATGAATGGGAATTGCATTGATACAACATTATTCTCTAGTGTATATCAGAGCTATAAAGGAGTCCTTGTTGCTTAAAAGTTCCCATCCGTTTTGGCCACAGAACGACTAAAAATGTGTTAAGTCTTTAGAAAGGGATAAGATAGAATGTTATGAGAAAAACATCTATATGAATGATGTCAATAAAGGTATCAAAATAGGAGAAATGCATAAAAATTACCTTCAGTAGAATCAACGCTTAATTGCAAGGCAGAAGACAGACCTCATTGCAAATAAAAAAATAAACGTTTAAAGTCATTGTGAAGTGAAGATTCAGAGCCCGCAGCAATAGAGGGATCAATAGAATCTTGAAAGGATGGAGGTGCATAAACATGCAACTATGAAAAAAGAGAAAACAGCTTATATTTAAATGAAGTCTGAAAATGTAAGAACACTCACAAATTTGAGCGGACACACATGCAGAACAAATTACCTGTGGAGATGTTTTGAGCAGGCATAAGGTGGGGGAGAAACAAACTCCCCTCTGGACAGGATGCCTATGGCAGAAGGTGGTGGCATATTACCACATTTATATAGTCCTCCCATCCCGGTAGCATCTGACATCACTACTGGGATGAGGACGTATAATGAGGAAACCTCGGGATCAGGTGTGCGGATAGGAACCAGGGCGGAGACAAGACATGACGCCAATCGCGTCATTGCCTGTACTGCGCATGCGTCTGAACACTAGGCCGCGAAGGACGCATGCGCCGTCAACAGCAAGGCCGGTTGCGCCATTTTTAAAGAGGGAAAGAAGGTATATATGACAATACATCATGTCCAATTGGGATCAAACAGATTGTACAGTGGTAAAGATCAGCAATATTCGTTCATAGAAAGAAAATAAGTATATGTAAATAGGGACATTGATGTATTGATGAACACCATGGCCATGAGGAAAAGAATGGAAATCAACAAAGTGCCCCTACCCACAGCTCGATCCTAAATGAGGCTATGTACCTCTGCGGATCCCCCTAGGGCAGAGATTGATTACTCGCATGCCAGAAAGGGTGCTCCTGGCGTCCGTGTGGACCAAAAATAATTTGGGAACAAGGAACAAGGACCTAAAAAGTTTATAATAATAAACAACAATTTTTGTATTGAGGGAAAGTTTGTTTAGAATCAGCCTGGGGAGAATTTAGAAAAAGTGCATCTAGAGCAAACCGGGAAGGATAAACATAATATACCGTTTTTAACATTTGGGTCAAAAAAAAGTATACAAATTAGAAAATTAGAAAACAAAATAAATAAAATAAAAAATGACGAAAAAGTATAAATATATATATATATATATATATATATATATATATATATATATATATATAATTCAAAGAAAAGGTTTGAAACTAAAGGCATCGTTGAGGCCGGGATATTTTAAGGCTGATAAATCATGTATCCAGGGGGCCTCCCGCTGTAGGAGCAGTTTATCATAGTTCCCTCCTCTCTCACCGGGCGGGTATGTGCTCCAAGGCAAAAAAATGCATTTTCCTGCTATCAAAGTTATGGTACAGACCAATGTGGCGACTTATTGGGGTTTCCATATTCTTTTTCTGTATCAGAGATACATGATCTCTGATACGGCAGAAAAAGGGGAGTTTAGTTTTGCCAATGTAAATCATTTGGCATTTGGCATTCACATTGCATGATATATACAATGCCTACCGACTGGCATGTTACTGAAAAGTTAGGAAGCAAAATGTCTCGTGCCGCATGAATAAATCTGCAGAAGTTGCATTTGTGACATGGTCTACTACGTTTCTTGCATTCATTGGGGATCACAGTTGAAGCATCATAATGACTGTGTACTAACATGTCTCTAAGTGATCTAGATCGCCTAAAGGTTATTTCCGGGTAGGATTTGAGATGTTTTGAAACTTTCTCGTCTTCCATTAAGAGGTACCTGTCATGGTTATGCAATAGAGTCTGTCTGTCAGCTCACCTATCTCCATGTGTTCATCTCTATAGACCAGCTGTCTCTCACCTGTCTGCTTTTATTAACTCTCCTCTAGCATGGCTCCACCCCAGCTCCTACCAGAGAACTCTATATTAACCTCTGCACTGCAGGCCAGCCCTGCTGATCAACCTTTGTGTGTTTGGCTTCCTGTTCCTGCCTGCCGTGTGCTCTACGTTTGTTTCTGTTACCGACCTTGGCGTGTTCTCTACTATTCCTGTCTGCTCGTGACCCTGACCTTTGGCGTGTCCCCGACTATCCCTGTTTGCCTGTGACCCTGAACCTTGGCATGTACTCTGTTGTCCTTGTCGGCTTGTGGCCCTGACCTTGGCTTATTCCTTTACTATGCCTATCCTCCTGTTGCCTACTGTGGGTGTAAGCTGGGGGACTCTGGGGGTTGCGACCTGGAGCCAGTTGCAGCCCAGTCCATCCTCACCACTAGAGGCTCTGGTGAACACCTGCTGGCTCTTAGACTCCGCGCCCCAGGGAATCCTACGCTCTAACCCCGGTGGGATCCGTGTTGGTGTTCCAGTGGCCCTGTCTTCCTTACACCCTGACTCCCATCCGCAGCAGTCAGCCATAGGGTCCACTCCCTTGCTGTGCACTCCTGATCCCAACGGTGTGCATCTGTCACCTAGCCTCAAGGTGACCTGACAGTTTGATCAGCCATGGACCCAGCTGACGTGCCGCTTCCTGCAGCCGATCCATTGCAGGGCATGGTTCGCAGACTCGAGACCCAGGAATCTAATCAAACTCAGGTGATGCTATTCCTTAAGGATCTGGCTTCCCACTTCGAGTAGCTCCAGGCCTCCTTGGGAAACCCGAACCTGCAGCCTCAAGTACAATCAGCAGCTGCACCTATAGCACCATTCGCAGCCACACATTCATATTTACTGCCAGCTCCGTCCCGTTTCTCTGGGGACTCCAAGTCCTGCAGGGGCCTGCAGCCAATGCACCATTCATTTTGAGCTCCAGCCTCAAAACTTTCTGTCTGATCGGGCTAAGGTAGCCTATATCATTTCCCTCCTCTCTGGTGAAGCTTTAGCTTGGGCTGCACCCCTGTGGGAGAAGAATGACTCGGTGGTTTCCAGCCTGTCCGACTTCTTGAAGCTTTTTCGTAATATCTTCGAGGAGCCAGCTCGGGTTTCTTCAGCGGCTAGTGCACTTTTACGCCTTCGCCAAGAATCTTGTTCAGTGGGACAATATGCACTTCAGTTCCGTATCCTCACAGCTGAATTGAGCTGGAACAATGAGGCCATAGGCGTGCGCACAGGGTGTGCCGGGTGTGCCTGGGCACACCCTAATCACCCCGTGCTGTCTCCAGAGATTTGCCCCAAAATGCTGCATCCAAGAGAGTGTGTGGCCCGCGCTGCCTGTGAAACAGTTTCACAGGCAGCAGATTGTGAGAATTGCCAGAGCTGTTCAGTGTATGAAACTGTCAGCTAATGACACTGCAAGCAGGGTGAGACACCAGCTGTCAAAATGTCGGGGTGATGTCGGGGGTGGGCGGGACCGAACGGCCATTAAACACCAGCCAATGGGATGGGGTCTGGGCGGGCGGCTACATTTATGTGGCCCCACCCCTCTCTGAAGCAGCTCAAACATTGGCTGGTGTTTATAGCACTTGGTCCCGCCCACCCCCGACATCGCGGCTGAGTTGTAAATCATCACAGCTCAGCCGCGATGTCGTGGGTGGGCGGGACCAAGCGCCAACACCAGCCAATGATTGGGCTGCTTCAGTGAGGGGGCGGAGCCAGAGAAATGTAGCGGCCCGCCCAGACCCATCCTATTGGCTGGTGTTTGGTAACTGTTCAGTCCCGCCCACCACCAACATCACCGCTGACTTTTAACAGCTGGTCTCTCTCCCTGCATGCAGTGTCGTCATCTGACAGTTTCATACACTGAACAGCTCTGGCAATTCTCACGATCTGCTGAATGTGAAACTCCTCCTCTCCCCTATCTGTGCCACCCAATGCTGCCTATCAGTGCCAACCAATGCTGCCAATCAGTGCCAATCAGTACTGCCAATCAGTGCCAGTGCTGCTTATCAGTGCCAACCAATTCTGCCTATCAGTGCCAATCAGTGCAAACCAGTGCTGCCTATCAGTGCAAACCAGTGCTGCCTATCAGTGCCAACCAATGCTGCCTATCAGTGCCAGTGCTGCTTATCAGTGCCAACCAATGCTGCCTATCAGTGCCAGTGCTGCTTATCAGTGCCAACCAATGCTGCCTATCAGTGCCAGTGCTGCTTATCAGTGCCAACCAATGCTGCCTATCAGTGCCAGTGCTGCTTATCAGTGCCAACCAATGCTGCCTATCAGTGCCAACCAGTACTGCCTATCCGTGCCAGTGCTGCTTATCAGTGCCAACCAATTCTGCCTATCAGTGCCAACCAATGCTGCCAATCAGTACCAATCAATGCTGCCTATGAGTGCCAACCAATGCTGCCAATCAGTGCCAGTGCTGCTTTTCAGTGCAACCAATGCTGCCAATCAGTGCTGCCTATCAGTGCCAACCAGTGCCAACCATTGCCAACCATTGCTGCCTATCAGTGCAAACCAGTGCTGCCTATCAGTGCCAACCAATGCTGCCTATCAGTGCCAACCAGTGTCAGTCAGTGCTGCCTATCAGTGCCAACCAATGCTGTAAATCAGTGCCAACCAATGCTGTCAATCAGTGCCAACCAATGCTGCCTATCAGTGCCAACCAATGCTGCCTATCAGTGCTGCATATCAGTGCCCATAAGTGCTGCCCATTAGTGCTGCCAATCAGTGCCCATCAGTGCTGCATATTAGTGCCCATCAGTTCTGCCTATCAGTGCCAGTGTTGACAATTAGTGCCCATCAGTGATGCCCATCAGTGCCAACTATCAGTGCCCATCAGTGCTGCCAGTCAGTGCCCATCAGTGCAGCCCATCAGTGCCCATCAGTGTCCATCAGTGCTGCCTATCAGTGCCAATCAGTGTCCATCAGTACTGCCAATCAGTGTCCATCAGTGCTGCCAATCAGTGATGCGAATCAGAGCCTATCAGTGCCCATAAGTGCTACCAATCAGAGCCCATCAATGATGCATATCAGTGCCCATCAGTGCCGCCTATCAGTGCCAATCAGTGCTGACAATCAGTGTCCATCAGTGCCACCCATCAGTGCCACCTATCAGTGCCAATCAGTGCTGACAATCTGTGCACATCAATGTTACCAATTAGTGCCCATCAACGCTGCCAATCAGTGCTGCCAATCAGTGCAGCCTGTTAGTGCTCATCAGTGCTGCCTTAGCAGGGATGGTGGAAACCCCTCTACAGATAATTGTAATACAAATTAACTTCAAGTGCAACAACTTTTTAGTTGGGAGGTTCACACCATTATAGCACTTTGGACTTTTTATTTTTTAGAGTGTTACACTTAATTGTATATGTTTTAGTTACGGTTATAATGTGAATCATTGCACTTGAAGTTATTTCCCACCAGCCCTGCTAAGTACATGTCTTTATGGACCTTGCTTTGTGCACTGGTGTGCAGTCATGTTGGAACAGGAAGGGGCCATCCCCAAACTGTTCCCACAAAGTTGGGAGCATGAAATTGTCCAAAATGTCTTGGTATGCTGATGCCTTAAGAGTTCCCTTCACTGGAACTAAGGGGCCAAGCCCAACCCCTGAAAAACAACTCCCCACACCATAAACCCCCCCCCTCCACCAAATGATTTGGACCAGTGCACAAAGAAAGGTCCATAAAGACATGGATGAGTGAGTTTGGGGTGGAGCAACTTGACTGACCTGCACAGAGTCCTGACCTCAACCCGATAGAACACCTTTGGGATGAATTCGAGTGAGGACTGTGACCCAGGCCTTCTCATCCAACATCAGTGCCTGACCTCACAAATGCCCTTCTGGAAGAATGGTCAAACATTCCCATAGACACACTCCTAAACCTTGTGGACAGTCTTCCCAGAAGAGTTGAAGCTGTTATAGCTGCAAAGGGTGGGCCAACTCAATATTGAACCCTACAGACTAAGACTGGGATGTCATTAAAGTTCATGTGTGTGTAAAGGCAGGCGTCCCAATACTTTTGAATATACATACATATACACACGTATGTGTGCTTGAGCTTTCGGGTGCACACCCTAATGCAATAGGCTGCGTACGCCTATGAATGAGGCCCTAGTCGCAACCTTTTTACATGGCCTCTCTGACCGAGTGAAGGTCGAATTAGCAGGAAGAGCCATCCCCGCCGGTCTGGACGATGTAATTTCTTTGTGCAATCAGACTGACATTCGTTTCCAGGAGAGGTCCCTAGAAAAAAGACGCCAGCACCCCCTTGGTCCTAGTCAGCCTGAACTCTTACCCCGTCGCTCTGTGGAGCATCTTCTGCCTGCTGAGGAACCTATGCAGCTGGGCCGGACCAGACTAACCCCCGAAGAACATGCTAGACGCAGAACTCTGGGCTTGTGTCTTTATTGTGGGGGCAAGGGTCATTTTTGTGACTCCTGCTCGCTTTGTCCGGGAAACTCTGGGGTCTAATACATTTGGGAGGTGGAGTATTGGACCCAGAAACATCACCTTCTCGTCTTCTTCTTCCGGTGTTCCTCCATGTAGGCCCTTCTCCCCAGTCGGTCCTAGCATATCTGGACTCCGGGGCTGCCGGCAATTTTATGGACTGGAGAACTGCTTCTTCTATAAAGCTTACCCTTTCTCCTCTCACTACACCACTGGTAGTCTCAGGAATTGATGGCACTGTGCTCCCAGGGGGCCCTATACGTTTCCAGACGCTACCTATTAGGGTGTTGGTAGGGATACTCCACAAGGAGTGGATTTCCTTCCTCATTCTACCCAAGGCCTCTACCCCCATTGTATTGGGCCTTCCTTGGCTACAGCTCCACTCTACACATGTGGACTGGGTCTCTGGGCAAATCCTGGCCTGGGGTCTTTCGTGTTTCTCATCCTGTCTTCTCAAGGTGGTCCCCAAGGAGAGACTTTCCATTGCTACCATATCCGTATCTTCTGATCTTCCAGCGGCATACAGCGATTACCGGGATGTGTTCTGTAAGAAGTCTGCTGAGGTGCTTCCTCGCCACAGATCTTTTGACTGTGCCATTGACCTTGTCCCTGGAGCAACTCTGCCCAGGGGTCATACCTACCCTCTGTCCATTCCAGAGACCCAGGCCATATCTGAGTATGTAGCCGAGAATCTGGAGAGAGGTTTCATCCGGAAATCCTCGTTGCCTGCAGGAGCAGGGTTCTTTTTTGTTGCTAAAAAGGATGGTACCCTCAGACCCTGCATCGACTATCGAGGGTTAAACGCATTGACCATCAAAAACCAATACCCCTTAACTCTAATATCTGAGCTAATCGACAGGTTGAAGGGGGCTTCCATTTTCAACAAGTTGGATCTCAGAGGTGCATACAATCTCATTAGAATACGGGAAGGTGACGAATGGAAGATTGCCCCTTCCTGCTAGCCTCAAGGCCACTCAGCGCTTTCTTGGCTTCACAAATTATTATAGGCAGTTCATAAGGAATTACTCATCCATTGCTGCGCCTATTATCGCTTTAACCAAGAAGGGTGCGAATGCCAAAGACTGGCCTTCCGAGGCTGTCTCTGCGTTTCACGATCTGAAACAGGCCTTCGTTTCTGGACTTCTCTTGAGGAGACCAAATCCTGGGGACCCATTTTTTATTGAAGTAGACGCTTCTTCGATGGGGGTGAGAGCTATGCTTCTTCAGTTCTTTGAAAAGAGACGTCAACCATGTGCGTTCTTCTCCAAAAAATTTTCTCAGGCAGAGAAAAATTATGCAATTGGTGATTGGGAACGTCTCGCAATTAAATTGGCGTTGGAAGAGTGGCGTCATCTCTTGGAGGGTTCCCCTCACTCCATTACGGTCTTTACTGATCACAAGAATCTACAATATCTACAGAATGCTAAACATCTGAACCCCAGACAGGCCAGGTGGAGTCTCTTCTTTTCTCGTTTTAAATTCACAATTACGTACAAACCTGGTTCCTGCAACGGTTGGGCTGATGCGCTCTCTAGGTCATTTGACACTTTGGACGAGGAGTCCACCCCTGATCCTGAGCCGATCATTCCGACCTCATGCATTGTTGCCCATTCTACCACCCTGGAATCAAAAATTCCTCCTGGCAAGACCTTTGTTCCCACGGAGCTAAGAGCTTAGATCCTTCATTGGGGACATGATTCCAAGGTGGCAGGTCATGCTGGGTTCCTCCCATCCTTCCTGCTCATATGTCATCTCCACTGGTGGCCTAAAGAATGTTAAAGATTACGTTAAGGCTTGTCATGTCTGTGCTCAGTCTAAATCTTCCACACAAGCCCCTGCTGGTTTTCTCATGCCCTTGCCCATTCCTAAGGAGCCCTGGTCTCATGTCACCATGGATTTTATCACCGATCTTCCACTGTCGGAGAATAATACAGCCATTTGGGTGGTAATCGATCGGTTCTCCAAGATGGCTCATTTTGTTCCTCTTCCTGGTCTCCCTTCTGCCTCTGCCTTGATTCCCATTTTTGTATGAGAGATTTTCCGCCTTCATGGTGTTCCTTCCCATGTCATTTCGGACAGGGGTGTTCAGTTTACGTCCCATTTTTGGAGAGCCTTTTGCAAATCCCTCAACATTACCTTGGATTTTACCTCTTCTTACCATCCCCAATCCAATGGCCAGACTGAGAGGGTTAATCAGGAGTTGGAGGTCTTTCTCCATACCTTGGTTTCGGCTCATCACGATGATTGGGCATCACTATTCCCGTGGGCAGAGTTCTCCCACAATAATCATGTCAACGTCAGTTCTCAGAAAACACCCTTTATCACTGTTTATGGAAGACATCCTCAACTCCCTCTTCCTATGATCTGTTCTTCCGACATTCCAGCCTTGGCTACTGTTCAGGAATCATTCAATTCCATGTGGGCTGATGTTCATGACTCCCTCCAGAAAGCTGCCAACAAATTCAAGAGTTTTGCTGACCGTTGCAGGCGTAAGCCGCCTTCTCTTCAGCCAGGAGACAAAGTCTGGCTCTCCACCAGGAACATCAAACTCCGGCTTCCTTCTCTCAAATTTGCCCCAAGATTCATTGGTCCATACACCATAACTTCTAAGCTGAATCCGGTTTGTTTCAAGCTCCAAAATTCCCAAAAGCCTCAAAATCTCTAACTCCTTCCATGTTGCCCTTCTGAAGCCTTTAGTCCTCAATAAGTTCTCTCGTCCTCTTTCTACCGCAGCACCGGTCTCTGAGGATAATCAGGAGTACGAGGTTAGCCAAATTTTGGATTCCCGACTCTGTAGAGGCATTCTCCAGTACCTCGTGCATTGGTAGGGGTTTAGTCGTGAGGAGAGGTCGTGGATCAAGGCTTCTGAGGTCTTTGCACCTCGTCTGTTGAGGAAGTTTCATTTGAAGTTCCCCTCTAAACCTGGTCCCAGGCGGGGATGGGGGAGGCCTCGTAAGAGGGGGGGTACTGTCATGGTTATGCAATAGAGTCTGTCTGTCAGCTTACCTGTCTCCATGTACACAGCAATCAGTGTAGCGCTGGACATAAGAGTGTAACTGGTGATTAGAAATTGGTGCACAATCTCTGATAATGCTAGGGTGTAATGCCGAATAAACAATGTAAATACACCAAAAATAATCATCTAAAGCTTATATCTATACAATACATAGTGATATTCCTTTTAAATATGGGACCATGCCAGAAATAGGTATGTGTGAAAAGAATAATAAAAGTGAAAAATAAAATAAAAAGTTCAAAAAAGTGTCCCAAATAACAATGTGTAAAATCCAAAAGAGATCCGGAGGAAGATATATTGCAGGATTCGGGAATATTCGATCCACCTCCCGTGCAGCCCACCACCAAATGGTAAAGATGAAGGCTTACCAGAAAGCCTGCGACCGCCCTTACTCAGGGGGGTCAGAACAAGCTTAGTTGTGGAAATGTCCAGGGATGATGGAGCCTCCGAGTCCTCTCTCACTACATCGGGCAGGCAGCCCACAGCAACGGGAACCCCGAAGAAGAAGTTCACAAGAATTCCCTCAATGTTTCTTCTCGGAAAAGGTCAGATATAAATGAGCAAAGATATGAACATGACTGGATGTCCAGACCGACAGGTAATGGCTCAGTAGTGCAAACCACATGGGTCTCAGCCCAACCCAGAATCCAGAAGAAGATCAATGAATCCAGCATGGGTTGACTGCATGGACTCCACGCTGGGATCTGTGTTGGTGTTCCAGCGGCCCTGCCTTCCTTACACCCGGGCTCCCATCCGCAGCAGTCAGCCGTAGGGTCCACTGCCTTGCGGTGCACTCCTGATCCCAACGGTGTGCATCTGTCACCTAGCCTCAAGGTGATCTGACAGTACCAGTACTTTTTTATTATGTCTCGCACCTGACGGTGCTGACCAGAAAATCTGGTAATTAATCTAATGCCTGGGATCTCTTTTTTTGGTTTAGAGTCATGTATCAATGAAGCCTTTTTTTGGTTCTTAGCTTTCAAATAAGCTTTTTCCAAACATTTATTACTATATCCACGTTGCTGCAATCTAGATCGCAGCAACTTGGCTTCTCTTTCAAAGTCTGAATCTGCACTGCAGTTCCGCCTGATTCTTAGATATTGCCCACAGGGCACATTTGTCACAAGGGATGGGGGATGGGAACTGGTTGCGTGAAGCAAGGAATTACCTGCTGAAGGTTTTCTAAAGAGGGCGGTATCAATGCCGCCATCCTCATTTACTAGGATTTGAACATCCAAAAAAGTTAGTTTACGTTGGCTGAGCTCAGATGTAAACTTTAAATTATATTTGTTGATCTTTAGACTGTCAAGGAACAAAAAAAGAGAATCCTTCGTTCCTAGCCAGATAAAGAAAATATCGTTGATGAAACGTCTCCAAACGGGGATCTGTTCCCAGAAAGTTTTCATGTCATCTCTATGAAGAAGTTCCTGCTCCCACCCCCCCAGATACAGGTTAGCATAGGAGGGGGCACATTTGGTCCCCATAGCTACTCCCTGTATCTGGAGGTAGTGGGAGCCACCAAACAAGAAAATATTGTTGGAAAGAATGAAAGCAAGTCTGTGATAAATTTGTTGTATTGTTTAGGCACCTCTGAATTTTGAGAAAGAACGCCCTCTACAACCTCCACCCCCAATTTATGGGGAATGGAGTTATAGAGGGCCTCCATGTCGAGGGCCACTAACCAAGATCCCATGGGGATGGAAATGCCATCGAGGATCCGGAGAAGATTGCTGGTGTCCTGAAGGTAGCGGGGTCTTAGAAAGTCATCAGTTAGGAGACTGGCAGTCTCCGTAAGGCAGCCGTTTCCTGAAACTATGGGACGGCCAGGGGGTCTTGTGGAGTTTTTGTGGATCTTAGGTAGTGCATACAAGGTCGGTGTTCGAGGGGAGGTTACATTGAGAAATTCCCAAGTGTCTTTGTTTTTAGGCCTTTGTGGTAAGCCGAGCCAATAAAATGTTGATAACGAGTGATTGTCAAAGTGAGATAATTGGGAGATACCTTTCGGTACCATTCCCAATTGTGGACAATGGCCAAGACCATGGATTCGTATTGGCCATTGTCCATAATCACCAAATTTCCACCCTTATCAGAGGGTTTGATGACTATGCTTTTATTTTGCTGTAATGATTTAAGGGCCTCAGTTTGGGAACAGTTAAGGTTAGGTGGAGATAAATCCTTTCATTTGGTCCGAGTAATCTCACTGGTAACTTGACTTGTAAATGCCCACACATTCGGATTCCCTTGAAGGGTTGAGAAAGTGTGAGATTTAGGTCTATAATCCTTAGGTTTTGAAAGAGTGGAAGAGAGGGGAGATGATGGAGGCATGGGAGGAGAGGGGCCAGGACCAAGACCAAGATTCTCGGCCTCACATATATTGGTCTCGTCGAGGCCCCCCTCATCCCATAGCTCCATCAAATCCTCCATGGCTTTAATATCGCCAATTGTCATACCCTCCCATAGGGGGTTGTCCAAAGCATGATCATCAATTGACTTACCAGGCTTATCATATAGAATTTTGAACATGAGTTTTCTAGAGAATAAATTTAAGCCTTTGATCAATTCAAATTGGTCCACCCTTTGAGTAGGACAAAAATTCATACCAAGACCTAACACTGATAATTGTTCTGCTGAAAGAGGACCTGATGAATTCATGATTTTTGATTCATCAGGTATATATTCCCTGTTTTTCTTGGGTCCGATATCAGCTGGGAGAAAATGAGTGCTGTATGAAAATCCGACTGGGATGGAGTGAGATTCGTATTGCTTACCTGTGTGGTGGGAACCTGTGTTAGTGAAGTATTAGTTAGACAGGTGCTAGTAATTGGTTCAGGGTGACCTGGTGCATTGGTAGATAAAGATTTTGCAGTGCTTGCTCGAGTACCCATGGGTGCTTTTGTGCTGGGGGTGCATCTCGCAGTGCCTTTGAGAACATTCTCCTTTAGGTGTTTGGGATTCATAGAACCCTGAGTTTTGGTGACTCTGTTGAAATCCTGTGAAGAGGAAATAGAAGAAACAGATGAATCCGAGTCATTGAGTTCACTATTGGATTGTCTAGAATGGTGCATTTGATTAATGCGTCTTCTGCCTTTATTGTTTGTCTGGGCCCAGTTGTAGGCCTGCTTATTGTCATAGGACAATTTGTCCCTAACAAATTTTCTTTCCTTTGTTTTTAGGATTTCCGCAACATAGATTTCCAAATCAATTTTCAAAGTGTTTTCTCATGTGGAAAACAACACATCAGAAGTGACTAATTGATTGTCTCTCAATTTCCTCGTCTATCAAAGATAACTCATTGGTGTAGTGTTTGCAAAGAAGTTCCATCATTTTCATGGAACATGCCTGGAGATTTTCCTCCCATTCCAGTCTGAACTCAGGTTCCAACTGGGAAATGGTGGGAAAAATTTGGATCCTCAGACCCCATGGGGAGATATTGTCTTCAGTGTATTTGGAAAAAACCACTTGTTCCAAAATAATCTCGATTTTTTTCTCAAGCATACGCTGAAGCCTTATAAAGAATCGATCCATTGATAAACCGCCACTTACGGTGTTCTGCAATTTATGAATTTGGTTCATAAAGCCATCACAGGCATTGCCACAATAACTAGCCATGGTGACCTCAGACTAAGAGAAGAAGGAACAGAGAAATTACTACTGGTAAAAATAAAGCAACAAAATAATAAATAAATTTAAAAAAATAAAACTTAGAGAGAAAACACACAATAAGAAAACTTCCCTATTGATCAAGATGCATCAGTTCAAAGCAACAATTTCAACAGTTAGTAGACTGTGAATGTCCTCAAAGGGTGTCGGGTGGGTAACACCCAAAAAGACAAATATTATGCAGAGGGCAGAAACAGTCAAACTTTAGCACCACATCCCATATCGACAATATAAACAAAGAGAGAGAAAAGGGTTAAAGAAACCCCAGGGACTTTTAAGGTGCTTAGATAAATAAATAGAGTAGAAAGACATGTATATAAAAATGGAAATGTATTTGTTTATACAATTACATAACATTACAAAACATGATTAAAAAAAATCTCCTAATGTCCTCATCCAACAATATAATTGATGGAGAAAATCCCGCTCACTAACTACCACTCAACATGTTTGGCTCATATGGAGCTTCCTCAGGAGTTTAGGTTTGATTTGTGGTATGCTAGAAATAATAACAGAGACAAGGAATGAGATATCACATGTATCACATGATTGAAACAACTTTGGTATAGATAAAGATGGATAACATGTCATAATGTATAGAACTAAGAAGTCACTTCATTACACAAAAATAATAAAAAAGCAATCAACAAAAAATATTAATGAAATTCTCACCAGGCTTTCAAATGATGAATGGGAATTTCATTGATACAACATTAATCTCTAGCGTATATCAGAGCTATAAAGGAGTCCTTGTTGCTTAAAAGTTCCCATCCGTTTTGGCCACAGAAGGACTAAAAATTGATAAGTCCTTAGAAAGGGATAAGATAGAATGTAATGAGAAAAACATCTATATGAATGATGTCAATAAAGGTATCAAAATAGAAGAAATGCACAAAAATTACCTTCAGTAGAATCAAAGCTTAATTGCAAGGCAGAAAGACTGGCCTCATTGCAAATAAAAAAATAAACATTTAAAGTCATTCAGAGCCCGCAGCAATAGAGGGATCAATAGAATCTTGAAAGGATGGAAATGCATAAACATGCAACTATGAAAACAGAGAAAACAGCATATATTTAAATGAAGTCTGAAAGTGTAAGAACACTCACAAATTTTTACTTTATTTATCTAAGCACCTTAAAAGTCCCTGGGGTTTCTTTACCCCTTTTCCCTCTTTTTGTTTAGATGCTTAATGGGGTTTAGGTCTGGAGTAGGGATGAGCCGAACACCCCCCTGTTCGGTTCGCACCAGAACATGCGAACAGGCAAAAAATTCGTTCGAACACGCGAACACCGTTAAAGTCTATGGGACTTGAACATGAATAATCAAAAGTGCTCATTTTAAAGGCTTACGTAATGGGTGACCCCGCCCCCCTCTGACATCACGGGGAATGCCACAGGGAAGTCCCTGTCAAGGTCACCGTTATTTAAGAAACGTCAGAAGACGAGAAGCGTCACACAGTGGGAGCCGCACATCATGGATGCGGAGCGGTTCGAGAAGAAGAAGGGAAGAAGGCGCAGTGGAGGAAGATGCTGGATGAGAACACTGGAGGAAGAACCAGAAGAACCAGAAGAAGAAGATGGAGGAAGAAACTTAAGGAAGATAGAAGAAAGAAGATAGAGGAAAGAAGATGGAAAAAAGAAGACTTTAAATAAAGGAATTGTTAAAAACGGTCTCTTGTCATTTTTATCATTTTTGACAGTTTTTCTGTGAAATGGTAGGGGTACACCCTTACCATTTCACACGGGGGGGGCGGGATCTGGGGTCCCCTTGTTAAAAGGGGCTTCCAGATTCCGATAAGCCCCCCGCCCGCAGACCCCCACAACCACCAGGCAAGGGTTGTGGGGATAAGGCCCTTGTCCCCATCAACATGGGGACAAGGTGCTTTGGGGGGATACCCCAAAGCACCCCCCCAATGTTGAGGGCATGTGGCCTGGTACAGTTCAGGAGGGGGGCCACTCTCTCGTCCCCCCCTCTTTCCTGCGGCCTGCCAGGTTGCGTGCTCAGATAAGGGTCTGGTATGGATTTTTGGGGGAACCCCACGCCATTTTTGTTAAATTTTGGCGCGGGGTTCCCCTTAAAATCTATACCAGACCTGCAGGGTCTGGTATAGATTTTGAGGGGGACCCCCACGCCATTTAAAAAAAAAAAAATTGGCTGGGGTTCCCCTTAATATCCATACCAGACCTGAAGGGCCTGGTATGGAATTTAGGGGGACCCCCACACCATTTTTTTTTTTAATTTTGGTTCGGGGTTCCCCTGTGGGGAATTCCCATGCCCTTTTTATCAATGAACCTTTATGCGTATTGTCGGACCGACAACTCATTAATAGCCGGCGAGTAGTTTTAAATGACTTTTTTTCCTTTGAAATGTTGCTGTCAGACTGTTCTAAACATAGGAAACATGCGCCCCTTTACAGGCATACTATAGACACCCCCCAGGTACGAAATTTAAAGGAATATTACACTTTTATTGTTTCACTTTAAGCATTATTAAAATCACTGCTCCCGAAAAAACAGTCATTTTGAAAACTTTTTTTGCATTGATCCATGTCCCCTGGGGCAGGACCCAGGTCCCCAAACATTTTTTATGACAATACCGTGCATATAAGCCTTTAAAATTAGCACTTTTGATTTCTCCCATAGACTTTTAAAGGGTGTTCCACGGCTTTTGAATTTGCTGCGAACACCCCAAATTGTTCGCTGTTCGGCGAACTGGCGAACAGCTGATGTTCGAGTCGAACAAGAGTTCGACTCGAACTCGAAGCTCGTCCCTAGTCTGGAGACATGCTTGGCTGGGGCATCACCTTTACCCTCAGCTTCTTTAGCAAGACAGTGGTCATCTTGGATGTGTGTTTGGGGCCTTTATCATGTTGGAATACTGCCCTGTGGCCCAGTCTCCGAAGGGAGGGGATCATGCTCTGCTTCAGTATGTCACAGTACATGTTGGCATTAATGGTTTCCTCAATGAACTGTAGCTTCCCAGTGTCGGCAGCACTCATGCAGCCCCAGATCATGACACTCCCATCACCATGCTTGACTGCAGGCAAGACACACTTGTCTTTGTACTCCTCACCTGGTTGCCACCACACATGCTTGACACCATCTGAACCAAATAAGTTTATCTTGGTCTTATCAGACCACAGGACATGGTTCCAGTAATTCATGTCCTTAGTCTTCTTGTCTTCAGCAAACTGTTTGCGGGCTTTCTTGTCCATCATCTTTAGAAGAGGCTTCCTTCTGGGATGACAGCCATGCAGACCAGTTTGATGCAGTGTGCGGCGTATGGTCTGGGCACTGACAGGCTGACCCCCCCACTCCTTCAACCTCTGCAGCAATGCTGGCAGCACTCATACGTCTATCTCCCAAAGACAACCTCTGGATATGACGCTGAGCATGTGCACTCAACCCCTTTGGTCAACCATAGCAAGGCCTGTACTGAGTGGAACCTGTACTGTTAAACCGCTGCATGGTCTTGGACACCGTGCTGCAGCTCAGTTTTAGGGTCTTGGCAATCTTCTTATAGACTAGGCCATGTAGAGCAACAATTCTTTTTTCAGATCCTCAGAGAGTTCTTTGCCATGAGGTGCCATGTTGAACTTCCAGTGACCAGTATGAAAGAGTGAGAGCTATAACACCAAATTTAAAACACCTTCTACCCATTCACATCTGAGACCTTGTAACACTAACAAGTCATACTGGGGAGGGAAAATGGCTAATTGGGCCCAATTTGGACATTTTCACTTATAGGTGGACTCACTTTTGTTTCCAGAGGTTTAGACAATAATAGCTGTGTTTGAGTTATTTTTAGGGGACAGCAAATGTACACTGACTACTTTACATTGTAGCAAAGTGTAATTTCTTCAATGTTGTCACATGAAAAGATATAATAAAATGTTTACAAAAATGTGAGGGGTGTACTTACTTTTGTGAGATACTGTATATATATATATATATATATATATATATATATATATATATATATACTCTGCAGTCAGTGTAGCCTATATATACAGTGCATTCAGTGGTGTATAGTTTCTAATACACTTCAGGCGGTGTACACAGTATATAATACAGTGTAGTGTGGTGTTACAGAAAAAAAAATCGTGTCCAGAAGGCCACAAAGGAGAGGCAGATGCTCACAAGCCACTAAAAGAGGGCAAGCAGCCTCTGTGTCTACAGTCAACAGTGGTGGTCATGGACATGGTGCATCCTCTGCAGGTGGCCGTGGGGCACGCTTGTCCTTTTTTTTTTTTTGCTGCTGGCTGTGTTATTGAACCACAACATGCAGAAGAATTGGTGCAGTGGATAACGAAAATGTCCTCATCCTCTGTCATCCAGGCTCAGAGTAGTTTGCCTTCCAAAGCAGCTGCCAAAACGGCCTATTCCACTGGCTCCTTGTCCACAGTTACTCCTTCTGTAGCCCCATCATCATGCATGGAGGACCACTAAAAGAGGGCAAGCAGCCTCTGTATCTACAGTCAACAGTGGTGGTCCTGGACATGGTGCATCCTCTGCAGGTGGCCGTGGGGCACGCTTGTCCTTTTGTTTTTGCTGCTGGCTGTGTTATTGAACCACAACATGCAGAAGAATTGGTGCAGTGGATAAAGAAGCTGTCCTCATCCTCTGTCACCCAGGCTCAGAGTAGTTTGCCTTCCAACGCAGCTGCCAAAACGGCCTATTCCACTGGCTCCTTGTCCACGGTTACTCCTTCTGTAGCCCCATCATCATGCATGGAGGAGTCCCCAGAATTATTCGACCACAGTGTTGGTTACATGCTGCTGGAGGATGCGCAGAGATTTGAAAGTTACGATGTTGGTTCCCAGGTTGAGGAAGGGAGTAACGTGAGCCTAGAGAGAGGGGGTGCCACAGAAGGACAAGAAACTGTCAGTCAGGAGGAGGAGGCACAACTCCAATGAGACAAGATGTCCTCCAGGGGGCAGCTTAAGGGCAGCCACCCTATTGCATCACACCACAGAGCTCCACAGGGGCAGGGCACTGCTGACGCCCCTTGATGTGGGCATTTTTTGACACATGTACAGCAGATCGCACTGTTGCTGTTTGCCACCTATGTCTGAAGCGGATCATGCGTGGCCATAACAGCAGCGGCTTGGGCACCAGATGCTTGACCAGACATATGACGACCTGCCATGCAATCCCTTGGCAACAGCACTTGAAAGACCCACATCATAGAAAAATGCAGACTTCTCCTTGCTCCTTATTTTGGGATATCAAACCCTACTATACCTCCATTCCTCTCAAAAGCCTGCACTGAGAGAAATGAAGGTATAGCAATATGTGTCACAAGTACTTGTAGCCAATCTGCTAGCAGTACACCACCAGTTGATTTCCGCAAGCAATTTTCCCTACCCCAGTTGCTGAACCGTAAAAAGAAATTGATTGTTTTAGTTTAAATTAGGATGTTTTGTCATATTTCAGGTGAAAAATGTGCTTTATCAGTAAAATGTCCATGTTTTGTCAGTAAAAAAAGTAATTGGGAGTTGGCAACCCTGTATATAGTTATCAATGCTAACACCATTTTTGTGTTTTTTCTAACTGCAAAAAGTCAGAAAATCTATTTTGCCCCAAAATATTTGAGAAAAAAACTTACTAAGACCTAAGCACAATAACATGTAACAGGTGAAGGTTTGACAATTAACACCTAACAGTCTAACCAACATGCTACATAAGTAAGCTCCTCAGACTAAAATTCCGGTTCCCCTAGTTATATTACAAAATATGACAAAATATGACTCAAATTGCACTGTGGCTGAACTAAATATGGGGTGTTTTTGGTTTTCCCCTATTTAATATGAATATGTATTATCTTGTCTATTCCTACAGTTAGCTAGTCTATCAAAGCTCTGATGTTGTCTTCTAATATAATAACAATAATATAATAACAATGTTAGTGATAGAAATAACCACAATGCTCAAGAATCAAAGATCTCATTTATTTGTAAACAAAGTAGAAATGCTAACATAAAACACTACACACATAAAACACTAAAATAATACTACAGAGCATATAAAACAAAAGAGCAGGGGTGATACGATACCGTAAGTCCTTCCCAGAGATAGTAAATTTGGCGGTAGACATGGATGCTTCCGGTCCATCCCGATCTACTGTCGCAAAGACCTATATTCCACCTCAATTTACGGTAGCTAAATTTGACAGCATGGCTATCCTCAGAAATACATGGTTGGGAGAATCCTTTCCTTTCTTCAGGCTGGCGTAGAGATGAAGCTGACCTTGGGGACAATTAGGGGCAAATTTTCCGCCTTATTCTTCCAGAGACCTTTAGCCTCTTTGGTCTCTTTTCTTCAGGGTGTGACTCGTTTGGTCCCTCTCATCAAGTTACCTTTGGACCTAAATCTGGTTTTGTCTGTGCTACAGAAACCGCCCTTTGATCCTATCCAGGAGATTCCATCAGTCCTTTTTTTTTTTTCAGAAAAAAGTTTATTAAAGAACACAAGTTACAAACATGTCAAAAGAATTCCAATTTCATCAAATCACTGTGTACATACATTATATATTATCTCTACACCTCTACCTAGGGCATGGTAGTTTCAACGTGCATTTTATTATTATTGTCATCCAGCACTCTACATGACCTGCTGCGCTAGCTATGTTCTAGAAGTGAGACCTTGTGTTATACCTTTTGCGATTGATTCAACCCAGTAACCTTTTAAGTAGGAGGTCCACCGGGGATAAGCCCGGGGAGCTCAGCCAGGGTGACCACTATTCTTCAAATTTGCCTGGGCGTCCCCTGTGTTGGAAGAACTTTTCTAATGGTAACGTGTCTCCCACCTGGCCAATCCACTCCCTAAGCAAGGGAGTGAGTTGGCCAGGTGGGGGACACGTTACCATTAGAAAAGTTCATTGCTATCACTTCGGCTAGAAGGGTGTCAGAATTGGCAGCTCTTTCTTGTAGAGAGCCATATTTAATCCTTCACCACGATAAGGTGATGCTGCGTCCTTATCCGTCCTTTTTGCCTAAAGTTATTTCTGGTTTTCATTTAAATCAGGACATTCTTTTCTCTCATCCTCATTCTGCGGAAGAGAAACAGCTGCATTCCTTGGATGTGGTACGGGCAGTCAGAGTCTATCTAAAAAGATTTGCAAGGATGAGGAATTCAGATGCTTTTTTTGTTTTGCCAGAAGGGCCCAAAAAAGGTCAAGCAGCTTCCAAGGCATCAATCGGGCCTATGGCTTGAAGGGTAAAGCTCCTCCCTTCAGGGTAAGCGCTCATTCCACCAGGGGTATAGGAACCTCCTGGGCATTTCACCATCAGGTGTCTGTGGCTCAGATTTGTAAGGCTGCTACCTGGTCGTCAGTACATAAGTTCACAAAATGTTATCAAGTGGATGTTAGAGCAGCAGAGGATTCAATGTTTGGCCATAGTGTGTTACAGGCTGCTATATAGGCTAATTGTGTTTTTTTCATTGTTATGTGTCTCCCTCCCCTCAAAGAGATTGCTCTGGGACGTCCCCGATAGTTATGTATGTAGCCTGCTCTGTGTCCTGTGATGTACGATAAAGAAAATTGGATTTTTTCTACATACCTGTAAAAATCAATTTCTTGGAGTATATCACGGGACACAGAGGTACCTCCCCTCTTTTTGGAAGTTCATTGCTTGCTACAAAACTGAGGTACTTTCTGTCTGGAAGGGGTTATATTGAGGGGGACTTCCTTTCTGTTTTTTGGTCTGCCAGTGTCCATTCACCTATAGGTGGTGCATAACCCAGATAGTTATGTACAAAGCTTGTTCTGTGTCCCGTGATGTACTCCACGAAATTTATTTTACAGGTAAGTATGTAGAAAAAATCCAATTAACTTCAGAGGCTACTATGTCTTTTTACCAACTACTGTCTTAAACAAATGCATTTAGCTGCTAATTGCATAGCCAATGACTCCCCTTTCAGGTGGAATAAACTGATCAATTTGGAATTTTTCCACCTTAACTTAGAAAAATAAATAAATTAATAAACAAATAATAATAATTAAAAAAATTACAACAAAAGAAAACAAAAAAAAAAAATAAGAAAAAAATCCATGGGCTTATCCTTGAAAATATTAAAAATACATTAAAGTCCTCCATAATATTCCAAAAAGTGAAGCCAAATCTCTGAGACTCGCATCTAAACCTTATCCAGTAGTAAAACCATACCATCTCTGCAACACACTAAGCGCTGCCAACAAAAGATTTGTTTCCCCCAGTACTATACCTTAGTGAACATGTGGCTACCTCCATTTTGAGTCTTATTCAGTTGTTCCATAAAGTTATGCCTTTCCTGACTTAGATATCTGGAATATATTCTATTAGCTGCAAACAGCAAGGGACAGTAGAGCTGAAAGGAGAGAAAAGGAAAAAGGGAGAGGGGGACACAAGCTACAACAGATGAAGGTGATAAAGCCTTGGTAGCTGTTCAAAAACACATGTTTCAGAGGGAATTAAATGATATTAAAGGGAGTCTTGATCCCTGTCGCAACCCTTCAGCTGCCATTAGTTATCTAAAAAGAATGACTAAGGGCAAACAGTGTTCTTTCGAGGATTACAGGTTGATCATGAATGGAATACTTGGGCATGATATGGATGTAGGATGGTAATAAGAAAACATACCAGTTTTGAATAATAAAGACGCCCATGGTCGTCCCATGAAAGATCCCAGTAAAATGGCTGCTGATTACCCCTTATGTAAGCCAGAAGTATTGAAGAAAATGTTGGAAGATTTGGAGATAGAAATGGAGCGTTTATGGCAGGATAAGAAATCCTTGTCTGCTGCCATGGCTTGCAAACAAAATAGCAAAGAGACTGTTACAGACTTCATTAAGCGGTTTAGAAAAGTGTGGAAAGAGGAAGCAAGTCTGACAACTCAGTCAGCTGAAACAAATACTATTTACACTCAGGCTATTTTGTATAGTTTCAAATAGGGATGGTCCCAACACCCTCCAGTTCGGTTCCCACCAGAACACGCAAACAGTCAAAAAGTTCTAGCGAACATGCAAACCCTATTAAAGCCTAATGGACACGAACATGAAAAATCAAAAGTGGGAGGGGCATGCGTGGAGGCTGCCAAGATGGCCACGACCACCTAGAGCTCTGTGCCGCCCCGGTCTAACATCACCCACCGCAGCCGACTGAGAGCTCATTCTGGGCCCGAGCAACAGCAAGGAGAACACCCCAGGATCACCCCGATGTCAGCAGGCACTTCCAGATGGGACTTATCCTGATCGTTGAACTCTACTCCTGAGCCCCACAGCCATTCCAAGATCACACAGGGCAGAGGGACAGAGGAAGAAGACTCCATCGCAGACCAAGACGCCCCGGGAACCACGCATCATATACCACAACTGGACACAGTGATAACACTCCCCCCGCATCAACTGAATCCCTAATAGGGAGAACACTTGATGACCTTCTCCTGACTCTAATGTCTGATCCCATGGCTCCACTAGAGGCCTGTGAGGGTGCACTACAGGGCCTTCCACCTACACCTACTGACTTTTCTTCCATGTCACCATTTTCCAAAATTCTATCCAGGGGCCTATCTCAAAACGCTGCTCAGATACCCTCATCTATTCATGCTGATTTACAACAACTGGGTATGTGGATGGAGCACATTGAAAGAAAGACTGATCAATCAGTAGTCAGAATTAACCAAAACTCTGCAAGAATTCAGCATGTACAGGACCAATTAGAGACTGCATTATCAAAAATCGATGACTTGGAAAACAGGTCCAGGCGTTACAATTTTAGGGTACAGGGGTCTTCCTGAAACAGTGAACGAGGTCCAGCCGGCAATCCGGGCGCTTATCAAGGACTTAATCCCTGACATCCCAGACCATCGCCTGGAATTAGACATGGCCCACAGAGCCCTACAACCTCCACGCTCAGACAGGGACATCATTGTAAAACCACATTTTTGCACAGTGACAGAAGAGGTAATGAAAAGGTCGAGTGCAGCAGAAAACCTGATGTTTCAAGGACAACCTATACAAATTTTTGCGGACCTCTCACCCTACACTGTACAGAAACAGAGACCCTTAAAACTCCTTCTCCAAGTCTTGATGCAAAATGAAATTACCTACAGACAGGGCCGGATTTCCCACAAGGCCATCGAGGCCAGGCCTCGGGGCGGCAGTGGTACAGGGGCGGCGCCGCGGCCGCCCACAGACTATTTTTTTTTTTACTCGGAGGATGGGGCACGGCCGCAGGGGGGTGTGTCATCAGAAAGCCACTACACTGTGGCATTCTGGGAGCTGTAGTCCAGGCGAGCGCCCTGTGATTGGCCGAACAGGGTCATGTGCGGGCGGCCGTCAGGGGCACATTTGATTGGCCCAGGGGAGCTGGTCACTGTGGAGGCGGGGCTGGTCTGTGGGTGATCGCGACCACTTGCTGCGGCAATCCCGCCTCTCTGCCTGGTGTGCTGTATGTCTTCTGAGGTCTCTATCATCTACCCCCGCACAGTCAGTGTACCCTCTCTCTATGCCCCGCCCCTCTCGGTCAGCCTGTCCCTCTCTCTATGCCCCACCCCTCTCGGTCAGCCCGCCCCTCTCTGTCAGTGCCCCCCCCTCTGTCAACCCCCCTCTATCAGCCCACCCTTCTGTCAGCCCCTCCTCTCTGTCAGTGCCCCCCTCTCAGTGCCCTCCCCTCTCTGTCAGTGCCCCCCCTCTCTCTGTCAGTGCCCCCCTCTCAGTGCCCTCCCCTCTCTGTCAGTGCCCCCCCTCTCTCTGTCAGTGCCCCCCTCTCAGTCCCCCCTCTCTCCGTCAGTGCCCCCCCTCTCTCTGTCAGTGCCCCCCCTCTGTCAGTGCCCCCCCTCTCTGTCAGTGCCCCCCCTCTCTGTCAGTGCCCCTCCTCTCTGTCAGTGCCCCCCCTCTCTGTCAGTGCCCCCCCTCTGTCAGAGCCCCCCCGCTCTGTCAGTGCCCCCCTCTCTCTGTCAGTGCCCCCCTCTCTCTGTCAGTGCCCCCTCTCTCTGTCAGTGCCCCCCTCTCTCTGTCAGTGCCCTCCCCTCTGCCAGTGCCCCCCCTCTCTCTGTCAGTGCCACCCTTCTCTCTGTCAGTGCCCTCCCCTCTCTGTCAGTGTTCTCCCCTCTCTGTCAGTGCCCTCCCCTCTCTGTCAGGGCCCCCCCCTCTGTCAGTGCCCCCCCCTCTCTGTCAGTGTCCCCCTCTCTCTGTCAGTGCCCTCCCCTCTCTGTCAGTGCCCTCCCCTCTGCCAGTGCCCCCCCTCTCTCTGTCAGTGCCCCCCTTCTCTCTGTCAGTGCCCTCCCCTCTTTGTCAGTGCCCTCCCCCCTCTGTCAGTGCCCCCCCCCCTCTCTGTCAGTGCCCCCCTCTCTCTGTCAGTGCCCTCCCCTCTCTGTCAGTGCCCTCCCCTCTGTCAGTGCCCCCCCTCTCTGTCAGTGCCCCCCTCTCTCTGTCAGTGCCCCCCCTCTCTCTGTCAGTGCCCTCCCCTCTCTGTCAGTGCCCTCCCCTCTGTCAGTGCCCCCCCCTCTCTGTCAGTGCCCCCCTCTCTCTGTGAGTGCCCTCCCCTCTCTGTCAGTGCCCCCTCTCTCTGTCAGTGCCCCCCCTCTCTCTGTGAGTGCCCTCCTCTCTCTGTCAGTGCCCTCCCCTCTCTGTCAGTGCCCTCCCCTCTCTGTCAGTGCCCCCCTCTCTCTGTCAGTGCCCCCCCTCTCTCTGTCAGTTCCCCCTCTCTCTCTGTCAGTGCCCTCCCCTCTCTGTCAGTGCCCTCCCCTCTCTGTCAGTGCCCCCCTCTGTCAGTGCCCCCCTCTCAGTGACCTCCCCTCTCTGTCAGTGCCCCCCCTCTCTCTGTCAGTGCCCCCCTCTCAGTGCCCTCCCCTCTCTGTCAGTGCCCCCCTCTCTCTGTCAGTGCCCCCCCTCTCTCTGTCAGTGCCCCCTCTCTCTGTCAGTGCCCCCCCTCTCTGTCAGTGCCCCCCCCTCTCTGTCAGTGCCCCCCTCTCTGTCAGTGCCCCCCCTCTCTGTCAGTGCCCCCCCTCTGTCAGTGCCCCCCCTCTCTGTCAGTGCCCCCCTCTCTCTGTCAGTGCCCCCCCTCTCTGTCAGTGCCCCCTCTCTCTGTCAGTGCCCCCCCTCTCTCTGTCAGTGCCCTCCCCTCTCTGTCAGTGCCCTCCCCTCTCTCTGTCAGAGCCCTCCCCTCTCTGTCAGTGCCCCCCCTCTCTCTGTCAGTGCCCTCCCCTCTCTGTCAGTGCCCTCTCCTCTCTGTCAGTGCCCTCTCCTTTCTGTCAGTGCCCTCTCCTCTCTGTCAGTGCCCACCCCCTCTCTATCAGTGCCCTCCCCTCTCTGTCAGTGCCCTCTCCTCTCTGTCAGTGCCCACCCCCTCTCTGTCAGTGCCCCCCATCTCTGTCAGTGCCCCCCCCTCTGTCAGCCCCCCCTCTCTGTCAGCCGCAGCAGAGTGCACCATGCCAGCCAGCCACCCACTGACCTACAGCAGGGAGCCAGGCCAGCCTCCCGCAGCAGTGTGCACCGTGCCAGCCACCCACCCACCCACTGACCCACAGCAGAAAACCCGCCAGCCACAACAGGAGCCACCCACGGTGACCCACCCACACCAGGGAGCCAGAGGACAGAGGACGCGGGAGTCACTGGAACCAGCCACAGAGGACGTGGGAGTCAGCCACCAACAGGAGCCAGCCAGCCACCAACAGCAGCCATCCACAAAGGACGCGGGAGCCAGCCAGCCACAAAGGACACAGGAGCCAGCCAGCCACAAAGGACACAGGAGCCAGCCAGCCACCAACAGGAGCCAGCCACAGAGGACGCGGGAGCCAGCCAGCCACAGAGGATGCGGGAGCCAGCCAGCCGCAGAGGACGCGGGAGCCAGCCAGCCACAGAGGACGCGGGAGCCAACCAGCCACAGAGGACGCGGGAGCCAGCCAGCCACAGAGGACGCGGGAGTCAGCAACATCTGCAGTATCCATAGTTAAGGTAAGAGGAGCGCTACACAGTGCCAATTTTATTTTTACTTTGTGAGAGGTTGGTGCAGGGGTGAGAGTCATGGCACAAGGAGGGTGTCCCATGAGGAGCAGAGTGAATGAAGGTGTTCACTGTACACTCTGTTAGATAGAGGCCCCCTCCAGGTCCCATTATTCTCCTTTTCAGTCTCTAATGGGACCTGGTGGGGACTCTTTCTAACAGATTCTATAATGGACACTGAATGGGCCTCTGTTAGAGAGACCCCCCTCCAGGTCCCATTAGACTCCTTTTGAAGTCTCCAATGGGTCCTGGAGGGGGTCTCTCTCTAACAGAGACTTTCTAATGGACACTGTTAGAGAGAGACCCCCCTCCAGGTCCCATTAGACTCTGTTGTAGTCTCTAATGGGGCCTGGAAGGGACACTTTCTAACAGCAGGGAGCCAGGCCAGTTACCTGCAGCAGGGTGCACTGTGCCTGCCAGCCACCCACCCACTGACCCACAGCAGGGAGCCTACTGGCCGCTAGCCATGGCATGTGTGTTCCGCTGGCCTGTGGGTCTTGCTGGCCATGGCCAGCTCCCAGCAGGATCAAGAGGCCATGACCAGCTCACAGCAGGACCCACAGTGTTGAGGGCTATTTTTAGACTACTAGGTGGGCACTGGCCTGGGGCAGGGTAAATAGGGTGTATGGGGGGGTAGATGGTATGTGGGGTTCAGCTGCGGGTGTCAGGGTCTCTCACCTCAGCGATGGCAGCTGCCTGTGCCAGCTCAGCAGGTCCCTGCGCTGATAGGCACTGGTGAGGCTGCCCTGATGGGCACTGGTGGTGAGCTGATTTGGTGGTTCAGTGGGCCACTTGACTGGACTTGCCCCCCAGGCATAAGGCTGCCAGCCCTGCCCTGTCGGCCGCCCCCCCCTCCGCACTAACATAGCAGCATGGCAGGTCCATGCCTTCTCTAATATCACTGCACTGCCCCCTCCCCACACTGCCTTTCTTATTCACACAAAACATGAAGCGCGGCCGCTCTGGACAACGGGCAGGACTTTTTAAGTTAAGAAGTGGGTGATTGGTTGCTAGCCAGCAATAAATCACTCACTTTTAACGTGAAAAGTCCCGCCCATTGTCCAGAGCGGCCAGGCTCCATGTCTTGTGTGAATAAGGTAGGGTTCTTTGGGGAGGGGGGAGTGCTGTGCTGTAAAGAAGTTTGATATTAAGAGAGGACTGTGATGGGGGTCAGTCTGTGATTTGGGGGGTCAGTCTTTGATAGGGAGTCTGTGATGGGTCAGGACCAGTTTGTGATGGGGGTCAGTCTGTGATGGGGGGCAGTCTATGATGGGGGCTCTGCTATGGGTCAGGTCAGTCTGTGATGGGGGGGTCAGTCTGTAATGAGGGGTCTGTGATTTGGGGGGTCAGTCTGTGATGGGAGAGGTCAGTCTGTGATGGGTCAGTCTGTAATGGGGGTCTGTGATGATGGTCAGTCTGTAATGAGGGGTCTGTGATTTGGGGGGTCAGTCTGTGATGGGGGGGTCAGCCTGTGATGGGTCAGTCTGTAATGAGGGTCTGTGATGGGGGTTTGTGATGAGGCAGGGGGGATGTGACGTAAGGGGGGGGGCTAAGGACACTGATGTAAAAGGGGGTCGTGATGTAAAAGGGGGTATGTGATGTAAAGGGGGGACTGAGGACACTGATGCAAAAGGGGGTCTGTGATGTGATGTGAAGGGGGGACTGAAGACACTGATGTAAAAGGGTGTCTGTGATTTCTGCACTGGCAAAACACAGGTCTCTGCAAGGGCAATGGAAAACAATTGTTTTCTATGTGTCCTGTTCACACTGCAACAGCGCCACTGCGTGCTGAGCAGTGTGGTGCAAAATGCATACTGTTTCTATGCACTGCAACTGAGCTGTGGTGCATAAAAATGAATGAAATGTATTTGCATAAAGAACTATTTACGATCATCTTTGGGTCAAGAAAGACTGAACAGTTTAGCTTTACTTGCCATTGAGTCAGAACTTTTAAATACTTTGTCCTACGAAGATATTATCGATGAGTTTGCCAAAAGAAAAGTTAGAACTAAAAAATTGTAGGGAGTTTCTTACTGCTATAATCTTTAAAAGGTATTTTCTGCATTACAGAGTATTTTCAGTCTGTACAATTAAAGCCAGTTATTTTCAGTGTTCTCATGTGTGGAGATATGTTTTTAATTGACCTATTGTAGCAGTCATCGATAAAGGACGAGAATGGTGGTGTGTGTGTGTGTGTGTGTGTGGGGGGGGGCGGCATTGAAGGACCCGGCCTTGGGGCGGCAAAGGGAGTAAATCCGGGCCTGCCTACAGATGATCTTTTCCACTCCGCCTGATCTTCTAATTTCGCAACAAAAGTTATGGCTTCTCATTGTTTGCCGAAGGTGAGCATATTCTATTACACCTGGATTTATTATCACAAGACCCGCAACCCTCATCGGCCTGCAAAGACGCAACACCTTAAGTGAAAAGCCCTCCCCCTGCAAGCCCTCTCAAGCTGGCGTGGCAGAAGCACCACCCCAAAAGATCCAAGGACTCTCTTCCACCCTGAGGACTGTCAGACGGATGCAGCTTTAAAGTGATTGTAAGGCTTCGTTTTAAATTTTTTTTAAATAAACAAACATGTCATACTTACCTCCACTGTGCAGTTCGTTTTGCACAGAGTGGTCCCCTATCCTCGACTTCTGGGGTCCCCCGGCGGCGCTGGTAGCTCCTCCCCACATTGTATAACCCCCAGGAGAAGCACTCTCCTGGGGGGTTACCTTGCGGGCGCGTACCTGGGCCCAGCATTTGGCATCCATAATGTAGGACTCGCCTCGGCTCCCCAGCGCCCGCATCATTGGATTTGATTGACAGCAGCGGGAGCCAATGGCTGCTCTGCTATCAATCTATCCAATCAAGAGCTCAGAACGCCAGGCAGAGAGGAAGAGCGCGTCTCCGGTGGGGGAATACAGGACTCAGGTGAGCAAAACGGGGGGGGGGGCTGGGGGGCCGGTCAGTGACAGAAGTTTTTTCATCTTAATGCAAAGGATGCATTAAGGTGAAAAAACATGAGGGTTTACAACCCCTTTACTCAATGTGATCTGAACTCCCTATTTTGTTCCCCCTGTTGTTGCAAATTGAACTTCACTCATCCTCCGTTAAAGAGAGGTCAATCCTTTGGGAACAATCTGGGACAAGGGACACACCTAATGGTCCCTCTTTGTTATCTAGTGCACTATTTTAAGTTATACTTTAGTTACAGTAGCGAGTCAGGGCCGCTTGCCAGGGGTCCCTTTCCTTTAAACACGTTCCAGTTACGAAATTTACATGTCCCTAAAGTATAATACTATCTAGCTCCCCCCTTGGGGGGAGACCCCAGGAATGTACCATTTTATCCCACGATACAGTTCCTTGATAGTACGTTAAGCCTGTTGATCGTATTACCGAATTCATGTGGGGTACAGGATAGTGGCCACTCTGCGGGTCGAGACCCTCACAGGGGGCACCCATGTTCTGGAGGTGCCCCTGATTGGGGGGGACTGGGTCAGCTGAAGGACCACTCACCTGATTTTGGGCCCAATTATCATTACAGGTAATGAGACTCGGTTCATTTGTAATTAATAATACTTGTTTAAATGGTGGTGAGACCGTGGTGGGTGCAATGAACCTCCACCAGCCTTTGAGGGGTGTTTATTTTCTCTCGGAGGCTGACAGAGGCTCCCCTACCCAGGCAACCCCTGACATTATGGTTATGGGACAGGAAGAGGCTGGACCTTTCCTGCCCTGAGGGGGGGGTTTGGGAAATATAGCCTGTGCTGTAACAAGATTATTCAGTTTGTCTCACATTTTCTCTTTTCCTTTTTATTTACCACCTTTTTCTCTAGCTACTTGTCTTTTCCTGTAGGAGTCCTGGGAGGTTCCATGTCATTTGCTCCCCAGCCTGAACAGCAGCACCCATCACCAGTACTCATTGCCACTGGCTGACCCGTCTACATTGGGTAAGGTACAGTATGTTCCAGAGATACCCCACACTCTGATCCATGTTTAGCACGACCCCTGCCAATTCGACCTTGCGCATAATCTCACATAATACACAAGGGCTGAACTCGCCGGTCAAAAGGCGTAAACTGTTCCAACTATACCACTCTATGAAATCAGATATACTACTTTTACAAGAAACCCACTTCCCCATTTCCTACCAGCCCACCTTTCTACACCAACAGTATCCCTAATTATTTCTCGCCAATGCGGACAATAAAACCAAAGGGCTAGCGATCTGCTTCTAAAAACACCTACATTTCTGACCAACCAACATTCTTAAGGACCCAGCAGGGCGCTATGTGCTAGTGACAGACACCATTGATGAAGAGAAATTAAAGAAAAAGAAATTGCGCTAGGTGCATAAAAATTAATGAATAGGTAAAGAAGATTCCTGCTGCTGTGCACTATAACCCCAATATAAGGGCACAAAAAACAAAAACTAAAATATAAAGAGTGCAGCGCTGGACATGTGAAGTAAATAGTGAAGTTTGATAAACCAATTATTTAAATGGTGAAAAGGTGATTCAAAGTCAATATATCAAAATATATGTATATATATTGTAAATATTTTAGAACGTAAACATATGAATTAAAATAAGTGAAGAAAAAACTCCTGTAAATAAAACTTATGACAACACATAAAAGTCCACTGTGTATATGATGTGATGTAGATTTCAGGGATACATCTTCAATATTCACTGTTGCCCACCACCGAATAGAAGAAAAAAAGGCTTACCAGAAAGCCTGTGACCGCCCTTATTCAGGGGGGTCAAACAAGCTTAGCAGATATAGGGGAAGCTCAGAGTTGGGCAAGTGAGGTCAGAGGCAGCTTCCTCTTTGGGTTGCCTAGCAAACACCAGAATGCCCTTTGCTGATTTGCAGTAGGCTCTGTTCTCTAGGGTCTCTGAGCTTCCTGAAAGACATCCACGTGTGGGTGGTGAACTACCAGTCCCAGTGAGCCAAACCACTGTCTGAACAACAAAAACATGGAAGGAGAGAGTGCCAGCACCTGCCTAATGAAGTTTGCCCTATGAGAGGATAGGATCTGAGAGAGCATCTATAGCGGTTGTCGGCTGGTTCGCTATCTGGCAAGGAGCCCTAACGCATCGGTCTGTCGGTGTCCCCTGGAGTACTCCTGTGGTGGCTCCCCTATATCTGCTAAGCTTGTTTGACCCCCCTGAATAAGGGCGGTCACAGGCTTTCTGGTAAGCCTTTTTTTCTTCTATTCGGTGGTGGGCAACAGTGAATATTGAAGATGTATCCCTGAAATCTACATCACATCATATACACAGTGGACTTTTATGTGTTGTCATAAGTTTTATTTACAGGAGTTTTTCCTTCACTTATTTTAATTCATATGTTTACGTTCTAAAATATTTACAATATATATACATATATTTTGATATATTGACTTTGAATCACCTTTTCACCATTTAAATAATTGGTTTATCAAACTTCACTATTTACTTCACATGTCCAGCGCTGCACTCTTTATATTTTAACCATTGATGAAGAGACCTACACTTTTGTTTCCTACTATACACCTAACAAACGGCAGGCAACATTTTCTGACTCCTTGACACACACAATACGGAAACACTGGCAGGGCACAGTTTTTGTAGAAGGCGATTCAAATATAGCATTTGACCTCTCTCAAGACAAAAACGGTGACCGGGAAACCTAGATCCAAGTGCCCAGCCAGACAAAGTTTAAAAATCGCCCAGCTACTTTATTCAGCAGGATTGGTGGATATCTGGAGGGAACTCATCGCATATATAAAAGACTATATGCATTTTTCCGCACCACATAACACCCATGCCAGGATTGACCACATCTTTAATTGCACTATATCCCATTAGCCCTTTTTGACAAAATTAGAGACACTTCCCTCTCAGACCACTCTATTGTGGTACTTGGGACCCAGCGCCCTTTAGGATCATCTGCTCCTTTTAAATGGTGACTTAATGAAGCCTTACTAAGTGATCCGGTACAATGCACGATACTGGAAAAGGCATTGAAAGACTATTTCAATGAGAACGATAATAACACAGTTAGACCCGAAACCCTATTTGCAGCCCACAAATCAGTGATCAGAGGGAAACTCATACAGATAGCATCCAAACTGAAACGAGAACATGGAGCAGATATTCAAAAATGCACAGAGGACTTCCTTTCACTGAGCAAAATCCACAAACGAAACCCCATGCACGATATCCTGTCCCACTTGGACACAGCCCAAATTAATCTTAATTTAGCTTTTATAGCCAAAGCTGAGAAGCATCTGCAATGGAAGGGAGCAAAACTCTACTTTCAAAAAGATAAACCTGGCTCCAAATTAGCAGCCAAGCTAACTCCAAAACCCCGAACCCTAGCCTTTGCCAAAATTTGAACCCCATCAGGCGACCTGACCCACAACCCAATTCAAATTATGGAATCATTTCAACAGTTTTACTCGCAACTCTATAAAGCGGACCATCCTCCATCTGCCTCGATTGACTCTTTCCTTAAAGATCTCCCCATTCCCGTAATATCGAAGACTCATAGAGACCTGCTAGATTATTATTATACAGTATTTATATAGCGCCAACAGTAGATGACCCTATATCCACTGCAGAGGTTCTAGAGACAATCAAACCCCTTAAAACTGGCACCTCCCCAGGCTCAAATGGATTTTTAAGTCTGCTACTATCAAAAATTCGGCCCCTCCTTAGCCCCCTATATGGCCTGTTTTTTTTAATTCGCTCAGGGATGGAACCCTAATAGATAGGGACCTAAACACTGCATACATTTCTGCAATCCCCAAACCAGGGAAATGCACGACTGAAGTTAGCAACTACCGCCCGATATCCCTTATTAATAATAACTTCAAAATCATGACGAAAATCCTGGCCTCCAGGATGGCTGTTTTATCTCATGTTACACCCATAAGGACCAGGTAGGCTTCATCGATGGAAGACAGGGCCTGGACCAAATCAGGAGAGCCATAGACATAATCTCTGTACTTAACTCCCAATGGGATGGGGGCTCCCCGCAAAAAGGATTCCTGCTCTCTATAGACCTGCAGAAGGCATTTGATTCAGTCTCGTGGCCGTACCTTTTCAAGATCCTGGAAAGATGGGGATTCGTTTCCAATTTCAGAGGTATAGTTACCTCCCTCTATTCAACTCCCAGTGCACAGGTTCGCCTGATGGGCAAATACTCAGATTCTCTTGAGATTAGAAAAGGGACAAGGGGGGGGGGGGGTGACTGGATGTGAGATGTGGGAGTGAGTGGAGAGAGAGGAGTGAGGACGTGTGTGTGCTCCACTCCGTCCTTCTGCCTGACTGTAATGAAGAGTGGAGTATATTGCAGCCCTAGGAGTACAAGACTGACTGCAAGAAGAGCGGTGAAAAGTGGCTCTCTTAACTGAGTTTATCTGAACTGACCGGCTGAACGTACCCTTTCTCAAAAGGACTGGCGTCGAGGCGGGGCATACCTCCGGAAAATTACGAGTGAAATCATGAGCTTGTGGAGCCTGTGGAGTGAGTTGCGGGTATTCGCATGCATGCGAGACACCGCGAGAGCTGCGATTACCTGACACGGTGGAGGAAAGCCCCGCGGACGCCAAGTAGAACATCGGTTGACCCCATAATGAGGGGGGACCATTCGCTGCAGCCACCTGGATGCAGGACTTCTGAAATGTGAGTGGAGCTCCCTCTGGGGGGTCTGAACCCTGGGCCGACTCAGTCAGTGTGTAAAGCTGTCAGTGAGGGATGCAGGCAATGGCTGCGCTGGATACTTGCACTAAGCTAAGGCTGAAGGTAAATGTCCTGGCTCTTTGACTTTCAGATAAATTCAGCCTAAGATAGTTGGTGACTTTATATTGCTTTGCATCTCACTTTACATCTCGCTGGAGTTCAGTATAACTTACTTGACATTTTGACATTTGATATTTTGACGATTTTTTTTACATGAATTTATTACACGCTGAAGCAGAGTATCTTTTTCCTTTACTTCAGTGAAAACTTGAGCAAACAAAGTAATGTATTTTTGTAGTAACAGCATAAGCAAGAGACAATAAGTGTACCAGAACTGCAGTTTTTGAATACACCAAGAGTATAAGTCCGCTGTATTTTTAGCATTCTTTTTTGAAAATCTTAGAAGAAAGTAATTTCAGTACTTTATGCCCTGGAGTCCTGTTGCTCAGATGCTCCAATGCTTTGATGAACTTGCCATATGAATCAACAAAGGGCTATTGTCTCTGGGTTTTCCGGGTTTTCTAGGGACTCCTCCATTTTTTTTTTCTTCTGCGGTAAGCCGGCGCAAACAGCACTATGACTAGGAAGAAAGGTGAGGAGCAGGTGCATCAGGAGAGCACAGGGTCTCAAGCAACACGCTCGGCTAAAGAAATGGGGAATCAGGCAGCAGCGGCAACCAAACTGGAACGTTTGCTCATACTCCTGGGCAATCACCAGGGAAAGACCCTCAGCAATTACAAGCAAAAGCTCAATCTGAGCCTTCCCTGGACAGAAAGAGTCATGGACAATTTCCCCCCGATGCTAACATCAACAGGCACAAAAACTGTGGGAAATAGAGCGTCAGAGTGTGAGATACAGGGCACTGCGCCAGTGCTGGTTCCTGATGCAGGCTTAGTACCATAAGATGAACCATCATTAAAGGATGTACTGCTTGCTGTTAATGCATGCAAATGCTCACTCAACAGACTTTCGGATGAACTGAGTGGAATTAAGGAGGAACCACTTGTGATGGGCCAGGAATTGCGAGGGACCATGGAAAAGACAACTGCCCTAGAGGAGAGGCTAATGCCGCATACACATGGTCGGAATTTCCGACGTAAAATGTGCGATTGGAGCTTGTTGTCGGAAATTCCGACCATGTGTAGGCTCCATCGGACAGTTTCCATTGGAATTTCTGTTGCACAAAGTTTGAGATCTGGTTCTCAAATTTTCCAACAACAAAATCCGTTCGCGCAAATTCCGATTGTGTGTACACAATTCCGACGTACAAAGTGCCACACATGCTTGGAATCAAGCAGAAGAGCCGCACTGGCTATTGAACTTCATTTTTCTTGGATCATTGTACGTGTTGTAAGCCACCAAGCTCTTGACGTTCGAAAATTCCGACAACTTTGTGTGACCGTATGTATGCAAGACAAGTTTGAGCCAACATCCTTCGGAAAAAATTCATGGATTTTATTTTCAGAATGTCCTATCAATGTCCAAGTGTGTGTACGGGGCATTAGTTTATTGTAGATGACATATTTTCATTGAAACAAGAAGTTAAAGCAATGAGAGAACAAATGGGTCTACACGTCTTAAAAATGGACGAAATGGAAAACAGGCTTCGAAGGAATAACCTAAGGGTGGTAGGCCTTCCGGAGTTGAGTGAGGGACCCCATTCTATAGGGTTTCTAGAGAAATGGTTTAAGGAAATGTTTGGGGAGGATGTCTTCTCACCACTCTTTGCAATAGAGAGAACGCATAGAGTCCCTTTCAGAGCCGCGCCACCGGGTGGTCATCCCCGGCCAATAATCTTGAAGTTTTTTAACTACAAAGATAAAGAGACCCTCTTGTGGAAGGCCAGATAGATGGGAAGCGTTTTTTACAATGGGGTCAGGATATCATTATACCCAGATTACTCTCCAGATTTGCAGAAACGTAGAGCAGAGTTTACAGCAATTAAGCGTAATCTACAGAAATACAAAATTGTGTATGCTTTGCTGTACCCAGCACGATTGAGGATAACGGCTTTGGGGGATACCCAGTTTTTTTACTTGCCGGCAGATGCAGCATTATGGCTGGAAGAAAACAAGAAGAACTTATAAGATCGTGGATTTATAGTAAAATCAAAGTGTAGGAGATGCTTATGAATTGGGGGGATCCCCTCCCCTTTCACTTTTTTTTTTTTTTTTTAGGGGGGATGGAGGGGGGGGTGTACGTTAAGATGGAAACATAATGTTTGAGTGGGGTGTTTTAGAGGTAGAGAAGTGTGTGTGGGTGGTAGAGGGTTGGGGGGTGAAAGGGTGGGTAAAATAACATCCTGCATATTATTTGATTGGTACACGAGGATGAGTGGGTATGGGAGGCAGGAAATGGTCACGCACAAAGCCCCGAGAGCTGGCCTAGGTAGGCAAGGGTGGGGGAGGGAGGGATGGGGTGGGTAGGGGTTACAAAGGGGGGAGGTGGGGTATGGGTATAATTAGACTAGACATACAGTATGGGGATGTTAATACAAGAGAAATAAGTTGGTTCACACCACAAAATTGGAGAATCACGATAAAGATTTCACCTATTGTTCAATTACTGGTTGTTGGAGATAATGCGGGTATGGGTCAAGGGGCAGCCTTGGTAGGCTAGCCCTTTTTTCTGGATGCCCCCTTTTGTTTGCCTCCACTAGTATCTTTGGGAGTTGATTTTTTTCTTTTTTTGGTGTACACAGGTATAATATTTCTTTTTCGGTTCCTTGATGCAGCCTAGAACATTTAATATAGGTTCCTGGAATGTTAGGGGATTGGGTAACCCAGTTAAAAAAGCCACAGTTTTCTCCACACTGGAGACACATGGGGTAGATCTGACTTGCCTGCAAGAGACTCATTTGTTGCAGGACACTATCACTCAATTCCGTACAAAGAAATTCCAGCGCCAATACCACTTGGTTTATTCCTCCTATTCTAGGGGGGGCGGGTATTATGGTTAGGAATGGGATTTCTTTCTCTTGCAGGGAAGTCAGCATAGATAAACAAGGTTGTTATGTGTTTTTGTATTGTTCAGTAGAGGACAAGTTATATGTAGTAGCAAATCTGTATATTCCTCCCCCCTTTTAAGTTGGAGATTCTGTATAAATTAATGGAATTTCTGGCGGACAAAGAAGGAATACCTGTTATAGTGGTGGGTGACTTTAACAAGGTTCTTGTTGGGCTCCCGCCCAGTTTACAGTCAGACAGGGTTTCAGAGGGTCGCTTACCCCAATTTTTGGTAGAGGTGGGACTGTGGGATATTTGGAGAACCCGGAATCCAAGAGTGCAGCAATATTCTTGTTTTTCCAGTTCATATACCACATTATCCAGATTAGATATGGCCTTGGGGAACGAGGCAGCATTATCACTGGTAAAAAATGTGGTATATGGACCAAGGGGGGTGTCGGACCATTCTCCCCTAGTGTTGACGATGTCCACTGGAGGCCAATGCCCCCCGAGGGACTTGAAAATAAGCCCCTTCTGACTGGGACTAATGGGTGAGCCCGCTGAGGTGATATTAAAACTGAAGGAATTTGTGACATTCAACGCTGACACAGCAGGGGCAGGAGTGGTGTGGGATGCCATGAAGGCCTTTCTTAGGGGGTTTGTTAATCCAACAGGTAGCAAAGATCAAGAGGAGGTCTAGGAAATGGGAAGAGAGTATTAGGAAAGAAGTGACATTGTTAGAAAAACAATATGTGGAAGATCCTAATCCACAGAAACAAAGGAGGTGGGTTAATAAGCAATAGGAGTATAAAAATGCGTTCATAAGAAAGGTGGAGAATAAGCGCCTCTTCCAGAAACAAAGTGCTTTTGCCGAGGGGGAGAGTGTTGGCTAGATGCTGGCACTTCTAGTTAAAACCAACACCTCCCCATCGACAATAGCTCCGATCCAGAATGTATAATGCGCTAATATTAACCTCTCAATATAACACGGTGTGACCTCCTAATGGTTAATCAGTGAATCATGTGTAAAAATAAGCAAATGGAACCTATTATAAATAACATAACATCCTTCACCATAACAAAATCCTAAATAATAATACTATTAATTACTACTACTACTAATACTAAATATCAATGTGATAATAAATTATTAAACACAATAAAAAAGAAAGAAAAATTAGATATATTAATGTGATGAACCACAGTGCACAAATATCTCAACAGGACAGCATACCGCTGTGAAGAAATGTCTTTGGTGATTGATGCTGTTGGCGTGTGAGGAGATCCCAGCTGTTAGCTGTATGCAACTGACCTTACCATATGTGATTCATTCTGCTAGAAAGTGTGAGTGAAGTTCACCCTTAGCTTATAAGGAATATTTAATATACTATCTGCGCAATGGTTTCTTACTTTGTTGTTTCATACTTCGGAAGTTCTTTGAAAGCCAGAAGCTAGCCCATGCTAATGAGCAGCTGAATATATGGGCAAGCCATCTATCACTGGGGTTATTCATTGAAACCTGTCCAAATTCATCAATCACCAAAGACAATTCTTCACAGCGGTTTGCTGTCCTGTTAAGATATTTGTGCACTGTGGTTCATCACATTAATATATCTCATTTTTCTCTTTTTTATTGTGTTTAATATATTATTATCACATTAATATTTTGTTATAGGATTTTGGTGAAGGATGTTATGTTATTTAAAATAGGTTCCATTTGCTTATTTTAGCACATGATTCACTGATTAACCATTAGGAGGTCAAACCGTGTTATATTGGGAGGTTAATATTAGCGCATTATACATTCTGAATATAAACAACATTTTTTGTGTGATATCAGTTCACATACACAATAATTGCAGCTATATTATTTGGCCATCTTCTAGTACTTGTCACTTATTTATTTATTTAATAGTTCATATCAGCGCTTTAGTACACCTTTTACTCAATAGGTGCAATCCGATCGCCAGGAGGGGAGATCTCCTCATATTGAGCTATGGTTGTCGATACATTTAGACAATACTACGCAAATTTATATAAATCAAAATGTGACAAGGAGACGGGCAAAATGGATACTTTTTTTGGGAAAATAGATGTACCAGTTCTCACAGAGAGGGATAGAGGCATTCTGGAAGCTCCCATAACCTTGGAGGAGCTGCAGCAGGCAGTAGCTGGGATGATCAACCAGAAATCTCCTGGGCCAGATGGCCTCCCAATAGAGATTTATAAGCAGTATGGAGAGGTGTTACTTCCAGAATTGTTAAAGACATCGGGGGAAGTTGCAGTTGGTTGGGAGACTGCCTTCCTGGATGACAGAGGCATCAGTTGGATACATCTTCCTATAGGCCTATATCACTGCTATGTTCAGGCATCAAAATATTGACAAGGGTGTTGGCAGCCCGGATGAACAAATGCATTCAAAGTCTTATACATCCAGATCAATCAGGGTTTATCCCCAACAGATCCACAAGTATTAACATCAGGAGAGTACATTTGAATATGCAGGCTCCGATAGAGAATTTGGGATTAAAGGCTGTCTTATCCTTGGACGCGGCCAAGGCTTTTGACAGCCTGGAGTGGGACTATCTGTGGTGTGTTCTGGAGACATTTGGGTTTGGACCCACCTTTATAGGATGGGTAAAATCACTTTACAATGCCCCAAGTGCCAAGATAAAAATTTATTAATTTATACTCCAAATCTATCCAGCTCGAGAGAGAGGGACAAGAGAGGGATGCCCTCCTATCACCCTTGCTCTTTGCGCTTGCAATGGAACCGTTAGCAATCGCAATTGGGTTTAAAGGGTTTAAAAGGAGAATGGGGGAGGATAAGATTGCATTATATGCCGATGATGTCTTGCTCTTTCTTGGGGACACTGATGTATCCTTGGTTGCGGCAATGAATATAGTGGAGGAATTTGGCCAGTTTTCTGGCCTGGTAATAAATTGGGATAAATCGGCACTTATGCCGCTAGATCCATTAAGAAATCATATGTCACTGGGATTTCCCCTGTTAAAAGTGGTGGATAGGATGAAATATCTAGGAATCTGGCTGACAAGGGATCCATCTCAATACATTAGTAATAACTTAGTTCCACTCCTCTTTAAATTTAAATATATGGAATCATCTTCCCCTGTCGGTGGTGGGACGAAGTAATCTGATTAACATGATTTGGATGCCTCAACTGTATCTCTTACATAACTCCCCAGTGTGGATTGGAAAGGAATGGTTTAAGAAAATTGACTCCCTTTTTAGGGAATTAATATGGAAGAAGGGTCATGCTAGAATAAGTCTGCAAACATTACAGCTGTCAACAAAGGAGGGAGGGATGGCTGTCCCACACCCTCATAGTTACTTTCTAGCTGCTCAGTTGCAGCACCTGGGGGGATACACTACATTGAATGGGGGATACATTGAGGGTATGGAGTAGGGGGGCAAAAAAAAGAAAAAAAAAGAAAAAAGGGACAAGGCAAGGGTGTCCCCTCTCCCCCTTAATATTTGCCATTGCTATGGAGACCCTAGCTATAGCAATCAGATCTCACCCCGACGTTAAAAGGGTCCTCTGTGACATTCAGGAACATAAATGCGACCTTGTTCACGGACGATCTGCTTCTATTCCTCGCGTCCTCTTTAACATCTACACCGAATGTTTAAAACTGCTTCAAGAGTTTGGCAACATTTCAGGCATTAAAGTCAATGTCTCCAAATCTATTTCCCTAAATGTGTCTGTCCCACCCCAATCGATAGAGCAATTGAAACAGCATTTCCCATTTTCCTGGGCATCTGACTCCTTACCATACCTGGGGATTAAGCTAACACAGAATATAGGCAAACTGTACAGAGCTAATTACCCTCCCATATTCTGCAGTTGTGGGGAGGACCTGAAGGCTTGGTCAAAGATTGGTATATCCTGGCTGGGCAGAATAAATGCAGTCAAAATGCCATTATTGGCATGTTTACTTTACCTATTTAGGTCACTCCCGATACCCATCAACAAAAAAGCCCTCTTTGAAGTCCAATCTCGAATTACGCATTTTATACGGGGTAAAAAAGGTTACAGATGCTCCAAAGACACACTTTTCGTTTGAAAACGTAGGGGGGGTGACTGGGGCTCCCTAATATTTGGTGGTACTGTCAGGCAGCACAGTTAGCACAAATATAAGTGGTATATTCCAGAGGACCCAAACCTGACTGGGTAGCTATAGAAAGTGTAGCAGTCCCCCGACACAATCAACTACCTGCTGTGGTGTAGCCGAAAGCACGGCCCCCCATCCTATTGCCCACTCTTTCACACTCAATGACCCTATGCGACACCATACACAAACACCACAAGGTGATCTCTAGTATACACCCATTGGCTCATTTATTCCATGTGACATAAAAAAACTAATTCTGAAAAGTGGTTGGTGCTTTTGTAAAAGGTGCAAAGTGATCCAAAAACTTTTAACGAGTGAGGTGACTGCCCCTTTGGTGACCCCACTCATCATTAATATTAAATCCTCAGCTTCGCAGTGTGGGATCAAAAAAGCAGTGATCTAATGATCTAGGGATATGCAGGATTGTTCCTCAGCACAGCTCTATGGCATGCGTTCCACGGAGGGAGAAATTGCGTCACTGGTTAACATGAACCAGAAGTATGTTGAAAGGTTTCGCTCCTCCAGGGCGCCATCAAAGGACATGGATGTCCTTTTTTTTTTCCTCAATAGATTTTTATTGATTTTGCTTTTAATACACAAAAATACAATGTGCACATTGTATAGCAGTAAACAGTAGATTAATTAAATATAGACATATGATAAGATTATCTGGTTGTTCAAATATCATAAATCAAGGAACGGTCTTAATCTCAACTGAGAAAACTAGGAGTTAGTTATTACTTGAGTGACCTCCTCCCACCAGGAACCCCATTGGGAACTCTTTTGTTACCTGGGGGGTGACACTCCGTGTGGACAGTCTCCATCAGAAAGAGTATGCAGGTTTGAAAGCAGCAACAATAGAGATTAGTAGTATCAAGTAGTAACTCTAACAACGTGTTGCTTGTCAAGAAAAAAAAGGAAAATGGCAGGTTAGTGGGTATTAAAGAAATGTCGCAGCCCCAGACCACATCTCCCACGGCTCCCATTTTGCTCTTTCCTTGTGCAGGAGGCCTGTACTAGAGGCCATCATTAGTTCAAAACTATAGTGGAGATTCACCGTGTCGAGAGTGTGTTCTACAAATGGGGGTTTATCACTTTTCCATAGTCTCGCAATACTTAGTCTCGCGGCTAGCAGAATATGGGTCACTACATGTCTGTAAGTCGGGAGAATTGAGTCAATGTTGAGATTTAGAATCGTGAGATCAGGTGTTGGGTGCAGGTTTTGATGTAGAACGTCTGAAAGTATTTGAAAAATTGTGTTCCAGTACTTCTGTAAGCGTGGGCAGGACCAAAAGATGTGGAGTAGGTCTCCCTTGGCTGAGCTGCAGCGCCAGCATTGGTCGCATGTAGATGGGTTAAATTTAGTAAGTCTGGTGGGGGTCTGGTACCATCTAAGGTGCAATTTTTGGGGGTTTCCCAAAGCCTGGAGCATTTTGTGGATTAGTATATTGACTTGAGTGCCTTCTGCCATTGGTGTTCTGTATAGGTCTGACCTAAGTCGTGTTCCCAGTGTATATGGGGAGTTTTTTTTAGTAAATTGCAGCTTGTGGTGCATGATGTTATAATAAAGAAATCCCTTTCTTTTTGGGGATGGAGGTCCTTAGATGTTCCCATACTTTGGGATGCACTGTGTATACATGAAGGTGGGAATCTCTAAGGCAGTGCGCGACGCGCATGTATGTGAAAAGATCTGTGTGAGGTAAGTTAAACTCTTGTTGAAGGAAAGTGAAGGGTTTAGGTCTGTCTTTGTGGAGAACATCTTGGATGGTATGGATACCTTTCTTGGGCTATTGAGTCAAATATAGGTCGGGTGAGAGGTGATGAAGAGATTCAATCGGGATAGGAATGGGAGGGGTGTTAGGTATGTTGTAGTTATTTTGGATTAGTTTTTTCCATGCTGCAATCGATGCCACCATGGTAGGAGGTGTTGCTGACGTGAGTTTTGGACCCCAGGGTGAGGTCATTACCCAAGATTTTATATTTGGACGAAGTAGAGTTGAGTATTCTATTGAGCTCCAGAGCTTGCTGGGGTTTGGCTGGAACCACTCAGTGAGCTGGTCCAGTATCGCCGCTGTGTGGTAGTCTTCGAAGTCTATTGTCCCTGAGCCTCCCGCCAATCTATGGTATCTAAGTGACGCTTGTGCACATCTAGGTTTGGCGCCATGCCAGATGGTTTTGTTAAGCATATATTGTAGCGATTTGAAGTAGTATTTAGGCAAGGGGATGGGGAGAGTTCTAAACAGGTAGAGAATTTGAGGCAGGTGGAGCATTTTGAATGCTGCGAGTCTTCCAGACCAGGAAAGGTTGTGTTTGGTTATGACTTGTGATTCTATCTTTAATTTGGTAAGGAGAGGTTGGAAATTGGGATTGTAGTAAGTTTCTAGTGGTAGCATCTAGTTTAATGTCCAAGACCTGTGACTTAGTTACGTTAAGTTTGTAGTAAGACACACGTCCGAACCAATCTAGTCGTTTTTGGGCTTCAGGTAGGGAGAAAGTCGGGTTAGTGAGTATTAGTATGACGTCGTCGGCAAAGAGACTGATCTTGTGTGATATTTTGCCTATCCTGAGGCCTGTGATTAGGGGGTTTGAACGGACGTGTTCCACTAGTGGTTCCATCAGCATGTTGAAGATCAGTGGGGACAGTGGGCAGCCCTGGCGAGTGCCGCTCGTTATGTGGAATGATTGTGAAAGCATGTCTGCAGAGTATACTTTCGCTGATGGGGCAGAATACAAGGCCATTATAGCGTTATAGATGAGATCTTTGAAGTCAAGCTTAGTCAATACTGCCCTTAGGTAGGTCCAGTGGACTCTATCAAACACCTTCTCTGCGTCCAAAGAGAGGAGCAGATAAGGCGTTCCACTAGATTCAATATGGTGTATTAGGTTTATCATCCGTCTTGTGACATTAGGGGCTTGTCTGCCTTTAATGAACCCAGATTGGTCATTGTGAATGAGATCAGGCATAACACCCAACAAGCGTCTGGCAATCGTTTTGGCAAAAATTTCACATCAAGATTTAGTAAGGAGATAGGGCGGAAGTTTTGAGGTGAGGTAGGAGCTTTACCTGGTTTCAGGATGGTAATTATAAAAGCATTAAGTGATTCATCAGTAAACTTTGAAGAGGAGGCAGCAATGTTAAAAAATTCCGTCAGATGGGGGAGTAAGTGGTTGGACAATGTTTTATAGTATTCTCCCGTTAGACCATCTGGTCCAGGAGCTTTGCCCGAAGGCAAGGATGATATCGTGTCTAGAATTTCCCGTTCCGAAAATGGTTCGTTAAGGGAGGAAAGTTGAGAGTCAGTCAGAGTCGGGAGTTTAATTTGGTGGAGAAAGTCGTTAATGTCTAGATAGGTAGTATGGTCATGTCTTATGTTGTACAGGTCACTATAGTATGTGCTAAAAGCATTCGCAATGTCCTGGGTGTTAGTCAGTTTGTCGTTGGAGTGGGGGTGAAATAGGATTGGGATTTTGGATTTGATCTTCCGTCCCTTGAGGCGTTGCGCTAGTCTCTTTGTTGGATGTGGAGTGTGTGTTGGCTTTAAGCTTGAATTAGTTTATAGGAATGGAGAAGTAGCGGGCGTAGGTCACCTCATAGGGTCAGTAACTGGGCCTGGATGGTCGGGTCTGAGTTGGTCTTATATTGGGATTCAAGAGTCGCGATTTGAGAGGTAAGGATATCTATTTGCTGCGTCCTCTTTCTTTTACAAATGGAACTCAATTTCATTATATTACCTCTAAGAACAGCTTTCTGCGCATTCCACACTGTTACGGGGTCCCCCACTGATCCTATATTTAACTCGAAATATTCGTGGATGTGTCTTCCTATTTCTAGGGAGTAAATGGGGTGTTGCAATATATAATTATTCGCACGCCAGAGGAACGTATTCCGCTGGGGTGCAGTGTCATTGATAGAGATAGAAATTGGGGCATGGTCCGACCACGTCACGGTGTGGATTACAGATGCGCCAATGTTTTGTAGTAACCATTTGTCTGTGAGGAACAAATCAGTTCTGGCATATGATTTGTGGCGGGGGCGGGGGGGGGATAGGTGTAGTCTTTTTCAGACCCGTTATGGCATCTCCACACGTCAAAGACATCGTGTGACGTGAGGAGCTGCTGCAGGGGGGATTCTCTTTGTTTCGCTGCAGAAGTAGTGTTCATGTGGATATCAGGAACCGTGTTGAAATCTCTGCAGATTATCAAGTGGCCCTTACAAACGGCTTGTGCTTTGGTTAGAGCTTTTCTCAGAAAGCTTATCTGATGAGTGTTAGGGGCGTAGATATTCGTTAAGGTATAAGTGACTTTGGTGAGGGTGAATGACAATATGAGATACCGTCCATTGGGGTCGGAGATTTGTTGTAGTAGTTGGAAGTCAAGACCATATTTTATAGCAATGAGTACACCCCTTTTCTTGGAATTGTAGGTGGCATGGTATACTTGGGGGTACTTGCTGTTGTGGCATAGGGCTGTTGACGTGGGGAGCAGGTGAGTCTCCTGGACACAGAAGATGTCACAGTCCAGTTTAACTGCTGTGTGCCAAAGGGAATGGCATTTTGCTGGGTGGTTTAGGCCCTTGGCATTGAGGAACACAATGGTGCACGGCATGGCTGGAGGTTAGGGGAAGAGGCGAATCAGGGGCAGTATAAGCACTTACAGTCCGTTGCTTGTAGCGTGTGGAGAGTAGGTGTCTCTTTCACAAGGTAGATTGCTGGCCGGGCGTTCGACGTGATGCTGTAGAAGAACTGGAACAAGAGCCGTGGGAGGTAGCTGGGGGGGAAGCAACAAGTCAGAAGGTTGGAAAAGCAAACAATGATAACAAGAACTATAGTAGGTGTACTGTTATACTGCAATCTTGCTGTAAAAGGAAAGTGGCGGCGTGTAAAACAGGAGGCTATAGGAAGCTATGCCGCAAGTGGGGGAAAACAGTTAGTAGTTAGAAAATTCGCATAGATACGTTTAAGGCAGCGAGGGAGAAATATGCATTTGTGGTTGTGTCCCAACTTATTCAAGTATCCATTTGGGGATGAGGTATTTTGGAGCTCAGGTTGGTGCGCTTGTGGTGAGATTGTCGTTGTGGCAGAGGTGGAACTCCTTCAGTTGGGGGTTCTAGAATGATGCCCCAGTCGTGTAGCAGGCGCAAGCCTTTCATGAGGTCGCTGATAGCGTGGGTGGTGCCATTTTTTGTGATAAGTATAGTCGCAGGATACCTCCATTTATACAGGATTTTATGGTTGAAGAGGCCTTTGGTAATGGGGTTCAGCTTTCTCTGCATTTGTAATGTATACTTGGAAAGATCTGGAAAGATTTGGATTGCCTCATATGGCCTGGGTAGAGGGGCTTTGGACCTGGCTTCTGTCATCATTTTTTCTGTCATCAATTTGACGTTGTTGCATCTTGAGCTGTCTTCCAAATCGGCCAGCTTGGCCCGGACCCAGTCTTGTTCATCTTTGATGTCTTTCACTGCGTCAATGATGTCATTAACAGTGGATGAGCAGACTGTCATACCCCTTTCCATGGTAGAGATTCTATTGTCCATAGAATGCATGTCTGTGGAGATTTTGCTAAACAGGGATGACAGGTCGATCATCGGAGACGTTTGCAGGGACATAAGCATCTCTTTTAGGGTAGTGTCTATGACTGGCTGGCCAGAGGTGGGAAAGGATGCCATAGAGTTATGTAGGGCCTGGTTAGATTGGAAAGGATTGAAGGCCTGGGTCTGGGCTTCTCTCCTGTCATGAGGGGATTGCGGATGCGGTGCATCCATCCACATCCGAGCCTTAGCTGGGCTGGAGGTAAGAGGATCAGAGCCTGGGTCTTGTGTAGGGGATATAGGCAGTGGAGCTGTGCCCATTTCACTGTGGATGGCGTCTGGGAGGTCTGTGTAAGCCTCTCGCGGCTCCATCAGGCCGCCGGCACCATCTTGGAACTCACTGACCTTGTCCTGTGGAAACATGAACGTGGTGAGTTTCCTGTGGCTGTGTTCTCCCATCCGTTTGTGGGACATTGTCAGTCGTCACTCGGGAAGGGTGTATGGCGATTTTGGGGTTAATCCCACTGTGCTGTCGGGTCTAGTGCGCTCCGGTGTTCTCCCTCGCTGTGGAGCTATGAGATCAAGCAGCCATCTTCAGCGCCGGCTAGCCACGCCCCCCAACATGGATGTCCTTTGATGATGCCCTGGAAGAGGGGCAAAACGTGTCGATGTACTTCTGGTTCGTGTTAACCAGTGACGCAATTTCCGCCTCCGTGGAACGCACGATACACAGCTGTGAACGCAGATGTTTTTTACTGATGCCTGTCTTTGCCAAATATCCTGTAGGTTGCGAATTTAAATGCGCTTGATAACTCATGCTAAACGGTATTTCACTATGAGTTCTTTCTCAGTTTTTCCATGTATGGAGTGTGGTATGTCCTTCCTGTTATAAAAATATCTTCCTGGAAGAGTGTGCTGAGGAACGATCCTGCATATCCCTAGATCATTAGATCACTGCTTTTTTGATCCCAGACTGCAAAGCTGAGGATTTAATATTTCTGGTGAGTGGGGTCACCGAAGAGGGAGTCATCTCACTCGTTCAAAGTTTTTGGATCACTTTGCACCTTTTACAAAAGCACCAAGCACTTTTCAGAATTAGATTTTTATGTCACAATTATATTGATGTATAAGTCATCTACTAGGATGTACACTGTTTGATAGAGGCTGCCAGCCCTGTTTTATACTTTATATTGCTTTAAGATTTTAGCACCTTTGTGCAGCAGCTACAGTTGGAGTTTTTCATTTTTTCATTTTGTATTTATTTTTGTTGTAACACTTCAGCGCAAGTTCTTGAATCAGATTTGTTGCTCATTTTTAAAGGCTTTTATATGCAAGTTATTGCCATAAAACATATATGGGGACCTGGGTACATGTATCAATGCAAAAAAAGTTTGTAAAACAACCGTTTTTTCAGGAGCAGTGATTTTAATAATGCTTAAAGTGAAACAATAAAAATAAAATATTCCTTTAAATATTATACCTGGGGGGGCCTCCTATGCCTCGTACACACGATCGCACATTCCGACAACAAAATCCATAGATTTTTCCCAACGGATGTTGGGTCAAACTTGTCTTGCATACACACGGTCACACAAAGTTGGTCGGAAATTCCGAACATCAAGAACGCGGTGACGTACAACACTTATGATGAGTGCTGCTATTCTGCTTGATTCCGAGCATGTGTGGCACTTTGTGCGTTGGAATTGTGTACACGCGATCGGAATTTCCGACAACCAGCTCTCAAATTTTGTGTGATGGAAATTCATATGGAAAACGTGTGTAGCGCTGGTAGATTTTCAATCTACCGCTTATATGTCAATTTAGTGGGTCATCTGTTCTGTACATAGTTCAGATTTAATCTATAGCTAAATTAGCTTCTGTTCCACCCTTGGTTGTGTTGCGTGCAGTTCCACTCCGTCGTCTGTAGATGTCGGTGTCACTACAGACCGGAGCTGGAAAGCAGCAGATTGAGGTGTATTGAGTGCTCTTCTTTCTCAGAAGTAACTAAGCAGAGGCTGCCCCCTGCGGTGCATTCTTAGTTCTTTTCGTTCCACCTGCTGGCCCTCCTGGCCGACAGGTATGTGTTAGGAGTCCTACCTCGTGGTCCTCCGGCCCGGAGGACTGCGATGCTGCAGCGTGTGGGTGGGCCCAGAAGTCTGTCTGGGACCTACTACAACTGCTACGGAGATGGTCCTGTGCTGTCTGTCCTGCGGGAAGAAGACAATTGAGAAGAATCCAGGGGAGGACCCATCATGGAAGGATCATGCGGAGCGCTGGTCTGGAGTGGGGCCTGGTGACTCAATTGGAGGACGCATCTTAAGTTAACCTAGCACATAGTACTGCTTAAAGGTTCTGGTACTGTGTTGCTATTCACTGAAAACTACTACATCTTCTGGCAGAGGATCGTACAGTTTTGTTTCACTCAAGTCTGTGGCAGAGACTTCCTGTTCGTGTTGCGTACCGGCTGCTAGGTTAGTGAGAGAGACCTATCCGGGCGGGCAAAGATTTAATACTGAACCGAAGATACATTCATCCCTGAGATTTCTATTCCAAGAAAAGGTATTTGAACTTCCCTGCAACTCTTCTTCTACCTCTTTCCTGCTACTTCTTCCAGTTATCTCCCATTAAAGCATTGGAAAAGTACTAAAGTGACTGGTGCCTACATTGTTAGATGATAAGTTCAACGTGGACTCTAAATCTGATATTGGTGAAACTACAGGTAAAAAAGGTGATGGAAACAGCCCGCTTTAAATCAACAGCTCCACTGTGAGTTATTGTTACATGTGGGGGCTGGTCCGGGATTGTTTGCTGTTGCCCTTAGCAGCCCTGAGAAGTATTTCACCGAGAGTCTATACTAAAAGAGGTTTCTGAAAATTGTCACTTTTTCCAGGAAAAGAAGGGGTTAAATTGCAGGACTACATTTCTGACTGCGTAGGCTGTGGGTGAGAAGTAAAAGCCCAGGAGCTACGTGATCAGGGGAACAAGTGGGAGAAGCCACATCTACTTGTTGCTGCGTGGGACACGGGTATGTGTGTTTTGGCACCAAAGGAGAAGAGAGGCCTTGTGATCCTGTTGAGAGGATCAGAGTGCAGCCATGTCTTCTTTTCCCTTAATACCATCAACCATGGGATACAAGATGATGTTTCCTACAAGCACCGCTGCGGGTGCTATGCTAACCGGAACCCTGCAGACAGATACCGGCATTCGTTTGAAGCCGCAGGGGCGGTTCGTACTATACACTGTTGGAGATATTGAAGGGCTGGGCATGCTTTGCCACAAGTTTGAAGGACTGGCCATACATCTCCGTCCATTTGTTCAATGTTTGCAGTGCGGAGAATATTTGTTCACAGTGGAGCAACCTACAATGTTGCCCCATGCTTATCGTGTGGACTGGGCTACAGGTACCGCTACAGTGGAAACTACCGCCATCACTGCTGGAGAGCAGCAGGCCGTGGTCTTGTCTGCTACCGTGAGTGTTCCCGAGGGAGATGTCGCTGTTACCGCTTCATTAGCGGACATCACTCTTATTTCTACTTCTACTACACCTATCCCCGTTGCGCCTGTCTCAAGGAAGGTGGGATATGTGAAGGCTTCCCGTGGCCCTGGTCGAGGCCTACCCCATCGACTGCCCGAACCGTGGCCGGAGAAATATATGGATCCGGAGAAGTCCATGTCAGGAATGGGTGAGAGATCAAAGGGGAACATATCTGGGACTCTGTAAATATTTGCCAGCGGAAGAGTTGAGAGACTCGGAGATAGATTCTATGTCAAATCTCTCCGGTGATAATGATTTGTTTGAGACAATGTCACATGAACTATTGTGGACCCAGGGTGAAGATGTTGCTTCTGCCCTTACTTTCTCAGAATGGATAGCCATGGATTCTGGGAAGACATCAGCTTGTGTGGAGCCGCACAGTACTACCAAAGAGACATTGTCTGAAGTTGCTAGTTTGCTTGAGTTTGAGCCAATGCCCATTGGACCTATGGTACGTAAATCACAAAATTCTTGCGTGCCTCTTCGTTTGGGAAAAAATAGAGCTTTACCTAGACTTGCCTGTTTACAGAGAGTGCTCACCAAACGTGTTGCCATGGAATATGGTCTGGAATTTCCTTACGTTACTCAGGAAATTATGCAGGAAATTGAGGCCAACCGGGAACACTGGTACCGTGAAGCTGTCTGGGACTATTTGTCTGTACCAAAACCTTTCTGGAGAGCTGGGTATTCTGATACTATGGATGAATGTTTCAATGGATGTTTGCTGCATTGGAACTATGGTCGGCACATCTATGCTGACAAGGTGGTCATTTGCAGACCCGGAAAAGATGACATTGTCTATTTTATCACCACCGTGGATAAACAAGGGAAAAACTGACATTGCCAGATCCCCGGTTTTATTGGTGATTATGCAAAGAGACTGTTGTCTTCTGTTCTACTAAAAGGAAAAAGAACTTTGGGGGATATAGCCAAATAGTGTCAGGGTTTAGAGAACGCCATGGTCAAGAGACTCTATTCACCTCAGCGCTTCTATATCCAAAGACTTTTCTTTGCTAGCTGGATTTTCTTTTACTGGAAGGATATAATATGCCGAAAGATAGGGATGGACTTTTCAAGTTACCTCAGTTCATTTTCTTTAGAAGTGCATAAAAAACCTATAAACCATGCGCTTACTCCAAAAAAGTCATAGATGTGCGCAGCTAACACAACAAATAGAAAATTTATAATAAATCATATATAACCAAGTGTAGCGCTAAAAAATGAGAAAGAAAATATTGCTATACCACATATAATAGCAAAATGAATTGTGAAAAGATAGTGTTTTGTATACTTTGTGAACATTCATACATATAGAACACTTATGTTATAAAGCCTTAGGGTCACCAAAAGTGATAACAGGATGTAAAAATGGCAATAAAGTCCAAAACTGAATGTGCAGATACGGTGAACATAAATTTTGCAATGGTGATAAATTCCAAAACATATACTCGTGAGAGATTTCTGTATGTAGTCCAACATGTGCTGACAGACCCTTGTGCGAAACCGCCACCTAGGATGACTGGAGGCTTACCAGAAAGTTGGGACCCACCTAGCATACGCTATATGGGTCAAACAGGCTTGGATTGCTCACTGGCAATGAAGGTAGGGAACCAAGGGCTGGTGAATGGTGAAGTTGTAACGTTGCTATCCCAAAGAGGTCTTCTTCATATGGAAGCTCGGACACCAACGGACATTACCCACATGTAATGAAGAAGGGGCTCATAGCGTAATTCCGTAAACCATAAAAAATTTATTAAAAGGAAAAACACTTACATTTCAGAATAAAAAGCGCTTGCAAGTAAAATGGCGGCAGTGGAGTCCTCCCGACGCGTTTCGTCATACAAGACTTCGTCAGGGGTATGATGAAACGCGTCGAGAGGACTCCACTGCCGCCATTTTACTTGCAAGCGCTTTTTATTCTGAAATGTAAGTGTTTTTCCTTTTAATAAATTTTTTATGGTTTACGGAATTACGCTATGAGCCCCTTCTTCATTACATGTGGGTAATGTCCGTTGGTGTCCGAGCTTCCATATGAAGAAGACCTCTTTGGGATAGCAACGTTACAACTTCACCATTCACCAGCCCTTGGTTCCCTACCTTCATTGCCAGTGAGCAATCCAAGCCTGTTTGACCCATATAGCGTATGCTAGGTGGGTCCCAACTTTCTGGTAAGCCTCCAGTCATCCTAGGTGGCGGTTTCGCACAAGGGTCTGTCAGCACATGTTGGATCACATACAGAAATCTCTCACGAGTATATGTTTTGGAATTTATCACCATTGCAAAATTTATGTTCACCGTATCTGCACATTCAGTTTTGGACTTTATTGCCATTTTTACATCCTGTTATCACTTTTGGTGACCCTAAGGCTTTATAACATAAGTGTTCTATATGTATGAATGTTCACAAAGTATACAAAACACTATCTTTTCACAATTCATTTTGCTATTATATGTGGTATAGCAATATTTTCTTTCTCATTTTTTAGCGCTACACTTGGTTATATATCATTTTCTTTAGAAGGAAAATATGTGGGGAAGAAAGTGTCATTCTCCAGGGAATGAGGCTTTGCTCCTAAACTGTTAGTGATGCTACTGTACATTTTTGTGTGTGTTTAACTTTGTTTTTTTTTAGGAACAACTAGATCTCCTATCAAGCTGTTAGGCTTTTCAGCTAGGTAGATAGTGGGGTTTGTGACATGACTAATGTGACTTCTTTTTGTTGAAATGATATGTCATTGTATAAATGTTTGAAACTGTAACATTTCTTACTGCTTCCTCTTCCTTCTATCCAAGTTAATTAAGTTCAAATACCTACTCTCAGGCTTGAGAGTTATGTTTTGGCAGACATTGAGGACAACGTCTATTGTAGTGGGGGGAGTATGTAGCCCTGGTAGATTTTCAATCTACCGCTTATATGTAAATTTAGTGGGTCATCTGTTCTGTACATAGTTCAGATTTAATCTATAGCTAAATTAGCTTCTGTTCCAACCTTGGTTGTGTTGCGTGCAGTTCCACTCCGTCGCCTGTAGATGTCGGTGTCACTACAGACCGGAGCTGGAAAGCAGCAGACTGAGGTGTATTGAGTGCTCTTCTTTCTCAGAAGTAACTCGGCAGAGGTTGTCCGCTGCGGTGCATTCTTAGTTCTTTTCGTTCCACCTGCTGGCCCTCCTGGCCGACAGGTATGTGTTAGGAGTCCTACCTCGTGGTCCTCCAGCCCGGAGGACTGCGATGCTGCCACGTGTGGGTGGGCCCAGAGGTCTGTCTGGGGCCTACTACAACTGCTGCGGAGATGGTCCTGTGCTGTCTGTCCTGCAGGAAGAAGCTGGACAATTGAAAAGAATCCAGGGGAGGACCCATCATGGAAGGATCATGCGGATCGCTGGTCTGGAGAGGGGCCTGGTGACTCAATTGGAGGATGCATCTCAAGTTAACCTACCACATAGTACTGCCGGGTCGGCTTAAAGGTTCTGGTACTGTGTTGCTTTTCACTGAAAACTACTAAATCCCGTGGCAGAGGATCGTACTATTTTGTTTCACTCAAGTCTGTGGCAGAGACTTCCTGTTCGTGCTGCGCACCGGCTGCTAGGTTAGTGAGAGAGACCTATCCGGGCAGGCAAAGATTTAATACTGAACCGAAGATACATTCATCCCTGAGATTTCAATTCCTTAGTGCTACACCAAGAAAAGGTATTTGAACTTCCCTGCAACTCTTCTTCTAGCTCTTTCCTGCTACTTCTTCCAGTTATCTCCCATGAAAGCATTGGAAAAGTACTAAAGTGACTGGTGCCTACATTGTTAGATGATAAGTTCAACATGGACTCTAAATCTGATATTGGTGAAACTACAGGTAAAAAGGTGATGGAAACAGCCCGCTTTAAATGAGCAGCTCCACCGTGAGTTATTGCTACATGTGTGATGGAGCCTACACATGGTCGGAATGCCCAACAGGGTCCTATCACATTTTCCGTAGGAAAATCCTATCGCGTGTACAGGGCATTAGTCTGCCTGTAAAGTGGCGCATCTGTGCGATGTGTAGAACAGTGCCACAGCAAAATTACATTTCTAAAGGAAAAAATGTCGTTTAACACTTGCTCGCGGCTGTAATGCATTGCTAGCTCCCGGCAATATAGATGAAAAATAAAGGAAAAAAACAGCGTACGCCCCCCCCCCCAGACCATACCAGGCCCTTTGGGTCTGGTATGGATTTAAAGGGGAACTCCAAGGCAAAATGAAAAAAAAATTGGTGTGGGGGTCCCCCCTAAAATCCATACCAGACCCTTAACCGAGCATGTAACCTGGAGGTCAGGATAGGGGGGGGACGAACGAGCGCCCCCCTGAACCATACCAGGCCACATGCCCTCAACATGAGGAGGGTGCTTTGGGGTCCCGACAACCCTGGTCATTGGTTTTTGGGGTCTGCGGACGGGGGACTTATCGGAATCTGGAAGCCTCCTTTAACAAGGAGCCCCCAGATCCGGCCCCCCCCTTATGTGAATGGGTATCGGGCACATTGTACCTCTACCCATTCACCATAAAATTGTCAAAAAGTAAAAACCACAACAGACAGTTTTTGACAATTCCTTTATTAAAAAAAAAGAAAAAAAGAAACAAAGTGTCCAGCAATGTACATTCATCGTCAATCACGCCACCCGACAGACCCACAAAATAGAAAAAAAAAAAGACGAAAAAACTCTGCCTCCATGGGAGTCCTCCCAGCAACTGCTGTCTTTTCTCTTTGACAGCTCTTATATAGGCAAGGGCGGGGCCACACGCTGACATTACGGCCTCTACAAAACAGTATACATCCTAGTAGATGACTTATACATCAATTGTGACATAAAAAACCCCGCCCCCCTGACGTCACATGATGTCACATGACATCAAAAGGGGGTGGGGTCACTTGGTTACGTGTTTTCTCTTGCTCCTCCTGTGCCTCCTGTGCCTCCTGTCCAGGACATCCCTGCGGTTTGTACGAAGGTCCGTTTCACACCCAAGCTCAGGCCCAAGGTCACCAAGAACACTAACTCCTCACAGTTACTCTTGTTGGGTGCAGGAATGGACCCTGCTGTTAAAAATTGGTAAATTGAAATTACATGCTCCTGTCAAACAGATGCATAAAAATTGGGCCTTGGGTGTTGGCAGTGCCTGAGCATTGCAACCCCTCACAGTTACTCTTGTTGGGTGCGGGAATTGGCCCTGCTGTTAAAAAATTTGTGAAAAAATTTAAATTACATGCCCCTGTCAAACCGGTGCAGAAAAATTGGGCCTTGGGTGTTGGCAGTGCCTGAACATTGCAACCCCTCACAGTTACCCTTGTTGGGAGCAGGAATGGGGCCATAGGTGTTGGTGGTGCCCTACAGCAAAAATATTGTTGGAAGATAGCATAATTGAGATTCAGGAATAGGATAGGCAGCATAGGCAGTCTTCAAGGGATCCCAGATCCCTACCAAATTCAATCAGTTACATCAGCATCAGCTGCTGATCAAGGACTGATTTGTTTTGATAAATGTAAGCCTATCAACAGAGTCTGTGGACAGGCGCACTCTTTGATCCATTACAAACCCTCCAGCAGCACTGAATGTTCATTCAGAACAGTGGCGGAACTATAGGGGTCGCTGCAGTCGCACTTGCGACTGGGCCCTGCCATTCTTCCGCTGTGGGGGGGCCCGGCATCTCCCCCTGCACCTCTGGCTTGCCGTTTAGAATGCAGTCGGGGGAGGTGGGAGGCAGTGATCGGCAGCTCTATTGTGCCTGTGGGCGGTGGGATCTCCCTGGAGCTTGTAGTTCTCTCTTCCCGAGTGTCACTGTATACAGTGGAGAGAAGAGGGGAGGGGAGGGAGGGGAGGGGCCCCTGACCCGAGCAGATATCAGTTTCACTTTCAGTGAGTTGCTCTGCTTGTACACTGCTGCTGATACATCCCCTCTCCACTGTATACACTCGGGAGAAGAACTACAAGCCTCATGGAGATTCCCTGCCTGTGGACACCAGAGAGCTGCCGATCGCCGCCTCCCACCTCCACCAGCCAGGTACATGGGGAACCTCTTGAAGGGGGGGTTCAGCTGTCTGGGGACCCTGATGTAGGGGCGGGCTTTCTGGGGACATTAATGTAAGGAAGGGGCCCTCTGGGGTCTCTGATGTAAGGAGGGGCTCTCTGGGGACCCTGATGTATGGGGGGTCTCTCTGCGGACCCTGATGTATGGGGGATCTCTCTGGGGACCCTGATGTAAGGAGGGGCTCTCTGGGGACCCTGATGTAAGGAGGGGCTCTCTGGGGACCCTGATGTATGGGGGGTCTCTCTGCGGACCCTGATGTATGGGGGGTCTCTCTGGGGACCCTGATGTAAGGAGGGGCTCTCTGGGGACCCTGATGTAAGGAGGGGCTCTCTGGGGACCCTGATGTAAGGAGGGGCTCTCTGGGGACCCTGATGTAAAGGGGGCTCTCTGGGGACTCTGATGTAAGGAGGGGCTCTCTGGGGACTCTGATGTTAGGGGGGCTCTCTGGGGACCCTGATGTAAGGAAAGGGGTCTCTGGGGACACTGATGTAAGGAAAGGGCTCTCTGGGGACCCTGATGTAAGGAAAGGGGTCTCTGGGGACACTGATGTAAGGAAAGGGGTCTCTGGGGACCCTGATGTAGGGGGGCTCTCTGGGGACCCTGATGTAAGGGAGGCTCTCTGGGGACCCTAATGTAGGGGGCTCTCTGGGAACCCTGATGTAAGTGGGGCTCTCTGGGTACCCTGATGTAAGGGGGGGATCCCTGGGGACCCTGATGTAAGGAGGGAGGCTCTCTGGGGACCCTAATATAGGGGGAGGCTCTCTAAGGACCCTGATGTAAGGGGAGGCTCTCTAGGGACCCTAATGTAGGGGGGCTCTCTGGGGACCCTGATGTAAGGAGGGCTCCCTGGGGACCCTGATGTAAGGGGATTCTCTGGGGACCCTGATGTAAGGGGATTCTCTGGGGACCCTGATGTAAGGGGAGGCTCTCTGGGGACCCTGATGTAAGGGGAGGATCTCTGGGGACCCTAATGTAGGGGGAGGCTCTCTGGGGACCCTTATGTAAGGGTAAGCTTTCTAGGGACCCTAATGTAGGGGGAGGCTCTCTGGGGACCTTGATGTTAAGGGGAGCTCTCTGGGGACCCTAATATAAGTAGGGAGGCTCTCTTGGGACGTTGATGTAAGGGGAGGCTCTCTGGGGACCCTGATGTAAGGGGAGGCTCCCTGGGGACCCTGATGTAAGGGGGGTTCTCTGGGGACCCTGATGTAAGGGGGGTTCTCTGGGGACCCTGATGTAGGGAGGGGCTTTCTGGGGACATTAATGTAAGGAAGGGGCCCTCTGAGGACACTAATGTAAGGGGGGCTCTCTGGGGACACTGATGTAAGGGAGGCTCTCTGGGGACCCTAATGTAAGGGGGAGGCTCTCTGGGGACCCTGATGTAAGGGGAGGCTCTCTAGGGGCCCTGATGTAAGGAGGGGCTCTCTGGGGACCCTGATGTAAGGAGGGGCTCTCTGGGGACCCTGATGTAAGGAGGGGCTCTCTGGGGACCCTGATGTAAGGGGGGGCTCTCTGGGGACCCTGATGTAAGGAGGGCTCCCTGGGGACCCTGATGTAAGGGGGTTTCTCTGGGGACCCTGATTTAGGGGGGCTTTCTGGGGACATTAATGTAAGGAAGGGGCCCTCTGAGGACACTAATGTAAGGGGGGCTCTCTGGGGACACTGATGTAAGGGAGGCTCTCTGGGGACCCTAATGTAAGGGGAGGCTCTCTGGGGACCCTGATGTAAGGAGGGGCTCTCTGGGGACCCTGATGTAAGGAGGGGCTCTCTGGGGACCCTGATGTAAGGAGGGGCTCTCTGGGGACCCTGATGTTTGGGGGGCTCTCTGGGGACCCTGATGTAAGGAAAGGGGTCTCTGGGGACCCTGATGTAAGGAAAGGGGTCTCTGGGGACCCTGACGTAAGGAGGGGACTCTCTGGGGACCCTGATGTAAGTGGGGCTCTCTGGGTACCCTGATGTAAGGGGGGATCTCTGGGGACCCTGATGTAAGGAGGGAGGCTCTCTGGGGACCCTAATATAGGGGGAGGCTCTCTAAGGACCCTGATGTAAGGGGAGGCTCTCTAGGGGCGCTAATGTAGGGGGGGCTCTCTGGGGACCCTGATGTAAGGGGGTTCTCTGGGGACTCTGTTGTAAGTGGAGGCTCTCAGGGGACCCTGATGTATGGGGAGGATCTCTGGGGATCTTAATTTAGGGGGAGGCTCTCTGGGGACCCTTATATAAGGGTAAGCTTTCTAGAGACCCTAATGTAAGGGGAGGCTCTCTGGGGACCCTAATGTACGGAGGGGCTCTCTGGGGACCTTGATGTTAAGGGGAGCTCTCTGGGGACCCTGATGTAATGAGGGGGCTCTGAGGACCCTAATATAAGTAGGGAGGCTCTCTTGGGACCCTGATGTAAGGGGAGGCTCTCTAGGGACCCGAATGTAGGGGGGGCTCTCTGGGGACCCTGATGTAAGTAGGGCTCCCTGGGGACCCTGATGTAAGGGGGGTTCTCTGGGGACCCTGATGTAAGGGGAGGATCTCTGGGGACCATAATATAGGGGGAGGCTCTCAAAGGACCCTGATGTAAGGGGAGGCTCTCTGGGGATCCAGATGTAAGGGGGGGCTCTCTGGGAACCCTGGTGTAAGGAGGGGCTCCCTGGGGACCCTGATGTTTGGGGGGCTCTCTGGGGACCCTGATGTAAGGAAAGGGGTCTCTGGGGACCCTAATGTAAGGAAAGGGGTCTCTGGGGACCCTGACGTAAGGAGGGGACTCTCTGGGGACCCTGATGTAAGTGGGGCTCTCTGGGTACCCTGATGTAAGGGGGGATCTCTGGGGACCCTGATGTAAGGAGGGAGGCTCTCTGGGGACCCTAATATAGGGGGAGGCTCTCTAAGGACCCTGATGTAAGGGGAGGCTCTCTAGGGGCGCTAATGTAGGGGGGGCTCTCTGGGGACCCTGATGTAAGGGGGTTCTCTGGGGACCCTGTTGTAAGTGGAGGCTCTCAGGGGACCCTGATGTATGGGGAGGATCTCTGGGGATCTTAATTTAGGGGGAGGCTCTCTGGGGACCCTTATATAAGGGTAAGCTTTCTAGAGACCCTAATGTAAGGGGAGGCTCTCTGGGGACCCTAATGTACGGAGGGGCTCTCTGGGGACCTTGATGTTAAGGGGAGCTCTCTGGGGACCCTGATGTAATGAGGGGGCTCTGAGGACCCTAATATAAGTAGGGAGGCTCTCTTGGGACCCTGATGTAAGGGGAGGCTCTCTAGGGACCCGAATGTAGGGGGGGCTCTCTGGGGACCCTGATGTAAGTAGGGCTCCCTGGGGACCCTGATGTAAGGGGGGTTCTCTGGGGACCCTGATGTAAGGGGAGGATCTCTGGGGACCATAATATAGGGGGAGGCTCTCAAAGGACCCTGATGTAAGGGGAGGCTCTCTGGGGATCCAGATGTAAGGGGGGGCTCTCTGGGAACCCTGATGTAAGGAGGGGCTCCCTGGGAAACCTGATGTAAGTGGGGCTCTCTGGGTACCCTGATGTAAGGGGGGATCCCTGGGGACCCTGATGTAAGGAGGGAGGCTCTCTGGGGACCCTAATATAGGGGGAGGCTCTCTAAGGACCCTGATGTAAGAGGGTCTCTCTGGGGACCTTGATGTAAGTGGGGGATCCGCATTCAGATATGTAACGATATATATATATATATATATATATATATATATATATATATATATATATATATATATATATATATATATTATATACATGTGTATGCCCGCCAAAGTGTATGATTTTCCCTACTTAGCTGCTATGGGCTCTAGCCCGAGATCTTTTTTAGACCTAGCAACGCCCCTGGTGGGGGCCCTTCATGGTTTCTTGCACCGGGGCCCTAAAGATTCTAGTTACGCCTCTGGTTCAGAATAAATGCTGGATGCAGGACAGGCCAGTAGCTCGACTGCATATTGAGCAAGTTCTGGCCAGTGGTTCATTCTCTAGACCCAGTAACCCAGTGGATGCTCAGTTGGAAAGGTCTCAAAGTCTGCTCTTGCCCCTAGATATTCCTGCACCATTTAATGCAGACGCTGCCGATGGGTGCTTAAACCTTAAACAGCCCTGGGCACGGAGGACTAAAAAATTGTTTAAAGGCATTGATCAGCCAGCCACCTTCTCCACCGCTCTTACTCTGACCGAACGAAGCCTCAGAAAAACATTGTCCAGGACCAGGAAATGGTAACCTCCCAGGGTCTGGAAAGGCGTTACACAAAGTTTTCTTCAAGACATCCTGAAGACATTTCATCCTCTGCTCCCTCTGCGAAGGCAGGATGAACTCTGTGACTTTATCCTTGTAATGTGGATCAAGAAGGGTTGCCAGCCAGTAATGATCCCTATCCCTGATACCACGAATCCTTGGGTCCTTTCACAGGTTTTGCAGAATCAGGGTGCCCATGCAGCATAAGTTTGAAGAGGCATGAGATTCTGAGTTTTCTGGGTCACTAAGGATGACATTGTAAGGAAATACCTCCTCCCAGCCACGTAGAACTCTTTGGGTTTCTGGGGAATGAAAACCATCCCTTAAAGACTGCTGCATGTTATGCTCTAGATCTATGCTGACACAAGCCTCCTCCTCCTCTTCCTCCTGTGTGTTTGGTGGCCTCACAGGAATGAAATCTGCATAAAGGTGGCCTTGAGAGGAAAGGAAGTCCTCCTCTTCCTCTTGCTGTTTTGCCTCAAGTGCCCTGTCCATGATTCCATGAAGTGTGTGCTCCAGCAGGAAGACTAGATGAACAGTGTCACTGATGCATGCATTGTCACTGCTCACCATCCTTGTGGCCTCCTCAAATGGTGACAGGACAGTGCATGCATCCTTAATCAGTAGCCACTGGCATGGCGAAAAGAAGCCAAGCTCCCCTGAGCTTGTCCTGGTGCCATACTCACACAGGTACTCATTAATGGCCATCTGCTGTGTGTGCAGCTGCTGCAGCATTACCAATGTTACGTTCCACCTGGTGGGCATGTCACAAATGAGGCGGTTGGTGGGCAGGTTGAATTCCCATTGAATGTCAGCCAGCCGAGCACTGTATGACCACTGGAAATGACCACAGACTTTTCTGGCCTGCCTCTTGTAAGCCTGGGTACCTGGTCAAATAACGCTGCACCATCAAATTCAGGACATGTGCCAAGCATGGAACATATGTCAATTGTCCCCGTCGGAGGGCATAGAGAAGGTTGGTGCATACAACCATTCCTGGCTCAAGATGCCGTGGCGTCAACCACCTCTGAGCCTGCCCCTGCAAAGCTGACAGAATCTCTGCCCCAGTATGGCTCCTGTCCCCTAGACAGACCAACTGAAGCACCACATGGCATCTTTTAGCCTGACTGCTTGCGTAGCCTCTTGAACACTTAGGGAGCACTGCTGGTTCAGAGGACAATTCAGCAGAAGAGGCCATAGAGGAAGAAGAAGAGGAGGGGGTGGAGCAGACAGATGTGGCAGAGTCACCACCAGCTTTTTGGAGGTGTGGTGGCGGAACAAGCTTCAACACTGAACCCTGTCCTGCATCCTTCCCAGCTGCCAGCAGAGTTACCCAGTGCACTGTGAAGGAAAGGTAACTCCTCGTCACTGGAGCAAACTTGGCAGTATGCTGCAGCTGGGGAAATAGGACTGCTGGTTTATTGTCCTTCTGTGGCATCCCCTCTCTCTAGGATCACGTTACTCCATTCCTCAACCTGGGAACCAACATCGGAGCATTCAAATTGCTGCATATCCTTTAGCAGCATGTAACCAACACTATGGTCGAATAATTCTATGTGACTCTTCCATGTATGATGGTGGGGCTACCAAAGGAGTAACTGTGGACAAGAAGCTGGTGGAATAGTCTGCTTTGGCAGCTGCATTGGATGGCAAACTAGTATAAGCCTGGGTGACAAAGGAGAAGGAGGATGAGAACGGCTTAGTTATCCACTCCACCAACTCTCCTGCATGTTGTGGCTCAATAACACGGTCAGCAGCAGAAAAATAAGGACAAGTGTGCCCCGCCTGCAGAGGATGCACCATGTCTGCGACCACCACTTTTCACTGTAGACACAGAGGCTGCTTGCCCTCTTTTAGTTGCCTGTGAGCATCTGCCTCTCCTTGGTGGCCTTCCGGACATGATAGGGATTTTTTTTTACACCGCACTACACTGTTATATACTGTACACCGCCTGTATTATATAATATACATCGACTGCACTGTATTATATTCTGTACACTGACTGCAATGTATTATATACTGTACAGACTTTATTATATACTGTGTACACTGCCTGCACTGTATTATATACTGTACACTGACCTCAATGTATTATATACTGTACACACTGTATTATATACTGTGTATACCGCTTGCACTGTATTATATACTGTACCCTGCCTGCTCTCTGTCTATATATATATATATATATATATATATATATATATATATATATACATACATACACACACTACACGCTCCTAACTAACTTGCCTAATATATCTCCAGTTCTCCACAACACACTACATATGGCCGCCGTATAAGCAGCCTTATATAGTGTGGGGGCGTGGACTTGGGCGTGCACCCTGCCTTTGGCCAAGCATAGCTCTCACAGCACATCGTGTTGTGATTGGCCAAAGCATGCAGGTCAGGTGCATGCTTTGGCCAATCATCAGCTGCCAATGCACTGCAATCTCGTGGTGCATTATGGGGCACTTAGCGGCTCTCGGATTTGCCACGAACACCCCATATGTCCATTTGTTCAACTTGAACATCGGGACCATCCCTATTCATGTGTTAGAATGGCCCAGTCAAAGTCCAGACCTAAATCCATTTGAGAATCTGTGGCAAAAGTTGAAAATTGCTATTCACAGACCCTCGCCATCCAATCTGACAGAGCTTGAGCTATTTTGCAAAGAAGAATGGGCAAAAATGTCACTATCTAGATGTGCAAAGCTGGTAGAGACTAGGAATGAGCTCGATGTTCAGGTCGAACATAAGTTGCACGAACATTATGGGACGTTCGTGGAAATTTCAAGCGCTGCGGAGGGCCCCATAATGCACTGCGAGATCGCAGTGCATTGCTGAATGATGATTGGCCAAAGCACCTGACCTGCATCCTTTGGCCAATCACAGCGCGTTCTGCCAAGAAAGCCATAATTGGCCAAAGGCAGGGTGTCTTTGGCCAATCATGGCTCAGGGGGACTAAGTCCACTCCCCACACTATATAAGGCTGCTTACACTGTGGCCATGTGTAGTGCTGTTGGTGTGGACAGAGAGATAGCTTGATTTAGATTAAGCAGACAGGTTATTCAGTGGCAGTGTAATATATATATATATACACATACACAGTCAGTCTAGTATATATACTCTGCATTTAGCATCAGTGCAGGCAGTGTATTAATATATATATATACACACACACACATACACATATACAGCCTTGTGTGTATATATATATATATATATATATATATATATATATATATATTCTGCATCCAGTGTAGCCTATATCTACAGTGTATTCCATGGTGTACTGTTTTGAATACACTTCAGGCGGTATATATATATATATATATATATATATATATATATATATATATATATATATTGTGATGGTATGCGAGGTGAGATACACAATAATAATAATAGGTACATTTCACCTCGCATTCGTTCCATTGTAAGGTATTGAACCGGAATCCGGCCTGGTTTTTCCAGCCTCTGTGGCAGGCTGGGTTCCGGTCTGGATGTTCGGGTCCACTGGATTCCACAGTCAGCTGGACCTTAAATATCCAGGAAGAGAGCACAATAGGTCACTCTGGTTTTGAGACTCAGGAAGGAACATGAGTGAGAGGAGCTCTGATTGTTGGACTAAAAGGTTTGCTTTTCTGAATGTTTTTGTGGGTGACGGTGACCAGCCCCGCACTGTATAGAGAGGAGATTGTTTGTTTAGTTAGCGCTGGATGGCAAGGATTTAATTTACTGTTTGTTTGTTTGTTTTTTTTAGCAAACCTCCTGCAAAAAAACCTGGCATCCGCCAGATTTTGAAGAAAGTACCCGTTTGCTGACTGTCATTCAGAAAAAGGTGATCCCCAGGAGCTAATTCTCCCACACGTGGTGGATTCAGCGGGCACTTTTCTGGAGATGGAGGAAATGATAAAGGCCCTGCTACAGGCCAATGCAGCTCAGCGGGAAACCAACCGCCAAGTTGCAGAGGCTGCTGCAGCACAATGGGTGGCCCAGCAGGAGATGCACCGCCAAGTCGCAGAGGCTGCTGCAGCACAACAGGCGGCCCAGCAGGAGATGAATCGGAAGTTTGCAGAGGCTCTGGTGGAACTGAAAAAGGGGTCCGCACCTCCTGTGTCAGCGGAACCAAAGATGGTATGGGCCTCCTACTACCTGCAAAAGATGACACCTGCGGATGATGTTGAGGCATACTACTTTCGAGAGAGTCGCTGTCCATGAGGGATGGCCAAAAGAGCAGTGGGCAGGTCTGTTGGCCCCATTTCTAACAGGAGAACCCCAAAAGGCCTATTTTGATCTAGAACCAGATAAGGCCCAGGACTATGAGACTCTAAAGACAGGGATACTCGCACGCTTGGGTGTCACCATGGCAGTCCGGGCCCAGCGCGTGCATCAGTGGTCCTACTCCAGCAACAAGCCACCCTGTTCACAAATGTTTGACATGGTCCACCTCACCAGGAAGTGGTTGCAGCCAGAGACCTTGACAAGCCCTCAGATCGTGGAGTGTGTGGTAATGGACCGGTACCTGCGTGTGCTCCCTGCTGCCCTGAGGAAGTGGGTCGGACAGGGGGACCCCAAAACTGCGGCCCAACTGGTGGACCTAATGGAGAGGTACAGTGCTACTGAGGACTTGGTGAACCCATCTACGCCTCACTCAGGTGTGTCTAGGGGTGCAAGATCTCCCAGCGGTTCTGGTAAGACTGTGGGTCCTAGACCTCGAGACTGGCCAAAGAAGCCAGGAAGGTCTTTGGGACCGTTAAGAGGACTGGCGGTAGAGCATATATGATGTTTTCGTTGCCATGAGTTAGGGCATATTGCTGCAAACTGTCCTATAAATTATGAACCTATGCAATGCGATTATGCTTATATGAAAAGATGCATTTCTCTGTTTGCACAGTTCGCATGTACTGCATTGTGTCAGTCACATTGAAAGACAGATGTGTGTTATTTCAGTGGATGGAAAGCCACTGACAGCCCTGCTAGACTATGGTAGTGTGGTGACCCTAGTCAGGAATGATCATGTAAACCCCACAAAACTACACCCCAGAACTATTGGGGTAATTTGCATCCATGGGGACACTCGGGACTGCCATACAGCGGTGGTTGAGGTTGACACCCCCCAGGGCAGTGTTACACATTCAGTGGGGGTGGTACCTTCACTGCTTCATGAAGCTTTAGTGGGAAGAGATTATCCCCATTTTTTTGGAATCTATGGGAGAGCAAGGGGAGGTTGGTAGATAGAGCTCCCCCTGCTGGGGAAGCACAGGAACTCTCACCAGACCCTTTTTGCTAAAGGGAAGTGGATGCTGTTGGTGGGATTGAGGAAGCCGAAGAATCCTCTTCCTTTCCCTGTCATGGCTGGGGAGCCGGAGGACCTAGAAACTAGCTCTCAGCCTGAGAGTAACGAACAGGAGACCCCCTCTGACCCTGACATTGAGAGTAGCCAAAATGTCGTACCCGACTTACAGGTCAGAAGAGAGGATTTCTGTACCGAGCAACTGTGAGAGACCACCCTCATGAGAGCCAGGGAAAACGTTAAGATGTTGGACGGGGAACCGGTGGATCCTGTTTGGGTAGTGTCTTTCCCCTACATGGCCGTTAAAAACAATTTATTGTATCGAGTGATAAAACATGGAGAGGACGAGGTAGAACAACTACTGGTTCCCAAACCCTTCCGTAGGGTGGTGCTATACCTGGCCCATGGTCATGTAATGGGGAGACATCTCGGTATCAAAAACCAGGGAGAGAATCGTCCAGAGGTCTTTCTGGCCTGGGTTGCATGCAGATGTCAAGGAGTACTGCGAATCATGCCCTGAGTGCCAAATGTCAGCACCGTCGCCCCATTTTCGCAGCCCTCTTGTCCCTCTACCAATAATCGAGGTCCCCTTTGGGAGGATTGGCATGGACCTGGTTGGGCCAAGTGTGAAATCTGCCTGGGGTCACCAGCATATTCTGGTGATCCTAAACTATGCAACGCGCTATCCTGAGGCCATTTCCTTGTGCAACACCTCCGCTAAGGCTATTGCCAAGGAATTGGTTCAGGTGTTTAGTCGAGTGGGGATCCCAAAAGAAATCTTAACCGATCAGGGCACCCCATTTATGTCTAGGGTTACCAAGGAACTGTGTAGACTATACAAAATCGCCCATCTCCGCACCTCTGTCTACCACCCCCAAATGGATGGTCTGGTTGAAAGATTTAATAAAACTTTGAAAAGTATGCTGAAAAAGGTGGTCGACAAAGATGGGAGAAACTGGGATTTTTTTTGCTACCATATCTCATGTTTGCCATACGTGAGGTTCCGCAGGTATCCACAGGCTATTCCCCCTTTAAGCTTTTTTATGATAGACATCCCAGGGGGCTGCTAGATGTCACCAAAGAAACGTGGGAAGGGGAGGCCACCCCATATAGAAGCATCATCGAGCATGTCTCCTTGATGCAGGATCGAATCGCAGCTGTCCTGCCCCTGGTGCGAGAACATATGAAGCCCAGGAGGCCCAGAGGACGGTCTATGACCAGGGTGCCAAGGTCCGTACTTTCAGCCCCGGAGACAGAGTGTTAGTACTGGTTCCCACAGTGGAAAGTAAGTTCCTAGCCAAGTGGCAGTGGTCCCTTTTGAGGTTGTCGAAAGAGTGGGGGAGGTAAACTACAAAGTCTACCAGCCAGGGAAAAGGAAACCACACCAAATTTACCATGTGAATCTCTTATAGCCCTGGAAGGACAGACTTTACTGGCCATGTCCACGCCTCTAAAAAAACGGATACCGGTGACACCTGACGTCCCCATAATGGATACCCTGTCCGTGGCACAATAAAGTGACGTTAGGGCGTTTGTGCATAAAAATAGAGACTTTTTCTCCCCCTTACCTGGACTGATCAACATGATCCAACATGATATAGTGACGGAACCAGGGGTTTGCGTAAATGTAAAACCGTATAGAATCCCAGAGGCCAGACGAGAGGCAGTCGAGAAGGAAATAAAATGTTAGAGTTGGATGTGAAAGAAGAGTCCCACAGTGGGTGGTCGAGCCCCATACTGCTGGTCCCAAAACCTGATGGTACTATCAGGTTTTGTAACGACTTTAGGAAACTCAACAGTGTGTCCAAGTTCGGTGCATACCCGATGCCCCGGGTCGACGAACTTGTGAACCGGTTAGGGCAGGCTCGCTACATAATGACCCTAGACCTGACAAAAGACTATTGGCAAATACCGCTAACTGAATCGGCCAAGTAGAAGACTGCCTTTTTCACTCCTGAGGGCTTGTTTCAGTATAAGCGGATGACTTTTGTTCTGCACGGAGCCCCTACTTCATTCCAGCGAATGGACAAAGCCTTGAGATCACATCACCCGTATGCAGCTGCATATTTGAACGATGTGGTCATCCACAGCCCAGATTGGGAATCGCACCTGCTCCGTGTACAAGCGGTGATGGATTCCCTTAGGGAAGCAGATCTTATGGCTAACCCAAAAAAAGTGCCATAGGCCTGGAGGAGGCCAAATACCTTGGGTACATTATTGGCCGAGGAGTGGTCAAGCCGTAGACCAATAGGGTTGAGGCAATTCAAAAATGGCCCCAACCGATCAATAAAAAACAAGTGAGGGCCTTCCTGGGCATTACGGGGTATTACAGACGGTTCATACCTCTACCCCTAACAGCCGGGAGAGCAGCCTTAGTAGAGGTGGTGAGGGGAGTGCAGGTAGGCCTAAACAGTTGGTTATAGGGGATTCTATAATCAGAAGGACTGATAGAATAATTTGTCGCCAGGATCGCCTCAACCGAATGGTTTGCTGTCTCCCTGGTGCTAGGGTTCAGCATTTGGTGGACCGGGTGGATAAATTATTGGGAGGGGCTGAGCATGACCCAGCTGTCTTGGTCCACGTTGGAACCAATGACAGTATACATGGAAGGTGCAGGCTCATTTAAGAATCAATTTAAAGAACTAGGCTGCAAGTTGAAGGGAAGGACCTCCAAGTTGATATTCTCTGAAATATTGCTGTGACATGCGCAACACAGGAAAGGCAGGGAAAGAGCTGAATGCATGGCTAAAGATCTGGTGTAGGGATGAGAGATTTGGGTTTCTAGAGCACTGGGCTGACTTTTCATTGGGGTGCAACCTATATGCTAAAGACGTTTGCACTTGAATGGAAGGGGGTCGGCTGTGCTGGGTGAGGGGTTTATGGGAAGGCTGGAGGAGTATTTAAACTAGGATTGAGGGGGGAGGGTGAACTAGAATTACATCGGGCAGACAGGTCAGTTAGGGGTCAGACATTAACCACTTGACGACCGCCTCACGCCGATTTACGTCGGCAAGGTGGCACGGACAGGCAAAATCACGTACATATACATGATTTGCCTTCCGCGGGTGGGGGGTCCGATCGGACCCCCCCCCGGTGCCCAAGGCGGTCGTCTTTTGTCCAGCGGCGATCAGAGGTGAGGGGGAGGCCATCCGTTTGCGGCCCCCCCCTCGCGATCGCCGCTGGCCAATCACATCATTCCTTTGCTGCTGTATGCTAAACAGCAGCAAAGGAAATGATGTCATCTCTCCTCGGCTCGGTAATTTCCGTTCCGGCCCGAGGAGAGAAGACAGGTATGTGAGTGCACAACACTACACACACACAGTAGAACATGCCAGGCACACTAAACACCCCGATTCCCCCCCCCCCCCGATCGCCCCCCGATCCCCCCCCAATCACCCCCCCCCCCCCCCGTCACAAACTGACACCAGCAGTTTTTTTTTTTTTTGTTTTTTTCTGATTACTGCATTGGTGTCAGTTTGTGACAGTTACAGTGTTGGGACAGTTAGTATTACCCCCCTGTAGGTCTAGGATACCCCCCTAACCCCCCCTAATAAAGTTTTAACCCCTTGATCACCCCCTGTCACCAGTGTCGCTAAGCGATCATTTTTCTGATCGCTGTATTAGTGTCGCTGGTGACGCTAGTTAGGGACCTAAATATTTAGGTTCGCCGTCAGCGTTTTATAGCGACAGGGACCCCATATACTACCGAATAAATGTTTTAACCCCTTGATTGCCCCCTAGTTAACCCTTTCACCACTGATCACCGTATAACTGTTACGGGTGACGCTGGTTAGTTTGTTTATTTTTTATAGTGTCAGGGCACCCGCCGTTTATTACCGAATAAAGGTTTAGCCCCCTGATCGCCCGGCGGTGATATGCGTCGCCCCAGGCAGTGTCAGATTAGCGCCAGTACCGCTAACACCCACGCACGCAGCATACGCCTCCCTTAGTGGTATAGTATCTGTACGGATCAATATCTGATCCGATCAGATCTATACTAGCGTCCCCAGCAGTTTAGGGTTCCCAAAAACGCAGTGTTAGCGGGATCAGCCCAGATACCTGCTAGCACCTGCGTTTTGCCCCTCCGCCCAGCCCACCCAAGTGCAGTATCGATCGATCACTGTCACTTACAAAACACTAAACGCATAACTGCAGCGTTCGCAGAGTCAGGCCTGATCCCTGCGATCGCTAACAGTTTTTTTGGTAGCATTTTGGTGAACTGGCAAGCACCAGCCCCAGGCAGCGTCAGGTTAGCGCCAGTAGCGCTAACACCCACGCACGCACCGTACAGCTCCCTTAGTGGTATAGTATCTGATCGGATCAATATCTGATCCGATCAGATCTATACTGGCGTCCCCAGCAGTTTAGGGTTCCCAAAAACGCAGTGTTAGTGGGATCAGCCCAGATACCTGCTAGCGCCTGCATTTTGCCCCTCCGCCCGGCCCAGCCCACCCAAGTGCAGTATCGATCGATCACTGTCACTTACAAAACACTTAACGCATAACTGCAGCGTTCGCAGAGTCAGGCCTGATCCCTGCGATCACTAACAGTTTTTTTGGTAGCTTTTTATTGAACTGGCAAGTGCCAGCGGCCTAGTACACCCCGGTCGTAGTCAAAGCAGCACTGCAGTAACACTTGGTGACGTGGCGAGTCCCATAAGTGCAGTTCAAGCTGGTGAGGTGGCAAGCACAAGTAGTGTCCCGCTGCCACCAAGAAGACAAACACAGGCCCGTCGTGCCCATTGTGCCCTTCCTGCTGCATTCGCCAATCCTAATTGGGAACCCACCGCTTCAGCAGCGCCCGTACTTCCCCCATTCACATCCCCAACCAAATGCAGTCGGCTGCATGAGAGGCATTTTCTTTATGTCCTCCCGAGTACCCCTACCCAACGAACCCCCAAAAAAGATGTCGTGTCTGCAGCAAGCGCGAATATAGGCGTGACACCCTCTATTATTGTCCCTCCTGTCCTGACAATCCTGGTCTTTGCATTGGTGAATGTTTTGAACGCTACCATTCATTAGTTGAGTATTAACGTAGGGTACAGCATTGCACAGACTAGGCACACTTTCACAGGGTCTCCCAAGATGCCATCGCATTTTGAGAGACCCGAACCTGGAACCGGTTACAGTTATAAAAGTTAGTTACAAAAAAAGTGTAAAAAAAAAAATATATATATAAAATAAAAAAAAATAGTTGTCGTTTTATTGTTCTCTCTCTCTCTATTCTCTCTCGTTCTGCTCTTTTTTACTGTATTCTATTCTGCAATATTTTATTGTTATTATGTTTTATCATGTTTGCTTTTCAGGTATGCAATTTTTTATACTTTACCGTTTACTGTGCTTTATTGTTAACCATTTTTTTGTCTTCAGGTACGCCATTCACGACTTTGAATGGTTATACCAGAATGATGCCTGCAGGTTTAGGTATCATCTTGGTATCATTCTTTTCAGCCAGCGGTCGGCTTTCATGTAAAAGCAATCCTAGTGGCTAATTAGCCTCTAGACTGCTTTTACAAGCCGTGGGAGGGAAAGCCTACCCCCCCACACCGTCTTCCGTGTTTTTCTCTGGCTCTCCTGTCTCAACAGGGAACCTGAGAATGCAGCCGGTGATTCAGCCAGCTGACCATAGAGCTGATCAGAGACCAGAGTGGCTCCAAACATCTCTATGGCCTAAGAAACCGGAAGCTACAAGCATTTTATGACTTAGATTTCGCCGGATGTAAATAGCGCCATTGGGAAATTGGGCAAGCATTTTATCACACCGATCTTGGTGTCATCAGATGCTTTGAGGGCAGAGGAGAGATCTAGGGTCTAATAGACCCCAATTTTTTCAAAAAAGAGTACCTGTCACTACCTATTGCTATCATAGGGGATATTTACATTCCCCGAGAGAACAATAAAAATGATAAAAAAAAAAAAAAAAAAAAATGAAAGGAACAGTTTAAAAATAAGATAAAAAAGAAAAAAAAATAATAAAGAAAAAAAAAAAAAAAAGCACCCCTGTCGCCCCCTGCTCTCGCGCTAAGGCGAACGTCTGTCGTCAAACGTAAACAGCAATTGCACCATGCATGTGAGGTATCACCGCGAAGGTCAGATCGAGGGCAGTTATTTTTGCAGTAGACCTCCTCTGTAAATCTAAAGTGGTAACCTGTAAAGGCTTTTAAAGGCTTTTAAAAATGTATTTATTTTGTTGCTACTGCACGTTTGTGCGCAATTTTAAAGCATGTCATGTTTGGTATCCATGTACTCGGCCTAAGATCATCTTTTTTATTTCATCAAACATTTGGGCAATATAGTGTGTTTTAGTGCATTAAAATTTAAAAAAGTGTGTTTTTTCCCCAAAAAATGCGTTTGAAAAATTGCTGCGCAAATACTGTGTGAAAAAAAAAATGAAACACCCACCATTTTAACCTGTAGGGCATTTGCTTTAAAAAAATATATAATGTTTGGGGGTTCAAAGTAATTTTTTTGCAAAAAAAAATAACTTTTTCATGTAAACAATGAGTGTCAGAAAGGGCTTTGTCTTCAAGTGGTTAGAAGAGTTGGTGATGTGTGACATAAGCTTCTAAATGTTGTGCATAAAATGCCAGGACAGTTCAAAACCCCCCCAAATGACCCCATTTTGGAAAGTAGACACCCCAAGCTATTTGCTGAGAGGCATGTCGAGTCCATGGAATATTTTATATTGCGACACAAGTTGCGGGAAAGAGACAATTTTTTTTTTTTTTTTTTTTTGCACAAAGTTGTCACTAAATGATATATTGCTCAAACATGCCATGGGAATATGTGAAATTACACCCCAAAATACATTCTGCTGCTTCTCCTGAGTACGGGGATACCACATGTGTGAGACTTTTTGGGAGCCTAGCCGCGTACGGGACCCCGAAAACCAAGCACCGCCTTCAGGCTTTCTAAGGGCGTAAATTTTTGATTTCACTCTTCACTGCCTATCACAGTTTCGGAGGCCATGGAAAGCCCAGGTGGCACAAAACCCCCCCAAATGACCCCATTTTGGAAAGTAGACACCCAAAGCTATTTGCTGAGAGGTATAGTGAGTATTTTGCAGACCTCACTTTTTGTCACAAAGTTTTGAAAATTGAAAAAAGAAAAAAAAAAAAGTTTTTTCTTGTCTTTCTTCATTTTCAAAAACAAATGAGAGCTGAAAAATACTCACCATGCCTCTCAGCAAATAGCTTGGGGTGTCTACTTTCCAAAATGGGGGGGTTTTGTGCCACCTGGGCATTCCATGGCCTCCGAAACTGTGATAGGCAGTGAAGAGTGAAATCAAAAATTTACACCCTTAGAAATCCTGAAGGCGGTGCTTGGTTTTCGGGGCCCTGTACGCGGCTAAGCTCCCAAAAAGTCCCACACATGTGGTATCCCCATACTCAGGAGAAGCAGCTGAATGTATTTTGGGGTGCAATTCCACATAGGCCCATGGCCTGTGTGAGCAATATATCATTTAGTGACAACTTTTTGTAAATATTTTTTTTTTTTTTTTTTTTTGTCATTATTCAATCACTTTGGACAAAAAAAATAAATATTCAATGGGTTCAACATGCCTCTCAGCAATTTCCTTGGGGTGTCTACTTTCCAAAATGGGGTCATTTGGGGGGGTTTTGTACTGCCCTGCCATTTTAGCACCTCAAGAAATGACATAGGCAGTCATAAACTAAAAGCTGTGTAAATTACAGAAAATGTACCCTAGTTTGTAGACGCTATAACTTTTGCGCAAACCAATAAATATATGCTTATTGACTTTTTTTTACCAAAGACATGTGGCCGAATACATTTTGGCCTAAATGTATGACTAAAATTTAGTTTATTGGATTTTTTTTATAACAAAAAGTAGAAAATATCTTTTTTTTTTTCAAAATTTTCGGTCTTTTTCCGTTTATAGCGCAAAAAATAAAAACTGCAGAGGTGATCAAATACCATCAAAAGAAAGCTCTATTTGTGGGAAGAAAAGGACACAAATTTTGTTTGGGTACAGCATTGCATGACCGCGCAATTAGCAGTTAAAGCGACGCAGTGCCAAATTGGAAAAAGACCTCTGGTCCTTAGGCAGCATAATGGTCCGGGGCTCAAGTGGTTAATGGAGGGTGGAATGGGGATAGATGGGGGGGGGGGGGGTTATGGCAGGTGACAAGAAATTTCCCATGTTGCAAACGGCCATTGGAAACTATAGTGCCATTTGTACTACTAAAAATGATATGAAAAACCCCAGAGCAAAATGTAATAATGCATTAAAGTGTTTGTAAACCAATGCCAGAAGTCTGCCAAGCAAAATAGGTGAGTTGGAAGCTCTGGTGCATGAGGAGAGCTATAATGTAATCCGTATTGCTGAAACTTGGCTTCAATCCTCACATGACTGGGCTATTAATATTCCTGGCTATGCACTCTTTCGGAGAGACAGGGTAAAAAGGAAAGGTGGCGGGGTCTGTCTCTATGTGAGAAGTGATCTCAAAGTAAGTGTGAAAAAGGACCTGGTTGATGGAGAGTGTGATGAGTCTGAAGCATTATGGGTGGAACTGCATATAAATGGGCGTAGTTCAAAGTTAATCAATGGAGTTTGTTATAGACCGCCCAATGTTAACGAGGAGGTGGAGACTCAGCTCCTTGCACAGATGGAAAGAGCTGCAAGGGCTGGGACCGTGATAATAATGGGGGATTTTAACTACCCAGAAATTGACTGGAGTAATGGCACTCCTGGGACAGTTAAAGGGCAAAAATATATAAACCTATTACAGGACAATTTTATGGTCCAGTTTGAGGCCCCAACTAGGAATGAAGCTCTGTTGGACCTGGTAATCTCAAACCATGCAGAGCTTATTACTAATGTCCAGATAAAGGAACACCTGAGTAGCAGTGATCATAAAATGATTTCATTTGATGTTAGCTGTAAACAAGAAATACATACGGGAAAGATAAAAACACTTAACTTCAAGAGAGAAAATTTTCCAAGGATGAAGGCTGCTCTCCAGGATTTAGAATGGGGGGAATATTTGCATTGATAAACACAGAACAGAAAATGGGAATTCTTCAAAAACACTATTTGGGAGCTCACTGCAAAGTATATTCCCATGGGCAATAGATTTAAGCCTGGGTTCACACATGTGCGGTGCGAATTGAAGCTCAGGTTTCACCGGGAATATAAAAATCTGTTGTTCAAAGGTTTCTCTGCGTTGTAGCTGTGGATCAGTGAGCAGGGAGAGATGGAGGTGTAGTGAGGAGAAGGATAAAATCCTTGTTCAGAACGCAATGCATCTGCAAATCAGATGCGTTCCCATAGGAGATAATGGGCTTGTAATTCGCACCGCAATGTCCAAAAAATGCACACATTTTTTGTGCAATGCGCAGTGCGAATGCAACGCACATATGTGAACCAGATACATTCAAATGAATGTATTTTAAAATGTCCTGCGAATTGGATGCGGTGTAAGTCGCATCTAATTCGCATAGGTGTGAACGGGGGCTCAAAGGCTAAAAACAAAACCTATGTGGCTCACGGCCAAAGTTAAAAAAAGCTATAAACTATAAGAAAAGAACTTTTAAAAAATATAAAAATGAAGGAACACTAGTGTTGTTTAAATGTTACAAAGAATTTAACAGAATATGTAAAAAGGAGATCAAAGATGCAAAAATTCAAAATGAACGACAGATTGCAAAAGATAGTAGGACAAACCCCAAAAAATTCTTCAAATATATTAGTAGTAAAAAGGTCAGGTCTGAGCATGTAGGCCCTTTACAAAATAATTTAGAGTGGGTGACTGGGGATAAAGAGAAGGCAAATGTATTAAATACTTTCTTCAGCTCTGTGTATAAAAAAGAGCATGGGGGAGCTCATGTCCATAATGGGGGTGGTATTGACACAGCCCCGAATGATCCACAATGGCTCAAAAGTGCTATGGTCCAGAAATATTTAGACAGAATAAAGGTGGATAAAGCACCTGGACTTGATGGCATCCACCCACGGATCCTAAAAGAATTGAGCTCTGTAATTTCAAAGCCATTGTATCTAATTTTTAGGGACTCAATGACAGGAATAATACCACTGGATTGGTGCAGGGCGAACATGGTGCCTATATTTAAAAAGTGATCAAAGTCTTTACCAAGTAACTATATAACTATAGTTAGTTTAACTTCTATAGTCAGGAAGATACTGGAGCGTTTAATAAAAGACCACATAGACGAGTTCTTGCTGGGGAAAAAAACAATTTAAGCAACGGACAGCATAGACTTATGAACGACAGAAGTTGTCAGAAAAACCTGATTTCTTCTTATGAAGGGGTAAGTAAAACCTTGGAAAGAGGGGTGGCTGTGGACGTGGTATACTTGGATTTTGATAAAGCGTTCGACACAGTTCCCCACACGCGGCTCATGTGTAAGGTAAAGTCTACAGGCCTGGAAATATCAGTTTGTAAATTGATAGAAAACTGGCTAAAAGACGAAATTCAGTGCACAGTGGTTAATGATTCTTACTCTGAATGGTCTAAGGTTATCAGTGGTGTACCCCAAGGTTCAGTGCTGGGGCCCTTACTTTTTATAAATTATATTGGGTCTGGGATCAAAAAGTAACATTTCTGTCTTTGCAGATGACACCAAGCTATGCAGTGGAATAACGTCCTTACAGGATGTCTCCAATTTACAAGCCGACCTCTATGCACTAATCGGGCGACTAATGTTGAAAAACGTAAAGTTATGCACTTGGGGGCTAAGAATATGCATGCATCATACATGCTAGGGGGAGTACAACTGGGGGAATCCGAGGTGGAGAAGGATCTGGGAGTTTTGGTAGATCATAAGCTCAATAATAGCATGTAATGCCAAGCTGCGGTTTCCAAAGCGAGCAAAGTCCTTTCTTGTATTAAGAGAGGTATGGACTCCAGAGAGAGAGAGAGAGAGAGATAATTTTGCTCCCATTCAAATCCTTAGTAAAACCTCATCTGGAATATGCAGTTCAGTTTTGGGCACCAGTTCCTAAAAAAGGATATCGGGGAACTGGAGAAAGTGCAGAGAAGGGCAACCAAACTGATAAGAGGCATAGAGGAGCTCAGCTATGAGGTAAGATTAGAGGAACTGAATTTATTCACTCTTAAGAAGAGGAGAATAAGGGCGGATATGATCAACATGTTCAAATATATAAGGGGTCCATATAGTGAACTTGGTGTTGAGTTATTCTCTTTACGGTCAACCCAGAGGACACAGGGGCACTCTTTACGTCTAGAGGAAAAAAGATTTCATCTCCAAATACGGAAAGATTTCTTCACAGTAAGAGCTGTGAAAATGTGGAATAGACTCCCGCCAGAGGTGGTTCTGGCCAGCTCAGTAGATTGCTTTAAGAAAGGCCCGGATACTTTTCTAAATGTACATAATATAACTGGGTAATAACATTTATAGGTAAAGTTGATCCAGGGAAAATCCAATTGCCTCTTGGGGGATCAGGAAGGAATTTTTTCCCCTGCTGTAGCAAATTGGAGCATGCTCTGCTGGGGTTTTTTGCCTTCCTCTGGATCAGCTGTGGGTATAATATTGGGTATATTGGATTGTACGATATTATTTTTTATTTTATTTATTGTTTTAAGGGTTGAACTGGATGGACTTGTGTCTTTTTTTTTAACCTAACTATGTAACTATACCCAACTTTGCCACCACGGCCGCCCCTCTGACTGACCTGACGAAGGGTAGAGGGTTGGTCATGGTCAAGTAGAATCCCAAAGCCGAGGAGGCATTTCAGAATTTAAAGCAGACCCTTTGTGGGTTACCAGTACTAGTGGCCCCCGGCTTCAGCAAGGAGTTTGTCGTACAGACGGACGCTTCTGAGGGATGGTGAGGAGCACCCAGTTGTATACCTGAGCCGGAAGCTGAATAAGCATGAAAAGAACTATGCCATTGTAGAAAAGGAGTGTCTCACCATTAAATGGGCCTTAGACTCCCTAAGGTATTACCTACTGGGGAGGTTGTTTAACCACTTCAGCCCTGGAAGGATTTACCCCCTTCCTGACCAGAGCACTTTTTACAATTTGGCACTTTAACTGCTAATTGCGCAGTCATGCAATGCTGTACCCAAACAAAATTTGTGTCCTTTTCTTTCCACAAATAGAGCTTTTTTTTTATGGTATTTGATCACCTCTGCGGTTTTTATTTTTTGCGCTATAAACGGAAAAGACGGAAAATTTTGAAAATTATATTTTCTACTTTTTGTTATAAAAAAAATCCAATAAACTCAATTTTAGTCCTACATTTAGGCCAAAATGTATTCGACCACATGTCTTTGGTAAAAAAAATGTCAATAAGCATATATTTATTGGTTTGCGCAAAAGTTATAGCGTCTACAAACTAGGGTACATTTTCTGGAATTTACACAGCTTTTAGTTTGACTGCCATTTCACTTATTTCTTGAGGTGCTAAAATGGCAGGGCAGTACAAAACCCCAGCAAATGACCCCATTTTGGAAAGTAGACACCCCAAGAAAATTGCTGAGAGGCATGTTAAGCCCACTGAATATTAAATGTTTTTGACCCAAGTGATTGAATGATAAAAAAAAAAAAAAATACAAAAAGTTGTCACTAAATGATATATTGCTCACACATGCCATGGTTATATGTGGAATTGCAACCCAAAATACATTTAGCTGCTTCTCCTGAGTATGGGGATACCACATGTGTGGGACTTTTTGGAAACCTAGCCACATACCGGGCCCCGAAAACCAAGCACCGCCTTCAGGATTTCTAAGGGCGTAAATTTTTGATTTCACTCCTCACTACCTATCACAGTTTTGAATGCCATAAAATGCCAAGATGGCACAAACCCCCCCCAAATGACCCCATTTTGTAAAGTAGACAACCCAAGCTATTTGCTGAGAGGCATGGTGAGTATTTTGCAGCTCTCATATGTTTTTGAAAATGAAGAAAGACAAGAAAAATGTATTTTTTCTTTTTTCAATTTTCAAAACTTTGTGACAAAAAGTGAGGTCTGCCAAATACCTCTCTGCAAATAGCTTGGGGTGTCTACTTTCCAAATTGGGGTCATTTGGGGGGGGGGGGGGGGGTTGTGCCATCTGGGCATTCAATGGCCTCCGAAACTGTCATAGGCAGTGAAGAGTGAAATCAAAAATTTACACCCTTAGAAAGCCTGAAGGCGGTGCTTGGTTTTCGGGGTCCCGTATGCGGCTAGGGTCCCAAAAAGTCTCACACATGTGGTATCCCCGAACTCAGGAGAAGCAACGGAATGTATTTTGGGGTGTAATTTCACATATTTCCATGGCATGTTTGAGCAATATATCATTTAGTGACAACTAAAAAAAAAAAAAAAGTGTCTTTTTTCCCACAACTTGTGTCACAATATAAAATATTCCATGGACTCGACATGCCTCTCAGCAAATAGCTTGGGGTGTCTACTTTCCAAAATGGGGTCATTTGGGGGGGTCTTGAACTGTCCTGGCATTTTATGCACAACATTTTGAAGCTTATGTCACACATCACCCACTCTTCTAACCACTTGAAGGCAAAGCCCTTTCTGACACTTTTTGTTTACATGAAAAAATTATTTTTTTGTTGCAAGAAAATTACTTTGAACCCCAAAACATTATATATTTTTTTAAAGCAAAAGCCCTACAAATTAAAGCGGGGTTCCGGCCTAAAAAAAACTTTAAATAAGTACTTACCTGTCCTGGGTGCCCGCGATGTCGTCCGCCCGAGGCTGACCCGTCCCTCGGCTCTCGGGTCCCGGCACCACCATCCTAGGTAAGGGAAACAGGCAGTGGAGCCTTGCGGCTTCACTGCCAGTTTCCTACTGCGCACGTGCGAGCGGCGCGGCGCTCTGTGAATGGCCCCGTGGTGTTCTGGGAACACCAAGGAGCAGAAGACGCCACGGAAAAGGAAGAGGCAGATTAGGAAGACTCAATACAATATTCCAGTCGCACACGTTCCCGGACAAATGGCAAAAACATTAATGGGTGCTGTAATGATTACCAGTTGGGTTCTGGAAGCATCAAACAGAAGTACATCTTCGCCAGCACACCATGGATCAGCAAACAGACATGTCCAAAAAAGGTTTTTTAATCAAACGGTCACATCACAAAGAAGGTCTAACGTTTCGGGGCCGCGCAGGACCCCTTCGTCAGGCAGGTGATGGGGTACACAGTGAAACACAACATATATATAGTGGCCACCAATTAGGGGAACAACAAGTGCAGAGTGCACAAAATGGTCCCCTCCCCTCCCGTCAAACTGACGTCAGAATCCCGCCAGAATCATAAAAAAAAAAATAACAGTCTATACAGCTAACTTGCAATCATGACATAAATAACAAGCATACAATGCTGTAATGTAGAATAGCATGTGTACCTGGGATTAATTGTGTCCGATCGGCTAGGATTGCCGATTCTGCCCGCTCGGGGCGCACTGTTGTCTAGGACCCAGCAACTGTCAATCAGCTGGAGGTCCAGGGAGCCAATCGCATAGCGCTATGTATGCAGCGCATGCGCCCGGCTTGCTGGCAACAGCTGGATGCGAAGGACGCCTGGCCGCGGGGATAAAGGGATAAAGCAAGGAGGAACAAAGTGAAAAATAGAAAGGGAAAAGGTACCTGAAACAGATATAAACATGAGTCACGGCAAGAATGACAGGGTAAAAAGGGACAGGGTAAAAAAAGGGGGGGGAATAAGGGGAAAAAAAAGGGGGGGGGGAAGGGGGAAAAATATAAGGTGCGAGGTTAGGAGAATATAAGACAAGTTGCAGTGTATAGGACAGAAAAAAAATATAAAATAAAGGAAAAAAAGGAATAAAGGAAAAGGAAAAGAAAAGGAAAAAAAAGGAAAAAAAGGGGGAAAAAAGAAAAAAAGGGGGGGGGAGAGGGGGGGGGGAGAAAAAAAGAGAAAAAAAGGAGGAGAAGGAAAAAAAGGAGGAGAGGGAAAAAAGAAGAGAGAAAAGGGAAAAAAGGGGGAAAGGAGGGGGAGAAAAAAAAAACATCAGGGTCGCCCTGGCCAGGACCGAAAAGGGTGAACAGGCTGATCCTAACAAACCTGTGGCAATACCCTTCATAACAGCTAAGCACCAAACCCATGAGCTCTGTGGGATGGTGATTGAGCACATCAAACCACCCCATAGAGGAGGGGACCGAGATCGGTTACTTCTCCGCCGCAAGGCCTACTGGATTTATACCTTGGGCACGGTACACCCTGGGGGACATAATACTAACTTGTCGTTCACATGCTTCATAGATGAAAGATGATGATTTTATATCTGTGGCTTTTTTTTCATCCATAATGTGGTTATCATTATGACGCACAACGTGCAATTTTGATCATCCTAGTATTACTTTAGCAATGGCTCATCGGATGTTTATATACCTTGTATTTTGATATACCTGGTACTTTTCTCCCCTTTTACTTCTTTCACACCTCTCTTCGCATCTGGTATTTATCAGTGATAATCATCCAGCGGGCACTCTAACCATTTTTGGTACCATTTACCTTACTTATGACAATGAGTCCTTTTACTAATTTCCCATAAAAAATTATTGGGTCGTATCTGGCTCCCTCTGGCAATTACATATAGTATCCCCAGATTCTCTCTCTCACCTCTTTCTCTGTCCCCCCCTTCCCTCTCCTTCTTCCCCCCTCCTTCCCCTTTTTTCCCCCGTCTCCCCCCTCCCCCCCTTTTTTTTTTTTCCCCCTCCTTTCCCCCTTTTTTTCCCTTTTTTTTTCTTTTTCTCTCTTTTCTTTTTTCCTTTTTCCTTTTTTTTCCCTCTCCTCCTTTTTTTCCTTCTCCTCCTTTCTTCCTTTTTTTTTTCCTTTTTTTTTTTTTCCCCCTTTTTTTCCTTTTTTCCTTTCCTCCTTTTTTTTTCCTTTTTTATTTAATTTTTTTTTCTGTCCTGTACACTGCAACTCTTATATTCTCCTAACCTCGCACCTTATATTTTTCCTTTCTTTTTCCCCCCTTCCCCCCCCCCCTTTTTTTTTCCCCTTATTCCCCCCTCCTTTTTTTACCCTGTCCCTTTTTTACCCTGTCATTCTTGCCGTGACTCATGTTTATATCTGTTTCAGGTACCTTTTCCCTTTCTATTTTTCACTTTGTTCCTCCTTGCTTTATCCCTTTGCTCTTGTCATGGCATTTCTTCCCCTTCGTTCTCCACATTACACCATTTTCACAGCACCTTCTCATGTTTTTTCCCCGCTATATCGCTTTTCCTCACTTTCCTCTCTCCTCTCCCCGTATGCTCTCACCTCCCCTTGGTTACCTGACGCGGCATTGGCCATATGTCACGGGTTTCCGTGGCGACGGCGGCCCCGCGGCCAGGCATCCTTCGCATCCAGCTGTTGCCAGCGAGCCGGGCGCATGCGCTATACGTAGCGCTATGTGATTGGCTCCCTGGACCTCCAGCTGATTGACAGTTGCTGGGTCCTAGACAACAGTGCGCCCCGAGTGGGCGGAATAGGCAATCCTAGCCGATCGGACACAATTAATCCCAGGTACACACGCTATTCTACATTACAGCATTGTATGCTTGTTATCTATGTCATGATTGCAAGTTAGCTGTATCGACTGTTATTTTTTATTTTTTTTATGATTCTGGCGGGATTCTGACGTCAGTGGGAGGGGGAGGGGACTATTTCTTGCACTCTGCACTTGTTGTTCCCCTAATTGGTGGCCACTATATATATGTTATGTTTCACTGTGTACCCCATCATTTGCCTGACGAAGGGGTCCTGCGCGGCCCCGAAACGTTGCACCTTCTTTGTGATGTGACCGTTTTCGATTAAAAAACCTTTTTTGGACATGTCTGTTTGCTGATCCATGGTGTGCTGGCGAAGATTAGGAAGACTGCCTAGCAACAAGGGTTTAGGTAAGTTTAAAAAATGTTTTTTTCAAATGTTTTTTTTTTTTTTTTTTTCTCAGGGTGGCCCTTCACTTTAAAATGGTGGGTGCTTAATTTTTTTTTTTTTTCACACCGTATTTGCGCAGTGATTTTTCAAACGCATTTTTTTGGAGAAAAACACACTTTTTAAAAATTTAATGCTATAAAACACACTATATTTCCCAAATGTTTGATGAAATAAAAAAGATGATCTTAGGCCGAGCACATGGATACCAAACACGACATGCTTTAAAATTGCGCACAAACGTGCAGTGGCGACAAACTAAATACATTTTTAAAAGCCTTTACAGGTTACCACTTTAGATTTTTTTTTTTAACAGAAGATTTTATTGAACAAATCAGCATTACAATACAATAAATTAGTACAGTCAATGCGATGAGAATAGTGACAACAAGATCTACCTTCAGTCAAAAGCCACTATTTAGCAGATATTCCAGTTATGCAAACGTCAGAGGTTTCACCTAACAATACTCCTTATGGCATTAAAGCGTTATAACCGCTCAGGTAGTATAAAGTAGGTAACCAATATACAGTCAAACCTAGTAGGGATGGCGGGGGGAGGGGGGGTGCGAGGGAGGGAGGGGAAGGAAGGGGATGAGGGGGGGAAGAGCATCAGAAGAATAGGCATGAGGTGTAGGATGTCCTCTAATATGTTTCACGTCTTGATTATGGGGATGGGGGTTCAGGATCCCCGGAGGCGTCCACCCAAGAGGACCAGATTTTATCAAACTTTCCTGGGCATTGCCTACTTTCATACGTCAATCTATAAAGGGGGAGTGCCGTATTCACCGACCTTCGCCACGAGGCCAGGGTAGGAGGCTCCACTAGTTTCCATCGCAATAAGATTTCACGCCTGACATAGTATAATGCAAAGGTTAGACACAGTTTACTATATCTATCTCCCTCCACTTCCTCCAAATGACTAAGCAGAAGTGCCTGAGGATCCACCGGCAAGTGTGAGCCTATGACCCTACCCAATGTGGAGGCCACTGTTGACCAGAAGGGGCGAAGTTTGGGACAGGACCCGACCATGTGCCAGAAAGTACCCTCCTCCTGCCTACATCTCTGACAGTAGGGATCTCTTTGATGGTAAATGCGCGCCAGTCTCTGCGGGGTGAAATACGCTCTGTGTAGGAACTTAAAAATTGTATGAACCTATCTTTTGCAGCTATCATGGAAGGAATGTAGGAGATTAAACACTCCTTCCATTCCTCCTCGTTCAAAGAGGGAATATCAACCCTCCACTTTTCCCAGGTTTTGGTTAATTTGGCATCATACTCCACTGTAAGGTAAAGATATAATGTTGAGAGGGGCTTCCCCATCACACTGGAAGTCAAGAGCCATTCAATGGAATCTGATTCCAGAATGAGGGAGGCAGGGAACTGAGCTTCAAAGGCGTGTTTCAGCTGCCAGTACCTGAATTGGAAGGAGGGCGGGATAGCAAAGGATTGCCTCAGGGCTTGGAAAGACATAAGTTTACCCTCTTTGACTATATGTTTTAATGTGAGAATTCCCTTTTTTGCCCAAAGCGAGGGGTCCGGTATGCTGTAAAAGTGGGGGAGCATAGGGTTACCCCATAGGGGCATGTGAGGTGAGATGAGATTGGGCTTCCCATATATTTTCCTAGCCTCCTGCCATACCTTCACGGTGGCTCGCATCGGCGTTGTCATGGACGGACTGGCTCTAAGTCCACGAAACGGGAGATTGCTCAAGGCCGCATAGGAACCCAAAATAGCTGCCTCCAGAGTGACCGCCGGGTTCTGTATGGGCTGGGAGAACCACCACCGAATCGTGACCAGAACAGCTGCCCAATAGTAGATTTGAAAATTCGGTAGCGCCAATCCCCCCCCAAAAGTGGGAGATATAAAATCTGTTTGGCCACCCTAGGTGGCCTCCCAGCCCAGACAAAGTGTATCAGCAGACTCTCCAATCTTCGAAAGAAAGTCCTAGGGATGTGTATGGGTGTATTACGGAAGAAGTAGAGATACTTGGGAAGAAAGATCATTTTTAGCAAATTGACTCTGCCAACAGGGGTCAATGGAAAGGAACGCCAAGCAGCACATCTAGCCGTAAGCTGTGTCATGAGTGGTCGCAAATTGTTATCCATGTAGTCTTGGACCTTGCCGCTAACCTGGATCTCCAAATATTTGAAGTCATCTACCCATTTGAACTGCGGGTGTGGCACCCTAGGGGTCGAGGGGTGGAGCGGGAAAAGAACCGACTTGTCCCAATTAATGCAAATCCCCAAGTACCCATCGAATCGGTTAATCAGATCCAGTGCAGTCTGTAAAGAGGACGACGCATCCGCTAAATAGAGCAGAGCATCGTCCGCATACAACGATAACTTCTCCTCAATTGGACCTACCTGGAGACCCTTCACACCCGGATCATCCCTCAGCAATATAGCCAGGGGCTCCATCGCCAGAGCGAATAGACCCGGGGAGAGAGGGCATCCCTGTCGCGTGCCACGAAACAATCTAAACTTCCCCAATAGGCATCCGTTGGTACGTATTCTAGCTGAGGGGCCATGATATAACATGCGAAGCCATTTCGTAAACCCCAGGCCAAACCCGAATCACGAGAGCACCTCCCATAGGTAACCCCACTCGACGGAGTCAAAAGCCTTCTCCGCGTCGAGTGAGGCCACCATTCCTTTAGTCACCTCATCTGCTCTATGTGGGTATAAAGGCATCTGATATTAATGTCCGTTCCTCTCCCAGGCATGAAGCCTGTTTGATCCCTGTGGATGAGGGCAGTAATGACCAAATTAAGCCTGTTGGCCAACACTTTCGCCAGTACCTTTGCATCGACGTTTAGAAGGGATATGGGGTGATACGAGGAGCATAGCATGGGGTCCTTCCCTGGCTTAGGGATCCACTATAATCACTTCGCTCATTGTGTCCGGGAGTTTTTCAAGTCACCCCGATGCAGAGAAGAGGTCCTGTAATTTATCAACTAATTCTGTTGCGTATTGTTTGTAAAACTCCACAGGGATGCCATCAGGACCCGGTGTTTTCCCTGTCTGCATTGATTTAAGTGCTTGGAGTATTTCCAGAGACGTAATTGGGGCATCGAGCTTGTCACGATACGTAGCTCTAAGGGTTGGGATATCAATATCGTTTAAGTATGCTACTAGATCTTCTCCTCCATAGTCTACCCTGGAGCTATAGAGGGATTCATAGAATTCCGCAAAACAGCATTTTATCCCTTCCGGTGTATGGATCAGCTGTCCCGATAGGTCTTTAATACATGAGATACTCAACCCACCTGCCTGCTCCCTGGAGAGCCAGGCCAACAGATGGCCTGACCTCTCTCCCTGCTCAAAAATCCGTTGGGACTGAGCCAACATTTTCTTCTGGGTGAGAGAGGTACGTAGACGCACCACCTCCTTCGTCATAAGTTGTAGATGCGAATAGTGCACAGGTCTCGGGTACGAACAAAAAGAGCCTCCCCACTGCCCGCATCCCTCTCAGCCTTAATCAATGCTGCCCTACGCTCTCGTCAGACTCTGGCAATGATGGTCTGGTACTGCCCCCGCGTTGTGGCCTTAAAGGCGTCCCACACCACTGTGGGGTCTGCCGAGCCCACGTTTACTGCCCAAAAGTCAAGCATTTCCGTCCTAAATTGGGAATCTACTGCGGTGTCTGAGATCCAAAATATGGAGAGCCTCCATACCCCTCCCACTGGGCCTAGGGAGAGATCCAATGATAACAGCAAGGGTGCGTGATCAGAAATTCCCCTAGGGAGTATTTGTGTGTCTGTGACCCGTGGGAGGACCTGGCTCCCTGCAAAGACCAAGTCTATATGGGAAAACGCTCTGTGAGAGGCTTAGTGGCATGTGTATGCCCTGGTCTGGGGGTGACGCCACCTCCAGACATCAGTCAAGCCATAAGTATCTGCCCACTCAGCCAATCCAGAGCAATGATGCCCTGCAGGAGTTAGCCTGTCAAAATCCGGGTCAGGGACCAGATTAAAATCACCGAGTATAACAGTATTGTCAGATGCAAAGTCGGCTATCTTGCTAGTGATCTGATTGAGCACCACCAAGGAAGCCGGGGGAGGCAAATACAAGCCCACAATGGTCCACGTTAAAGAGTATATTTTGGCATGAATAATAACATACTGACCATCAGGGTCGAGGGCCAAATCCAAGAGCCGATAGGGGTGTGACTTCAAAACCAGAATAGTAACACCCCTAGAGAAAGTGGAGTGGTAGTGGTGGCCCACCCAAGGCTTTTTTAGGGCCAGAACCCTACGCCCTGTTAAGTGTGTTTCTTGGAGTACGATATATGTGGGTTATAAGTTTTGATAAATTGGAACACCAGGGAACGCTTGACCGGGGAGTTCAGTACTCTGGTGTTCCAGGAGATGATGTTAAGGGAGGACATGTCTGCCAAGAATAATAATAATGTTAGGATCAGTGCAGATCACGGCTCTTGGACTGGACCCCGGGACCCGAAACGGACACATCTGGAAACAGTGTAATGCTGATGAGTGAATTTTTTTGGTATAAACATCAAACAAAAACAAATAAACCAAACTAAAAACAGATAAAGGATGCCAGTATCTAAAGTAAATGGAACAAGCCCCGTTAGGGGAACTTTCCCAACCCCCTAAAACTGAGGCGCGTTTCAATCCCAAACATATTCAGCTCGCCGGCTGCAACAGGGGGTCCGTGAAAGAGGCGAGCCCACCCCCCGAGACTTCACACGGCGTGGGGAAGCAGCAGTTCAAGCGGCCTTCCACATGTGAGATCTCCGCTTTATGATGCAGCAGGCTGTGAGGACGTGGAAAGTCAGATGAAAGGAAGTATTCCATAATGCGACCTCACAGTAGAGTCGATCCATCTTTTAGGAGGAGTTACAGAACAAAAACTCCAACGCTCCTCGTGGAGTCAAGCAAGTGTAAAGGAACTTCATTTCTCAACAGTCTCCTGACCAAGTTCTTTGGCAGGGGTATTAACTTAAAATACCCCTGATAAGGATAACCAGTGTTCCCCCCCACAGATCCACACACATCATGGATTGACGGGGCATAACCTGTGCAACATAACAAAGTCATCCATGTAGTAGTTCGTGTGAAATCCCAGACCCAGGTTTAAACTATGGTGGGGAACCAATGAAAAGGGTCATGCAGCACATACCAGAAAGACCATCAGCGATTCTGTGGCAGCGTGTCCAGCCAGGCAGAGGCCTCTCTTGGTGTGGTAAAGAAGCGAGTTGTCTCGCCATCCTGGACTCTCAGGTGAGCAGGGAAGAGTACACTGTAACGAATGTTGCGTGATCGCAAAGCCGCTTTAACTTGATCAAAAGATTTCCTGAGTTTCTGGGTCTCGACCGAATAGTCGGGGAAGATCAACAACTTGGTATTCTGGAATCTGAGGAATCCCCAACAGTTCTAGAGGCACGGAGAACTTCATCTCTGTCTCTGAAGTTGAGGAGACGGAGAATGAAGGTGCGGGGAGGGGATCCAGGAGACCCCGGCCTGGGCGGGATGCAGTGTGCCCTCTCAACCGTGTAGTAAGGTGGCCAGCGGGCATTGGGAAGAAGGTCACGCAGCAGACCCTCTATGAAGGAGGTAGGATTATTCCCCTCCGCCCCCTCCGGTAGACCAACAATGCGAAGATTATTGCGCCGGTTCCTATTCTCCGTATCTTCGGCTCTGTATTCAAGGGCCTTTATTTTGGTTTGAAGCGTACGGAGCGATGCTCCATGTTCTGCAATGGTGTCTTCAGTGGTACTCAGCCTTTGCTCCGTTTTAAGTGACTCGCGACCTGATTTTGTCTATATCTTGGCGGATTAGGCCCATGTCCAGCTGAACGGCTTCAATCTTTGTTGTTAACGTAGATTGACAAGTAGCAATAGTCGCCATGACGTCGGCCAGCCAGGGGGGCCGAGAGTCATCCGACTCCATAATGTTCATCCGCGAGGCTCTATGGGGACTGCACGTATCAAGAGCCTCCAGGGGGGGGCAGGTGGGCATCTGAGGCGAGTCCGACTGTGGCGGGAAGGTCAGCCTCTTACCCCCTTTGCTGTATTTTTGCGCTGGAGTTCCTGCGCCTCATTCAGGTGCCTGGGGCCTAGATCTAGATAGTGGTCAATAACTGGCCGTGGGAGCCTCCCTGCTGAGTCAGGGGTAGTCAGGCAATAGATATGGTGCAACGTGTGGCCCCTCAACAATCCTCCCCCTCACCTGGAACTATGTAGAGCAGGATCCATCCACCACAGGCCTCCACTGGCTTAAAGGGGATCTTCAGTCCAGCCTCCCTCCTCCACAAGCAAAATGTCAGGGGTGGAAGAGCCCAGGGGGTTCCCCCACTGCCCAGGCAGCTGTCCCCAGCCGTTTCAGGGTCACTTCCTCCGGGCCACGGGTGCGGGCCCTCCTTCAGCCGGTCCGACGGCTCCGAGTCCCCAGGAAAGGCCGCGGTCTCGGCATAGTAAAACGTGGGGGAGGAAGAGTCTTCAGGCCCCAAGCACAGGCTGAGATTCGCCCAGGGTCACCTCTCCCGCCCCCATCCGTGGTCCCCAGCAGCCGATGGGTCTCCACAGCAGAGCCGATCGCGTAGAGGAGCTCCCGGCCCGCAGCGCGGTCCGCCAGGAAAGGCCGCGGCTTCGGCCTATTCGTCCGAGGTAGGCCGGAGCGTCAGCGGGATGCCGATCACGGCCCTGGGACAGCAAATTTTTCTCTCCCCTCAGCAGACAGGTCTTCCCCAGGTCCCCCCTCGGTCAGCAGGGGTAATTTTGTAGGGTGATTGGTGCCGATGGATCCGGATATTTGTTACGGATCAGCGGAGCTCTCTACAAAAGCTGCCGCTCACAGCGCCATCTTGGCCACGCCCCCCACCACTTTAGATTTACAGAGGAGGTCTACTGCTAAAATTATTGCCCTCGATCTGACCTTTGCGGTGATTTTTTTTTTTTTTTTTTTTTAGCATTTTTATTGTTATCTCAGGGAATGTAAATATCCCCTATGATAGTAATAGGTAGTGACAGGTACTTTTTTTGAAAAAATTAGGGTCTATTAGACCCTAGATCTCTCCTCTGCCCTCAAAGCATCTGACCACACCAAGATCATTGTGATAAAATGCTTTCCCAATTTCCCAATGGCGCTGTTTACATCCGGGGAAAATCTAAGTCATAAAATGCTCGTAGCTTCAGGTTTCTTAGGTCATAGAGATGATTGGAGCCATTCTGGTCTCTGATCAACTCTATGGTCAGCAGGCTGAATCAACGGCTGCATTCTCAGGTTCCCTGTTGGGACAGGAGAGCCAGAGAAAAACATGGAAGACAGTGGGAGGGGGGCATTCCCTCCCACTGCTTGTAAAAGCAGTCTAGAGGCTAATTAGCTGCTAGGCTTGCTTTTACATGAAAGCCGACCACTGGCTGAAAAGAATGATACCAAGATGATACCTAAACCTGCAGGCATCATTCTGGTATAACCACTCAAAGTCCAGCAACATACCAGTACGTTGCTGGTCCTTGTTGGGCATATATTGTAAACTTTTTTTTGATCCGTTCAGATACTATACCACTAAGGGAGGTGTATGCTGCATGTGTGGGTGTTAGCGGTACTGGCACTATCCTATCTGACCCTAAAACTTATATCACCCGCTGGGCGATCAGGGGGTTAAACCTTTATTAGGTAATAAACGGCGGGTGCCCTGACACTATAAAAAATAAACTAACTAACCAGCGTCACTCATAACAGTTATACGGTGATCACTGGTGAAAGGGTTAACTAGGGGGCAATCAGAGGATTAAAAACCTTTTATTAGGTAGTATATGGGGGTCCTGACGCTATAAAATGCTGATGGTGAACCTAAATACTTACCTCCCTAACTAGCGTCACCAGTGACACTAATACCACGATCAGAAAAACGATTGCTTAGTGACACTGGTGATGGGGGGTTTAGGGGGATATCCTAGACCTAAAGGGGCCTTACACTAACTGCCCTATCACTTATAACTGTCACAAACTGACACCAAAGCAATAATCAGAAAAAAAACCTGCTATTGGTGTCACTGTGACAGGGGGTGCAGGGGGGTGATCGGGGGGTGATGGGGGGTGAAAAGTGTGCCTAGAGTGTTCGACTGTACGTGTAGTGTTGGTGCACTTACTTGGATGTCTTCTCTCTTCGGCGCCGGAACGAAAAAGACCGACGCGAGGAGAGATGACATCACTTCCTCTGCCGCTGTTTACATTTCAGAAGCAGAGGAAGATTGTCATTGGCTGGGAGCAATCGCGAGGGGGTGGCCACAAATGGATGGCCTCCCCCTCGGATTGCTCAGGGAACGATGCCGACCGCCTCGGGCACTGGGGGGTGTCCGATCGGACCCCCCGCCTGCGTGAGGCAAGTAACGTACCCATACGTTACTTTGCCTGCCATTCTGCCAACGTATATCGTCGTGAGGTGGTCGGCAAGTGGTTAAACTGGTCACCGACCATGCTCCCCTAAAGTGGATGCGTGACAACAGGGTGAAAAATGGCCATGTGACAAGGTGGTTCCTGGCTTTACAGCACTTTCAGTTTACGGTGAAGCACAGGCCGGGAAAATTTCAAAATAATGCAGATGCCCTCTCTTGCGTGCACTGTATGGTTGGGTCAAGTGCTCAGCCACAGGGGCTTGAACAGAGGGGGAGGATATGTGATGGTATTCGAGGTGGGATACCCGATAATAGGTACATTTCACCTCGCATTTGTTCCATTGAAAGGGACTGAACCGGAATCCGGCCCGGTTTTTCCAGCCTCTGTGGCAGGCTGGGTTCCGGTCCAAATGTTCGGGTCCACTGGAGTCCACAGTTTGCTTTTCCGCATGTTTTTGTGGGTGATGGGACCAGCTCCGCACTGTATAGAGAGGAGATTATTTGTTTAGCGTCGGACAGCAAGGATTTAAATGACTGTTTTGTTTTTTTTTGGGTTTTTTTTGTTTTTTTTTATTTTGCAAACCTCCTGCAAATAAACCTGGCATCCGCCAGATTTTAAAGAAAGTGCCCGCTTGCTGACTGTCATTCAGAAAAAGGTGATCCCCACGAGCTAATTCTGCCACCATAAAATATATTAATATATTAAAATATATTACACTCTGCATCTAGTGTAGCCTATATCTACAGTGCATTCGGTAGTGTTCTGTTTCTAATACACTTCAGGCAGTGTACACAGTATCTGATACAGTGTGTACAGTTTCTACTACACTCCTGGTGGTGTACACAATATAAATAAAGTAAATATATCTACCAGTGGTGGCCCATGCACTGTGGGTGCATGGGTGCCTCCCCCATCCATGCGCCTGGCCTCTTTCAGGACGCCGGACACATGGATTCCTATGCCGGAGGTGGTACTTTTTGAAGCACCTCATTAGAGCCAGAGGCTCTAATAGGTTTCAAAATAGAGTGGGCTCAGGGCGCAGAGTGCACACTCTCTACGCCCTGATCCCACCCAATTGTGTGACGATAGCAAATTAATTTTTTGCTATTTTCACACTAACCTTCCTGCCCGCCAATCAGGAGGCAGGACATCAGACCTGCTTCCTGATTGGCCAAAGTGCCAGGCCACCCTATTGGATGCCTGGCGCTTAGGAAGAGGAGCAAGGAGACTCTAATTACTCGTACACACGATCAGACATTCCGACAACAAAATCCATGTTTTTTTTCCGACGGATGTTGGCTCAAACTTGTCTTGCATACACGGTCACACAAAGTTGGTTGGAAATTACAAACGTCAAGAACACGGTGACGTACAACACATACGACGAGCCGAGAAAAAGGAAGTTCAATAGCCAGTGCTGCTCTTCTGCTTGATTCCGAGCAAGCGGGGCACTTTGTGCGTCGGAATTGTGTACACACGATCAGAATTTACGCAAACTGATTCTGCTGTCGGAAAATTTGAGAACCAGATCTCAAATTTTGTGCGATGGAATTTCCGATGGAAATTGTCCGATGGAGCCTACACACGGTCAGAATTTCTGACAAAAGGCTCCCATCAAACATTTTCCGTCTGAAAATCCGACCGTGTGTACGAGGCATTAGAGGAGCTGCTGCTGTTTGTTCCCTAGGCTCTGTCTGAGCATCCGCGTGGGGGGGTGCCAGAGCTGCGATCCGCGGGGGGATGCTGCCAGAGCCGTAAACCCCACAAGTGGGGTGGTCGGTGGTTCAAACTGGCTGCGTATGATGGGCACAGGTGGCTGCGTATGATGGGCACAGGTGGCTGCATATGATGGACACAGGTGGCTGCGTATGATGGGCACAGGTGGCTGCGTATGATGGGCACAGTGAGGCTGCAACTGATGGGGCAGTATTTTTCCATTTGTTTGCACCCCCCAAAAAATTTTGAGCACCAGCCACCACTGGTTTCTACTACTTTTCTGGTGGTGTACATAGTATCTAATACAGTGTGTAGAGTTTCTACTACACTTCTGGTTGTGTACACAGTACACAATACACAATACAGTGCAGCCGTAGTAAAGTTTCTACTACTTTTCTGGGGTGGTGTCATAGGCATGCGCACAGGGTGTGCCGGGTGTGCCCAGGCACACCCTAATCACCCTGTGCAGCACAGATTCCCCCTACTGCCCTGGCTCCCCACTCCTTCCCTCTGCAGCACTTCTGGCTTCCCTCCTCTCCTGCCGACTGTTGCTGCGGAGATGTTTTAGGATGAGTGAGGGAAGTAAATATGTATTTATCAGCTCCTTCCCTTTCTGAATGAACATGGTGAGTGATGTGAGTAGTAGTGAGTAGTGTGTGTTTGAGCTTTGGGGTGCACACCCTAATGCAATAGGCTGCGCACACCTATGGGTGGTGTACACAGTATCTAATACAGTGTGTACAGTTTCTACTACACTTCTGGTGGTATACACACTACACAATACAGTGCAGCCATAGTACAGTTTCTACTACTTTTCTGGTGGTGTACACAGTATCAAATACAGTTTCTACTACACGTCTGGTGATGAACACAGTACACAATACAGTGCAGCTGTAGTACAGTTTCTAATACAGTGCAGGCGGTGTACACAGTATCTAATACAGTGTGTACAGTTTCTACTATACTTCTGGTGGTGTACACAGTACAGCCATAGTACAGTTGCTAATACAGTGCAGGCGGTGTACACAGTATCTAATAGTGTGTACAGTTTCTAATACACTTCAGGTCTTGTACACAGTATCTAATACAGTGTCCTGTGATGTTGCAAAACAAAAATAAATCATGTCCGGAAGGCCACCAAGGAGAGGCAGATGCTCACAGGCCACTAAAAGAGGGCAAGCAGCCTCTGTGTCTACAGACAACAATGCTGGACATGGACATGGTGCATCCTCTGCAGGTGGCCGTAGGGCACTCTTGTCCTTTTTTTTTTTTTTCTTCTGCTGGCCATGTTATTGAGCCAGAACATGCAGAAGAGTTGGTGTAGTGGATAACAAAGCCGTCCTCATCCTCCTCATCCTCTGTCACCCAGGCTCAGAGTAGTTTGCTTTCCAATGCAGCTGCCAAAGCAGCCTACTCCACCGGCTCCTTGTCCACAGTCACTCCTTCCGTAGCCCCACCATAATGCATGGAGGAGTCCCCAGAATTATTCGACCACAGTGTCGGGTACATGCTGCTAGAGGATGCGTAGTGATTTGAAGGCTCCGATGTTGGTTCTCAGGTTGAAGAAGGGAGTAACGTGAGCCTAGAGAGAGGGGGTACACAAGAAGGACAAGAAACTATCAGTCATGTTCCCCCAGCTGCAGCATACTGCCAAGTTTGCTCCAGTGACGAGGAGGGAGGGGATGATGAGGATGAGGTCAGTTGGGTGCCTGAGAGGAGGAGGAGGAGGCACAACTCCAATGAGGCAGGATGTTCTCTAGGGGGCAGCTTAAGGGCAGCCACCCTATTGCATCACACGGCAAATCTCCGCAGGTGCAGGGTGCTGCTGACTCCCCACTGACTTTTAAAAGTTGGTGTGGGCCTTTTTTGACACGTGGGCAGCAGATCACACCATTGCCGTTTGCAACCTATGTCTGAAGCGAATCAAGCGTGGTCAGAACAGCAGCCGCTTGGGCACCACATGCTTGACCAGACATATGATGACCTGCCATGCAGTCTGTATGCAACAGCACTTGAAAGACCCACATCAAAGAAAAAGGCGTACTTCTTGCTCCTCATCTGGGATCTGCAACCCTACTATACCCCCAGTCCTCTCAAAAACCTGCACTGAGAGGAAAGAAGATATAGCAATAGGTGTCCCAAGTACTTGCAGCTAATCTGCTAACAGTAGACCAACATCTGATTTTAGCAGGCAAATTTCCCTACCCCAGTTGCTGAACCATAAAAAGAAATTCGGCCCCAGCCATCCACATCCACATACTCAGCATCTAAATGCTAGCTTGGCCAAATTGCTAGCACTGCAACTGCTGCCTTTTCAGCTGGTAGACTCTGCCCCCTTTCGTGAATTTGTGGAATGTGCTGTACCTCAGTGGCAGTTTCCAAAACGCCATTTCTTTTCACAGAAAGCCATTCCAGTTCTCTACCGGCATGTGGAAAGCAATGTTTTGGCCTCGTTGGACAGGGCGGTCAGCAGTAAGGTTCAAATTACTGCTGACTCATGGTCCAGCAGGCATTGGCAGGGACTTTACCTTTCCTTCACGGCACACTTGGTAACTCTGCTGGCATCTGGGAAGGATGCAGGATAGGGTTCAGTGTTGTTGGAGCTTGTTCCGCCACCACGCCTCCAAAATGCTAGTGTTGATTCGGGCCACAGCTCTCTCCTCCACCACCTCCTATTCTTCTTTCTCTATGGCCTCGTCTGCATATTTGTCCTCTGAACCAGTGGTGCTCTATAACCCTTCAAGGGGCTACGCAAGCAGTCAGGCTAAAAGATGCCATGCTGTGCTTGAGTTGGTCTGTCTAGGGGACAGGAGCCACACTGTGGCAGAGATTCTGTCAGCTCTGCAGGGGCAGGCTCAGAGGTTGTTGACACCACGCTAGCTTCAGCCAGGAATAGTTGTATGCTACAATGGCAGCAACCACCTTCTCTCCGCCCTCTGACAAGAACACTTGACCCAGGTTCCATGTTTGGCACACATCCTAAATTTGGTGTTGAAGCGGTTCTTGAGCAGGTACCCAGGCTTACAGGATCTCCTGAGGCAGGCCAGAAAAGACTGTGGTCATTTCTGCCAGTCATACAATGCCAGTGCTTGGCTGGCTGACATTCAGAGGGAATGCAACCTGCCCACCAACCGCCTCATGCCCACCAGGTGGAACTTAACGTTGGCAATGCTGCAGCAACTGTACACACAGCAGAGGTCCATCAATGAGTACCTGTGCGAGTATGGCACCAGGACAGGATCAGGGTAGCTTGGCTCCTTTTTGCCATGCCAGTGGCCACTGAGCAAGGATGCATGCACTGTCCTGTCACCATTTGAGGAGGCCACAAGGATGGTGAGTAGGGATGAGCTTCGAGTTCGAGTCAAACTCATGTTCGACTTGAATATTGGCTGTTCGCCAGTTCGCCGAATAGCGAACAATTTGGGGTGTTCGTGGCAAATTCGAATGCCGCGGAACACCCTTTAAAAGTCTATGGGAGAAATCAAAAGTGCTAATTTTAAAGGCTTATATTCATGGTATTGTCATAAAAAGTGTTTGGGGACCTAGGTCCTGCCCCAGGGGACATGGATCAATGCAAAAAAAAGTTTTAAAAACTGAAGTTTTTTCGGGAGCAGTGATTTTAATAATGCTTAAAGTGAAATAATAAAAGTGTAATATCCCTTTATTTCATACCTGGGGGGTGTCTATAGTATGCCTGTAAAGGGGCGCATGTTTCCTGTGTTTAGAACAGTCTGATAGCAAAATGACATTTCAAAGAAAAAAAAAGTCATTTAAACTAATAGCGGCTATTAATGAATTGCCGGTCTGACAATACACATAAAAGTTCATTGATAAAAACGGCATGGGAATTCCCCACAAGGCAACCCCGGAACAAAATTTAAAAAAAAAATGGCGTGGGGTCCCCCTCAAAATCTATACCAGACCCTACAGGTCTGGTATGGATTTTGAGGGGAACCCCACGCCAAAATTTTTTTAAAAAACGGCGTGGGGTCCCCCCAAAAATCCATGCCAGACCCTTATTTGGGTTATCTATAGCACGTAGGCCGCAGGAAAAGAGGGGGGGATGAAAGAGCGGCCCCCCTCCTGAACTGTACCAGGCCACATGCCCTCAACATTGGGAGGGTGCTTTGGGGTAGCCCCCCAAAACACCTTGTCCCCATGTTGAGGACAAGGGCCTCATCCCCACAACTCTTGGCCGGTGGTTGTGGGGGTCTGTGGGCGGGGGGCTTATCGGAATCTGGAAGCCCCCTTTAACAGGGGGACCCCCAGATCCCGGCCCTCGCCCCCTGTGTGAAATGGTAAGGGGGTACAAAAGTACCCCAACCATTTCACAAAAAAAGTGTCAAAAATGTTAAAAATATGACTGACAAGAGACAGCTTTTGACAATTCCTTTATTTAAATGCTCCTTTTCCTTCTCCTTGAGCCGCCCGAGGGGAAGAAGACGCCGACGCCATGGAGGAAGAAACCGAAGGAAGATAGAAGAAGCATTTAAATAAAGGAATTGTCAAAAACTGTCTCTTGTCATTTTTGACACTTTTTTTAGTAAAATGGTAGGGGAGTACTTTTGTACCCCCTTACCATTTCACACAGGGGGGAGGGCCGGGATCTGGGGTCCCCTTGTTAAAGGGGGCTTCCAGATTCCGATAAGCCCCCCACCCGCAGACACCCACAACCACTGGCCAGGGTTGGGGGGATGAGGCCCTTGTCCTCATCAACATGGGGACAAGGTGTTTTGGGGGTTACCCCAAAGCACCCTCCCAATGTTGAGGGCATGTGGCCTGGTACGGTTCAGGAGGGGAGGCGCTCTCTCATCCCCCCCCTCTTTTCCTGCGGCCTGCCAGGTTGCGTGCTCGGATAAGGGACTGGTATGGATTTTTAGGGGGACCCCACACCATTTTTTTAAGAAAATTTTGGCCGGGGTTCCCCTTAATATCCATACCAGACCTGAAGGGCCTGGTATGGAATTTAGGGGGACCCCCCACGTCTTTTTTTTTTTTTTTTAATTTTGGTTCGGTGTTCCCCTGTGGGGAATTCCCATGCTGTTTTTATCAATGAACTTCTACGTGTATTGTCGGACTGGCAATTCATTAATAGCCGCGAGTAGTTTTAAATGACTTTTTTTCCTTTGAAATGTCATTTTGCTGTCAGACTGTTCTAAAAACGGGAAACATGCGCCCCTTTACAGGCACACTATAGACACCCCCCAGGTATGAAATTTAAAGGGATATTACACTTTTATTGTTTCACTTTAAGCATTATAAAATCACTGCTCCCAAAAAAATGGCCATTTTTAAAACTTTTTTTGCATTGATCCATGTCCCCTGGGGCAGGACCCAGGTCCCCAAACACTTTTTATGACAATAACTTGCATATAAGCCTTTAAAATTAGCACTTTTGATTATTCAACGGTGTTAGCGTGTTCAAACAAATTTTTTGCTTGTTCGCATGTTCTGGTGCGAACTGAACAGAGGGGTGTTCGGCTCATCCCTAATGGTAAGCAGCGACAAAGCATGCATCAGTGACACTGTCCCGCTAGTCTTCCTGTTGGAGCACACACTTCATGGAATCATGGACAGGGCACTTGAGGCAGAACAGCGGGAGGAAGAGGAGGACTTCCTTACCTCTCAAGGCCCCTTTATAGAATTCCTGATAGCATATTTATTCCTAGATAGCATTCCTGCGGGCCCGCCAAACACACAGGAAGAGGAGGAGGATTGTGTCAGCATGGATATAGAGGATAGCACTTAGCAGCAGACTTTAAGGAATGGTTTTCAGTCCCCAGAAACCCAAGGAGTTGTACGTGGCTGGGAGGAGGTAGTTACGAATCATGTGATCCTTAGGGACCCAGAGGACTCAGAATCAAATGCCTCTGCAAATTTGCACTGCATGGCCTCCCTGATTCTGTCAAGCCTGCGTAAGGACCCTAGGATTCGTAGGATAATTACTGGCTGGCAAGCCTTCTTGATCCATGTTACAAGAGCAAGGTTGCAGAACTCATCCTGCCTTTGCAGAGGGAGCAGAGGATGAAACATCTTCAGGAGGCCTTGAAGAAAGGTTTGTGCAATGCATATCCAGACCCTGTGAGGTTACAATTTCCTGGTGCTCAGTCCAGTACCAGGTACTTCCAGATATGGTGTAGTCGTGGAGAGGAAGGGGAGGAGTTGTGGTATGTAGCAGGCTCACTCTGAGCACCTGAGCCCTGTCTCCACCCGACCACCCATCCAGCTGAAGTGTCAGCAGTGCTGGAGGTATGGAGGAGTAAGGCGCTGGGAAGTCTGAATGGCTCTTTGCAGGGGATAGCTGCCTGATCTGTCTGTCAGCACGGCGCCCTCCCTCCCTTCTCCAAGGCTTCCCACCTGCTTTCTGCCCCGCTGCACTGAGAGTAGGGATGAGCCGAATACCCCCCGGTTCGCACCAGAACCTGCGAACGGACTGACAATTCGCATGAACGTTAGAACCCCATTGACGTCTATGGGACTCAAACGTTCAAAATCAAAAGTGCTCATTTTAAAGGCTAATTTGCATGGTATTGTCCTAAAAAGGGTTTGGGGACCCGGGTCCTGCCCCAGGGGACATGTATCAATGCAAAAAAAACTTTTAAAAACGGCCATTTTTTCGGGAGCAGTGATTTTGATGATGCTTAAAGTAAAAAAAAAGTGAAATATTCCTTTAAATATCGTACCTGGGGGGTGTCTATAGTATGCCTGTAAAGTGGCGCGTGTTTCCCGTGCTTAGAACAGTCCCTGCACAAAATGTCATTTTTAAAGGAAAAAAAGTCATTTAAAACTGCTTGCGGCTTTAATGTAATGTCGGGTCCTGGCAATATGGATGAAAATCAGTGAGACAAATGGCATGGGTACCCCCCAGTCCATTACCAGGCCCTTTGGGTCTTGTATGGATATTAAGAGGAACCCCGCACCCAAATTAAAAAAGGAAACGGCAATATACAGGCTCTGTACTCTGAACAGCAGTATACAGGTGGTGCAAACAACACAGGGACTGTAGGTTTGTTGTTAAGTAGAATCTGTTTTGTAATTTTGAACTGGTACATTTTTAACGTGTTTAGCTCCAGCCAAAAAATCTATTTTAAGCTTTTTGGAAAACATAGGGAAGGGTTATCACCCCTGTGACATTTGTATTGCAGTCTGTGCTCCTCTTCAGAAGATTTCACCTCCTTTTTGTCCCAATGACAAATGTTTTTTGAAAATTTGGGTTTTTTTGTGAAACAAGGATTAATGATAAAGCATCAGTGGAAAGGAGAAATGTTTTTCCCATATTAACTCTTACAGGAGAGAATTTGCCTTCCTAGGGGTAGATTTCATCTCACTTCTTGTTGTCTCCTTCCGTTTGCAAGTAGGAGTCGTTTGTAAGTTGGATGTTTGAAAGTAGGGGCCTGCCCTATATACTCAGCAGAAATTTGGGCCTTAGGTGTTGTTGTGGCCACAACACTGTAAGCCCTCACAGGGCCCTGCTGTGAAATATTAGATCAAGAATTCTAATTACATGCCCCTGTTGAACAGGGGCTGAAAAATTGGGCCTTAGGCACTGGTGCCACAACACTGCAACCCCTCACAGATACTCTAGTTGGAACGCAGGAACGAGCCCTGCTGCAAAGTATTGCATCAAAAATTGTAATTACATGCCCCTGTTAAACAGGGGATGAAAAATTGGGCCTTAGGCACTGGTGGCGGTGCCCAGAACCAAAAATGTTCTTACAAGCAATCAGCGTGATCATTGAGGAGGAAGAGGATAATTACTCAGGATAGTCACTCAGCATCAGCATAGGCAGTCTTTGAAAGGATCTGAGATTTCAAAAAAAATTATTCGGTTACATCAGCATCAGGTGCTTGGTAGCTGGTGGTGATCCAAGACTGATTCATTTTTATGAAGGTCAGTCGATCGACCGAGTCGGTGGACAGATGCACCCTGTGATCGGTTACAAAGCCTCCAGCAGCACTGAATGTGCATTCCGAAAGAACGCTGGATGCAGGACAGGCCAGTAGCTCAATTGCATACTGTGCAAGCTCTGGCCAGTGATCCATCCTCAAGACCCAGTAACCCAGAGGATTTTTCGGTGGGAAAGGTCTCCAAGTCAGATCTTGCCCCTAGGTATTCCTGCACCATGTAAAACAGACGCTGGCGATGATTGCTGGAACCGATCATACCTTGGGGCTGCGGACTAAAAAATTGTCTGACGCATTGGTCAGACAGCCACCTTCTCCACCGCTCCTTCTTTGACCGAAGCCTCAGCAATACGTTGTCCAGAAACAGGAGTTTGTAACCTCCCAGTGTCTGGGAACGCATTGCGCAGACCTTTCTGCAAGGCCTCCTGAAGATTTTTCATCCTCTGCTCCCTCTGCAACGGCAAGATAAGGTCCGCAACCTTACCCTTGTAACATGGATCAAGGAGGGTTGCCAGCCAGTATTGGTCCTTCTCCTTGATACCACGAATACGAGGATCCTTACGCAGGCTTTGCAGGATCAGGGAGGCCATGCAGCATAGGTTTGCTGAGGCATTCGGTCCGGAGTCCTCTGGGTCACTAAGGATGACATGGTCCGCAGCCATCTCCTCCCAGCCACGTACAAGTCCATGTGTTTCTTGGGACTGATCCCTTAAAGACTGCTGCTGATGCTGAGTGCCAGGCTCCACCTCCATACAGACACAATCCTCCTCCTCTTTCCTCCTCTTCCTGTGTGATCGGCGGGCATGCAGGAACACTGTCTGGATAAAGGGGGCCTTGAGAGCTAAGGAAGTCCTCCTCTTCCTGCCTCTGTTCTGCCTCAAGAGCCCTGTCCATTATTCCACGCAGCATGTGCTCCAACAGGTGGACAAGGGGGACAGTGTCACTGATGCATGCACTGTCACTGCTCACCATCCTTGTGGCCTCCTCAAATGGTGACAGGACAGTGCATGCATCCCTGATCATGGCCCACTGGAGTGGGGAAAAAAAACAAGCTCCCCTGACCCTGTCCTGGTGCCATAGTCGCACAGGTACTCATTGATGGCCCTCTGCTGCGTGTGCAGCCACTGCAGCATGGCTAACGTTGAGTTCCACCTGGTGGGCATGTCACAGATTAGGCGGTTCTTGGGCAGGTTAAACTCCTTTTGGAGGTCTGCCAGCCGAGCACTGGCATTATATGACCGGTGGAAATGCACACAGACTTTCCTGGCCTGCCTCAGGACATCCTGTAAGCCCGGGTACCTGCCCAAGAACTGCTGCACCACCAAGTTAAGGACATGAGCCAAACAGGGCACATGGGTCATTTGTCCCTGTCGGAGGGCAGAGAGGAGGTTGGTGCCATTGTCGCAAACCATCATTCCTGCCTTAAGTTGGCGTGGCGTCAACCACCTCTGAACCTGCCCCTGCAGAGCTGACAGAACCTCTGCCCCAGTGTGGCTCCTGTCCCCCAAGCACACCAGCTCAAGCACCGCATGGCATCTTTTGGCCTGCGTACTTGCGTAGCCCCTTGAACGGCTACAGAGCACCGCTGGTTCCGAGGACAAAGCACAGGAAGAGGCCATGGAGGAAGAAGAAGAGGAGGGGGTGGAGGAGAGAGGTGTGTCACAATCATTAGTAGTGGCATTTTGGAGACGTGGTGGTGGAACAACCTCCAAAGCAGATTGCCCACAAGTACTTGGCTGTGACACACCTAATTCTACACCTTCATTCCTCTCAGTGCAGGTCTCAAAGAGGACTGAAGGTATAGTGAGGTTGGAGATCTCAGCTGATGAGGAGCAAGGAAAGGTCCTCTTTGTTCTTTGGTGTGGGTCTTTTAGATACGCTTGCCAACGATCTGCATGGCAGGTCAACATATGTCTGGTCAAGCATGTGGTGCCCAAGCGGGAGATGTTTTGGCCACGCGACATACGCTTGAGACATATGTTGCAAATAGCAGCGGTGCGATCTGATGCACTCGTCTCAAAAAAGGCCCACACCAAAGAACTTTTGGAATAATGTGCAGAGACAGCAGCGCCCTGCAAATGCGGAGCTTTGGGGTGTGATGCAGTCAGTGTGCTGCCCTTAGGCTGGCCCCTGGAGGGCATCCTGCCTCGTTGGTGATGTGCCTCCTCCTCCTCCTCCTCTCTCCTATCAGGCACCCACGTTGAGTCAGTGACCTCATCATCCCCTCCCTCCTCATCACTGGAGCAAACCTGGCAGTATGCTGCAGCAGGGGGAGCATGACTGCCAGATTGCTGTCCTTCTTGGGCACCCCCTCTGTCCGTGCTCATGTTACTCCCTTCATCTAGCTCAGTATCATCATCAGAGCCTTCTAAACGCTGGGCATCCTCCTGGAGCATGTACCCAACACTGTGGTCAAACAATTCGAGGGACTCCTCAGGCGGACATGGTGGGGCTAGGGAAGGAGTCACTGATGCCATTAAGCTGAGGGAAGAGGCTGCGTTGGCAGCTGCTTTGCCAGACAAAGTACCCTGAGCATATGGGTGAGAGAGGATCAGGAGGATGAGGACGGCTTGGTCATCCACTCGACCAAGTCTTCCGCATGTTGTGGCTCAACACGGCCAGCTGCCGAAAAAGAGGCCAAGCATGTCCAACGGCCATGTGCTGATGAGGATGCACCGTCTCCACGACCAGCACTGTTGCCTCTAGACACAGAGCCTGCTTGCCCTCTTTTATTGGCTTGTGACTGTCTGCCTCTGCTTGTTGGCCTTCCAGACATACTAATGGCCTGTAGCTGCACTAAGCTGGGATAGATATATATTAATATAATATAATATAATATAATATAATATACTGATACTGCAGCTAGCAAAATCAACTGCCTGCCTGTTGTATGAGAACACCACCAACCTTCTACAGGTAGCTTTAGCTGAACACTGTGCAGAGCTCGCAAAAAAATAACTTGTAGCTTATTTAGCTGCCTGCGGTAGTGATAGGATCAGGAAAACACCACCAACCTTCTACAGGTAGCTTTAGCTGAACACTGTGCAGAGCTCGCACTACACTAACTTGTAGTTTTAGCTGAACACTGTGAGGAGGACGCACTACACTAACTTGTAGTTTTAGCTGAACACTGTGAGGAGGACGCACTACACTAACTTGTAGCTTTAGCTGAACACTGTGCAGAGGTCGCACTACACTAACTTGTAGTTTTAGCTGAACACTGTGAGGAGGACGCACTACACTAACTTGTAGCTTTAGCTGAACACTGTGAGGAGGATGCACTACCCTAACTTGTAGCTTTAGCTGAACACTGTGCAGAGGTCACACTAAACTAACTTGTAGCTTTAACTGAACACTGTGAGGAGGACGCACCTCACTAACTGTAAATAGTCTAGCTGCCTGACTGTGGTACTAATAGGATCAAAAGAACACCAGCAATTTTCTTCAGGTAGCTGTAAACATGGGTTCTACTCGAACACGAAGCTCATCCCTAACTGAGAGGAACGGAGGAGCTGTGGACACCTGGAGCTCTGTGGAGGACAATCCATTGCAGGAACTGGCAGCACAGTACCTCTTTTATGAAGGAAAACCGAGGGCATGGGACACTGGTACAGACCCAGAAAGGACATGGATGCTGGGCAGCTGCCCCTCCTTCACCCCCCCATCGGCTGAGAGGATGCGGTAATGTAAAAGCTGAAATACAAATAACATACTGAGCGTCTGTCTGCTTAAAACTGCATGGGAAAATAACTGACACCTGACATCTGATTGTCTGCTTGCTAAATGCTGCTGAGCTATCTGAAATCTGTTGCTTCTGACATTACCTGCTATGGCTAAATGCCTAAGTGCCTTTAACCATTGGAAATCTTCATGGATTCTTAAATGACTGTTTAAATAACTGTGATTAAATGCTACTGAGCGACCTGATTTTCTTTTGCAAGTTGCTGCTCCTACTATTGCCTGCTGCAGATAAGTACTTTCACTTACACAGTGAAAGATTTATGTGCCTAGAACTTAAAGAAATCGCTGCTACCTGCTTATCCGCTTGCTAATCGCTAACTATTGCTGGGCTATCTGGTCCTGTTTTTCACAAATTGCTGCTTTGTATTCTTTAGCAAGAGGCTAAATGCCCCTATTTCTGGAAAATCCCTGTGGTTTCTTAAATGACTGATTATAAAGATGCTGAGGGATCTGATCTTACCTGTTAAATTGCTGCTCTGCCTATTACAGATAAAGAGCTTCAAATCGCTGGAAACTCTCATTAATAACTATTACCAGCAATGATTGAGGAGTATCTACGGCAGTCATTCTATTGTGAACACCATTGACAGATATGTGCTGCGATTCTCTTTCTTTTTTTTTCCCTAGCAAAGCTATTGCTGGCTGCGAATAACCACCATTATTTTTGCCAATCAATTTGTCACTCAATTTAGCTTTGTGTGGGTGGAGGATTGCGGACATTTACCTGCTTTACCTGCTATCAAAGGATGTGGTGGTCCTTTTTTTTTTTTCTTCTTTGAAGAGTGCCATCGTTTAATGACAAACACAGCTTCCTTCCCTTTTTTCTGGGGGGAATAATATTACTAGAAGGTGGACGAGAAATATGGCTACATGTTAAGTATAACTGGGGCTGAGAACCGAAGGATTACCTACTTCTTCTACTCTTTACTGGGTCCGAAGTTTGGTGGGGGTAATATGTATTGCTATTCTCTATGAATAATTATTGCTACATATTCTGCAAATTCTACCAAGGATCTTAAAAGCATAATGGCCCACGGATAATATATGTGGATAAACACCACCTACCGGTAATTATTCAGTGAAGGGACCTCAGCGGAGAAATCCTAACCCCTATCTTAACAGGAATTTTGTCCAGGTAGAGCTAATCACAATGAGGGGGAAATCAAACAAAACAGTAAAAGGGGGCTCACCTGCTGTTAGCCCAGGGGGTATTCAGCGATTTATGACTGTAGACACGAGCCTGGTGGAGAATGGGCACAGTAGCCCTAGGCAGACAACTGCAACACGGGCCGGGGCTGGTAAACCCAAAGTGACAGCTGAAGAGACTAAAGTGGGTAAAACTAATGACACGTCTGTCACACTGTCAAGAAATGCGGGGGAAAGCTCCCAAGGAGGCGCTAAGATGCCTAATGGGGATCAGAAGAGGAAAGGAGGGGCGTCCCTTGGGATTTAAGAGGACCTAGGGCCAGACGTGGCCCAAGCAAACCTAAGTCAAATTAAAGAGATGCTGACCGAGACACTATCTAAAGTTGAAATATCATTGAAAGCGGATATAGCAGCAGTGAGAGCAGATATTGGGAAGGTTCTCGGTCGAGTAGAAGAAATAGAGGAGAGAATGGAATATGACCAAAAACTGGTGGAAATAAATATGCAAATGGAATCCCTCCAGAAAACGAATAGGTTGCTCCTATATAAAATCGAGGACCAGGAAAATAGAAGCTGAAGAAAAAGCCTGAGGATAAGAGGAATAGCAGAGAAATATAAAAATGATGAATTAAGTAAAGTGATGCAGGATTTGTTTAACCCCATGCTAGGGAGAGAGGAAGTTGAAACATTGAAGCTGGACAGGGTCCATAGGATCACAAGATATCAACCCAAGGTGGACGACAATCCAAGAGACGTAATAGTAAGGTTCCACTATTATGAAGAGAAAGCTAAAATTATGGAAAATATCTGGAAGATGGCTGGAATCTCATATGAAGGAACTGAACTGCAAGTATTCTCAGATTTATTGGGAGAAACATTGGCAAGAAGAAGACTCCTTAAACCATTAACAGAACAAATGCGGGCATTAAATGTACCATACCAATGGGGATTCCCAGCTTGTCTCAAAGGGAAAAGGGACTGTCGCAGTGCAGTTCTGAGATTTCCTGAAGATCTCCCAGACTTTTGCAGTAAACTGGACCTCCCTCCTCCGGCCTTGCCGGGCTGGGAGGAGAATGATGGAATAGTGGTACCTTTTAGTAATATGCAATGGATACGCAGCCGGGGGAAGGGGGGAGGGGAGGGAGTAGAGTGTGATTATTGTCCTCACTCCTGAAGGAGTGAGGGAAGAAGGGGGGGGAAAAAGAAAAGGGAGAAAGAATAGAAGAGAAGATGGATGGTTGGGTGGAGGGGGTTGGGGGGCTGGTGGGGGGGTCAGCAACTGGAGAGCTGTTTCCCCTTAGAAGGTATGGTGACCAAATTACATCAATATAGATGCCGTTGGACCCATACACAGAACAAATATGGAATTTGTTCACCCCCTAACAGAGAGGGGTACTGGAAGGGGGGAGGGGGCAGGGGGGGTGTGGTGTGTTTTTTTTTTTTTTTTTTTTTTTCCTTCAGGTCTCTCTCTCTCCCTCCCTTTTCTTTTTCCCCTCTACCTACCTCTTTCCTGGTGGGGACACTTGGATCCCCGCGGGGGGAAGGGGAGGTAGCCATTTCCAATATGAACTATGACTACACTGAATTTAGTAACATATAATGTGAGAGGCTTAAGTACCCCAAGGAAAAAGTTTATATTAAATAGGGTACTACAGTATTATGGGGCGAATGTGGCTTGCCTTCAGGAGACACATATCTCACATTCCTCGGGGAGTAGGCTGTCTTTACGGCTCTTCCCTACATGGTTCTATGGGGACTCAACATCAAGTTACTCACGGGGGGTGGCAATAGGTTTTGACAGGAATACACTGTTTGTAATAAGGGAGCAGTTGGCTGACCCAGACGGGAGATTTCTTTTCATGAAGGGGAAACTGTTTAACATGGAGTGTACTCTGGCAAATATCTATTTTCCAAATAGAGACCCAGATAGGTTTTTGAGGAAAACCTTGAGAAAACTGTCAGAATTTAAGGAGGGGAAACTGATAGCCGCAGGAGATCTCAATATGTGCATAGACCCACGGGTAGATACCACGGGAAGCCTTCCCCGATTGTCAGCTCCGAGACGGAATAGAATAAGGAAGCTACTATTAAAGCATCAGCTTGTGGATGTCTGGAGAATTAGACATCCAGAGGCCCGTGACTACACTTTTCTATTCATCAGTACATGGGTCATTCTCTAGAATAGACTATATACTGATAGAGCATCAACTGCTTCCCTCACTCAAAGAAACGGAAATAAAAGCCATCTCTTTTTCCGACCATGCCCCAGTAATAGTACAACTGGAGGTAACATCAGGCCCTCCCACGGGTAGGAAGTGGAAACTGAATGATTCCTTGATCCAAGACTCTGAGGTGAATAGGCGAATAGAACAGGAGTTGGAGGAATTTTTTCTTATAAACGACACATCAGAAATCTCTAAGGGCACCCTGTGGGAGACCCACAAAGTCTATATAAGGGGTATTCTAATAAGCATTGGAGCAGGGAAAAAAAAGGAAAAGGGGAAAAAAGATCAATAATCTCCATAAAGAGATACATGAATTAGAACAACAGATGAGACCCAAGGGCATCTCAGAGAGGGTAGAACTTAAGAACAAAAAAGAAGAACTGGTAGTACTAATAGAGCAGGAGAAGAAACTGGCCTTTCATATAGTGGATAAAGAGAAACACCAGTGGGGCAATAAACCTGGGAAATGGTTAACGAAGGCAGTAAAGGAGAAAAAAAACGCATCTTTTATAGCTAAAATCCAAAATATGAAAGAGGAAATAGTGCATTCATCTCCAGAAATAGCAGGGGTTTTCCATTATTATCATAGTCAGCTGTATAAATGTGAGACAGACAGAAGAAAACAGAGGGAGTAAGGAAGGAATCCTAGAGTACCTGCAGGGGCTTGACCTTCCAGTGGTCCCTGAAGAGGAAATGGAGCTGCTAGATGCCCCAATAACACAGGAAGAAGTCCTAAGAGCAATTAAGGATATGGCAACGGGGAAGAGTCCTGGCCCCGATGGGTATTCTATTTCGTACTATAAGAGGTTCCAAAAGCTACTGGCCCCTAAACTATGTGATTACTTGAACGCTCTGGCAGAAGGGGAAAATCTTCGGGAAGAGGCATTGATGACCTATATTACTCTGATTTTAAAAGAGGGCAAGGACCCAATGGCACCGGAGAGCTATAGACCAATATCATTGCTAAACACCAACATAAAGATCTTTGCAAAAATAATAGCGGGAAGATTAAAACCACTTCTGCCTCGATGGGTTCACAGTGATCAGGTGGGGTTTGTAACAGGGAGGGAAGGGAAAGACAACAGTCTTAAATCCCTGTGCCTTATACATAAGGCTAGAGAGAGTGGGGACCCGGTCGTACTACTGTCGATAGATGCCGAAAAGGCCTTCGACAGAGTCGACTGGGGCTTCATGATGGGAACACTGAGGCATTTGGGAATAAAGGAAAGGATGATGCGATGGATATCTGCATTTTACTAATCACCCAACAGCTAAAATAAAAATAAATGGAAGTCTCTCTCCCTCCCTGGAACTGTTTAATGGTACAAGACAGCGCTGCCCCCTTTCACCAATGCTATTTGTACTGGCATTGGAACCCCTGCTAGCCGCAATCCGGGAAAATACCGACATAAGAGGAGTAAGAGTAGGTGATAAGGAATATAAGGTAGCTGCATATGCAGATGATATATTATTTTTTATATCACAAACCCCAGGACAACAATACCAATCGTAATAAAGGAACTGAGTAGATACGGGAAGATGACAAATTTTAAAATAAATACATCAAAGTCAGAGATTCTAAACATAACTACATCAAAAGAAGAACAGCAGGCAATTCAACCTACATTTCCCTTCGTTTGGTGTAGAGAAGAGCTTGGCTATTTAGGCGTAAAACTTACAGTATCATTGTCAATTCTCTATGCGGCTAACTATATCCCTATACTGAATAAGGTCAAAGACCAACTAAACTATCTGAGACACAAACCCTTCTCGTGGTTAGGGAGGATCAATGCTTTAAAAATGTTCATCCTGCCAAAATTAACATACATATTCCAAATGATCCCAATAAGAGTCCCACAAGCTTTCTTCGCGAAATTAAGAACTCTAGTAATAAAATATATATGGAGGCACAAACACCCTAGAATCTCATATGCAACACTTGTAAAGGGGAAACAATTAGGGGGATTATCAGCACCGGATTTTAAAAAATATTATCAGGCAATTATTATTTATTGAATAAGCCCAAAGCAAAATAGACTTATGCCGCGTACACATGACTGGACTTTACGGCATACTTTGCCCGGCGGACTTCGACGGACTTTACGCCGGACTTTCCGAATGAATGGACTTGCCTACACGCGATCAACCAAAGTCCGATGGATTCGTACGTGATGACGTACGACCGGACTAAAGCAAGGAAGTTCATAGCCAGTAGCCAATAGCTGCCCTAGCGTCGGTTTTTGTCCGTCAGACTAGCATACAGACGAGCGGACTTTTCGACCGGAATCGAGTCCATCGGATAGATTTGAAACATGTTTCAAAACTAAGTCCGTCAAACTTTTGAGAAAACAAAGTCCGCTGGAGCCCACACACGATCGAATTGTCCAACGAAATCCGCTACACCAGACCAAGTATGCCGTAAAGTCCGATTGTGTGTACGCGGCATAACGGAAAAGGGTATGGATCCCACATCAATATTGCGAATTATCAAATAGCAAAATCCACTAACAAAAAACACTTTTAGAATATGCGATTGTTTGAGTAGATTATATCACTGGCAATATAACTCCCCTTTAATTTCTTTACTAGACACAAATTATTTTAAACCTGGGAAAGATGAACACATGTATTTTATTAGATGGGCAAAGAAGGATGACATAACTTTACAAGATGTAATGATGGGAAATAGATTATGCACTTTCTCTGAATTAACACAAAAATGGGGAAACGGACCACTAGATAGATGGAGATATGCACAAATACTGCACTTTTCACAGACACTCCCCCAACCACTACGGGGAAGAGGTAATATAAGGCCTATGGAGAGGCTACTCTCTTCCCCGGGGTGCTTGGGCCAGAGTATATCTAAAATATATAAAATATTGGTAGAAGAAACAGAACCTAAATACCCACCCTATTTGGGGAAATGGGAAGAGGAAATAGGTGACCTGTGGGATGAGGAACATAGGTGTAAGATTCTTAGGGTAGCGTGCTCTACCTCTAGGAATATTAAGACAATAGAAATGTGTTATAAACTGATGGCGAGATGGTATGTTGTCCCACAAATAGTACAGAAGTATAGTGTAGAGACCTCACCAACATGCTGGAGGGGATGTGACGCCCTGGGGACCTTTGCACACCTATGGTGGGACTGTGTGAAGATCCAGCCTTATTGGGAAAGGATCATAGATGATATTTACCAAATAACAGGAGAGCATGTTCGGAAAGAGCCGTGAATATGTCTGTTTCATGATATGGATAACACAGTAGCATAATACAAGAATACCTCGGTACCCCACCTTCTGAATGCAGCCAAAAGCCTGATCCCAAGAGTGTGGAGAACTCCTGTCCCCCCCCTCAATGAAAGAATGGATAGTAAAAATAGATTGGTTGAGATCAATAGAAGAAACAATACGCAGAAGTGAAGACTCCATGGAAACATATAACAGTGTATGGAAGAGGTGGCTAGAGTTTAAAAAATCATCAGAATATATGATGATGGTGGAGTGTTAAGAGGAGTCATGAGGGTGGATGCATGGGGGGTGGGGGGAGGGAGAGAGAGAGAAGGGGGGAGGGAGGGGTGATTATGGGATTTATTTAATTATCTACTAAACTTTGAAATTTTCTTTTCAGGTTATGTGATGAGGGATGGTATGTCTAATATAGATTAATGTATTGAAAATGTAAGGCGGAGATACCAAGTTTTGTAAAAATGTAATAATTAACAAGGCTATTTAACCTGAAAAACCTATACTAATAACAAGAGAATATACAACAATTTCCTGGTGCTGGACAACATGTTGCTGAGGCTTCGTTCAGTCAGAGGAAGAGCAGTGGAGAAGGTGGCTGGCTGATCGATACCTTTAAACAGTTTTTCAGTCCTCAGCGCCAGGGTCTGATCGGTTCAAGTAACCATCGCCAGCGTCTGCATTACATGGTGCAGGAATATCTAGGGGCAATAGCAGACTTGGAAACCTTTCCAACAGAGCACCCACTGGGTAATGGTCTTGGGGATGGACAACTGGCCAGAACTTACTCAATATGCAAATGAGCTACTGGCCTGTCCTGCATCCAGCGTACTTTATGAATGCACATTTAGTGCTGCTGGAGGGTTCATAACGGATCAAAGAGTGTGCCTGTCCACAGACTCCGTTGATAGCTTCACATTCATAAAAATGAATCAGTCTTGGATCAGCAGCTATCAAGCACCTGATGCTGATGTAACTGATTGAATTTGCTATGGATGTGGGATCCCTTGAAGACTGCCTTTGCTGATTATCCTATTCCTCCTCAATCTTGATGATGCTAGCTTCCAACAATATTTTTGGTTCAGGGCACCACCACCACCCAAGGCCCAATTTTTCTGTCCCTGTTTAACAGGGGCATGTAATTTAAAATTTTTGATCTAATATTTCACAGCAGGGCCCGTTCCTGTGCCCAACAAGAGTATCTGTGAGGGGTTACAGTGTTGTGGCACCACCGCCCAAGGACCAACTTTTCTGCCCCTGTTTAACAGGGGCATGTAATTACAATTTTTGATATAATATTTCAACGCAGGGCCCGTTCCTGCGCCCGCCAAGATTAACTGTGAGGGCTTACAGTATTCTGGTACCACCAACACCTAAGGCCCAATTTTCTGCAGAGTATATAGGGCAGGCCGTATAGTATATATACTGCTGAGTATATAGCTCCTGGGGGACCCCCACGCCATTTAAAAAAAAAAATTGGGTGCAGGGTACCCCTTAATATCCATACCAGATCTGAAGGGCCTGGTATGGATTTTGGGGGCGACGTCCATGCCATTTTTTGGGAGGTATTTTTGGTATTTTTATCTATATTGCCAGGCTCCGACAGTACATTACAGCCACAAGCAGTTTTAACTGCCATTTTTTTCCTTTAGAAATGTAATTTTGCTGTGGCACTGTTATAAACATGGGAAAAATGCGCTGCTTTACAAGCATACTAAGGACACGCCCGAGGCATGTGCCACTTTGTGTTGGTATATCACATAAAATCTCAATAAAATACATTATACATTTATGTTTTTGGCTGTAACATGACAAAATGTGGAAAATTTCAAGGGGTATGAATGTTTTTCAATGTATATATTTCATGAGTGCACCCCCCCCCCCGAAAAGCCATGACTAAAAAAGTTCCTATGGTTGAAATGAGATAAGGTTAATATTAGAGTTGGGCAAACGGTTTGGGCTAAGCAAAAGTTTGGCCCAATCTGCTCATTCGGCGAAAACCCAAATTTGCGGGCGCTCGCCAGTATGTTCACCCTCCTAGTCCCATCCTATGCTATAAAAGGTTCCTTCCCACAGAAAGTGGAGATAGATAGAGTAGGGCTCAGTTTGTTACTAGCGAGTTAGTGTGTTCACTTATTGTGACTCTGAGTGTAGAGTGTTATGCCCCGTATACACGGTCGGACTTTGTTCGGACATTCCGACAACAAAATCCTAGGATTTTTTCCGACGGATGTTGGCTCAAACTTGTTTTGCCTACACACGGTCGCACAAAGTTGTCGGAATTTCCGATCGCCAAGAACGCGGTGACGTACACACGTACGACGAGACTAGAAAAGGCCGGTTCAGAACCAAGCGCGGCACCCTTTGGGCTCCTTTTGCTAATCTCGTGTTAGTAAAAGTTTGGTGAGAGACGATTCGCGCTTTTTCAGACTCGTGGCTTTCAGATCGTTTTCTGCCGTTCAGTTTGTGCTTGTGGGTTTGTATCTGCTCTTCAGTGCGTGCAGCAAGTTCCGCGTGACTTTAAGTAGTCATTGTATTCTTGTTCGTTCGTTACTGGTTTTCAGGTCGCTCTTCACAGGCCTTGTTGTTCTTCAGTGCGTTCTGTTACTTCGTTCTGAGCAGCTGACCGTTTTCTAGCCATGTTTCGTATGCGTACTCCTCGTAGAGTTCGTGCTGTGCGGGGGCTTGGTGTTGGGGTCCTGACCTTGACACAAGTCCAGTCCATGAACAGGGTGAGGAGGAGTTCATGGACCAAGAATTGGTTGCTTCAGCGTGACCAGTTCTGTCATATGCCTTTGCTCCGTGAGATCCGTGAGAATAATCCTGATGATTTCAGGAACTTTCTCAGGATGACGGACCCCGTATTTCACCATTTGTTGGCTTCGCTGACCCCCTATATTAGCAGGCAGGATACCTGCATGAGGCAAGCCATCACTCCGGAGCAGAGGTTGGTCGCTACCTTGCGGTATTTGGCCACAGGGAGAAGCCTGCAGGACCTCAAGTTCTCGACAGGCATCTCCCCCCAGGCTCTGGGGATCATTATCCCAGAGACCTGTTCTGCCATCATACAGGTCCTGCAGAAGGAGTATATGAAGGTAAGATTTTTATCCTTTTATATCACATTTTATTGTATTGAATGTTTGCTAATATATTGTATTTCTTCCCTCATTCCCTAATTACCATGATTGTAATATGCTGTGAATGTCCCCTTTGTTCTCATGCATGCTGGATTTTTATGTAATTATTATTTTATGTCCTTCATACATATTTGCCCTTCAATAACCTCCCCAGCATGGTGTCTCCTGCCCTATATTCACCTCATGTAGTCACTTAACAATGTATTTTATCAGCTCCATAGTAGTGCTTTACCCCAAACACCCCCTAAAATGTTTGGAAATGTTATTTTTGATTTAAATTCAGGCAGAGTGCCAGAGGCTTTTTTTGTGGTGTCCCCAAATTTTTTGTAACCCTCCCTCCCCCAACTGCTAAGTCAGCTGATCCCAATTCTCTATCCTCAATCATCTATCTGCTGACTTTGCCAAACCCATACACACTATACCCACCTCTTTACTGGTCAGATTTATGGATGAATTCCCCAAAGCATGTAGTGCAAGGGCCTGCCTGTATACTTTCCAATGGTACTGTTTAAAGTTTTTGTATCCTATTATTATCTTGATAGGTAATATCAGAATGTTCAAATGTGCTCAAATGTGTACAGTGTGTATTTATATCTTTGTATTATGACACTTCTTACCTGTCCAGTGGTCTGCCAATAGTGTAACTAAGGAGGGGCTGTTCCAAGTAATACCCTGTATTTAGGCATTCATCTCTCAATGAAGTGAAGAGGGTTACCTGTCCAAGAGTCCCCCCCCTATAATGTTAGAAATGGCCCATGAGAGGGGGGGAGGGGGAATATGATAGGTGTACCTTATACTTTGTTGTTGTTAAATTCCCCTTAGTAAATGCTATCTGGAGGTTGCCCCATAATGTTTGTGTATAATCTGCTTGCCATGTATCTTTGAAAAAATAGTAATGTTTATTGTTTTTTCCTCAACAGTTTCCTTCAACGCCACAGGAATGGCAGACTGTGGCCTCCCACTTTGCCCAGCGGTGGGACTTTCCTAACTGCGGAGGGGCAATTGATGGGAAACATGTCCACATCGTCCCACCACCCAACTCGGGGTCATACTATTATAATTACAAGGGGTTTAATAGTATAGTGATGTTGGCGGTGGTGTCGGCTAATTACGAGTTCTTGTATGTGGACGTGGGGAAGAATGGCCGGATGTCCGATGGTGGAGTGATCGCCCAGACGGAGTTCTACAGGCGTCTCCAGAATGGCAGCTTGGACTTGCCACCTCCAGAGGACAATGTTGAAGGTCTCCCATTTGTGTTCGTTGCTGATGAAGCATTTGCGCTGGGGGACCACCTGATGCGGCCATTCCCGATGAGGACCTTCACCCTGGAACAGAGGGTTTTTAATTACCGGCTGGCCAGAGCCCGAAGAGTGGTGGAGAACACATTTGGAATCCTGGCCAGCCGGTTCCGATTATTTCTGACACCCATCCATATGGCAGAGTATAAACTGAACCATATAATACTTGCCTGCTGTGTTCTCCATAATTTTTTAAGAAAACATTCAGCCAACTATGCTGGCTCAGTTGGGCCTGAGGCCGGAATCCCAAATCCATCAACACTGACGGCGCTTGAAAGTGGCCGTCCTGGCTTGCCCTCCCTGAATGCCCGTTATGTCCGGATACGCTACCTGGAGTTCTTTGCGGGTAGGGGGGCTATCAATATGCCAGACAATCTGTGACACCTTTTTCAAATAAAAAACAACCAAAAGAAATTCTTTGTGGACATTTACTGCTTGTGTTTGTTTTAGCTGACCCTGACAGAAATGTGTTGAGTGCAGAAAATGTCGTGATTGGGTAACCTTATAAAAAAACACTGTTGGCTGGTACTTCCTAAATGCAAAAACACATTTCACTACAAGTGCACTTGCAACTGCACTGAACCTGCACTTGTAGTGCAAAGTGTCTTTGCCCTTAGAAAATAACCCCCATTTTTGCATAAAACAGCAATTACATCACCCCAAAAGTGTTGTAGTGTTGAGACAATAATCCACACATTCTTGAGTAAGGCACTTTTTTATACCTGCACAATCACATGTGCATTTACCAAAGGTTTTTAAAACAAACCAACATGTTTGTTGTATAACAATGTTTGCAGTAGCATTATCAAAAATCTAAATATCCATTTCAGATAAAACAGGCCTGTGTAAAACCAACAAGAAAGCCAAAAAACTTGAACTTACAAAGTTCACATATGTTAAAACCTGAAGGCTATATCAGACATCAGTATTTAGGAACTGGGTTTGATATAGCGTTCAGATGGGGGGAAATCACCCCTGGAAAAGCCAAATTTGGAAGATGCACACCAATTTACGAATGTCAACATGTGCTATCTGCCATCAGGGGGGATCAAGGGACGTGTTTTGGGGGAGCAAGCCCTTCCTCAACGCTACTTTATAATTGAGGAAGGGGTTGCACCCCCAAAACGCGTCCATTGATCTCCCGTGATGGCAGATAGCACATGTTGGCACACTGTGTGCATCCTCCAAATTTGGCTTTTCTAAACATTGAAAAAAGTTTGGTAAGATTGGACCACGATAAAACAGGTGATTTTGTGGGGTTTAAATTCGCCCCAAAACATCAATGATGTTATTATTTTTTTTAATAACATCACTGATTTGTTGCTGGATGTTTTGCAATTGGAGATTACACCCCATGATCTCCCCGATCAGTATCTGGGCACTTTCAGATGTAAAGCGTTCTGGATCACGATCACCTAAAAAGAGATAAGGAACAAAAAAAAAAAGGTCTCAAAAATCTGCCACCATCCATCTCTTTTACCTGAGCCTGTGGTCGCAGACACTCACCTGTTGTGGTGCCAATCTCCACCACATCTTCTTCTTCCTCCTGCTCAGCTTCTTGGGTTGGTATTTCCCCTTCTTCCAGAGGGGGGGGTCTCTGGTCTCCTGGGATGAGGGGTGTCCGAGTCTTTTCTCCCCTATGTAAAACAAAAATGGTATAATTAGCACACAGATATTTGATGGCAGAACTAGAAATAGGAAATAGCTTGGAAGTGGGGTACAATTGTCTATTTTAGCCGAGTTCCAAGATGTATATTTTTTATTGCCCTTTGTCAAGCTGCAATACTTTACCTGTTTAGTACAAGCTTCACAGATGTAGCCCCCCTATAGTATACACTGGAGCATCAGTGTGCCCCCCCTAATAAAAATGGCGTTCTTGTGTCCCACACTAGTGCTCCAGTGTCCAGATGTGAAAACAGCTGCTCAGTGTCCTCTCCTTACACACAATCTAGTTTGCATTTCATTCTAGTAACAAACCCATCTACACAAATATTTGACATCCAAGTAGGCCCCCAAAAATGGGTGAAAATGCATATGGCCTAAACAATGGTGTTCTAGAGGCCGAAAGAAAAATGTTTGATACGAACGAATAATGGGCCCATGAACATTAAAGTTGACCTTTTTAAACGTTACAATTAATAAAAGCATATGGAGCAGAACGAACGTAATAAAGACAGAAAGAATAGGAACACAGCACAACTACTTACTTTTTTGCAGCACTCTCCGGATCTTTCAGTACTGCTCTGGCTCTCTCAACTTCAGGACCGACCACCGCTTCCTGAGCTGATCTTTAGACCTTCGTACCCCGAAATTCCGCTCAAGACTCCTGACCACTTTCACCATGATTTTGGCCTTTCGGATGTTGGGGTTGGGGTAAGGCCCATATTTTCCGTCATAGTCGGACTTCCTCATGATGTCGACCATCTCCAACATCTCCCCAAACGACATATTTGTGGCCTTAAAACGTCTCCTTCTGGATCGGGTCGTGCCTGGATCCGGGCTTTCCTCCTCCTCCTCCTCGTTGCTAGAATTAGCACGCACCTGTTGTAACTCCGCCATCATGCTCTTCCCCCACTGCGCCGAACGAAAAGGGGTGGGGAATACACTAGAAAGAACGTCAGGGGCGGGCGGAGTTACACGCATGCGCAGTGTGTATAAAGCGTAACACACGTGCGTATTACGTACGATCTGTGAGCGGAGGAAGGAGCATTGGACGCGCCGATCGTAAGAACGAAGGTAAGAGACAAACTTGTGCCTATACTGCTTCTAGATTGAGGCCTATATTGTAACAAGATTAGGAGAGTTTTGTCTGACATTAGGCTTTGTCTTGTGTTGTGTCTTGCAGTGAACATGGATATCTTAATGAAAGACAATGACTTCATGTCAGTATTCATAGAGATGCTAAGTGAGCTGCCCTGTCTGTGGGAGATTACCCACCCCCATTTCAAGAACCAAGCAAAGAGGAAGGCAGCACTGGAGCAATTGTGTGAAATTGTGAAGCAGGTGATCCCCACGGCAGACATCACTTATTTAAAGATTTTCATTGGTGGCCTGAAGAGCACATATCTAAGGGAGCGCAAGAAAGTCCTGGATTCACAGAGATCCGGAGCAGCAGATGACATCTATGTCCCCAGGATGTTCTACTACGACAGGCTGCACTTTCTGGCAGGCCAGACTGAACCCAGGCCATCACTCTCCAGTCTTCCTTCCACGCTTCCTTCCCCCCCGGCTGAGGCTTCTGACCCAACCTGGGCCTTCCAGGCCACATGTATAGGAACCCAGATTGAGCCAGGTATAGCATTCTTCTAAATATTTCTGCTTGTACAATCAATGATGTTAACTAGATGTTAGTTGGGAGTACTAATTTAGGATTGTGATTAATGATGCAAAAACTACAACTATGTCCCTTTTTCATACACAGGGAAGTCTCAGCCAGGAGGTGGCTGGGCCGAGCCGGCTGGCTGATATCAAGGTCCCTCCACCCCCCCTGAAAAGAGAAAGTGGCAGTAGGAGGAGTACCCTAGAGGAGGCTGCTATAGCATTCTTTTGGAGGGCTACAGAGGTCCTGGGAGCACCACACACCATGCAGGAGAACATTGCTGCCTTCATAGCCTATAAAATGCAGAGGATGGAGGAGGGCCAAAAAGCCATGTGTGAGGCCCTCATATCAGAGGCTCTGGAGAAAGGTATGAGGGGCCAAATTACACCTCACACACATCTTTGGGATGGTCCTCCTCCTCCTCCTGCAGGTCCTCCTCCTCCCTCTCCTCCAGGTCCCCCCAGTCCTCCTCCTCCTCCAGGTCCTACTCCTCCTCCAGCCACATCTCCAACTGCACAGCCACAGCCATGAAGGAAGCATGGAAGGAAGACCAGACAGTGATTGCCCTGGGTTCAGTCTGGTCGGCCAAAAGATGCAGCCTCTTGTGGTACCACAGCCTGGGGACACAGATGTCATCTGCTGCTATCCGGATCTCTGCGAATTCTGGACCAGACTGGCCTCCCTTAGATATGGACTCCTCAGGCCACCAATTTTGATGTTGAAGAATTGATGTCTGCCGTGGGGGTCCCAGGCTTCGCAAATTTCTCATGTTGATCCAGTGTTGCCTCCCTCTTTGTTTGGTTGTGATCCCTTAATAAAGGATTTTTGTTTTGAATTATACTCTCCTATGTGTTTTACTTCAAAAAGGACCGTTTGTTTGTGAGGATTCAGGTACAATTCAAATATACAATGTCAAATGAACAAAGGACACCAACAACAAACAATCTCCTGGAGATTAAATAATAAAAGATATCAATGGTGTTGGGGTAACTTGACACACAAAACACACCCAAAAATATTCTGGAGTAAAAATAAAAATTACATTGAACAAAGATCAGCCTAGGAAAAAATCCAAACATTAAAGAAAAAAAAAGGCTTAAAATCCAAAATAAAAAAAATTAAAAAATATAAAACTGTCAGATGTGACAACTAATAACAATATATTCAGGGAATCCCACTAAAAAAACACAAATAAAAGTTTGTGAGAAGTGTGTGTGAATATGAGCAGCAAAACTACTTAATTCTTGTCACATTATAAAGAAGAAGAGAGTGCGCTGTATTAAACCATTTTGAACATTGCAGCGTGACGAAAGTGCTGTATCCATTGCGAACGCTAAGTTTACCAGAACGAGCTGTCCCGTGTCGGAATTTCTTCTGAGCATGCTTGGCACTTTGTGCGTCGGAACAGGCCACACACGGTCGGAATTGACGCGATCGGATTTTGTTGTCGGAAAATTTTATCTCCTGCTCTCCAACCTTGTGTGTCGGAAAATCCGATGGAAAATGTCCGATGGCGCCCACACACGGTCGGAATTTCCGACAACACGCTCCAATCGGACATTGTCCATCGGAAAATCCGACCGTGTGTACGGGGCATAAGAGTAGTGTTAGTATAGTGTGAGTATAGTGTAGTGTCAGTGTAGTGTGTTAGTTTAATGCAGTGTTTAACACAGCATTACATAACATTTAGTGCTATATACCCATTTTTATTTTTGGTTGCATGGTTTTTTGTTTTTTTTTTTTTGTCTGTCCCCTGCCTGCCCCCCTTTTTTTTTTTTTTTTTTTTTTTTTTTAATTGTCAGCTGTAGTTTTTCTGACTGCGACGCTGGTGTTCCCCCTTTTTAATTTTTTTTTTTATAGTTTTTACATTTCTTTCAGCATCAGTCCTCAATTTAAAGTGCACCAAACACCAATTTCCATTCAATAAAGTGCACCCAATCACACATTTCAGTTTCTATTAAATTTGGTTAATATCATCATGTCTGGGAGGCCAACAAGAAGAGGCAGATGTTTCCATGCCACTATGAGGGGGCCAGTAGCGTCAGTGTCCACAGGCAAAGGTGGACTTGGTCTGTCCTCAGGCAGGGCAAGTTTGTCTCTGTTTAGTGATGTTGCCCGTGCTGTCCAGCCACAACATGCAGAGGAGGTGGTGGACTGGCTTACTCATCCCCACCCTCCTCATCCTCTATGGCCCAAGCTTACACTGGTGTACAGTGCACCACAGCTGCCAGAGCGGCTTAGTCTGCTTCCTTGTCCACAGCTACTCCTGCCATAGCCCCAGCATCTTGCATGGAGGAGTCGGCTGAATTATTTGAACACAGCGTAAGCCACTTGCTTCTTAAAGCGGAGCGCCGCTGAAAAATTTTTTTTTAAAAGTCAGCAGCTACGGGGGCGTGGTTTGGAGCCGCTCTAAGATGGACGTGTTGTTCTGAAGCTCCCGTCCATGAGGTCTAGCTTCTTCAGCGAAACGGCACCCTACAACACCCTGCTATGGTGAGAACAGCCCGCAGTACCTCAGCATCAAGATCCCGGTCCCCACGGAACCAAGATCACACGCAAGAAGGGCACATTCCTGAGATCTTCCGATCCCGGCCCAGAGGCGCCATGCAGGCCGCTCATCCAGCCGCCTCGAATAAGACACAACCCCAGAGCGCCGGCCCTCACTGCCCTGGAACTCTGAGTCAGTCAGGCACGGGACAAGAGCAGAGACCCCCACCTGCAGTCAACCTGGAAGATCTTCACAGCGTAGCTGCTGATATCAAAAACACACTGATGGCAGCTATTTCAGATATGAGGTCTGACCTGCAATCTATCTCCATCAGAGTGGAGGAGGTAGAAACAACCCAGACGCGCCATGAAGCTTCCCTTTGCCACGTGCAGCAGCTCACAGAATCTCATGCGGTACACCTAAGAGATATCAATCGCCACATGGAGGACCTCGACAATCGCAGGAGACGCCGCAACCTCCGCCTGAGAGGATTACCTGAATCGATTGACACACATCAACTATCGCAAACGGTCACCACCATAATCAATGAGCTATTAGAAAGACCCCAAGATACTCCGGTTGCCTTTGAGCGCATTCATAGAGCACTAAGACCGAGAGGGAGAGACACAGATCCCCCAAGGGACATTGTATGCTGCCTTATAGACTTCCCCCTCAAAGAAGAAATTTTGAGGGCTTCCAGGTCTCGCAATCAATTAATTCATCAGGGATCAAACATCAAAATATACCAAGATCTCTCCAATATCACCCTGCAAAGGAGGCGTAAGTTAAGACCTCTGTTGGACACTCTAAGAGCCAGATCGATAGTATATAGATGGAAATTCCCTTTTGGCCTTTCAGCAACACACCAAGGCCGCACTGCACTTCTTAGAGTCCCAGAAGACTTGGAACATTTCTGCTCTACTCTAGACATCCCCATAGTTGCACTACCAGATTGGTACAGTGACTTTCGTCTACCACAGATGCACAGAGCTACTTCCATGGATGGCATCGCAGAAGCAGGCAACTTCCATCTTGGTCGTCGCCGACACCATCAGGCACCCCCTCACTCACCATTACGTGACCCAAACATGCCACGGAACGGTAGCCCCACGGCCTCCCCTGCTCATCGCAGAGCCCGGATCACCTAAAGAAATGACAACGCCTTCACCCTATTTTCTTCTGACTCAGGTTGTTTAATATAAAGTTGCCTTGATGAGCATTTATCCTTATTATATGACCACAGTTACCTGTAAGGGACAAGCAAACCCGTTACTGGATTCTCTGGCATTCCGCCTTGTACCCAGACAGTCTATTTAACCTGACGACGGATAAAAATCCACTCATATTTTCATCACCACCCACGATAATATACCAAGGAGGAAAATGTGACACTACCCCCAGCTGAGGATATATACATAACGACAAAAAGGATAACACTGCTTCTTTTAGATCTACTACACATCTATTAATTAGCTATTATTTTTTTAGAGAGAAATAATCTACTGTCTGTATCCAGATATTCTCCCAACCGGCTCCGGCTGACTTGCAAGCAAACATCTCCTGAAGCTGAACTTACAAATCGGATCACTCTCAACGCCCATCAGAACTTATCACCATCCAGCACACATAACCGTTGTAGAAGAAGAACTAAAGAAAGCTGTATTGAAAGCATTTCTAGGACACAAGCAGTAACTATATATGTATCAATAACTCCTTCTCCCCCCCTCCATACCCCCCCTTCTACCCTCATACTTTCCCCCTTATCTTGGGGATCCCTTCTTACTCTCTCTCCTTCCAGAACCACCTATTCGTTCCTCCTACTCGCCTGTGCCTTTCTTCTCTCAGCCCTAATGATATCAACATGATACTAAATACGTTGAACCACTTATATGAAGATGATTTTGTCTTCTTATTTTTTTTTTTTTTTTAGTTTTGTTGTTTCTTGCCATGACTCTTCCTCCATTCACGATTTTTATTACTCTTATCATTTAAACCTTAGGACCAACGGAATGCTCATGACTGTCTGGAAACCGACAGGGGCGTGCTCAGGTAAGCGAACCACGTCCATAAAACACACGCATACATACACACACTACCCAGTGGAAAAAACTGTTCCTACCGCTCAGAATTTAATGTTTGTCCCATACCCTACTCTATGGGGGACAAAAAGCAGGGTAAGAAAAAAAAAAAACTCCCATAATACCACCGAGCACGCCCCCCTCGGCACCAGAGAAAGAATATAGAGGACTTACCTCTACTTTTACAGGTATGTTTATAATTGTTAACCAGTTACTAGGTTCAGCTTATTAAGGTTAAAGTTAAATAGAAGGTTATCGTTTAACCTGGGTCAGAACGACTACTGTTCCACAAAACACCCTCCATGCTCTTTTGTTCCTACAAATGGGAATTATAGTAGCGACTTAGATATCCTTTTGTTACGCAACATTTCATACAAGTTGCAGGCTGGCTTATAGATCAATACACAGCCACATAGCACTGACATAAAGAACAGACAATCGTTTCTAGAAACACTTTCTCCACCAATGCAAAATAGAAATATATAACTTAAAACACCCTTCACAATATACAGATCCCTCACCTCCTTACAACAAATTTATAGCTCAACACCATAGTCAGAAAAGATATCATCAGTTAGTCGGGCATACAGTTAGGTTCTTGAACCATAAATAACAAAACCCCGATTTATTAATCAAGAAACTCCATTTTTATCCTCTTATGACCTCCTTGGGACACAGGACTTCCACCGTCGGTTGAACGTCACCTCCCACTCCCGCAACCAGCGGACTCAAGTAGACTCCGCTGACCCATACCGGTACCCCACAAACTTGATAAGTGGGTTTGCAGGCAATCCCACACAACCGGTTATCCCTTTGTATCTTCCCTCGCTTTACCCTCTTACACACCCTCCTCTTCCCTATCCCACTTCCATACTCCGCCTTCCATTCACACTTCACCTCCTCTTTATATCACCCTTTTACCCCAGTTCCATTACCAACTACCTCCCAATCTCTGACTTCTCTTTGGAAAACCACATATCCTGGTACCCACGCTCTATATAGACAACAATGGCCTCTCGCCAGGCATTACCCACATCTACTTCGTTGAAAGTAATTTCTCTCAATGCGAAAGGTTTAAATATCCCTGAGAAGCGATCGCAGCTGCTTGCGTACATGCGTAGTGCAAAGGCAGACGTGATCTATATACAGGAGACTGACTTCAGTAGCACAAATATCCCTAAATTGACGAACCATTTCTACCCACATTGCTATCATGTGACTTCACCAAATTCAAAGACGAAAGGGGTCTCTATACTTCTTTCCAAAAATGTTCCCCTGCAAATAACGGACACCTTACCTGACGAACAGGGTAGGTTCATCTTCCTTAAAGGCACTTACAAACAAAAGCCAATTACCCTAGCAAACATCTACAGCCCCAACACTTCCCAAGTCCCCTTCTTCCGTACAGTTACAAGGGAATTGACATCCTTCCAGGAAGGCCTTTTGATCTTAGGGGGATATTTTAATGTCCCCTTGGACCCCTTAGTAGACACTTCTACAGGAAAATCCCATCTACCGTACAGAGCCCTAAAGCAGATCAAAAACTGCCTGCAGGAATTATCATTACATGACACTTGGCGTACCCTCTGCCCAAAAGTCAAAGACTATACCTTCTTCTCTGCCCCACACAATAAATATTCTCGCATTGACTATTTGTTTCTTACACAACAGGACCTTCCGACACTAACAACAGCGACCATAGACCCCATGACGCTCTCGGACCATCATCCTATCTCTATTTTGCTCACTTTTCCAGACACCCCCCGCAGATCTTACATCTGGAAACTAGACCAAACACTTCTAATGGACGAACTCCAGGTAGAAGAAATTTGCTCATGCCTAAAAAATTATTTCTTAGAAAATAACACCCCGGATACAACCCCCCTGACACAATGGGAGGCACACAAATGTGTCATAAGGGGGGAAATTGATCTCCCTCTCAGCTTCTATTAAAAAAGCCAAGAAAGCTAATCTATCCAACCTATTCACAAAACTGAGGAAACCTCACACAAACAAACTCTAGCACAACAAACTCTTACGGAACTTACGGAGGTCCGCACACTTATCAAAGGAGAACTACACCTCACTCTCAAGAAAAAATTCATTCTCTCGCACAAATTATTCTACGAGTTTGGTAACAAGAGCGGTCGACTCCTTGCACGAGCCCTACGCAAACAAAAAGCTAATAATACGATCCACCAAATACAATCCAATACCAATAAAACCCTTACACAAAACGATGACATAGCACAGGAATTCACAAAATATTATTCCTCCCTCTATGATTTACGCACATCCGAACCCACCTCCACACCAGCTTCACTGAGAGCCCAAAACATCAAATCATTCCTAGATCAATATGCCCCCCAGAAAATAGCTCCAGAGGTAGCGACAACTCTTGACGCGCCAATCTCACACACGGAATGGGCACAGGCAATCAGTCAACTCAAACCTGGCAAAAGCCCAGGTCCAGATGGCCTCCCAGCGGTTTATTACAAGACATTTTCTGACACCCTCCAAAATCCTTTCCTTAAGACCTTCAACTCTCTTTACCCCACAAATCCCCTAACAGGCGGAATGCTAGAAGCTCATATAACAGTCATCCCCAAAGAAGGAAAAGATCCCTCCCTCACAAGCAATTACAGACCCATTTCATTGTTAAATGTAGACATAAAAATATTTTCAAAAATATTAGCCAACAGACTATTAACCCTCCTGCCCTCACTCATATCCTACGACCAAGTAGGATTTATCCCTGGCCGTGAAGCCAGGGACAACACGAGCAAAGCGATTAACCTGCACTCTGATCACCCATACCAAGCAAAAAGGCTTTTTCCTGTCACTGGATGCCGAGAAGGCGTTCGACAGAGTATCTTGGGATTACATGTCAGCAGTCTTACAAGCCATAGGACTTGGTTCCCAATTGATTGGACTGATTATGTCACTATACATTAATCCCTCTGCTAAAGTGAGGGTCAATGGTACTCTGTCGGACGCCTTCCCCATCCGTAATGGAACAAGACAGGGGTGTCCACTGTCACCCATATTGTTTGTACTAACCCTCGAACCCTTCCTAAGGAAACTTACACTTAACCCAGACATAAAGGGTATCCAATCTTCTAGAAAGGAATACAAATATGCGGCATACGCAGATGATATACTACTGTTCCTAACACAACCACTAACCACTTTACCAATATTACTAGCCGAATTTAAGTTCTTCCAAACCATATCTAACCTGAAGATCAATTTCTCCAAATCATTTGCACTTAACATATCCCTAACCCAGAATCTAGTAAACCAATGCAAACATAACTTCCCATTCCAATGGAAACAAGATTCAATAACATATTTAGGTATTCAGATTCCAACCACACTCTCCGACCTATATGCCAAAAACTTTCTTCCCCTACTAAACAGGCTTTCCTCTGATCTTGAAACATGGAACAAGCCGACATTTTCATGGTTCGGCAGAGCAGCTATCCTGAAGATGAATGCACTTCCCCGAATACTATACCTCCTTCAGACGATCCCCATACAGATCCCCCCCCTGTTCTTCAAAACATACAGACAGATCAGCTCCAATTTCTTATGGGGCAAAAATAGACATAGAGTTAGTTACATAGTTAGTCAGGTTGAAAAAAGACACAAGTCCATCCAGTCCAACCATAAAAAAAAAAAAAAAAAAAAAAAACGTACAATCCAATATACCCAATACTATACCCACAGTTGATCCAGAGGAAGGCAAAAAACCCCAGCAGAGCATGCTCCAATTTGCTACAGCAGGGGAAAAAATTCCTTCCTGATCCCAGAGAGGCAATCGGATTTTCCCTGGATCAACTTTACCTATAAATGTCAGTACCCAGTTATATTATGTACATTTAGGAAAGTATCCAGGCCTTTCTTAAAGCAATCTACTGAGCTGGCCAGAACCACCTCTGGAGGGAGTCTATTCCACATTTTCACAGCTCTTACTGTGAAGAAACCTTTCCGTATTTGGAGATGAAATCTCTTTTCCTCCAGTCGTAAAGAGTGCCCCCTTGTCCTCTGTGTTGACCGTAAAGTGAATAACTCAACACCAAGTTCACTATATGGACCCCTTATATATTTAAACATGTTGATCATATCCCCCCTTATTCTCCTCTTCTCAAGAGTGAACAAATTCAGTTCCTCTAATCTTTCCTCATAGCTGAGCTCCCCCATGCCTCTTATCAGTTTGGTTGCCCTTCTCTGCACTTTCTCCAGTTCCCCGATATCCTTTTTGAGAACTGGTGTCCAAAACTGAACTGCATATTCCAGATGAGGTCTTACTAATGATTTGAACAGGGGCAAAATGATATCTCTCTCTCTGGAGTCCATACCTCTCTTAATACAAGAAAGAACTTTGCTCGCTTTGGAAACCGCAGCTTGGCATTGCATGCTATTATTGAGCTTATGATCTACCAAAACCCCCAGATCCTTCTCCACTACAGATTCCCCCAGTTGTACTCCCCCTAGCATGTATGATGCATGCATATTCTTAGCCCCCAAGTGCACTCCATACTCTCTCGTCCGAAAAATCTGGGAGGAATAGGCCTTCCGAACATCCTCAATTACCATGCAGCTACCCATCTAACCAGGATAGTGGACTGGAACGCCCATACCCAACAAAAAGATTGGGTCTCCCTTGAAGCTTCCTTCACGAAATTAGACCTGAACTCTCTCCCTTGGATTTTCCCCAAGCATATTTCACAAGACATTCAAGCCCACCCGACGATTGGCCCCACTTTGCGCTGTTTTCATGCGATATGTAAGACTACCCCGATCTCCTCCACCCCCAGTCCATTGACTCCTATTAAGCTGAACCCAGACTTTCCACCGGGTATGCACCACCAATTTCTTGCTGACAATCTACCACAGGGACAAATCAGGGTCCACCAATTCCTCCAACAAGGCAAACTACTTTCTGCAACGCAAATCGCAACACGCTTTGAGCAGACACCCATCCCAAGCTGGACATTCACAATGATAGCCCATTACATCCAAATCCTAGATAAAAAGGGTCAATGCTCCAGACAGCTCACTCCCTTTGAAACATTATGTACTAAAACAACACAACAAACACACCTTATCTCTCAAATACACAACCTCCTCTTCGCTGACCACAAAGCTAATGATAGTCAATATTGCAGGAAATGGGAAAAGGATTTAGACATACAAATCTCGGAAGAGAACTGGGAGAGTATATTCTCGAACATACACAAAGGCTCAACTAATGTCTCCACTCAAGAGAATGGGTTCAAAATCCAGTCAAGATGGTACCATACCCCAACAATGCTACATAAATTTAAAGCTGATATCCCTGAAACATGTTGGAGGTGCCATCAAGAGAGGGGCACGTTACTCCATGTTTGGTGGTCTTGCGCCCCACTACAAACCTTTTGGTCAGAGGTCTGCAGAATTATTGAACAGATTACCACTTACAACCCAGATTTCACCCCTGCTCAATTTCTCCTACACCTTTCCTCCTTACCACACAATACCTACCACAAATCACTGATGATGCACTTGATAAATGCAGCAAGACAATGCATCCCAATACATTGGAAATCAAACAAGATACCCACTCTGAAAGAGTGGTTCGTCAGAATAAACAAAGTAGCAGAGATGGAAAAATTAATACATATAGCAAGAGACACACCGACAAAATTGAGCAGCAAATGGGCATGCTGGCTCCATTACCAGTCCCTACCGGAATACAAAACCATTCTGAACTCCCCTATATAAGGGTCGAGGATGACAGTTACATTACTCACACACAACCAACATACATATATCTTAACTCCCTACCCTGATGGCAACTTAGCTCCTTTTGAAAGCACTTCAGGGCTTAAGATATATATTGACCGTATCACATCTACAAAGAGAAGTCAGAGATTCCCCTACCCCGCCCTCCCCATCCTTCCGGTCCACCCCCCATCCCTTCTTTCCTACCTTCTATTCTTTTTTTTTTTCTTTTCTTCACCCTCTGCTTTTCCCATGCCTGATATATTGACATCCTGATAAGTAAATAGGATGCCCACTTCATATACCAATCAACTACCCAACTTATGAAATACCACCCAGAGACAAACGATCTTACCAAACACGAATATTGATTGGCCCCTTACACATTAAATGATAAACACATCACCCCGCTGATAGAGCTCTTCCGTAAACTGCAAATCAACTTTTTACTACACACAAAATTTATCACGGAACGTAGAGCATACCTCCAATGGAATCTCAGGTCTTGGGCAGCTTTGATCTATCTAAGGATTCTTGAGGGGTACACACCCCCCTATTACCTAGGTAAATAAGTTTATTTTCCTTAAGCACGGCTGGGAATCCCCTTAAAGGGGGAAAAAATTGTCTACTTTAACAATCCCATGTTTAACGTTTACTGTTTACTGTAACACAACTGCTGTAAAAACTTTATGATCTTCAATAAATTCTTTGAAACAAAAAAAGTCAGCAGCTACAAATACTGCAGCTGCTGACTTTTAAAACATGGACACTTACCTGTCCAGGGCGCCCGCGATGTCGGCACCCGAGGCTGAAGCGTCTCTCCGTCCTCGGGTGCTGCCGCCTCCATCTTCGGTAAGGGAATCAGGAAGTGAAGCCGTGCAGCTTCACTTCCCGGTTCCCTACTGTGCATGCGCGAGTCGCGCAGCGCAATACGGATGGTCCCTGCTGCCTCTGGGACCCGTGTGTTTCCCAGCAGGCAGCGGGGAGGGAGCAGGAAATGGCGTAAATAACCGCAGATTCTGCGGCTATCTATGCCGGAAGTGGGTACAGATACCTGTAATATACAGGTATCTGTACCCCCCTCCCCCCTGAAAGGTGCCAACTGTGTCACCGGGGGGGGGAGGAATCTGATGAGTGGAAGTTCCACTTTTGGGTGGAACTCCACTTTAAGTACATGATTCTGATGTTGGTTCTGAGGTAGAGGAAGGGAGTAACATGAGCCTACAGAGAGGGGAGAACACTGATAAACAACAAATTGGCAGTCATGTTCCCTCAGCCGCAGCTTTTTGCCAAGTAGGCTCCAGTGATGATGAGGATGAAGGGGATAATGATGATGAGGTCAATGATGCGACTTGGGTGCCGGATAGAGCAAAGGAGGAAAGTGAGGGGGAGAAACAACCCCAACGAGGCAGGCATCATGGAACAGTAGAGAGCAGCCACCCTATTCCATCAGATTGTGGAGCTGTTATCTCCCGGCCCACTTCCCACAGTTCAGCTGTGTGGGGCTTTTTTAGCACATGTACAGCCGATCGCACTGTTACAATTTGTAATCTCTGCCACAAGCAGATGAAGCATGGCAAAAACACCAGCAATTTGGGTACCACATGCTTGCAAAGGCATTTAACCTCCCACCACTCAGCCCATTGGCAAGAGCACCTTAAAGCCACACACAAGGGACACATTTCGTCTCCTTCTTACTCTTTACCTTTCATGTCTAACCCTGCTATATCTCATGACCTCTCAGCAGCCTCCACTTACAGGGATGATGGTATAGCAGTATACCAGGTAGTATAGTAGGCACATTTCTCTGCCCCAGCTGCTGCTTTGAAAAAAATAATACACTCCCTGCCACCCACATGCCCAGTGTCTAAATTTCAGCATGTCCAAATTGCTGGCTTTACAACTCAATCTGCTGGATTCTACACCCTTCCGTGGATTTTCAGAATGTGCTGTACCTCAATGGCAGGTTCCTAGTTGCTATTTCATTGCACATAAGGCCATTCCAGCTCTGTACCATAACATGAAAGGCAATGTTTTGGCATTATTGGGCAAGGCAATCAGCAGCAAGATCCACATTACTTCTGACACGTGGTCCAGCAAGCATGGTCAGGTAGGATATATTTTGTTCACAGCATACTGGATAACTCTGCTTGCAACTAGGAAGAATGCAGGACACAGCCCAGTGCTTGATCTTGTTTTGCTGCCATATCTACATACAGCTGGTGGTGATGATGAGAGATCAGCTCCACCCCCTCCTCCTCCTTCAGGCCCTCCTCTGTTGAATTGTCCTATGAACCACCACTATCCCCTAAGTGGTCAAGGGGCTATTCAACGAGTCAGTCTAAAGGATGCCATGCAGTGCTTTAGTTGGTCTGTCTAAGGGATAGGAGTCACACCAGAGCAGAGATTCTTTCAGCTCTGTAGGGGCAGACCCCCTTCATGACCAGGCCATTGTTTGCGATATGGCATGTTGCGATATGGTTACTTTAACTGACAATTGTACCAACACTGTACCCAAATAACATTTATATCCTTTTTTTCCCCACAAATAGGGCTTTCTTTTGATGGTATTTGATCACCTCTGCGGTTTTTATTTTTTGTGCTATAAACAAAAAAACTTTGACAATTTTGGGAAAAAAAGTATTTTTTACTTCCTGCTATAAAACACATCTAATGAAAAATTTTAAGAAATCAAATTTCTTCTTCAATCTAGGCCAAAATAAGCGTATATTGATTGGTTTGTGCAAAAGTTATATCGCCTACAAACTATGGGATATATTTATGGAATTTTTACTAGTAATGGCAGGGATCAGCGATTTTTAGCAGGACTGAGATTTTGCGGTGGCCATATCAGAGACCTAACTGACACTTTTGACACTTTTTTGGGAACCAGTGACACCAATATAGTGAACAGTGCTAAAAATATACACTGTCACTGTTTTATGACACTGGCAGGGAAGAGGTTAACATCTAGGGCAATCAAGGGGTTAAATGCTTGGCCAACATGTGTTACTGTGTATTGTGTGTGTTGTTTTTACTAAGCAATGTGCTGTTTTTCTCTTCCTGCTTTGCAGGAAGAAAAAAAACAGCACATTGCTGCTGTCAAAAGAGAGCCGTGTGTGTGTTCGGTAATGTTTGGAGACGATCAGTGGGTGCTGGTGACGAATCAGTGGCTGCTACCCACTCATTGGTGGGTGCTGCAGCCAATCGAAGCACAGCCAGGGCACTCTCTACCCCGTCATGCGGATCATAATAGGTACGTGACCTGGCGCAGAGCGGCCCCCCTACAGCATTATATCTATGGTGGGCGGCAGGGCCACTGATAGAAATCATGGGGCCCCGTACAGCCTACCTGACGGGGCCCCCTTCAGCCCCACCCCTGGTCCCTCCTTCAGCCCCACCCCTGGTCCAGCCCCTATACAGAGAAGCTAGGGTATACAAAGAGGCTAGGGTATACATAAAGGCTAAATTGTGGGCGTGGATAATTTAAAAATATGCACCACACGGAGCTGGAAAATGGATGTGGTTTAAATTACGCTTAATTATTGGGCATGGCTTAAAGGAGTGTGGTTAGAGTCTAAGATGACTGTGTGTAGGATGCAGATGATACTGTGCTTCGTTCAAAACTGCACTGTCCAATTTCTCACAGTCAAACAGTTCTACATGAAAAAGAAGAAGATGCCATTTATGTCAGCTAAGCCCACTTTTTAAAAAAAAGTTTTTTCTAAAGTTTTAATGGGAAATAATATGTCTAAGGGCCAGTTCACACCATGCCTGCATCTGAATTGCGAAGGAATATGCTGTGGATTCCTGTACAATTCAAAATGCACTGCTTTTGCGATTTGCAGCAGGTGTCAATAAAAAATGTCACCTCAAACGCAGGTCGCAACACACGTAGTGTGTTTGCCCTGCACCTGCCAGCCCTGGATCACCATGTGATCTGGTTGCAGTGCATGTTAAACAGTAGTGCATACACTCCTTTGGTGCATTGCAATTTTAGCCCATTCAAAACGAATGAGCTTGAAATGTCGGGTTTGCCAACATTGATGGCATCTCCTTTTTCATGTAGCACTTCTGTGAGAAATTGGGCAGTGCAGTTTAAATCCCACACAGTCTCACAGTCAGGACAGCTGTGCTACATGAAAAAGCAGACATTAGACTTTACATTGCAGTTAATGTGACCGGGCTAACCTGCAGTCCCCCTGAGAATCCAGATCCACTGCCACCATAATGCAGCTCATGTGTGCACAGTGCTCACCAGAAGAACCTGGGAGTGATCATCCTTGAAGCCGGCCACACCCCCTTCCACCCATTTAAACTACAGTATATCACAGTCAGGCTCCGCCTCTCTGCTTCTGAGATGTTTAGCCCGGAGTGAGTGCTCATTGAGAGCAGCTGAACAGCTGCTGGGGGAGGAGCGGGGGGGGGGGTTGGAGAAAGACTTTTTTTTTTTTTTTCCTTCTGCAATCTGTTCAGATTGTAATAAGAATATTCCTGCGCTACCCAATTGGAAAAAGAAAAGAAAACAAGAACTCAAAAAAATAGTAAAAACGCACGTATGCGACTGGACAGCTGCATGCACCGAAGCAAGGATCAGACATAAGCCCAAAATCAAACTGAGGTATAGGGGGGGAGGTGCTGCGCTAACCAGAAGAAAGCTGTAAATCTCTGTCTGTGGTCAATTCATAAAATGACATAACATCGCATAATAAATTGCATAAATCGCATAAATAGGTGTTGACACTAAAAACATTCAAGTCTTAATAATCAGCATCATGTGTATGTGAAAAAAAGTGCATAAAAAATCCTTTTCAGTTGGTATATACTAAATGACAAAAAAAAATTGCATGTAAAATCGCATAAATAAGTGTTGACACTAAAAACATATAAATCTAGATAATCATGTGTAGGTGCACAAAGGGACATAAACACTACTTCATGTGAATAATTCTAAATAAAAATACATAGAATAAATCAGAAATAACCATCAAAAACATATCCTTATAAATGGTGCAAAACGTACAAAGTGCCAGTGCTTAAAGGTGATCTAGATATCGCAAATAAAACACATCAATCCAACGCAATATGGATAATAAATAATATAAATAAATGTCCCAATAATAGTGATATAAAATATATTGTGCTGGCCTGCGAAACAAATGACCAATGACATGCCAGTAAGTGCAGCAAACTTAAAGTGCCAGTGTAAAAGTTATTGAAGGTGCAAAAGCAAGTTCTGATGTAATCAACAAAACAACAGTGGGGTGTCTGGGATGCAATTCACTCAGTGTCCTCTTCGTGCATAAAACACTAATGTAAGCAGTGGCCCCTTACCTAGCAGTGCTAGGTCAACCGCATGAATTGTAGCTAAAACGCCAGGTCCTGAGCCTCCATCGCGTCCCTATATCCACGCTTGCCGGTGTTGGGTTATCCTAATGGCAGCTGATTACAAGTGGCTATGGTCCTATCAGGGGTCCTGGACCAGCGCGGATCCTAGCTCAGCCTCCACATCTCAGGTATGTGTGTACAGGAATATGCAGGACAAAGGTACTTGATAGTGAAGTATGTCTTAACCAGGTAATGCTTTATTAAAAATCTTTAAGTAGATGTACTCACATAAAAACAATGCAGAGCAAACCTCTCCCCTACGAGCAGCGAACTCGTTCTGTGTCTAGCAATGTGAAACAGCCTATTCCGTCCCTACGCGTGTCATCACCGATCATGTGACTTCTTCAGGGGAATCTCTTTTTTATTTTTTTATTTTTAATAAAGGACTTGTCCCAAGCCATCTCCTGTAGTTTTTTAACATTTTGACACTTTTTTTTTGTGAAATGGTAGGGGTACAATATACTCCTTACCAATTCACATGGGAGGGCTGGGATCTGGGTGTCCCCTTTGTTAAAGGGGGCTTCCAGATTCCGATAAGCCCCCTGCCCGCAGACCCCCACAACCACCGGGCAAGGGTTGTGGGGATGAGGTCCTTGTCCCCATCAACATGGGGACATCCTCCCCATGTTGAGGGCATGTGGCCTGGTACGGTTCAGGAGGGGGGGCGCTCTCACGCCCCCCCTCTTTTCCTGCGGCCTGCCAGGTTGCGTGCTTGGATAAGGGTCTGGTGTGGATTTTTGGGGGGAACCCCACGCCATTCTTTTTTTAATTTTGGCGCCGAGTTCCCCTTAATATTCATACCAGACCTGAAGGGCCTGGTAATGAAATTTTGGGGGACCCCCATGCATTTTTATTTTTTTTATTTTTTTTTATTTTTCAATGACTTTTATGTGTATTGTCGGGACCGACAATTCATTAATAGCCGGCACTAGCACTAGCACTTTTAAATTACTTTTTTTTCCTTTAGAAATGTCATTTTGCTCCCTGACTATTATAAACATGGGAAACATGCGCTACTTTACAGGCATACTATAGACACTCCCCAGGTACGAAATTTAATGGAAAATGTCACTTTTTTTGTTTCACTTTAAGCATTATTAAAATCACTGCTCCTGAAAAAAACGGCCATTTTTAAAACTTTTTTTTGCATTGATACATGTCCCCTGGGGCAGGACCCAGGTCCCCAAACACTTTTTATGACAATAACTTGCATATTAACCTTTAAAATTAGCACTTTAGACTTCTCCCATAGAATTTTAAAGGGTGTTCCGCGGCTTTTCGAATTTGCCATTCGGCGAACGGGCGAACAGCCAATGTTTGAGTCGAACTCATGTTCGACTCGAACAGATAGCCCATCCCTAGTGACATCATCTTCTCCTCCATCCTCATTACCACTGGAGACAACTTGTCAATACGCTGTGGCTGTGGCAACATGACTGCCAATTTGTATACCAGTGTTCTCCCCTCTCTGTAGGCTCATGTTCCTGCCTTCCTCAACTTCAAAGTCAGAACCAACATCTGAACCGAGTAATGGCTGTGCATCGTCAAGGAGCAAGTGGCTGACGCTGTGTTCAATTAACTCAGCTGACTCCTCCATGCCTGATGCTGGGGATATGGCAGCAATAGCTTTGGACAAGGATGCAGGTTTTGCCACTCTGGCAACTGCAGGGGACTGCGCACTAATCTCTGTTTGGGTGACAGAGGATTAGGAGGATGAAGATGGTTTAGTAAGGCAGTCTACTACCTCCTCTGCATGCTGTGGCTGGATAGCACGGGCAACATCACTCAACAGAGAAAATGATGCCCTTCCTGAGGACTGACCATGTCCACCTTTGCCTGTGGACACATACGCTGCTGGCCTCCTTACAGTGCCATGGGAACATCTGCCTCTCTTTGCTGTCCTCCCAATGGAAAGTGGTGTTTGGTGCACTTTAATTTGTGTATTCACAACACAGACACACTCCACGGATACACTCCACAGATAAACTTGCAGTAACACACAGAACTATATGGTGTTAAACTTGCAGAAATGCAATGAAATATGCAGCGTTAAACTTGCAGTCACGCACAGAACTATACAACGTTAAACTTGCAGTAATGCACAGAACTATATGGCGTTAAACTTGTAGTAACGCAATAAAATATACAGCGTTAAACTTGCAATAAAATATACAGCATTCAACTTGCAGTAACGCAATGAAATATACGGCACTAAACTTGCAGTAACGCAAAAAAATTTACTGTGTTAAACGGTCACTATACTCACACTTACTGAACTATCCCTACAATCACACTAATGTAAAGATGAATGATCGCACTACACCCACACTGAACTATCCCTAGATGCACACTAAACTGATATTCTACACTGACAATAGAATCAGAGTAGAACATTATAGAACACAAACTGTCTAATAGCACTGCACTGTTCTATCTCTCTCCACGCCGCTATCACACTACAAATGGCCACTATGGAAAGAATACTTTTATAGTGTGGGGCGGAATTAAGAGCAATGAGCCATGATTGGATACAGTCATCATGACAGTGTCCAATTATGGCTCTGACAGTGCTCTGTGCCCTGACTGAGTGAAGCTTTCATTGCTTCAGCCAATCAGGGTTTTCAATGCACTATGCGGTGGTGCAGTGCATTGTGGTCATTCTGCGGGCTGAACAAATGGTGGAACAACCCTATAATTCCTGAACAGCCAATGTTCGGCCCAAACTCATGCTTGGCCCGAACCGTTTGGCCATCCTTATTCATAAGTGATAAAGGGTCATAGAATGGACTCAACAAAACAGCTAGCATTTTCAGTAAGGTTGCCATTGCTGGACACTATGGACCCAGTGTTCTGACCAGATCCAATACACCAGTGGATAAAAGCAAGGAAAAAAAAAATCGGCTGCTTACCGGATGTACAGTATCTCACAAAAGTGAGTACACCTCTCACATTTTTGTAACTATTTTATTATACCTTTTCATGTGAGAACACTGAAGAAATGACACTTTGCTACAATGTAAAGTAGTGAGTGTACAGCTTGTATAACAGTGTAAATTTGCTGTCCCCTCAAGATAACTCAACACACAGCCATTAACGTCTAAACTGCTGGCAACAAGAGTGAGTACACCCCTAAGTGAAAATGTTCAAAGTGTCAATATTTTGTGTGGCCACCATTATTTTCCTTGTCAAAAGAAGTTTATTGAGTATACAATGTTATAAAGATACATAAAGTATGCTCATTGTTTTACAGTAGGGTTTATATAGGTAAATATCATGAAATTTCAAATATTAAACATTGGGTTCACGTAAACCTAAATTAAAGATATATATCATTTCCTTAGTTACTTTTGTAGGTATTTAAATGATTTATACCTACTATACATATTGTTTACAAGTAGAGTGTATATAGGTCAAATAAATTCTGATAATGAGCTTTAATCGTAAGGTGGAGAAAAGGAAAGAGAAAGAAGAAAAAGGGTTGAAAGATAGAGGTATGGTCCACAAGGTTGTCCGGCTCGTCAGTTTATTATTCTTTTTAGTTCTCTTTGAAGCCTTAGAATGGGTGTCTCTGTAAGTCATTTAATCTGTTACCATGGCAACAGGACAGAGTCATTGAAGTTTGACAGGAACTGTTGTTTTATCCAAGGATGCCAAAGTTTTTCAAATTTTGGAATTTGATTTTGATCGATGGCTACCATCTTAGCATGGGACATTGTATTATTCATTCTGTGAATTGTTTCTGCTAGTACCAACGTAGGAGATTTCCATGCCTTGGCCACTGTTTGTTTTGCAGCCGTTATTAGTTGGATCAAAAGTTTGAATTGAGACAGTGTTAACCATTCCGGTTTTAGATTAAGTAAAGTTAAATATGGATCTGGTTGTATTATTTTTTAAAATATTTTAGATGCAATCACGAAGACTTCCTTCCAGAAGGTTTGGATTACTGGGCATGTCCACCATATGTGTAAATATGTGCCTATTTCTGGGCATCCTCGAAAACAAAGAGTTGAGGTATTAGGTGAATATTTTGCCACTCTAGCGGGTACAAGGTACCAGCGAGTTAGGACTTTATAATTTGTCTCCAGTGCTAAGATGTTGGGTGAAGATGACTTAGATGTGAGCCATATGTTAGACCAGTCCGTGTCTTCTAAAGTTCGTCCCAGGTCCTCCTCCCACCTCTGAACGTAAGAGGGTCTATTAAGATTTGCTACTCCATATAATTGATTATAAAGTGATGAAATTGTACCTTTAGCAAATGGATCTTTTGTACAGATTGATTCAAAAATGGATAATTGGGATAATGGTGTATCCCTCTTTAGGAATGGTGTATAGAAATTTTTGATTTGGAGATATCTAAATATCTCAGAGTTTGGTAGATCATATTTTTCTCTAAGCGATGGGAATGAAAGGAATGATTTAGATGCTATGAAGTCATTTAGTGTCTGGATGCCTGATGTTGTCCAAGCTTTAAAAGAATTTGGGTAGATCCATGCCGGATAAAAGGCCGGATTTCTGATAAAAGAAAGGAGAGGATTGTGTGGAGATTGTAACTGATATTTGGTTTTTAGTTTATCCCAGAGAGATAAGAAGTGTTTAGTTATGGGATTATGAATTTTAAAGCGGTCTTTAGGATCAAGCCATAATAAATTTGATATTAATAGAGGGTCATTTTCTGAAGCCTCTATAAATACCCATAATGGGATTTCCTGTTTTGCATGGTATTTGGACAGACTGGCCAAATGTGCTGCTCTGTAGTAGTTAGTAAAATTAGGGTATCCCAGGCCTCCTTTATTTTTGGGAAGATGTAGTGTGTGTATAGGTATACGTGGTTTAGAAGAGCCCCATATAAACGAAGTTGCTCTTTTTTGTACTATTCTCAAAAAATAGGAAGGAATTGGAATAGGGAGGACTCTGAATAGATAAAGCAATTTGGGTAGAATAGTAATTTTGATTGCATTAATCTTCCCTATCCAGGATAAAGGAAGTTGCGACCATTGTTTTATTAGATTTGTGATCTGTCTTAATACAGGAGGATAATTGGTTGAGAATAAGTCAGAATGAGATGCTGTTAAATGAATTCCAAGATATGGGATTGATTTTTCTGCTTTTACAAAAAAGAAACCAGAGAAACCTCTGTAAAGCAGTTCTTCAACAAGGACCCGCTAACATATTTTATTATAAATCTTTAATTAGTTATCAAAAAACAAACAAATTTAGAAAAACCAAATACATTATAAATAACTCTTCCACATCAAATTACAGCTACTAATGACATATAGTTAAAATAAGACTGACGTCTTAAGAGACTTGGGTGGCCACCATACCTATTTTACACCTCTCACACTGACATCAGCCATACACATGCAGACAAAAATCTCTAAGACCCGGGTCCAATGTGCTTTCAATAGTCCAAAAAGGCACTAGCTAAGACAAGCATTGTTACGGCATCCATTGGGTATACGATAGAAACATTTGCCTGTATGGATTATGTTAAGGGGATTGGGTAAATCATCCACTTTACAGATACAGTTCCCGGCTGGGATTGTTTGCAGTGCGGTGCCGGAATCAGCCCTTGTTGGTCTAAACTTCCAGATACCCCCAGCGTGATTTAACAGTCATTAATTACCATATATTCATTCCCCAGATAATGGGATGTGTTTAGAGCTCACCCGCCAGGATCCCAGGATTGTTGGTTCTCTCTCCTGCTTCAGACTCCCGTCCGTGTACGGTCTCCTCGCTCACTGAATAGCGCTGCATTCAAGTCTGAGTTACTTGGTTCAGCTTCACAGCCTACGGTGAGCCGCAGAGTTCACATCCTAAGACAGGCAGTGTTCAGGGGCTGAAATGGAGCAAGCTGTGGAGAGCCATATCCAGGTTCAAGGGTGATTGGTAAATGGGGAAAATCCTTTCAGGACTGCTTTAGACTGTTCGGCTGCCGGCAAGAACGCAGCGCTGGATTAAAGTGGAGAGGGTTTTAGGTGCATGTGCACAGCCAGAGGTCCCTGTTACCACAGACACTGTGGCCCGATGCTTACGCGTTTCGCCTGGTTACAGGCTTCCTCAGAGCATGCGTAATGGATCAGGGTCCATGCTTTAAATAGCTAAGCTAATGAGAACAATCTTCAATTAAAAACTCACACACCTGATCACCAAACAGACCGTCATTCACCAAAAGTGCAATTCTAATTTCTAGAGCAGGTGCGTTCCTGAAGAGGAAGGGGAGGGGAATACCATCAACAATGAATAAAGGGCAACTCCAGATCTTAGGAGATTTAAATCCCAATATCCACCAAAATGAAAAGTTATATTAGTACCAAACTAATACTTTGTTAGGAAAACACCAAATAAAGGTAGCAGTTAGTAAAGTTGGAATGAAGATTTCATTATTAACTGACCATAAGGTATATTGGGGGTCATCTTCACCAAAACGCAAAGTCACCATCCACTCGTTATAATGATTATTTTATTCTTATGGTCAGTTAACGTTCCAAAAATACAGAGAGGTTACATTCATTATTTAAACCAAGGGGCTGCATACTGTCCAAATAGAAGATCCACATTTTTTCCTTTTGATATAGGACCCTATCAAAGTCCCCCCTCCTAGATGGTAGGTTCAGTTTATAAATGCCTTTGCATTTCAGGCCCTTCAGGTCACCTCCATGTTCCCGCAAGAAGTGCAGAGCTATAGGACTGTCATCATCTTTGTTGGAAATACTCTGAATATGCTCGCCAACCCTGACCTTCAGCTGTCTCTTAGTCTTGCCGACATAAATTAGTCCACAAGGACAAGTCAGCATATATATTACACGCGTAGTGGTGCAATTAATGAAACTGTTGATTTTGAATTGTTTATTGCCGTTAGAGTTGGCGAACATATCAGTCCTGTCAACGTGCTTGAAGATGTGACACCTTCCACATGGGTACATACCCCTCAAGCGTGGAAGGCTAGTGAGCCAGTTCGCTTTTTTGGGTCTACTATACTCAGAGTGTACTAGGCAATCTTTAAGGTTCCTTGCCCTTCTAGCTGTAAGGAGTGGCCTATCGCCAACAATTTTTCCCAAGATAGGGGCCTCAGACAAAATATGCCAGTGACGGCCCAGGACCTTCCTTATTTCTTCCCACTGTGCTCCATATCTCGTAATAATCCTAATTGGAGTCTGACTCTCTTTTCCTATTTTACTTCCAGTTTGGTTGTTTATCAGGGACTGTCTGTCAGTGAGGAGGGCTCTCCTCTTGGCTTTTCCAGTGAGCAGTTCCTCCTGGCTCTGAGGAACTGACCCACTGGGATGCCCCGTATAAGGGGCTTCGGGTGATGACTAGAGGCCAGTAATAATGTATTGGCCGCCGTATCTTTTCTAAATGTCTTAGTCTGGAGCCCACCATCATCCACCTTGATGGTGAGGTCCAGAAAGGGCAAGGTTTTTGGGTCACATATGTACGTGAGTCTGATATTCCTATCATTATTGTTTAATTCACCCATAAAGATAGTGAGGTCCTCAGATGTACCTCTCCAGAGCATGATCACGTCATCGATGTACCTTAGCCACAGTAAACAGTGGCCAAGGTACATCGACGAGGGATACACACAGTCCCGCTCCCACAGGCCCAGATGTAAGCACGCGTATGAAGGCGCCCAAGGAGCCCCCATCGAAGTGCCTCTGATTTGTCTATAATAGACACCTAAAAATTGAAAGCAGTTATTCTCTAGCATAAAATGCAGTAAATCAACGATGAACTCATTTTGAGTAGCCTGTAGTGGAAATTTATTATCCAGGAAGTAATGTGTTGCTTTTAGACCCCATGAGTGTGGGATCGATGTATACAGCGACTCCACATCAATTCCCACTAGTAGAACATCCTGTGGTACCACTCTCCCATCCAGTTTTTTGAGGACATCCCGTGTGTCTTGGACGTATGAGGGGAGTTCCCAGACTAACTCTTTGATTAATGCATCTACATATTTACCCACCCTTTCCAGGGGGCCCTGTATTGCCGACACTATGGGTCTCCCCGGAGGGTCTGTCATAGATTTATGAAATTTGGGGATTGTGTAAAATGTAGGGATATTAAATTCATGGACACTCAAGTATTGATATTCTTTACGTGAAATCAAGGACTCTTCATGGGCCATATGAAGTTTGAAATTGAGATTACATACTATTTGCGCAAAGGGATTTGAGGGAAGCCTCTGATAGGTGGTTACATCACGCAAAAGCCGCATGGTCTGTTCTTCATACATTGCATAGGGTATTAGTACAGTATTCCCACCTTTATCGCTCCCTTTTATTACAATATCAGTGGCTTCCCCCAGATCCCTCAGGGCCTTTCTTTCTTCTTTGATAAGGTTGTCCTGTCCCCTATATTCCCAGTTGATCCTGGACAGGTCCCTCTTCACCTGTTCCAGGAAGAACTGGATATGCTTGTGTTTAGACAGGGATGGCATTTTCAAGGATCTAATCTGTAATTTGGATGGACGTGGACATGGTTGTGAAGTATCCTGTCCTTCTATTTCGGAATCAGAGTCCTGATTTTCCTCAAGAAGGTTTTTCTGCCCATGTGAATGGGAGTGCAGCCCTAGCCGGGATCAATTCCATGTTTGTGAGTGAAATATTAAGCACTAGGCATTTCTTAGGATTAATCATAAGGCCGGATAGGGCTGCAAATCCATCAAGAGCTGGTATTAAGTTAGGACCAGAGACCTGTGGTGATGATAGAAAAAGTAATATATCGTCTGCAAATATACATAATTTGTGTGTAATACCTCCTACTTCAATGCCAGTTATAGTTTGGTTTGTTCTGATGTATTGGGCCATGGGTTCGAGTATAAGGGCAAATAATAAGGGAGATAATGGGCAACCCTGTCGGGTACCTCTTTCGATATTAGCCACCATTATTTTCCAGCACAGCCTTAACCATGTTGGGCATAGAGTTCCCCTAGAGCTAAACAGGTTGCCACTGGAGTCCTCTTCCAATACTCCATAACGACATCACAGAGCTGATGGATGTTAGAGACCTTGCGCTCCTCCACCTTCAATTTGAGGATGCCCTACAGATGCTCAATAGGGTTTAGGTCTAGAGACATGCTTGGCCAGTGTGTTTGGAGTCGTTATGTTGGAATACTGCCCTGCGGCTCAGTATTCGAAAGGGAGAAGGTCATGCTCTGCTTCAATATTACACTGTTCATGTTGGCATTCATGGTTCCCTCAATGAACTGTAGTTCCCCGGTGTCGGCAGCATTCATGCAGCCCCAGACCATGACACTCCCACCACCATACTTTTTTTTTTTTTTGTAAATTTCTTTTTATTGAAAATTTTAAAGTACATACATAAACTGAGGACATGCCGACGTAGCATATCCTCAGTAAAACATCTGGCCACGCAGGGCCTAGACAATTTAATCCCCCCTCCCCCTTGTCACAGCTCATATCCTAAACCGGATAGTATTACCTTTTCAACATATTATCTTTCCTTACTTTCTAAAACATGTATTTATTAGTCATGAAATAAGCAGTGTAATTATGTATCATTCTTCATACCAGTGTTCATATGTCACCCATAGTAATGTTTATTTTCCTATACCCTCGGGTTTTGTTGCAGTATACCTTATCTGAACGTATAAACTCCCATATCCAACAGTCTTTAACCCACCATGGTATCTGACTCATACCACACTTTCCATATTTTATCAAATTTATTAATACATCCGCTTGCCTCGTATGTATATTTATAGTTGGGTAACATTGAATTTACCAAATCCTTCCAAAAGTTTATGTCAGGGGCCTTAGCATTTTTCCATCTAAGTAGTATGACTTTTTTCCCGTAAAACAACAAGATGGTAAGTAACGTTCGCTGGGCTCTTTTTGGAACCACATCATCAACCAATCCCAACAGGCACACCCTAATTGTCATTGGTATAGGTACCGATAAGAGGTCCGATATGCATGCCATAATCTCTTTCCAGAAATCTTGGATATGTGGACATAGCCAGAAAATGTGTTCAGCATCTGCTGGAGATGCAGAGCATCTCCAACACTCCGCTGATGTATTACAATAGATCTTGGCTATCCTAGCTGGTGTGTAGTAGCTCCTATGTAAGAATTTAAATTGTATTAGTCTGTCTCTGGCTGATGCCAGGTGTCTAAATGGCTGATTCCAAAGATCATTCCAAATCTTCTCCCTGTAGGTCCGGAACCTCCAATTCCCATTTGGTTCTGCAGTTTGTGATCGCTTTCGGTGTTGTTTTAAAGAGTTCCTTGTACGTCAACGAGAGAACTTTGTTCAAGTTCCCCGCTGAAAGTAGGGATTCAAGAGTCGATGGCAGCGATTCTACCCTCAATTCTTTAAATTGTTCTTGGAATGCGTGTCTAATTTGGAAGAATCGAAATAAGTATGAGTTGGGCAGCTCATGTCTTGACTGCATTTGGGAGAAGGTCAGAAGATCTCCAAATGTCGTGATATCTTTGAGTGTTTTAACGCCCTTAACCGCCCATACCCCTGGATCAGGTATGTTATAGAAGTGAGGTAGATTATGATTCATTCAAATTGGAGTCGATGGGGAAAGCCCTCCATAACTGCAACTTCACCGCTAGTTCCCATGCCTTAATAGTAGCTTTCATAGTCGATGTTAGAGGCAGGTCATATTTGGCGCCACAAAACAGCGCCAAGCGCAGGCTTTCATAGGAACCCAACTGTGCCGCCTCTAAGACTGTGGCAGAGTCTTCATCATCTGACAGTAGCCATCTTCGGGCAAATACCATTTGGCCAGCCAAATAATATTTGTGCCAATCAGGCAGTGCCATTCCCCCCTGGTCACCTAGTTCTTGTAACACTTTGGTCCCTATCCAGTGGCGGACTGACAACTCATGGGGCCCCCGGGCAATAGGAGATTATGGGGCCCCCGGACAATAGGAGATTATGGGGCCCCCAGGCAATCAGAGATTATGGGGCCACACAGTATACACACACACAGTATACAATCACACAGTATACGCATACATGTACACACAGTATACACAGACAGATGTAAAAAAAACACAGATTTATACATACTGTCCCTGGTTTTACTGAGGCTGGCAACCCTGATGGGGCCCCCTAGTGGCCCAGGGCCCTCGGGCAGTGCCCGAGTGGCTCAATGGTCAGTCCGCCCCTGTCCCTATCCTAGGGGGTTTGGGAGCCCAAAGAAAGGAACTAACAATCCCTTCAATTTGTTTGAAATATGTTTTGGGAATCCAAACTGGTGAATGGCGTATGAAGTACAATAATACCGGAAGGAACTTCATCTTGAGTAGACTGATTCTACCTATTAAAGAAAGGGGTAGTTTGCTCCAAGCCTGCACTTTTTGTTTGAGAAGGGTCAACAGAGGGAGTAGCTTCAAAATATTTGAGAGATGTAACCCATTGCAGGGGCATATTTGGATTCGCTTTTTCCCTGGCTTTAGCATCAAGTGGTAATATGGACGACTTACTCCAATTTACTTTCAACCCAGAGAATTTTCCAAATTCGTCTAAAATCTTCAGTACTGCCTTTAGCGAGGTATCAGGGTCACTTAGAAACAGGAGCATGTCGTCTGCGTATAAAGCTAGTGTTTCATTAATAGTACCTATTTTGATTGCCTTCACTTCCCTAGAGGCTCTCAGTGTGATGGCCAGGGGCTCCATAACCAGGGCAAACAGGAAAGGGGACAACGGGCATCCTTGTTGTTTGCCCCTGCTAACCTCAAAGAAATCAATATCCTCGATCGCATTCTGATAGCTACTTTGGGGTTTCTATATAACATGGAAATCCAACGTCTAAATTGCGCCCCAAAACCCATGGCCTCCAATACTTTAAACATAAACAACCAATCGACTGAGTCGAAGGCTTTTTCAATGTCTATCGACACTACAATTCTGGTATCTGTGTCCATTGGTGGGAGTTGTATGTGAGTAAAAAGTCTTCTTAGATTGGTATCAGTCGACTTTCCTGGCATGAAACCGGTCTGATCAATATTTACCACCGTTTGAATGACTAGAGCTAGTCTGGTTGCCAGTATTTTGGTTAAAATTTTAAGGTCCGCATTAAGTAATGCTATGGGGCGGTATGAGGCACACTCTGTCGGGTCTTTCCCAGGTTTAAGCAGAAGAATCATGTAGGCCTCAAGCATGGAAACTGGTAGGGAAGAATTATCAATACTATGTTCTAATAACCAGTTAAATCTCTCGGTAAGTTGATCCACATGTGCCTTTTAAAAGTCAGCTGGGAAGCCATCAGGGCCCAGAGCCTTATTGGGGGAAGGCTAAAATTGCGTTTTGTACCTCTTTAACTGTTATTTTAGCATCTAGTGTATTATGGTCTTCTATAGTCAATCTTGGTATAGTCAGTTTTGATAGTAACAAATCTAACTCCTCTGTATCATATTGGGGAATGGGTGAATATAATGTGGAGAAGAAATCAGTGAATTTCTTCATAATCAGCAACGGGTCAGTGACCAGTGTGCCCCCTTTGTCCCTTATGGCTGGTATGTGTGCCACTGGGTGGTAGTCTGCCACTAGCATAGCTAAGAGCTTTCCATTCTTGTCCCCTTATGCAAACATCGTGTGTGTATTTCTTTTTAATTCTGTTCTTGTCAGTCCTTTAATATGCAGTGGCAAAGCTCTCCTTGCTTCCAAATGAGCCTCATATGAGGCTTTTGTAGGGGCCTTCACCTGCTTTTCTGCACTCTCCCTCTCCTTCTGTTTCAAAGTATTAAGTATTTCGTTGTCATTCACTCTTGCTGTCTTTATGGCCGAAATGCATTCCCCCCTTACCACCGCCTTAAAGGTGTCCCACACCACTGGTGGCTCTGATGAGTCAATATTAGTAGACCAATATGATTTGATTGCTTCCACTAGCTGAGTTTCAACTTGCTCATGTTGTAGCCAACTGGGCAAAAGTCGCCAACCACCCTTAGTCGGTCCAGTCGAGAAAGACAGGGTTAGGGACAAGGGATTGTGGTCTGACAGTCCCCCTGCCAAATATTCAACATCTATTACATATTGCAATGTTCGAGCGTTACCAAAAGCCAGATCAATTCTGGCTGATGACCCATGCGACAGTGATAGCCCTTATCATTAGGATGTTTCCATCTCCAAAGCTCAACCAACCCAGCCGTGGTAGCCCATCCGTTCAAGTCAGCTGAACTCCCTCTGCACACAATAGAAGAGTCCAAGGCCACGTCTAGAATGGCGTTGAAATCTCCCAAAAAGAGAGCGGGCAGATGTAAAAATTGGGCCAGTTAAGTTAGAATATCAAATAATAATTGGCCTTGGAATGGGGGGTATATAAACATTTACCAGCATAATTTGACAATGGTAAACATTCAATACAACAGCCACAAACCTTCCCCCTGGATCAGAAATGACCCAGTGAATAGTGCACGGAACTGACCTGCTTATTAGTATGGACACTCCTCTGGCAAAGGTAGAATACGTGGTGTGTAAAGCCCTCTGTATCCACGGTTTGTGCGGGGACATTACCCTATTGCCATCCAGATGCGTTTCTTGCAGAAGAATTATGTGTGGTTTGGACTGTTTCAAGTATTGGAACACCGAGGCCCTTTTGAATTTATTGTTCAGGCCTCTGACGTTCCAAGACACCATTCTTAGTTTATCCGCCATTGGTACTGTTATTATAATGATTACCCTTACCGCTTTCTATTGGAACCAATATCCTTCTTACTATGAACACTATACGTTCTAATAGTATTTCTATAACAAAGGTTGCTGAGTTGACTTCAGTTATATGAGCTGTGACAAGTAACACTTCCCCCCCTGCTATTATACCAGAAACAACAAAAAAAAAACGCTGCAGTAAAAAAATTAAAAAAGAAAATAAAAACCAAAAACAAAAAACAAAAGATTTCCGGAATGCAACTTTTTCCCCAAAAACACGAACCAATCCTGGTGGGGAGTTCCAACCGCATTGATCAAAGTTCAGCAGAGTGTCCTGTGTATTGGTCTCTTCTACCGTGTGCTCCAATAAACCAAAAAGAGCAAATTTTCAGGGCAGATGTGTGATTGCAAAAATGAAAAAGAGATGACACAATAAAAATAAAGAAAAAGGAGAAATAAACTCTGAAAAGGGAGTGAGAGGAACCAGGATAGTAAAAAACTCATGACAGAGAAATCATCCTCTGGCCAGCAGGATCCCATCAGCTTAACGGGGTGCTTACGCCTGCCACAAAGCATTCCAGTAATGTGTCAGGAGAAATAACAGTTACTTGTTGGACTACCTGAGTGTGTAATCGACCAAATACTGGAAACCAGGAGAAAAAAAACACTTGAGATGATGGATCTCCATGAGGTTTTAACTTGAATTATCAAATCTAGTCAACTGATGCAGGAGCATGTCCAGTGGTGCAAGCCTGGATTGGGCCTGCATTGTATGCACTGACTTTCTTAGGTTGTGTGTTAGTTCTACCCCGTACCGTTCATTAGCGTCACTTTTCAAATGAGTCCATACATGCATTTATCCGAACTGGTAATCACCGATCAAATGCGTTACACTGACATAAAGTATGTACAGACCTGCCCTTATAGGGCCTGGGTAGCTGGTAACAATACAATTAGCACAACTGGTGCAACCTTCCTGCAGAATATTACTTCCTTACTTGATCATTGAATCCATCTGCTGGCAGAGAAACTTCAAGCGAGTTCCTTATCCATCCATTCACAAGCCTCCGCAGGATTTTCAAAAAACTTCACTGTGCCCTTGTATTGGACTCTCAGCCTGCTCGGGTATAACATACTATATTGCACCTCCTTCTCACAAAGTCTCCTGCGTATATCATTGAAGGAGCGGCGTAGCTACTGCGTGGCCGCTGAAAAATCCGGGAACAACATTAGGCGCGCATTCTCATGCTTCAGTTCCTGAATTCTTCTAGATTTAGCTAGGATCATATCCCTGTCTCTGTAGTTCAGGAATCGGACGAGGAAAGGTCTGGGATAAGCTCCAGGAGGTCTTCTTCTTGTGGGGACCCTATGTGCTCTCTCTACCACATAAGTGGGGGGTAAATCCTCCAGGGAAAGCAGCTGTTTAAATAGGGCCTCAGCAAAGAGTGTAGGCTTTTCCCCCTCTGCACCTTCAGGCAGGCCTACCACCCTGATATTGTTCCTCCTTTGACGGTCTTCAGCATCATCTGCTCTATGTTGCAGGAAATTCACCAGGTCCCGGAGTTCAGCTACATGTATGCCTTGGGTGTGAGAAGTGTCTTCCACTGTGGTGAGCCTGCCCCTGATTTTGTCCAGATCGTGTCTAATCAAAGTGCACTCTGATGATAAGTGGTCTATACGCCCCATGAGCTCAGACTTACTCATGTTGATGGCTTCTAGGATTGGCCTGGTAATCACATCCGCATCCACAGCCAGCATTTGCTCTTCAGCAACCTCTTGCTCAGCGTTCGTCTCCTCCGGGCCTTCTGTCAGCGCCATGTTTGCCGTCTTGTGCATGGCGCGCTGTTCTGTCCTCCATGCAGACAAGATGGCGGGGGCGGAGTCTCGCTCTGCCTCCTTAGCAGAGCGCGTCTGGCGCTGGTCTTTCTGCTGCCTCTGTGCCTTTTTAGACGCCGAGGAATGCATAGTCGCGATCCTCTCACCTTCCCCCAGATGCTGGTGAAGGTTAAAATTAAAAGGGTTCACTCCAATTCAAAGGATTAGATCAGGATGTGTGGAGCTCCTCAGAGACGCGTACTGCCACGATCACATCCGGCCACGCCCCCCCCCCTCCCACCACCATACTTGACTGTAGGCAAGACACAATTGTCTTTGTACTCCTCATCTGGTTGCTGCCACACATGCTTGACATCATCTTAACCAAATACATCTTATCTTGGTTTCAGACCACAAGACATGGTTCCAGTAATCCATGTCCTTAGTCTGCTTGTCTTCAGCAAACTGTTTGTGGGCTTTCTTGTGTATCATCTTTAGAAGAGGCTTCCTTCTGGGACGACAGCCATGCAGACCAATTTGATGCAGTGTGCATCATATGGTCTGAGCACTGACAGGGTGACCCCCCACCCCTTCAACCTCTGCAGCAATGCTGCAGCACTCATACGTCTATTTCCCAAAGACAACCTCTGGATATGACGCTGAGCACGTGCACTCAACTTCTTTGGTCGACCATGGCGAGGCCTGTTCTGAGGGTCTTGGCAATCTTCTTATAGCCTAGGCCATCTTTATGTAGAGCAACAGTTTTATTTTTCAGATCCTCAGAGAGTTCTTTGCCGTGAGGTGCCATGTTGAACTTCCAGTGACCAGTATGAGAGAGAGAGAAAGAGAGAGCGAGAGCGATAACACCAAATTTAACACACCTGCTCTCCATTCACACCTGAGACCTTGTAACACTAACGAGTCACATAACACCAGGGAGGGAAAATGGCTAATGCCCAATTTGGACATTTTCACTTAGGGGTGTACTCACTTTTGTTGCCAGAGGTTTAGATATTAATGGCTGTATGAATTGAAAAATAATATAAAAGGTCAGCGCTAATTCAAGTGAATACGCAAAAACATACACAATTATTGGAAATCACATCATAGTTAGGTGAATATATAAAAACACAATTAAAAAAAATCTTTAAAGAAAAGTCCACACACCAAAATAAAATTATATGTAGAGAAATCGGTGTGATTATTAGTGATCTTAGTTATCTGTGCTCCACCATCACTCATGCAGGAGAACAAACTCATCAGATAACTGAAAAAAAAATAACTATAAAAATGAATTCCTTGGAATAAAGGGATACCAGGAGGGAAGGTCCTTGTAACTTAACACTGTCAGCTGGTGTATCCTAAGGCCGTGTACACACGGGCGGACTTTTCGGCATCAAAGGTCCGACGGTCTTTCCGACGGACTTTCGACGGACTTCCGACAGATTTTGAACAAATGGACTTGGCTACACACGATCACACCAAAGTCCGCCGGATTCGTACGTGATGACGTACGACTGGACTAAAATAAGGAAGTTGATAGCCAGTAGCCAATAGCTGCCCTAGCGTCGGTTTTCATCCGTTGGACTAGCATACAGTCAAACGGATTTTTCAACTGGACTCCATCGGAAAGATTTGAAACATGTTTCTAATTTAAAGTCCGTCTGATTTTCAACCGAAAAGGTCAGTCGGAAGTCCGATGAAGCCCACACACGGTCGGATTGTCCGACGGATTAGTTCCGGCGGACGAGTTCGGTCAAAAAGTCCGCCCGTGTGTACACGGCATTAGACTCCTACAAAGACAGGAGCTTGAAAAAGCAAAGTTCATCACATAGCGTAATACAGCTTATAGCGATTTGAAGCCAAAATGCCAAGTAATGCACTTACATTTGTGGGTGCTAGCATGCACTAGCATGTACAGCCAAACAACAGGGACACACGCCGTTCCTGGACACACCAGAGATTGGAACCAGGCATACCCAAAGTGACGTCAGTGCCGGCGAGCACGCAGCCTCAATGCAATTCGTGTTTCCACGTCATCAGGAAGCTTGCTCTCCACCATTTTGTTGTAGCCTTTTATACTCTATTGGGCCAAAAACAGAGCAAGCTAATTGGTTGGCACTCATCATACATCACTGAATCCCCCAAAGCATTTATCTTTAATACAATTTCTTAGCAGCTATACATATTAAATGCTCATTTGTGCACTAATTGTGCAAGCTCACCCACAAATGTATATTAATAAGGCTATTTAAAAGATTACAAATCGATATTAAACAATAAATCATTTCATCAATCAACACATGTAAAAATATAAATCAGCACATATAAAAAAACATCCTGACTCTGATCAACTAATTCAAATGGATGTATAGTGGTTTAAGCACAGATAATTTGAACATCATTAAACTTTAATAAATATCTTGAAGTTCATATTAACTCGCCTTGTGGTCTAGTGATTTAATATGAACTTAGAGATATTTATCTCTGATTCAAAATAATAGAGGGTTAAAAAAAATTAAACACACAAGTTCATTAACTTAATAGTCCAATAGTACATCCGTGGATATGGAAGAAGATAATAATTGCACCTATGGATATGTGTCTAAGCTGGGTAAGGTAGGCGACAGCTGTCCACGGAGTATAGCCAGCTCTGTGCAAGACAAGAAGTGAGAAGAAAAGGGGGAAGTGCCACCTAATTGCAGAGATTAAAACTGCTTTATTAGCGCAAAGGTTAGTAACACTTACAGGCTCATAAGGTCCAAGGGTGAAGGAAATGTTAGGCCCTTTGGTGTCCTTATACGTTCCCAGTCACTTTCCAGGCTGTGTGGATGGGTGGATGATATTTGTTTGGACGATATTGAATTGGTCCTCAATTGCAGGGACAATGTGGTGAATCCGGAGTCCTTTGCAGGGGTCTGTGGGTATGCAGGGTGCGAATCTCTGTATTCCTAGTCCTGGTGACACACACAAGGTGTCATCCACTCAAAACCGGCATGAGGCCGTATGGCCATCTCCTTACAATTTTTCGGTTGTTTGTGGACTTCAGGTTTGCAGAGACAAGGTGGAGGCTAAAAAGATGATGAAAAGCCCAGGCTGGCTATTGGTAGAGGGCATGTGTAGGCACACACACTGACATGTTTCACCCACTTGTGACGTGAGTTTCTTCTGGGTGACTGAAAAACTCATGTCACAAGTGGGTGAAACATGTAGGTTTCACCCACAAACCTGAAGTCCACGAACAACCAGAAATCAGAAGGAGACGGCCAGACTGCCCCATGCCGGTTTTGAGTGGATGACACCTTGTGTGTGTCACCAGGACTAGGAATACAGAGATTCGCCCCCTGCATACCCATGGACCCCTGCAAAGGACTCTGGATTCACCACATTGTCCCTGCAAGCGAGGACCAATTCAATATCGTCTAAACAAACATCATTGACCAATCCACAAAACTTGGAAAGTGACTGGGAATGTAACGTATAAGGACACCAAAGGGCCTAACATCTCCGTCACCCTTGGACCTTATGAGCCTGTATCATTTTCAATCCTGTAATGCCCCGTACACACGGTCGGATTTTCCGACAGAAAATGTGTGATAGGACCTTGTTGTCGGAAATTCCGACCCTGTGTAGGCTCCATCACACATTTTCCATCGGATTTTCCAACACACAAAGTTTGAGAGCAGGCTATAAAATTTTCCGACAACAAAATCCGTTGTCGGAATTTCCGATTGTGTGTACACAAATCCGACACACAAAGTGCCATGCATGCTCAGAATAAATAAAGAGATGAAAGCTATTGGCCACTGCCCCGTTTAGAGTCCCGACATACGTGTTTTACGTCACCGCATTCAGAACGATCGGATTTTCCGACAACTTTGTGTGACCGTGTGTATGCAAGACAAGTTTGAGCCAACATCCGTTGGAAAAAATCCTAGGATTTTGTTGTCGGAATGTCCGATCAATGTCCGGCCGTGTGTATGGGGCATTAGTGTTACTTACCTTTGCGCTAATAAAGCAATTATAATCTCTGCACTTAGGTGGCGATTCCCCTTTTCTTCTCCATTCTACGCTTTGAGAGACTCCTAGTGGCCCCAATATTCATAGTGCTCCCATAGCTGGATCCCCTTGTTTCTAGTATCTTTTTGCAAGCTTATCTGGAGTGCATTCCAATGTGATCTCTGTAACCCCAGTGTTCCCAGTGTTTACCATTCTGTTCCCAGTGACTCTCAGTGTGTTCCTGCTTGCACCTGTATCCTTGCACCTGTTGTGTCTTTGAGTATTTCAGTGTCCTTGTGCCTCTGTTTCCCTTGTGCTAGATTTCAGCCTTCTTGTATTTATGTGATCCCCTGTGAAGTCCTGTCTGCTATCTGTTTGCATCATCTGTGTCTTTAATTTGCTTCATTGTCTCCCGGTGTTTTTCTAGGCAGTTTCCTTCTTGGTGTCCCTATGTACCTCGACCTGTTTCTGTACCAGTAGAATCTTGTCTGCTGAGAGTAGTATTCCTTATCAAAATTTCAGAGGCTCTGTTCTTAAGCCCTGGTTCACACTGACTGCGGGAATGAAATTGAATTTGCAGGATTTTATTCCCGCATTTCAGTCCTGACTTCGGGGGCAGTTTCTGCACAGATGTCAATGGAAATCGCACCCCAAAAATTGCCAAAAGTAGTACAGAAACTAGTTTTGGGAATCAGTGCGGCGTCGCATTTCGGATGCTGCCATTGCCGCCGATTTGGCATGCGATTTGACATGTCAAATCACATCAGTGTGAACCAGGGCTTAGAGACATACTTTTTTTCCTCCTTTCAGGTTTGCATAGCTCAACCTTGAGAAAAAAATTTTCATTGCCGTCTCCAGTTTCCAACTCCCTACATAAGACTTTTCTTTTGTGGTTACCCCTGGCAACCTGGTCACATCAAAACACATTTTTTTCTTTTTTGAGTGGATTTGTTTGACTTGGTGGAAAAAAAACTTTTGTTTACAACTCCAATCTGCGTGAAGATCCCATGACATTTATTGAATTCCTGGCCATAGCAAAGGACCACTTGTAAAACCATATGCAACTTTTATTTCAATCCAAACAATATGTAAAAATACACGTTTAAAACCAAAGAGTGCTCATAACTAAAACATTACTGGGAGATGAGGCAGGCAATCCATACATTACCAAATAAGTATGGCGACATCATGTGCGTTAGCTCCGCCTTATGTGTTTCATCATAACTCACGGCATCGGGAGCACAGGTATAGTATGGGCATATGATTTTACACTATGTGGCTTTCCCTATTCTAATTTTACGGTGGATCTCTCACACTGTATGGATTATACTGACTGGAGATACTGTATACCTGGAGACACTATAGGATGCCAATGGAGTAGTTTTTGCTGAAGCTTTTGCAATGAGATTGTCATCTATGGGCTAATTTGACCCTGTAATAGGGTCTGTTCACTCTGATAAGAGTTTTCTCTTAATAGTGGTGATGGTTCACTTGGTGGTCATGAATTTTGGCTCAACCCAGTATCCCTTACAGTACAAGGAGGACTAACAGAGTTGTTCTAGGGGAGGTGCCCAAGGGTATATGTCCTCAAAAGCTTTAGCAGTGTCCAATCACCTAAAGGTATGAGCTTATATCCCAAGGTCTATGAATTATTTGCCTGTGTCCTGTACTGTACCAATATATGGAATTTACAGGTAAGTCAAAAATAAGTTATTACCTGTTAACTCACTTTCCAGGAATCTTCCAGGACGGCTTACAGAGAGAGATAGGCTCCTCCCACCTAGCACCAGAAACACATGATCCACATCATAAAAGACAGACCACAGGCAGTAACCCCTCAGTATTAATAAATAACCGAAGGCACAGATAAAACAAAAAAAAAATCTCATTAATGCAACCAGTTTAGGATTACATCATCATGCCCCGTACACACGGTCGGACTTTGTTCGGACATTCCGACAACAAAATCCTAGGATTTTTTCTGACGGATGTTGGCTCAAACTTGTTTTGCGTACACACGGTCGCACAAAGTTGTCGGAATTTCCGATCGCCAAGAACGCGGTGACGTAAACCACGTACGACGAGACTAGAAAAGGCCAGTTCAGAACCAAGCGTGGCACCCTTTGGGCTCCTTTTGCTAATCTCGTGTTAGTAAAAGTTTGGTGAGAGACGATTCGCGCTTTTTCAGACTCGTGGCTTTCAGATCGTTTTCTGCCATTCAGTTTGTGCTTGTGGGTTTGTATCTGCTCTTCAGTGCGTGCAAGCAAGTTCTGCGAGACTTTAATTAGTCATTGTATTCTTGTTCGTACGTTACTGTTTTTCGGTCGCTCTTCACAGGCCTTGCTGTTCTTCAGTGCGTTCTGTTACTTCATTCTGAGCAGCCGACTGTTTTCTAGCCATGTTGCGTACGCGTACTTCTCGTCGAGTTCGTGCTGTGCGGGGGCTTGGTGTTGGGGTCCTGACCTTGACACAAGTCCAGTCCATGAACAGGGTGGGGAGGAGTTCATGGACCAAGTATTGGTTGCTTCAGCATGACCAGTTCTCTCATATGCCTTTGCTCCATGAGATCGGTGAGAATAATCCTGATGATTTCAGGAACTTTCTCAGGATGACGGACCCCGTGTTTCACCGTCTGTTGACTTCGCTGACCCCTTATATTAGCAGGCAGGATACCTGCATGAGGCAAGCCATCACTCCGGAGCAGAGGCTCGTCCCTACCCTGCGGTATTTGGCGACAGGGAGAAGTCTGCAGGACTTGAAGTTCTCGACAGGCATCTCCCCCCAGGCTCTGGGTATCATTATCCCAGAGACCTGTTCTGCCATCATCCAGGTCCTGCAGAAGGAGTATATGAAGGTAAGATTTTTATCCTTTAATATCACATTTTTTTGTATTTAATGTTTGCTAATATATTGTATTTCTTTCCTCATTCCCTAATTACCATGATTGTAATATGCTGTGAATGTCCCCTTTGTTCTCATGCATGCAGGATTTTTATGTAATTATTTTTTAAGGTCCTTCATACAGATTGGCCTTCAATAACCTCCCCAGCATGTTCTCTCCTGGCCCTATATTCACCTCATGTAGTCACTTAACAATGTATTTTATCAGCTCCATAGTAGTGCTTTACCCCAAACACCCCCTAAAATGTTTAGAAATGTGATTTTAGCTTTAAATTCTGGCAGAGTGCCAGAGGCTTATTTTTTTGAGGTGTCCCCAAATCATTTTTAGTAACCCTTCCTCCCCCCAACTGCTAAGTCAGCTGATCACAATTCTCTATCTATACTTAATCATCTATCTGCTGACTTTGCCAAACCCATACACACTATACCCACCTCTTTTGTGGTCAGATGTATGGATGAATTACCCAAAGCATGTAGTGCAAGGGCCTGCCTGTATACTTTCAAATGGTACTGTTTAAAGTTTTTGTATACTATTATTATCTTGATAGGTAATAGCAGAATGTCCTATTGTCCTCAAATGTGTACAATGTGTATTTATATATGTGTATTTTGACACTTCTTACCTGTCCAGTGGGCTGCCAATAGTGTAACTAAGGAGGGGCTGTTCCAAGTAATACCCTGTATTTAGGCATTCATCTCTCAATGAAGTGAAGAGGGTTACCTGTCCAAGATTTCCACACACCCCATAATGCTAGAAATGGCCCATGAGAGGGGGGAAGGGGGAATATGATAGGTGTACCTTATACTTTGGCATTGTTAAATTACCCTTAATTAATGCTATCTGGAGGTTGCCCCATAATGTTTGTGCCTAATCTGCTTGCCATGTTTCTGAGCAAAAATAGTAATTTTTTTATTTTTTCATCAACAGTTTCCTTCCACGCCACAGGAATGGCAGACTGTGGCCTCCCACTTTGCCCAGCGGTGGGACTTTCCTAACTGCGGAGGGGCAATTGATGGGAAACACGTCCACATCGTCCCACCACCCAACTCGGGGTCATACTATTTCAACTATAAGGGGTTCAATAGTATTGTGATGTTGGCGGTGGTGTCGGCTAATTACGACTTCTTGTATGTGGACGTGGGGAAGAATGGCCGGATGTCCGATGGTGGAGTCATCGCCCAGACGGAGTTCTACAGGCATCTCCAGAATGGCAGCTTGGACTTGCCAGCTCCAGAGGACAATGTGGAAGGACTCCCATTCGTGTTCGTTGCTGATGAAGCGTTTGCGCTGGGGGACCACCTGATGCGGCCATTCCCGATGAGGACCCTCACCCCGGAACAGAGGGTTTTTAATTACCGGCTGGCCAGAGCCCGAAGAGTGGTGGAGAACACATTTGGAATCCTGGCCAGCCGGTTCCGCCTATTTCTGACACCTATCCATATGGCGGAGTATAAACTGAACCATATTATACTGGCGTGCTGTATTCTCCATAACTTTTTAAGGAAACATTCGGCCAACTATGCTGGCTCAGTTGGGCCTGAGGCCGGAGTGATACTTGAAACACTGACGGCGCTTGAAAGCGGCCGTCCTGGCTTGCCCTCCCTGAGTGCCCGTGATGTCCGGTTACGATACCTGGAGTTCTTTGCGGGTAGGGGGGCTATCAATATGCCTGCACATTTGTGAAGCCTTTTTCAAATAAAAAAGCAAAAAAATTAAAATCTTTGTGGACATTTACTACTTGTGTTTGTTTTAGCTGACCCTGACAGAAATGTGGGGAGTCCTGAAAATGGCGTGATTGTGTAACCTTATACAAAGCACTGTAGTCTGTTATTTACTAAAGGCGTATACACTTTTTATACTACAAGTGCTCTTGAAACTGCAATGAAAATGCTCTTGTAGTGCAAAGAGGATTTGCCCTTAGGAAATAACCCCCATTTTCGCTGAAAACAGCAATTACATCACCCCAAAAGTGTTGTAGTGTTGAGACAATAATCCACACATTCTTGATTAACAAACTTTTTTATACCTGCACAATCACATGTGCATTTACCAAAGGTTTTTAAAACAAACCAACATGTTTGTTGTATAACAATTTTTGGGGTGGCATTATCAAAAATATAAATGTCCATTTAAGATAAAACAGGCCTGTGTAAAACCAACAAGAAAGACAAAAAACTTGAACTTACAAAGTTCACATATAGTAAAACCTGAAGGCAATATCAGACATGAGTATTTAGGAACTGTGTTTGATATTGCGTTCAGATGGGGTCAAATCACCCCAGGAAAAGCCAAATTTGGAAGATGCACACCAATTTAAAAATGTCAACATGTGCTAGCTGCCATCACGGGGGATCAAGGGACGTGTTTTGGGGGTGCAAGCCCTTCCTCACCGCTACTTTATAATTGAGGAAGGGGTTGCACCCCCAAAACGCGTCCATTGATCTCCCATGATGGCAGATAGCACATGTTGGCACACTGTGTGCATCCTCCAAATTCGGCTTTTCAAAACATTGCTAAAATATTTAAAACATTGGACCACACTAAAAAAAGTGATTTTGTGGGGTTTTAAATTCACCCCAAAACATCTATTATGTTATTATTTTTTTGAATAACATCATTTATTTTTTTCTGGATGTTTTGCAATTCTACATTACACCCCATTATCTCCCCGATCAGGATCTGGGCACTTTCAGATGTGAAAGGATCTCGATCCCTAACATCACGATCACCTAAAAAGAGAGAAACCAAACAAAAACAGGTATCAAAAATCTGCCACCATCCATCTCTTACCTGAGTCTGTGGTCGCAGACACTCACCTGTTGTGGTGCCAATCTCCACCACATCTTCTTCCTCCTCCTGCTCTGCTTGGGTTGGGGGTATTTCACCTTCTTCCATAGGTGGGGGGTCTGTGGTCTCCTCGGATGAGGGGTGTCCTCCGAGTCTTTGCTCCCCTATGTAAAACAAAAATGGTATAATTAGCACACAGATATTTGATGGCAGAACTAGAAATAGGAAACATTGCTTGGAAGTGGGGTACAATTGTCTATTTTAGCAGAGTTCCAAGATGTCGCTTTTTTATTGGCCTTTGTCAACCTGCAATACTTTACCTGTTTAGTATAAGCTTCACAGATGGAGACCCCCCCTATAGTATACACTGGAGCACCTGTGTGGGCCCCCTAATAAAAATGGTGTTCTGGGGTCCCACACTAGTGCTCCAGTGTCCAGATGTGAAAACAACTGCTCAGTGTCCTCTCCTTACACAGAATCTAGTTTGCATTTCATTCTAGTGACAAACCCATCTACACCACCAAATATTTTGCATCCAAGTAGGCCCTAAAAAATGTCTGAAAATGCATATGGCCTAAACAATGGTGTTTTAGAGGGGTCCAAAAAATGTTTGATACGAACGAATAATGGGCCCATGAACATTAAAATTGACATTTTAAACTGTACAACAATTAAGAAAAGCATATGGAGCAGCACGAACGTAAGAAAGACAAAAAGAATAGGAACACAGCACAACTACTTACTTTTTTGCAGCACTCTCCGGATCTTTCTGTACTGCTCGGGCTCTCTTAATTTCAGGTCTGACCACCGCTTCCTGAGCTGATCTTTCGATCGTCGTACCCCGAAATTCCTGTGAAGACTTTTGACCATTTTCGCCATGATCTTGGCCTTTCTGATATTGGGGTTGGGGTAAGGCCCATACTTTCCGTCATAGTCGGCCTTCTTCAGGATGTCGACCATCTCCAACATCTCCCCAAAGGACATATTTGTGGCCTTAAATCGTCTCCTTCTGGATCGGGACGTGTCCGGATCCGGGCTTTCCTCCTCTTCCTCCTCGTTCCTGTAATTAGCACGCACCTGCTGTGACTCCACCATGTGCTCTTCCCCCACTGCGCCGAATGAAAAGGGGCGGGGAATAGAATAGAAAGAATGTCAGGGGCGGGCGGAGTTACATGCATGCACAGTGTATCTAAAGCGTAACACACGTGCGTATTACGTACGATCTGTGAGCGGAGGAAGGAGCATTGGACACGCCGATCGTAAGAACAAAGGTAAGAGACAAACTTGTGCCTATACTGCTTCTACATTGAGGCCTATATTGAAACAAGATTAGGAGAGTTGTGTCTGACATTAGGCTTTGTCTTGTGTTGTGTCTTGCAGTGAACATGGATATGCTATTGAAAGACAATGACTTCATGTCACTATTCATTGATATGTTAAGGGAGCTGCCATGTCTGTGGGAGATCAACCACCCACATTATAGGAACCAAACAAAGAGGAAGGCAGCACTGGAGCAATTGTGTGAAATTGTGAAGCAGGTGATCCCCACGGCAGACATCACCTATTTGAAGATCTTAATTGGTAGCCTGAGGAGTACATATGTAAGGGAGCGCCAGAAAGTCCAGGATTCGCAGAGATCCGGAGCAGCAGATGACATCTATGTCCCCAGGATGTGGTACTATGACAGACTGCATTTTCTGGCAGGCCAGACTGAACCCAGACCATCCCTCTCCAGTCTTCCTTCCACGCTTCCTCCCCCCCCAGCTGAGGCTTCTGACGCCCAACCTGGGCCTTCCAGGCAACAACATGTGGAGGAGCCCAGATTGAGCCAGGTATAGCATTCCTCTAAATATTTCAGGTTGTCCAATCAATGATGTTAACTAGATGTTAGTTGGGAGTACTAATTTAGGATTGTGATTGATGAAGCAAAAACTAAAACCATGTCCTTTTTTCATACACAGGGAAGTCTCAGCCAGGAGGTGGCCGGGCCGAGCCGCCTGCCTGATATGCCGATCCCTCCACAACACCTGGAAAGAGAAAGTGGCAGGAGGAGGAGTACCCTAGAGGAGGCTACCAGAAGACTCTTTTGGAGGGCTACAGAGGCCCTAGAAGCACCACACACCGTGGAGGAGGACATTGCTGCCCTCATTGCCTCAAAAATGCAGAGGATGGAGGGGGGACAACAACTCATGTGTGAGTCGCTCATATTGGAGGCTCTTAACAAAGGTATGAGGGGCCAAATTACAGCTCAGACACACCTTTGCGAACTCACAGATGGTCCTCCTCCTCCTCCTGCAGGTCCTCCTCCTCCTTCTTCTCCAGGTCCTACTCCTCCTCCTGCCACATCTCCAACAGCACAGCCACAGCCGGGAAGGAAGCGTGGAAGGAAGACCAGAAAGTGAGGACCCTGGATCCAGACTGGTCGGCCAAAAGATGCAGCCTCTTGTGGTACCACAGCCAGGGGACACAGATGTCATCTGCTGCTTTCCGGATCTCTGCAAATTCTGGACCAGACTGCCCTCCCTTACATATGGACTCCTCAGGCCACCAATTTTGATGTTCAAGAATTGATGTCTGCCGTGGGGGTCCCAGGCTTCGCTAATTTCTCCTGTTGATCCAGTGTTGCCTCCCTCTTTGTTTGGTTCTGAGCCCTTAATAAAGGAATTTTGTTTTGAATTATACTTGCCTATGTGTGTTTTACTTCAAAAAGGACAGTTGGTTTGTGAGGATTCAGGTACATTTCAAATATACAATGTGAAATGAACAAGGTACACCAACACCAAACAATCTCCTTGAGATTAAATAATAAAAGATATCAATGGTGTTGTGGTAACTTGACACACAAAACACACACAAAAATAGTCTGGAGTAAAAATAAAAATAACATTGAACAAAGATCAGCCTTGGAAAAAATACAAACATAAAATCTAAAACAAAAATGGCTTAAAATACCAAAAAAAATAAAAATAAAAAAAAAAAACATTATGTCAGATGTGACAAATAACAATATATTCAGGGAATCCCAATAAAAAAAACCAAAAAAAAGTTTGTGAGAAGTGTGTGTGAATATGAGCAGCAAAACTACTTAATTCTTCTCACATTATAAAGAAGAAGAGAGTGCGCTGTATTAAACCATTTTTGACATTGCAGCGTGACGAAAGTGCTGTATCCATTACGAACGCTAAGTTTACCAGAACTAGCTGTTCCATGTCGGAATTTCTTCTGAGCATGCGTGGCACTTTGTGCGTCAGAACAGGCCACACACGGTCGGAATTGACGCGATCGGATTTTGTTGTCGGAAAATTTTATCTCCTGCTCTCAAACTTTGTGTGTCGGAAAATCTGATGGAAAATGTCCGATGGAGCCCACACATGGTCGGAATTTCCGACAACACGATCCGATCGGACATTTTCCATCGGAAAATCCGACCGTGTGTACGGGGCATTAGTCTCATAAAAACCAGGGAGGGAACTGACGCCATCCTGGAAGATTCCTGGAAAGTGAGTTAACAGGTAATAACTCTTATTTTCCCCAGTCATCTTCCAGGACAGCTTACAAAGGACAAAATAAAACTACCTGATCAGGGGCAGGACCACAGCATTAAGCACCTTCCTCCCGACATCCTGTTCCTGGTTAGAGAACATGCCTGGTCGGTAACGTTTCATGAAGGTTTGGAAGCTGGACCCGGATGCTATTCCTCAGATCTGGGGAGGAGAAGCGCTGATCTTTTCAGCGCAAGAAATGGCCCCTGCTCTGTCTGAATGAGCTTTTATGTTTAACAGAGAAAACAATGATGATGTCTGGTAGGCTTCTATCATCGCATGTTTCAGTCACCGTGTGATAGTAATATTTTGACGCCTTCTTGTCTTAATCTGGACTCCAGAACAGAACAAGCAAACTAGAGGTAGATCTCCAATCTATAGCTCTCATCCTACATAATCTTCATTCAACGAGATACCTATGGACATTTAGGCTCGGTTCACATATGAGTCGCATGCAGCTCACAGCAGGGGTCCTGTGCGTCCTGGTTCACCATTTCAGCCCAAATTTTGGGCTGAATTCAGACCTGAAACGAACCCAAAATGCATCTGACCCACTGAGGAGAGGAGATTTCAGTTTTTCTTTTTTAACCACCTCAATACTGGGCACTTTCACCCCTTCCTGCCCAAGCCATTTTTCAGTTTTCAGCACTGTTGCAATTTGAATGACAATTGCGCGGTCATGCAGCACTGCACCCTAATGAAATTTTTGTCATTTTTTTCCCCACAAATAGAGCTTTCTTTTGGTGGTATTTAATCACCTCTGTGGTTTTTATTTATTGCACTATAAACAAAAGAAGAGGGACAAGTTTGAAAAAACACAATATTTTTTACTTTTTGCTATAATAAATATCCATTTTTTTTTTTTTAAACAAATTTTTTCCTCAGTTTAGGCCGATATGTATTCTTCTACATATTTTTGGTAAAAAAGAATCGCAATAAGCGTATATTGATTGGTTTGCGCAAAAGTTATAGCGTCTACAAAATAGGGGATAGATTTATAGCATTTTTATTTATTTATTTTTTTTACTAGTAATGGTGGTGATCTGCGATTTTTCTTGTGACTGCAATATTGCGGCAGACATATCGGACACTTTTGACACATTTTTGGGACTATTCACATTTATACAGCGATCCGGGCTATAAAAATGCATTGATTACTGTGTAAATGTGACTGGCAGGGAAGGGGTTAACACTAGGGGGTGATCAAGGGGTTAATGTGTGTCCTAGGGAGGTGATTCTAACTGTGGGGGGGGGAGGGGACTGACTGGGGGAGGTGACAGATCGGTGTCCCTATGTACAAGGGACACACCATACACATGTACACCATACACATGTATGGTGTCCCTATGTACAAAGGACACACCATACACATACACAGATCCACGGTCCTGATCTGTTACCCGGCAATCGCGGGTGCCCGGCGGACATCGCGGGTGCCCGGCGGACATCGTGGGTGCCCGGCGGACATCGTGGCCGCCGGGCACGCGCACTGGGTCGACTGGGTGGGCACACGCGCCCCCTAGTGGCTCAGGAGGGCGATCACGTCATATGACATCCGCCCAGAACAAGAGCTGCCTCGTGCCGCCGTCATATGACGGTGGCCGGTAGGCTAGTGGTTAATAAATCTGCAAAAATGTCAACAATTCTGTGTTTTTCTGTCAATATGGGGTGTTGTGTGTACATTAATGAGAACAAAATGAACTTAAATGATTTTAGCAAATGGCTGCAATATAACAAAGAGTGAAAAATTTAAGGGAGTCTGAATACTTTCCGCCCCCACTGTGTATATATATATATATATATATATATATATATATATATATATATATATATATATATATATATATATATATATATATATATATATATTAACCTGGGGGACAGGTAGCCAGTACAAAGCTCCCTGGATAAGCAGTCTTTAAAGCACAAATACCAAATCTAGTGAGGTAGTGACAAACAAATAGTGCAGTGTTTATTGGTGATATATACACAGGTGCTGTACAGTGTTTCAGAAAAACAAACAAAAACAAAAATAGCCGTGTCTCGGCACTAACTACACAGTATATACAGGCCCCAACTACCAGGCTGAGCAAGCCTACAGCTTGTCAGCTTCCACAGATACAGCTTTTTACAAACCTTTTGCTCTCACAGACCAGTGTTGTCTGTGTTTCGCAGGCCGAGAGCAAAGGCTGTCTGTCTCAGGTGAGCTTAAATTAGCCTGGGGGAAGAGGACCAAGACCCGAACTGGACCATCGATCAGAGATCCCTGAACATGTATGAGAGGAGCCTAGGAGCTCTGCTACAGATCCCCCCCCCTTGTTTCAACTCCAGGGTTGGAACACCTGTGGCCCAACAGGAGTGAACACTGGACATGGCATTTACATTTCCCATCTCAACATCTGGCCTGTTTTACAGTGAAGGAATAATCCTGTAGCGCCAAAAAACACCGGTTCACCCGTCTATTAGTCTCTTTCTTTTGGGCCATCCATTTCAGGGGAGCATGGTCAGTTATTAAATCAAACTGGTGCCCTAACAAATAGTATCTTAGCGCGTCTACGGCCCAAGTTATGGCTAAACATTCCTTTTCAATGACTGCATACTTTTTCAAATGATCATTGAGCTAACTGCTTAGGTACACCACAGGTGTTCTTCCCCATTGTGTACCCAGGGCTGATCCTAGGCGGGTGCGCGGGGTGCAGTTCACCCGTGTTAGCGAAATTTGGCTGTACACAGAGCACACAGCCAAATCTCCTGTTTCTAATCATAATAACAATTTTGTCTAATGATATAATACCATCTCACCTTTTTGATCATATGTCTCTCCTCTGGTCCAGCTCATCCTCTGGTGTGTGCCTCATGCTTACAAATAGAATCACAACCTCATGCTTCCAGTTCCAAAAACACACTGCAGCCAGCCTGTCTCAGCTGTCTGAGTGAGCCACTTTATTAGCATATCAATAGGAAGTCCTGAAGCTTGAGGGTTCGGCCTCCAACAGTCAAACACACCTTTTACAAAGCTTGTGACCTCACAGGATGTAAGTGACCATATAAGGATTTAACAACAGAACACAAAACAACCAATTACTACAGGACATGATACAACATACTAAATGACGATGACTAAAGTTCCTCGTGCATGGGATATTATCTGCAGGTGTACGTCATGGCACCCCAAACATGTTGATCAGGCATACCAGGGGTGACAAGAGCAAATCACCGCTATACCGATAATGTCTTTGCAGAGTGAATGCATCCCCACCAGACGATCGTTCTGTGCTTTGCACAGGGGCCCTTTTGCTGGCGGACATGCCCTCTCTCCGCAAACACCTCTCTCCAAACACCAGGAAGTTTTCCACTACCTAACAGGTCTCAGCCAGCGTCAGTTTGCCCCAGTCAGCTCTTTAGAGTGGGCTGTGATTGAACACACACTGGGAGACTTATGACAACACATTAATAGAAAATTTTCCACAACAGTCCCTCCTCTTGTCATATGATCCCATGTGTCCCTCGATGAATCCTGATCTTCTTCTTAGTCCATAAAAAGTAAAACACGGCTTGACATGTAGACTCTGTTGGAGATGACGTGGTGAGCTGTAGTAGTCGCCGGTCGGTCTGGGATCCTCTGTGTCTTGTACGTGGGTCGGGCTTCGGGGCATCTCATCAGGGAAGATGTGGTCATCTGCTCAGGCTCTGGTCACGCATCCAATCAGGCAACAGGAGCACCTCATCATGGCATATAGAAGAAATAGAAACAAAAACAACATGAGTATATATACCCCTATATATACCCCTACTTCCTTCACTATGATCCGCTGCAAGATAAAAATTAAATCTCCAACGATTCCCAACCCCTTAAAAAGGATTCCAACCTTCACTATCTATAGCTCTGGCTTTGCCTTGTAGGGATCTAAACCTTATCCATATGGGCCTGAACTTTGTCACTACTATCCCCGATCCAGATATAACAATCTTTACTTATGAATTCCCAGAAACCCCCTTGGACTGTGGGAACTTCCTTGTAGCTTCAACAGTTACATGAAAACATCTCATCCTCTATGGATGAGAAATTGTTCAAGCGTTTCATAAGCTCAAGCCCCCACCGTGTACAAGCAATTCCCTTCCAGCTGTCCCTGCCATTCTTACCTTCTCTCGCGCCATCAGACCCTCGCGATCGGCTGCGACATAAGATGCTGGGCCGAGTTTCACCAGCACACATGAACCTCTTGCCTTACGGGAAATGACCTTATAAGCTGTAGATCCGCATTAATACCAAACTACAGTTGAAGTACACTTGTGGGCTACCTAGTTATCCCGATACCAAAGCTGGCAAGAACCAGAGCTATTGTTAAAATTATAATTAATTTCACCCTCTAGAAATGTTTTGTTAAGTTCCTTTGACAGGTGTCTGTTTAAATTTTACTAGTCTGTCAAAACTCCTCACACCAATATGAACGTCACATATAGCATGTACCGCCGTCATCGCTGGGACACTAAATACCCGACCATGTGTCCTGTTCTCTTTCATAGCTAGTTGGGATGCTTTTCATCGTTACCCTTGCCAAAATTTATTAAACAAAAAAATATAAATTAACGAAGATACTTCTCTACTCTTTGTGGTTGATCAGCTTCTTGCAATGGCTGGCGTGGTCTCATCCCTCAAGCTTCTTTATAATGACCCAGTCACCGGGTTGGAAAGAATGTAAACTGGTTATTGTGTCAGGGTCCAGGATGGACTCATGAACCCTGTGGTGGACCTTTTGAAGTTCATGTTACAGTGATTGCACCCACCCCATCAGTTGAGAATGTAGGTGACAGCTAATGAGGAAAGTACAACTGTTTTTGGTTGACCTTCAAACAAACCTCATATGACAATAACCCAGACATTGGGACTGTGGTCACTGCATAACCTGTGCGTGGCTTACCATCCGGGGTGTAATACCTGGAACCATTGACAAAAAGGTTCTTAGCATCTGGGATGGGAGCCTACTTCACCAGACTGCTGCTTGCTGATTCAAATTCTATCAAAGAAAGACAGTCTTGGCACAAACTTAGTTAGAATTAGAGCGGTTAGTATTGTTGGTTTGAAAATGTGTTATTCTCACCACTCTCATCCCCCCTTTTCTTCCCTCCTCATTACAAACTGGAGGAAGACATGCAGGGTTTAGAATGGTGCAGAATAAAACAGTGAAATAGCCTATGATACTTTTACCTTCTTATACACCTGTACACACATTTCCAGAAACTGGACCTGAAAAGATACTTATAAACAAAAGTTATTACTCTATCCTTCAAAGAATGGTAAACAATACAATATTCATGTACATTGGTAAATTGTCACTGACATTCCACAAAACCGATAATAACTAAACCCTCTGTACGTTTTTTTTTTTTTTTCTAAAATACAACAGCCGCGACACACAAGAGGGCTGTCACGGGAGGTTCAAACATCTTGTTACCACATACAAACAATGAGACAAAGACAAACATTCAGATACAAATGTGGGGGAGATATTTCATAGTTCCCAAAAATGAAAAGAAATAGAAACGACCAGATGGAATGCTGCCTTCACTCTTTTAGCGATAGAAAAGAATACAATTTGAAAAGCACAAGAGCATTTCGAAATCTTTGCATGGACCAGCCACACAAAGTTCAAAAACAGGCCTGTGTATTTTTAAATCACACAAACGTGTACTACGCATCCATCAACTCACTCAACATTACAGATTTCTGAAGCCGCAGTCGCGCAACATCAACTCCAGAGGGATACCCAAAATAGTATCCTTGGACCACCTATGTCAATCTTTCTGGGGTTTAATGGCCTTTTTCCTCAGAACTAGACTCCATATGCTCTTGTGCATCCGTTTGACTGTGGGAAGCCTCGCATTCCTTCCCTTGCACGGACTGCCATTGCCCATGGCGATTCAAATCGGCTTATCATCTTACCCCTGCGTCCAGGGAAAACCCTTGCACCAATTTCGGAGACCACCACCTGCTGCCTTCTTACACGGTGGATTGACAGACTACAAATTAGTCACTCAACTAGAAACACTAAAACGAGGCATCAACTCTATGGCTTGTTGTCCGAACACGTTTGGCACGGAACTACAGAGTACCACTCTTTTAACAACCAAACTATTAACTATGCCAAATGATTCGCCAACAACCATAGATCAACCCACGAATTATGTCTCAACCCCTCACAGTGTATGCATACACAAGCGCATTGCACTGTAGGACCGTGCACTGTGTCGCCAGACGAATATACACAGAGCACTTTTGTCTGCTTTTTTTTTTTTTTTTTTTTTTTTTTTACAAAACACTGCGGCTTCTCTCTGTACCTCAATATTACAACATTAACATGGATGCCTCCTGTTTGCTCTCTACCCAAAACTGTATTACAGTATAAACCTTAATATAATTTAAAAATAAAAATGATTGTGTCCTTCCAAACACAAGTCAAAAGACCCCAAGCCCCTCCCACCAACTTTCTGTTGCACACCTGAGTAGGAAGAGGGAGGGGGAGGGGACACCTTCAATAGCTTCATATTTTGTCTATCAAAACATTAGAAATCTTCACTAGAAACATAAAAATCTTTAAAACAATTGGAATTAAATTTAAAACACTTTCAAACGCCAGTATTTTCCCATTGTCCTTCCAAGCACAAATCTCATTTGCTTTTGTGATACTCCAAGCTCCCCCCCCACCAACTTCCTGTTGATACATAAAATGCTGTGTGCCCAGCTCTAAAACCCCTCAAACTGGTTTATTTACATATCAATGTACAGGAAAAGAGAGGGGGGATACTGCAGGCTAGGGATGAGCTTCGTGTTCGAGTCGAACCCATGTTCGACTCGAACATCGGCTGTTCGATCGTTCGCCGAATTGCGAACGTTATGGGCCGTTCGCGCTAAATTCGTGTGGCGCGTCACGGCCCATAATTCACTGCGGCATCGCAGTGCATTGCTGGCTGATGATTGGCCAAGCATGCACTATGACCCGCATGCTTGGCCAATCACAGCGCTGTCAGTAGAGAGAGCTGTAATTGGCCAAAGCCAGGGTGGCTTTGGCCAATTATGGCTCAGGGGATTTAGTACACACCCCACACTATATAAGGCCGCCTGCACGGCGGCCCTGTGTAGTGTGTGTTCCGGTGTGCTGAGAGATAGAGAGAGAGAGAGACAGTGTCATTTGATTTGAGTTAGATAGATTAGGCAGAACAGTCAGTCAGTTAGCTGCACTTACAGTGTATTGTGTATATATATGCATCCCAGGTGTTGCATATATATATATACACTGTATTCAGTTTAGCTAGATCCGTTCCTGTTATCTTCTATCTAGACTATTTACATTTAATGCAGTGCGTCCTGCTCACAGTGTTCAGCTAGATCCGTTCCTGCTATTTACATTTAGTGCAGTGCGTCCTGCTCACAGTGTTCAGCTAGATCCGTTCCTGTTATCTTCTAGACTATTTACATTTAGTGCAGTGCGTCCTGCTCACAGTGTTCAGCTAGATCCGTTCCTGCAATTTACATTTAGTGCAGTGCGTCCTGCTCACAGTGTTCAGCTAGATCCGTTCCTGCTATTTACATTTAGTGCAGTGCGTCCTGCTCACAGTGTTCAGCTAGATCCGTTCCTGCTATTTACATTTAGTGCAGTGCGTCCTGCTCACAGTGTTCAGCTAGATCCGTTCCTGCTATTTACATTTAGTGCAGTGCGTCCTGCTCACAGTGTTCAGCTAGATCCGTTCCTGCTATTTACATTTAGTGCAGTGCGTCCTGCTCACAGTGTTCAGCTAGATCCGTTCCTGCTATTTACATTTAGTGCAGTGCGTCCTGCTCACAGTGTTCAGCTAGATCCGTTCCTGCTATTTACATTTAGTGCAGTGCGTCCTGCTCACAGTGTTCAGCTAGATCCGTTCCTGCTATTTACATTTAGTGCAGTGCGTCCTGCTCACAGTGTTCAGCTAGATCCGTTCCTGTTATCTTCTAGACTATTTACATTTAGTGCAGTGCGTCCTGCTCACAGTGTTCAGCTAGATCCGTTCCTGCAATTTACATTTAGTGCAGTGCGTCCTGCTCACAGTGTTCAGCTAGATCCGTTCCTGCTATTTACATTTAGTGCAGTGCGTCCTGCTCACAGTGTTCAGCTAGATCCGTTCCTGCTATTTACATTTAGTGCAGTGCGTCCTGCTCACAGTGTTCAGCTAGATCCGTTCCTGCTATTTACATTTAGTGCAGTGCGTCCTGCTCACAGTGTTCAGCTAGATCCGTTCCTGCTATTTACATTTAGTGCAGTGCGTCCTGCTCACAGTGTTCAGCTAGATCCGTTCCTGTTATCTTCTAGACTATTTACATTTAGTGCAGTGCGTCCTGCTCACAGTGTTCAGCTAGATCCGTTCCTGCAATTTACATTTAGTGCAGTGCGTCCTGCTCACAGTGTTCAGCTAGATCCGTTCCTGCTATTTACATTTAGTGCAGTGCGTCCTGCTCACAGTGTTCAGCTAGATCCGTTCCTGCTATTTACATTTAGTGCAGTGCGTCCTGCTCACAGTGTTCAGCTAGATCCGTTCCTGCTATTTACATTTAGTGCAGTGCGTCCTGCTCACAGTGTTCAGCTAGATCCGTTCCTGCTATTTACATTTAGTGCAGTGCGTCCTGCGCACAGTGTTCAGCTAGAGCCGTTCCTGCTATTTACATTTAGTGCAGTGCGTCCTGCTCACAGTGTTCAGCTAGATCCGTTCCTGTTATCTTCTAGACTATTTACATTTAGTGCAGTGCGTCCTGCTCACAGTGTTCAGCTAGATCCGTTCCTGCTATTTACATTTAGTGCAGTGCGTCCTGCTCACAGTGTTCAGCTAGATCCGTTCCTGTTATCTTCTAGACTATTTACATTTAGTGCAGTGCGTCCTGCTCACAGTGTTCAGCTAGATCCGTTCCTGTTATCTTCTAGACTATTTACATTTAGTGCAGTGCGTCCTGCTCACAGTGTTCAGCTAGATCCGTTCCTGCTATTTACATTTAGTGCAGTGCGTCCTGCTCACAGTGTTCAGCTAGATCCGTTCCTGTTAAATTCCTACTGACCGGCAGGCTTGTCTGGTTACAGTATATAAAGCTACCTGAAGAAAATTACAGGTGTTCTATTTGATCCTATTAGTACCACGGTCAGGCAGCTAGACTATTTACATTTAGTACAGTGCGTCCTGCTCACAGTGTTCAGCTAGATCCGTTCCTGTTATCTTCCTACTGACAGGCAGGCTTGTCTGGTTACAGTATATAAAGCTACCTGAAGAAAATTACAGGTGTTCTATTTGATCCTATTAGTACCACGGTCAGGCAGCTAGACTATTTACATTTAGTACAGTGCGTCCTGCTCACAGTGTACAGCTAGATCCGTTCCTGTTATCTTCCTACTGACAGGCAGGCTTGTCTGGTTACAGTATATAAAGCTACCTGAAGAAAATTACAGGTGTTCTATTTGATCCTATTAGTACCACGGTCAGGCAGCTAGACTATTTACATTTAGTACAGTGCGTCCTGCTCACAGTGTTCAGCTAGATCCGTTCCTGTTATCTTCCTACTGACAGGCAGGCTTGTCTGGTTACAGTATATAAAGCTACTTGAAGAAAATTACAGGTGTTCTATCCCAGCTTAGTGCAGCTACAGGCCATTAGTATGTCTGGAAGGCCAAGAAGGAGAGGCAGACAGTCACAAGCCAATAAGAGAGGGCAAGCAGGCTCTGTGTCTAGTGCTGGTCGTGGAGACGGTGCATCCTCATCAGCACGTGGCCATGGGACACGCTTGGCCTTTTTTTCGGCAGCTGGCCATGTTGAGCCGCAACATGCGGAAGACTTGGTCGAGTGGATGACCAAGCCGTCCTCATCCTCCTCATCCTCTCTCACCCATGCCCAGGGTGCTTTGTCTGGCAAAGCAGTGGCCTCTTCCCTCAGCTCAATGTCATCAGTGACTCCTTCCCTAGCTCCACCATGTCCTCATGAGGATTCCCTCGAACTGTTTGACCACAGTGTTGGGTACATGCTCCAGGAGGATGCCCAGCGTTTGGAAGGCTCTGATGACGATACTGAGCTCGATGAAGGCAGTAACATGAGCGCGGACAGAGGGGGTGCCCAAGAAGGACAGCAATCTGGCAGTCATGCTCCCCCTGCTGCAGCATACTGCCAGGTTTGCTCCAGTGATGAGGAGGGAGGGGATGATGAGGTCACTGACTCAACGTGGGTGCCTGATAGGAGAGAGGAGGAGGAGGAGGAGGAGGAGGAGGAGGAGGAGGAGGAGGCGGCAGCACATCACCAACGAGGCAGGATGCCCTCCAGGGGCCAGCCTAAGGGCAGCACATTGACTGCATCACACCCCAAAGCTCCACATGTGCAGGGCGCTGCAGTCTCTGCGCGTTATTCAAAAAGTTCTTTGGTGTGGGCCTTTTTTGAGACGAGTGCATCAGATCGCACCGCTGCTATTTGCAACATATGTCTCAAGCGTATCTCGCGTGGCCAAAATATCTCCCGCTTGGGTACCACATGCTTGACCAGACATATGTTGACCTGCCATGCAGTTCGTTGGCAAGCGTATCTAAAAGACCCACACCAAAGAACAAAGAGGATCTCTCCTTGCTCCTCATCAGCTGAGATTTCCAACCCCACTAGACCTTCAGTCCTCTCTGAGACCTGCAGTGAGAGGAATGAAGGTGTAGAATTAGGTGTGTCACAGCCAAGTACTTGTGGGCAATCTGCTTTTGGTACACCGACGTCAGATTGTACCAGGCAAATTTCCCTGCCCCAGCTGCTGCACCGCCGAAAGAAGTTTGCTCCCAGCCATCCACATGCCCAGCGGTTGAATGCTAGCTTGGCAAAATTGCTAGCACTTCAACTGCTGCCTTTTCAGTTGGTAGACTCTGCCCCCTTCCGTGAGTTTGTGGAATGTGCGGTTCCTCAGTGGCAGGTACCCAAACGCCACTTTTTCTCACGGAAGGCGATTCCGGCTCTCTACCGGCATGTGGAAGGCAATGTCCATGCCTCGCTGGACAGGGCGGTCAGCGGTAAGGTGCATATTACCGCTGACTCATGGTCCAGCAGGCATGGACAGGGACGTTACCTAAGTTTCACGGCGCATTGGGTGACTCTGCTGGCAGCTGGGAAGGATGCAGGACAAGGTGCAGTAGTGTTGGAGGTTGTTCCGCCACCACGCCTCCAAAATGCTGATTGTGACACACCTCTCTCCTCCACCCCCTCCTCTTCTTCTTCCTCCATGGCCTCTTCCTCGGAACCAGCGGTGCTCCGTAGGCGTTCAAGGGGCTACGCAAGTACGCAGGCCAAAAGATGCCATGCGGTGCTTGAGCTGGTGTGCTTGGGGGACAGGAGCCACACTGGGGCAGAGGTTCTGTCAGCTCTGCAGGGGCAGGTTCAGAGGTGGTTGACGCCACGCCAACTTAAGGCAGGAATGGTGGTTTGCGACAATGGCACCAACCTCCTCTCTGCCCTCCGACAGGGACAAATGACCCATGTGCCCTGTTTGGCTCACGTCCTTAACTTGGTGGTGCAGCGGTTCTTGGGCAGGTACCCGGGCTTACAGGATGTCCTGAGGCAGGCCAGGAAAGTCTGTGTGCATTTCCGCCGGTCATATAATGCCAGTGCTCGGCTGACGGACCTCCAAAAGGAGTTTAACCTGCCCAAGAACCGCCTAATCTGTGACATGCCCACCAGGTGGAACTCAACGTTGGCCATGCTGCAGCGGCTGCACACGCAGCAGAGGGCCATCAATGAGTACCTGTGCGACTATGGCACCAGGACAGGGTCAGGGGAGCTTGGTTTTTTTTCCCCACGCCAGTGGGCCATGATCAGGGATGCATGCACTGTCCTGTCACCATTCGAGGAGGCCACGAGGATGGTGAGCAGTGACAGTGCATGCATCAGTGACACTGTCCCCCTTGTCCACCTGTTGGAGCACACGCTGCGTGGAATAATGGACAGGGCACTTGAGGCAGAACAAAGGCAGGAAGAGGAGGACTTCCTTAGCTCTCAAGGCCCCCTTTATCCAGACAGTGTTCCTGCGTGCCCGCCGATCACACAGGAAGAGGACGAGGAGGAAGAGGAGGAGGAGGAAGATTGTGTCAGTATGGAGGTGGAGCCTGGCACTCAGCATCAGCAGCAGTCTTTAAGGGATCAGTCCCAAGAAACACATGGACTTGTACGTGGCTGGGAGGAGGTGGCTGCGGACCATGTCGTTCTTAGTGACCCAGAGGACTCCGGACCGAATGCCTCAGCAAACCTACGCTGCATGGCCTCCCTGATCCTGCAAAGCCTGCGTAAGGATCCTCGTATTCGTGGTATCAAGGAGAAGGACCAATACTGGCTGGCAACCCTCCTTGATCCACGTTACAAGGGTAAGGTTGCGGACCTTATCTTGCCATCGCAGAGGGAGCAGAGGATGAAACATCTTCGGGAGGCCTTGCAGAAAGGTCTGTGCAACGCGTTCCCAGAGACTGGGAGGTTACAAACTCCTGTTTCTGGACAACGTGTTGCTGAGGCTTCGGTCAGTCAAAGAAGGAGCGGTGGAGAAGGTGGCCGTCTGACCGATGCGTTCAGACAATTTTTTGGTCCGCAGCCCCAAGGTATGATCGGTTCCAGCAACCATCGCCAGCGTCTGTTTTACATGGTGCAGGAATACCTAGGGGCAAGATCAGACTTGGACACCTTTCCCACCGAAAATCCTCTGGGTTACTGAGTCTTGAGGATGGATCACTGGCCAGAGCTTGCACAGTATGCAATTGAGCTACTGGCCTGTCCTGCATCCAGCGTTCTTTCGGAACGCACATTCAGTGCTGCTGGAGGCGTGGTAACCGATCACAGGGTGCGTCTGTCCACCGACTCGGTCGATCGGCTGACCTTCATAAAAATGAATGAGTCTTGGATCACCACCAGCTACCAAGCACCTGATGCTGATGTAACCGAATAATTTTTTTTGAAATCTCAGATCCCTTCAAAGACTGCCTATGCTGATGCTGAGTGACTATCCCTGAGTAATTATCCTCTTCCTCCTCAATCATCACGCTGATAGCTTGTAAGAACATTTTTGGTTCTGGGCGCCACCACCAGTGCCTAAGGCACAATTTTTCAGCCCCTGTTTAACAGGGGCGTGTAATTACAATTTTTGATGTAATACTTTGCAGCAGGGCTCGTTCCTGCATTCCAACTAGAGTGTCTGTGAGGGGTTGCAGTGTTGTGGCACCAGCACCAGTGCCTAGGGCCCAATTTTTCTGCCCCTGTCTAACAGGGGCGTGTAATTACAATTTTTGATGCAATACTTTGCAGCAGGGCTCGTTCCTGCGTTCCAACTAGAGTGTCTGTGAGGGGTTGCAGTGTTGTGGCACCAGCACCAGTGCCTAAGGCCCAATTTTTCTGCCCCTGTCTAACAGGGGCGTGTAATTACAATTTTTGATGCAATACTTTGCAGCAGGGCTCGTTCCTGCGTTCCAACTAGAGTGTCTGTGAGGGGTTGCAGTGTTGTGGCACCAGCACCAGTGCCTAAGGCCCAATTTTTCTGCCCCTGTCTAACAGGGGCGTGTAATTACAATTTTTGAAGCAATAATTTGCAGCAGGGCTCGTTCCTGCGTTCCAACTAGAGTGTCTGTGAGGGGTTGCAGTGTTGTGGCACCAGCACCAGTGCCTAAGGTCTAATTTTTCAGCTCCTGTTCAACAGGGGCATGTAATTACAATTCTTGATCTAATATTTCACAGCAGGGCCCTGTGAGGGCTTACAGTGTTGTGGCCACAGCAACACCTAAGGCCCAAATTTCTGCTGAGTATATAGGGCAGGACCCTACTTTCAAACATCTAACTTACAAACGACTCCTACTTGCAAACGGAAGGAGACAACAGGAAGTGAGATGAAATCTACCCCTAGGAAGGGAAATTCTCTCCTGTAAGAGTTAATATGGGAAAACAAGTTCTCCTTTCCACTGATGCTTTCCAATCCTTGTTCCACAAAAAAACCCAAATTTTCAAAAAACATTTTTCATTGGGACAAAAAAGTGAGGTGAAATCTTCTGAAGAGGAGGAAAGACAGCAAAACAAATGTCACAGGGGTGATAACCCTTCCCTATGTTTTCCAAAAAGCTTAGAAAAGATTTTTTGGCTGGAGCTAAACACGTTAAAAATGTTCAAAATTACAAACAGATTCTACTTAACAACAAACCTACAGTCCCTGTCTTGTTTGCACCGCCTGTATACTGCTGTTCAGAGTATATAGGGCCTGGTGGCCCCACACCTTTCCTTATTTTAATTTGGGTGCGGGGTTCCCCTTAATATCCATACAAGACCCAAAGGGACTGGTAATGGACTGGGGGGTACCCATGCCGTTTGTCTCACTGATTTTCATCCATATTGCCATGACCCGACATGACATTAAACCCGCAAGCAGTTTTAAATGAGATTTTTTCCTTTAAAAATGACATTTGGTGCAGGGACTGTTCTAAACATGGGAAACACGCGTCACTTTACAGGCATACTATAGACACCCCCCAGGTACGATATTTAAAGGAATATTTCACTTTTTTTTTTTTACTTTAAGCATCATTAAAATCACTGCTCCCGAAAAAACGGCCGTTTTTAAAAGTTTTTTTTGCATTGATACATGTCCCCTGGGGTAGGACCCGGGTCCCCAAACCCTTTTTAGGACAATACCATGCAAATTAGCCTTTAAAATGAGCACTTTTGATTTCGAACGTTCGAGTCCCATAGACGTCAATGGGGTTCTAACGTTCGTGCGAACTTTCGGTCCGTTCGCGGGTTCTGGTGCGAACCGAACCGGGGGGTGTTCGGCTCATCCCTACTGCAGGCTAGCAAACCTTAGCTTAAAGCAATACAAGCCTCAAAACAATGAATTGCCCTCTGAGAAACTGCCAAAACATTAAAAAATTAAAATAACACACACCGCTGTGTACAAAAACTCAGTTAAAGCTAGTCTTGTTATCCATTGAAATTCAGTTCAAAGTAGAGATTTCACTCAAAACCAATATTCAATACAGAAAACGCAATAGTTTCCTTGAAAAGTATGTAAACAGTACAAAAATAGAATTCACAAAATGGTGCCTAGAAGCCAGATTGTAGCTTAAAGCACATGGCTTTGCACACACAAAGGAATACACAATGGAGCAGCTTCCTCTGTAGGAAGGCTCACAGGTCCTCAAAATGGCCGCCGATGCACATGGTGACCACAACAAAAGCCAGAATGTAATAAGTAGTCGGCGCAAATAATGACAGCTATATCCAATAAACAGTAATGTACAAAGATGAGTAAAAAAAGATATCATTGGCAATGATGAAAAATAAGTCCGTAATGTGACACTACAAGTTAAGGGGGCAGAAATGATGTGTAAAGTCTACATTCAAGGCAGCCTTCTGATAGGGGTGAAAGCCATTATCCCAAGAGTACTGCAAAACAAGGAAGAGGAGGCGCCTCTGGGTGCAGACGTTTAAAACTATTTATTTAAAATAACAGCAACAGCTGGTAATACACTCACATTTGTGTGGTGGGTTTCAAGCATAACAATATCCCAAGGCAATCCAGGGGGTCAGTGGAGTCATCTCTCTCGGCTGGTAGATGTTGAGGCTCCTGGGCAGTCTCGGAACGCTGGATGTATTCGGCCGAGCAGCGGAGACAGGCACCAAAGCGAGGCTTGGATAGCAGCCGATCCAGTCGAGGGATGATGACGTCACACGATGTGCGACGCGTTTCCTAAGCTGGCACGCCGTGAATGGTGTGACGGCGGCGATCCTTTGTCAAGCTGATTGGCTGGGAGCTGGACAGGATGTTTATATGTGGAGCAGTGATGGGGAGGAGAGCGGAATGGGAGATAGTAAGGGGGGGGAGTGGTCAGAGATCCTGTGTATGGAAGTGTCAGCAGTGGAGGGAATCAAAGAAAAAACAACATAAAAAATGGAATAGAACAGGGAACGATGCGGGATAGGGGGAGGGGGAAGGGGGAAAGAGCGGAGGGGGAAGTGGGGTCATATGATGATGTGGATATAAAAGAGAGGAGGCAGAGCAAAAACGGCTGAAGAATAAAAATATAATTAAAAATAAAAATAAAAACTGAAAGGACATGTGTGGAAAAAAACAAAAACAGCTGAAAAGTAAAAATAAAACTGAAAAAACATGTGTGGAAAAAAACATGAAAAATTATATGAAAAATTATATGAAAAAAATATATGAAAAAATCTATATATGAGGAAGATGCACCATGACCATATGTGTCTTATAATAGACACAAGGGGAAACGAGGGTGGACATATGTATGCAGATATATGTATATGGAGGCTAGGGAAACAATATGTATATAAACAGTATGGAGTGACCTGCATATCCTAATGGTATATGTTAGCCCATCAATGGGTGAATCCAAATGAATGTATAAGTTACAAAAATGATATTGTTGGGAGGAGAAATGATAATCGTATAAACTAAATGGCAGTATGGATATGGGTGAGTGGTATATGGCGTGTATGGATATGGGTAGGTGGTATATGCATACACTGATGCGCATCCACACAGATAATACGAGAGATGGGGGGGAGGGGGGAAAAGAAGGACGGTATATGTACATATATATACACATGTATACACACATATACATACACATATACATGGGAAGGGGGGGAGAGGGGAAAGGAAGAAAAAAGGGTGGGGGGGAAAGAATGAAATAATCTATAGTGATGAATAAGGGGATAATGGTAATAAGAAGGAGGGGGGGGGGGAATGGCCCCTGTACATGTTTCTACATACAGAGTCCAGGTTAGAATAAAGTGGGGGTTGCATATCTACACATTATCAACATATACGTTATACAATAAAAACACTTTTTATTGTATAACGTATATGTTGATAATATGTAGATATGCAACCCCCACTTTATTCTAACCTGGACTCTGTATGTAAAAACATGTACAGGTGCCATTTTCTCCCCCCCCCCCCTCCTTCTTATTACCATTATCCCCTTATTCATCACTATAGATTATTTCATTCCCCCCCTCCCCTTTTTTCTTCCTTTCCCCTCTCCCCCCCGGTGTGTATGTATATGTGTATTAGGGATGAGCCGAACACCCCCCCGGTTCGGTTCGCACCAGAACCTGCGAACGGACCGAAAATTCGCACGAACGTTAGAACCCCATTGACATCTATGGGACTCGAACGTTCGAAATCAAAAGTGCTCATTTTAAAGGCTAATTTGCATGGTATTGTCCTAAAAAGGGTTTGGGGACCCGGGTCCTACCCCAGGGGACTTGTATCAATGCAAAAAAAACTTTTAAAAACGGCCATTTTTCGGGAGCAGTGATTTTAATGATGCTTAACCACTTGACGACCGCCTCACGCCGATGTACGTCGGCAAAGTGGCACGGACAGGCAAAATCACGTACAGGGTACGTGATTTGCCTTCCGCGGGTGGGGGGTCCGATCGGACCCCCCCCGGTGCCCGAGGCGGTCGTCTTTTGTCCAGCGGCGATCGGTGATGAGGGGGAGACCATCCGTTCGTGGCCCCCCCCTCGCGATCGCCGCCGGCCAATGAAAACACTCCTTTGCTGCTGTATGCTAAACAGCAGCAAAGGAAGTGATGTCATCTCCCCTCGGGTCGGTATTTTCCGTTCCGGCCCGAGGAGAGAAGACATCTATGTGAGTGCACCAACACACACACACACAGTAGAACATGCCAGGCACACAAAACACCCCGATCCCCCCCCCGATCCCCCCCCAATCACCCCCCCCCCCCCGTCACAAACTGACACCAGCAGTTTTTTTTTTTTTTTTTTCTGATTACTGCATAGTGTCAGTTTGTGACAGTTACAGTGTTGGGACAGTTAGTATTACCCCCCTTTAGGTCTAGGGTACCCCCCTAACCCCCCCTAATAAAGTTTTAACCCCTTGATCACCCCCTGTCACCAGTGTCACTAAGCGATCATTTTTCTGATCGCTGTATTAGTGTCGCTGGTGACGCTAGTTAGTGAGGTAAATATTTAGGTTCGCCGTCAGCGTTTTATAGTGACAGGGACCCCCATATACTACCTAATAAATGTTTTAACCCCTTGATTGCCCCCTAGTTAACCCTTTCACCACTGATCACCGTATAACCGTTACGGATGACGCTGGTTAGTTTGTTTATTTTTTATAGTGTCAGGGCACCCGCCGTTTATTACCAAATAAAGGTTTAGCCCCCCGATCGCCCGGCGGTGATATGCGTCGCCCCAGGCAGCGTCAGATTAGCGCCAGTACCGCTAACACCCACGCACGCAGCATACGCCTCCCTTAGTGGTATAGTATCTGAACGGATCAATATCTGATCCGATCAGATCTATACTAGCGTCCCCAGCAGTTTAGGGTTCCCAAAAACGCAGTGTTAGCGGGATCAGCCCAGATACCTGCTAGCACCTGCGTTTTGCCCCTCCGCCCAGCCCACCTAAGTGCAGTATCGATCGATCACTGTCACTTACAAAACACTAAACGCATAACTGCAGCGTTCGCAGAGTCAGGCCTGATCCCTGCGATCGCTAACAGTTTTTTTTGGTAGCATTTTGGTGAACTGGCAAGCACCAGCCCCAGGCGTCAGGTTAGCGCCAGTACCGCTAACACCCACGCACGCAGCATACGCCTCCCTTAGTGGTATAGTATCTGAACGGATCAATATCTGATCCGATCAGATCTATACTAGCGTCCCCAGCAGTTTAGGGTTCCCAAAAACGCAGTGTTAGCGGAATCAGCCCAGATACCTGCTAGCACCTGCGTTTTGCCCCTCCGCCCGGCCCAGCCCAGCCCACCCAAGTGCAGTATCGATCGATCACTGACACTTACAAAACACTAAACGCATAACTGCAGCGTTCGCAGAGTCAGGCCTGATCCCTGCGATCGCTAACAGTTTTTTTTGTAGCGTTTTGGTGAACTGGCAAGCACCAGCCCCAGGCAGCGTCAGATTAGCGCCAGTAGCGCTAACACCCACGCACGCACCGTACACCTCCCTTAGTGGTATAGTATCTGATCGCATCAATATCTGATCCGATCAGATCTATACTAGCGTCACCAGCAGTTTAGGGTTCCCAAAAACGCAGTGTTAGCGGGATCAGCCCAGATACCTGCTAGCACCTGCGTTTTGCCCCTCCGCCCGGCCCAGCCCAGCCCACCCAAGTGCAGTATCGATCGATCACTGACACTTACAAAACACTAAACGCATAACTGCAGCGTTCGCAGAGTCAGGCCTGATCCCTGCGATCGCTAACGTTTTTTGGTAGCGTTTTGGTGAACTGGCAAGCGCCAGCGGCCTAGTACACCCCGGTCGTAGTCAAACCAGCACTGCAGTAACACTTGGTGACGTGGCGAGTCCCATAAGTGCAGTTGAAGCTGGTGAGGTGGCAAGCACAAGTAGTGTCCCGCTGCCACCAAAAAGACAAACACAGGCCCGTCCTGCCCATAGTGCCCTTCCCGCTGCATTCGCCAATCCTAATTGGGAACCCACCGCTTCTGCAGCGCCCGTACTTCCCCCATTCACATCCCCAACCAAATGCAGTCGGCTGCATGAGAGGCATTTTTATGTCCTCCCGAGTACCCCTACCCAACGAACCCCCCCAAAAAAGATGTCGTGTCTGCAGCAAGCGCGGATATAGGCGTGACACCCGCTATTATTGTCCCTCCTGTCCTGACAATCCTGGTCTTTGCATTGGTGAATGTTTTGAACGCTACCATGCACTAGTTGAGTATTAGCATAGGGTACAGCATTGCACAGACTAGGCACACTTTCACAGGGTCTCCCAAGATGCCATCGCATTTTGAGAGACCCGAACCTGGAACCGGTTACCGTTATAAAAGTTAGTTACAAAAAAAGTGTAAAAAAAAAAAAAAATATGAAATAAAAAAAAATAGTTGTTGTTTTATTGTTCTCTCTCTCTCTATTCTCTCTCTCTATTGTTCTGCTCTTTTTTACTGTATTCTATTCTGCAATGTTTTATTGTTATTGTTATTGTTATTATGTTTTATCATGTTTGTTTTTCAGGTGTGTAATTATTTACACTTTACTGTGCTTTATTGTTAACCATTGTTAACCATTTTTTTGTCTTCAGGTACGCCATTCACGACTTTGAGTGGTTATACCAGAATGATGCCTGCAGGTTTAGGTATCATCTTGGTATCATTCTTTTCAGCCAGCGGTCGGCTTTCATGTAAAAGCAATCCTAGCGGCTAATTAGCCTCTAGACTGCTTTTACAAGCCGTGGGAGGGAATGCCCCCCCCCCCCACCGTCTTCCGTGTTTTTCTCTGGCTCTCCTGTCTCAACAGGGAACCTGAGAATGCAGCCGGTGATTCAGCCAGCTGACCATAGAGCTGATCAGAGACCAGAGTGGCTCCAAACATCTCTATGGCCTAAGAAACCGGAAGCTACGAGTATTTCATGACTTAGATTTCGCCGGATGTAAATAGCGCCATTGGGAAATTGGGGAAGCATTTTATCACACCGATCTTGGTGTGGTCAGATGCTTTGAGGGCAGAGGAGAGATCTAGGGTCTAATAGACCACAATTTTTTCAAAAAAGAGTACCTGTCACTACCTATTGCTATCATAGGGGATATTTACATTCCCCGAGATAACAATAAAAATGATTAAAAAAAAAAATATGAAAGGAACAGTTTAAAAGTAAGATTAAAAAAGCAAAAAAATAATAAAGAAAAAAAAAAAAAAAAAAAAAAAACACCCCTGTCGCCCCCTGCTCTCGCGCTAAGGCGAATGCAAGCGTCGGTCTGGCGTCAAACATAAACAGCAATTGCACCATGCATGTGAGGTATCACCGCGAAGGCCAGATCGAGTGCAGTAATTTTTCCAGTAGACCTCCTCTGTAAATCTAAAGTGGTAACCTGTAAAGGCTTTTGAAGGCTTTTAAACATGTATTTATTTTGTTGCCACTGCACGTTTGTGCGCAATTTTAAAGCATGTCATGTTTGGTATCCATGTACTCGGCCTAAGATCATCTTTTTTATTTCATCAAACATTTGGGCAATATAGCGTGTTTTAGTGCATTAAAATTAAAAAAAGTGTGTTTTTTCCCCAAAAAATGCGTTTGAAAAATCGCTGCGCAATTACTGTGTGAAAAAAAAAAATGAAACACCCACCATTTTAATCTGTAGGGCATTTGCTTTAAAAAAATATATAATGTTTGGGGGTTCAAAGTAATTTTTTTGCAAAAAAAAAAAAACTTTTTCATGTAAACAATAAGTGTCAGAAAGGGCTTTGTCTTCAAGTGGTTAGAAGAGTGGGTGATGTGTGACATAAGCTTCTAAATGTTGTGCATAAAATGCCAGGACAGTTCAAAACCCCCCCAAATGACCCCATTTTGGAAAGTAGACACCCCAAGCTATTTGCTGAGAGGCATGTCGAGTCCATGGAATATTTTATATTGCGACACAAGTTGCGGGAAAGAGACAAATTTTTTTTTTTTTTTTTTTTTTTTTGCACAAAGTTGTCACTAAATGATATATTGCTCAAACATGCCATGGAAATATGTGAAATTACACCCCAAAATACATTCTGCTGCTTCTCCTGAGTACGGGGATACCACATGTGTGAGACTTTTTGGGAGCCTAGCCGCGTACGGGACCCCGAAAACCAAGCACCGCCTTCAGGCTTTCTAAGGGCGTGAATTTTTGATTTCACTCTTCACTGCCTATCACAGTTTCGGAGGCCATGGAATGCCCAGGTGGCACAAAACCCCCCCAAATGACCCCATTTTGGAAAGTAGACACCCTAAGCTATTTGCTGAGAGGTATAGTGAGTATTTTGCAGACCTCACTTTTTGTCACAAAGTTTTGAAAATTGAAAAAAGAAAAAAAAAAAATGTTTTTTCTTGTCTTTCTTCATTTTCAAAAACAAATGAGAGCTGCAAAATACTCACCATGCCTTTCAGCAAATAGCTTGGGGTGTCTACTTTCCAAAATGGGGTCATTTGGGGGGGTTTTGTGCCACCTGGGCATTCCATGGCCTCCGAAACTGTGATAGGCAGTAAAGAGTGAAATCAAAAATTTTCACCCTTAGAAATCCTGAAGGCAGTGATTGGTTTTCGGGGTCCAGTACGCGGCTAGGCTCCCAAAAAGTCCCACACATGTGGTATCCCCATACTCAGGAGAAGCAGCTAAATGTATTTTGGGGTGCAATTCCACATATGCCCATGGCCTGTGTGAGCAATATATCATTTAGTGACAACTTTATGAAAAAAAAAAAAAAAAAAAAGTGTCACTTTCCCGCAACTTGTGTCAAAATATAAAATATTCCATGGACTCAATATGCCTCTCAGCAAATAGCTTGGGGTGTCTACTTTCCAAAATGGGGTCATTTTGGGGGGTTTTGTGCCACCTGGGCATTCCATGGCCTCCGAAACTGTGATAGGCAGTGAAGAGTGAAAGCAAAAATTTACACCCTTAGAAATCCTGAAGGCGGTGATTGGTTTTCGGGGCCCCGTACGCGGCTAGGCTCCCAAAAAGTCCCACACATGTGGTATCCCCATACTCAGGAGAAGCAGCTAAATGTATTTTGGGGTGCAATTCCACATAGGCCCATGGCCTGTGTGAGCAATATATCATTTAGTGACGACTTTTTGTAAATATTTTTTTTTTTTTTTTTTTTTGTCATTTTTCAATCACTTGGGACAAAAAAAATAAATATTCAATGGGTTCAACATGCCTCTCAGCAATTTCCTTGGGGTGTCTACTTTCCAAAATGGGGTCATTTGGGGGGTTTTGTACTGCCCTGCCATTTTAGCACCTCAAGAAATGACATAGGCAGTCATAAACTAAAAGCTGTGTAAATGCCAGAAAATGTACCCTAGTTTGTAGACGCTATAACTTTTGCGCAAACCAATAAATATACGCTTATTGACATTTTTTTTACCAAAGACATGTGGCCGAATACATTTTGGCCTAAATGTATGACTAAAATTTAGTTTATTGGATTTTTTTTATAACAAAAAGTAGAAAATATCATTTTTTTTCAAAATTTTCGGTCTTTTTCCGTTTATAGCGCAAAAAATAAAAACCGCAGAGGTGATCAAATACCATCAAAAGAAAGCTCTATTTGTGGGAAGAAAAGGACGCAAATTTCGTTTGGGTACAGCATTGCATGACCGCGCAATTAGCAGTTAAAGCGACGCAGTGCCAAATTGGAAAAAGACCTCTGGTCCTTAGGCAGCATAATGGTCCGGGGCTCAAGTGGTTAAAGTAAAAAAAAAAAAAGTGAAATATTCCTTTAAATATCGTACCTGGGGTGTGTCTATAGTATGCCTGTAAAGTGGCGCGTGTTTCCCGTGTTTAGAACAGTCCCTGCACAAAATGTCATTTTTAAAGGAAAAAATCTCATTTAAAACTGCTTGCGGGTTTAATGTAATGTCGAGTCCTGGCAATATGGATGAAAATCAGTGAGACAAACAGCATGGGTACCCCCCAGACCATTACCAGGCCCTTTGGGTCTTGTATGGATATTAAGGGGAACCCCGCACCCAAATTAAAATAAGGAAAGGTGTGGGGCCACTAGGCCCTATATACTCTGAACAGCAGTATACAGGCGGTGCAAACAAGACAGGGACTGTAGGTTTGTTGTTAAGTAGAATCTGTTTGTAATTTTTAACGGGTACATTTTTAACGTGTTTAGCTCCAGCCAAAAAATCTTTTTTAAGCTTTTTGGAAAACATAGGGAAGGGTTATCACCCCTGTGACATTTGTTTTGCTGTCTTTCCTCCTCTTCAGAAGATTTCACCTCACTTTTTGAAACATTAGATCAAGAATTGTAATTACATGCCCCTGTTGAACAGGGGCTGAAAAATTAGGCCTTAGGCACTGGTGCTGGTGCCACAACACTGCAACCCCTCACAGATACTCTAGTTGGAACGCAGAAATGAGCCCAGCTGCAAAATATTGCATCAAAAATTGTAATTACAGGCCCCTGTTAAACAGGGGCTGAAAAATTGGGCCTTAGGCACTGGTGCTGGTGCCACAACACTGCAACCCCTCACAGATACTCTAGTTGTAACGCAGAAACGAGCCCTGCTGCAAAGTATTGCATCAAAAATTTTAATTACATGTCCCTGTTAAACAGGGGCTGAAAAATTGGGCCTTAGTCACTGGTGGTGGTGCCCAGAACCAAAAATGTTCTTACAAGCTATCAGCGTGATGATTGAGGAGGAAGAGGATAATTACTCAGGGATAGTCACTCAGCATCAGCATAGCCAGTCTTTGAAGGGATCTGAGATTTCAAAAAAAATTATTCGGTTACATCAGCATCAGGTGCTTGGTAGCTGGTGGTGATCCAAGACTGATTCATTTTTATGAAGGTCAGTCGATCGACCGAGTCGGTGGACAGACGCACCCTGTGATCGGTTACAAAGCCTCCAGCAGCACTGAATGTGCGTTCCCGAAAGAACGCTGGATGCAGGACAGGCCAGTAGCTCAATTGCATACTGTGCAAGCTCTGGCCAGTGATCCATCCTCAAGACCCAGTAACCCAGAGGATTTTCGGTGGGAAAGGTGTCCAAGTCAGATCTTGCCCCTAGGTATTCCTGCACCATGTAAAACAGACGCTGGCGATGGTTGCTGGAACCGATCATACCTTGGGGCTGCGGACCAAAAAATTGTCTGAACGCATCGGTCAGACGGCCACCTTCTCCACCGCTCCTTCTTTGACTGACAGAAGCCTCATCAACACGTTGTCCAGAAACAGGAGTTTGTAACCTCCCAGTCTCTGGGAACGCGTTGCACAGACCTTTCTGCAAGGCCTCCCGAAGATGTTTCATCCTCTGCTCTCTCTGCGATGGCAAGATAAGGTCCGCAACCTTACCCTTTTAACGTGGATCAAGGAGGGTTGCCAGCCAGTATTGGTCCTTCTCCTTGATACCACGAATACGAGGATCCTTACGCAGGCTTTGCAGGATCAGGGAGGTCATGCAGCGTAGGTTTGCTGAGGCATTCGGTCCGGAGTCCCCTGGGTCACTAAGGACCACATGGTCCGCAGCCACCTCCTCCCATCCACGTACAAGTCCATGTGTTTCTTGGGACTGATCCCTTAAAGACTGCTGCTGATGCTGAGTGCCAGGCTCCACCTCCATACTGACACAATCTTCCTCCTCCTCTTCCTCCTCCTCCTCCTCCTCTTCCTGTGTGATCGGCGGGCACACAGGAACACTGTCTGGATAAAGGGGGCCTTGAGAGCTAAGGAAATCCTCCTCTTCCTGCCTCTGTTCTGCCTCAAGTGCCCTGTCCATTATTCCACGCAGCGTGTGCTCCAACAGGTGGACAAGGGGGACAGTGTCACTGATGGATGCACTGTCACTGCTCACCATCCTCGTGGCCTCCTCAAATGGTGACAGGACAGTGCATGCATCCCTGATCATGGCCCACTGGCGTGGGGAAAAAAAAAAAGCTTCCCTGACCCTGTCCTGGTGCCATAGTCGCACAGGTACTCATTGATGGTCCTCTGCTGCATGTGCAGCCGCTGTAGCATGGCCAACGTTGAGTTCCACCTGGTGGGCATGTCACAGATTAGGCGGGTCTTGGGCAGGTTAAACTCCTTTTGGAGGTCCGTCAGCCGAGCACTGGCATTATATGACCAGCGGAAATGCACACAGACTTTCCTGGACTGCCTCAGGACATCCTGTAAGCCCGGGTACCTGCCCAAGAACCGCTGCACCACCAAGTTAAGGACGTGAGCCAAACAGGGCACATGGGTCATTTGTCCCTGTCGGAGGGCAGAGAGGAGGTTGGTGCCATTGTCACACACCACCATTCCTCCCTTAAGTTGGAGTGCCGTCAACCACCTCTGAACCTGCCCCTGCAGAGCTGACAGAACCTCTGCCCCAGTGTGGCTCCTGTCCCCCAAGCACACCAGCTCAAGCACTGCATGGCATCTTTTGGCCTGCATACTTGCGTAGCCCCTTGAACAGTCCCATTCGACATATTAATGGGAAGTAGCTAAGAGGTCTGAGGGAAAGGACTTGAGGCAGTGTTATAGATATTAATTTCAGGAACAATGGTATTTTTGGCTCAGGTGTAAGAAAAAAAAGTAAAAAAATATAAAAAAAAATGTGCACAAAATTAAAACAATACTTCAAGTATATCATCATTAAAATGGAGCACCGCTGGTTCTGAGGACAAAGCACAGGAAGAGGCCATGGAGGAAGAAGAAGAGGAGGGGGTGGAGGAGAGAGGTGTGTCACAATCATTAGCATTTTTAAGGCGTGGTGGCGGAACAACCTCCAACACTACTGCACCTTGTCCTGCATCCTTCCCAGCTGCCAGCAGAGTCACCCAATGCGCAGTGAAACTTAGGTAACGTCCCTGTCCATGCCTGCTGGACCATGAGTCAGCGGTAATATGCACCTTACCGCTGACTGCCCTGTCCAGCGAGGCATGGACATTGCCTTCCACATGAGAGAGAGCCGAAATCGCCTTCCCTGAGAAAAAGTGGCGTTTGGGTACCTGCCACTGAGGAACCGCACATTCCACAAACTCATGGAAGGGGGCAGAGTCTACCAACTGAAAAGGCAGCAGTTGAAGTGCTAGCAATTTTGCCAAGCTAGCATTCAACCGCTGGGCATGTGGATGGCTGGGAGCAAACTTCTTTTTGGCGGAGCAGCAGCTGGGGCAGGGAAATTTGCCTGGTACAATCTGACGTCGATGTACCAAAAGCAGATTGCCCACAAGTACTTGGCTGTGACACACCTAATTCTACACCTTCATTCCTCTCAGTGCAGGTCTCAGAGAGGACTGAAGGTATAGTGGGGTTGGAGATCTCAGCTGATGAGGAGCAAGGAGAGGTCCTCTTTGTTCTTTGGTGTGGGTCTTTTAGATACGCTTGCCAACGAACTGCATGGCAGGTCAACATATGTCTGGTCAAGCATGTGGTACCCAAGTGGGAGATGTTTTGGCCACGCAAGATACGCTTGAGACATATGTTGCAAATAGCAGCGGTACGATCTGATGCACTCGTCTCAAAAAAGGCCCACACCAAAGAACTTTTTGAATAACATGCAGAGACTGCAGCGCCCTGCACATGTGGAGCTTTGGGGTGTGATGCAGTCAAGGTGCTCCCCTTAGGCTGGCCCCTGGAGGGCATCCTGCCTCGTTGGTGATGTGCCGCCTCCTCCTCTCTCCTATCAGGCACCCACGTTGAGTCAGTGACCTCCTCATCCCCTCCCTCCTCATCACTGGAGCAAACCTGACAGTACGCTGCAGCAGGGGGAGCATGACTGCCAGATTGCTGTCCTTCTTGGGCACCCCCTCTGTCCGTGCTCACGTTACTGCCTTCATCAAGCTCAGTATCATCATCAGAGCCTTCCAAACGCTGGGCATCCTCCTGGAGCATGTACCCAACACTTTGGTCAAACAGTTCGAGGGACTCCTCAGGAGGACATGGTGGGGCTAGGGAAGGAGTCACTGATGACATTGAGCCAAGGGAAGAGGCCGCTGCTTTGCCAGACAAAGTACCCTGGGCATGGGTGAGAGAGAATGAGGAGGATGAGGACGGCTTGGTCATCCACTCGACCAAGTCTTCCGCATGTTGCGGATCAACAAGGCCAGCTGCCGAAAAAAAGGCCAAGCGTGTCCCACGGCCATGTGCTGATGAGGATGCACCGTCTCCACGACCAGCACTAGACACAGAGCCTACTTGCCCTCTCTTATTGGCTTGTGACTGTCTGCCTCTCCTTCTTGGCCTTCCAGACGTACTAATGGCCTGTAGCTGCACTAAGCTGGGATATATATATATATATATATATATGTACTGATACTGCAGCTAGCAAAATCAACTGCCTGCCTGTAGTATGAGAACACCACCAACCTTCTACAGGTAGCTTTAGCTGAACACTGTGCAGAGCTAGCAAAAAACTAACTTGTAGCTTTTTTAGATGCCTGCGGTAGTGATAGGATCAGGAAAACACCACCAACCTTCTACAGGTAGCTTTAGCTGAACACTGTGCAGAGCTCGCAAAAAAATAACTTGTAGGTTTAGCTGGACACTGTGAGGAGGACGCACCACACTAATTTGTAGTTTTAGCTGAACACTGTGAGCAGGACGTACAGCACTAACTTGTAGTTTTAGCTGTACACTGTGAGCAGGACGCACCGCACTAACTTGTAGGTTTAGCTGAACACTGTGAGGTAGACGCACCGCACTAACTTGTAGTTTTAGCTGAACACTGTGAGCAGGACGCACAGCACTAACTTGTAGTTTTAGCTGTACACTGTGAGCAGGACGCACCGCACTAACTTGTAGGTTTAGCTGAACACTGTGAGGTGGACGCACCCCACTAACTTGTAGGTTTAGCTGAACACTGTGAGCAGAACGCACCCCACTAACTTGTAGTTTTAGCTGAACACTGTGAGCAGGACGCACTGCCCTAACTGTAAATAGTCTAGCTGCCTGACTGTGGTACTAATAGGATCAAAAGAACACCAGCAATTTTCTTCAGGTAGCTGTAAATACTGTAACAAGACAAGCCTGCCTGTCAGTAAGAAGATAACAGGAACGGATCTAGCTGAACACTGTGAGCAGGACGCACTGCACTAACTTGTAGCTTTAGATGAACACTGTGCAGAGGTCTCACTACACTAACTTGTAGGTTTAGCTGAACACTGTGAGCAGGACGCACAGCACTAACTTGTAGTTTTAGCTGAACACTGTGAGCAGGACGCACCGCACTACCTTCTAGGTTTAGCTGAACACTGTGAGGTGGACGTACCCCACTAACTTGTAGTTTTAGCTGAACACTGTGAGCAGGACGCACTGCACTAACTGTAAATAGTCTAGCTGCCTGACTGTGGTACTAATAGGATCAAAAGAACACCAGCAATTTTCTTCAGGTAGCTGTAAATACTGTAACAAGACAAGCCTGCCTTTCAGTAAGAAGATAACAGGAACGGATCTAGCTAAACTGAATACAGTGTATATGTATATATATATGCAACACCTGGGATGCATATATATACACAATACACTGTAAGTGCAGCTAACTGACTGACTGTTCTGCCTAATCTATCTAACTCAAATCAAATGACACTGTCTGTCTCTCTCTCTCTCTATCTATGAACGCCGGAACACACACTACACAGGGCCGCCGTGCATGTGGCCTTATATAGTGTGGGGCGTGTGCTAAATCCCCTGAGCCATAATTGGCCAAAGCCTCCTTGGCTTTGGCCAATTACGGCTCTCTGTTCAGACGGCGCTGTGATTGGCCAAGCATGCGGGTCATAGTGCATGCTTGGCCAATCATCAGCCAGCAATGCACTGCGATGCCGCAGTGAATTATGGGACGTGACGCGCCACACGAATTTGGCGCGAACGGCCCATATCGTTCGCAATTCGGCGAACGGGCGAACAGACGACTCGAACACGAAGCTCATCCCTAGTGTGTGTATATATATGTACATATACCGTCCTTCCTTTCCCCCCTCCCCCCATCTCTCGTATTATCTGTGTGGATGCGCATCAGTGTATGCATATACTACCTACCCATATCCATACACGCCATATACCACTCACCCATATCCATACTGCCATTTAGTTTATACGATTATCATTTTTCCTCCCAACAATATCATTTTTGTAACTTATACATTCATTTGGATTCACCCATTGATGGGCTAACATATACCATTAGGATATGCAGTACACTCCATACTGTTTATATACATATTGTTTCCCTAGCCTCCATATACATATATCTGCATACATATGTCCACCCTCGTTTCCCCTTGTGTCTATTATAAGACACATATGATCATGGTGCATCTTCCTCATATATAGATTTTTTCATATATTTTTTTCATATAATTTTTCATATAATTTTTCATGTTTTTTTTCACACATGTTTTTTCAGTTTTATTTTTACTTTTCAGCCGTTTTTGTTTTTTCCACACATGTCCTTTCAGTTTTTATTTTTATTTTTATTTTTAATTTTATTTTTATTCTTCAGCCGTTTTTGCTCTGCCTCCTCTCTTTTATATCCACATCATCATTTGTCCCCACTTCCCCCTCCGCTCTTTCCCCCTTCCCCCTCCCCCTATCCCACATCGTTCCCTGTTCTATTCCTTTTTTTATGTTGTTTTTTCTTTGATTCCCTCCACTGCTGACACTTCCATACACAGGATCTCTGGCCACTCCCCCCCCTTACTATCTCCCATTCCGCTCTCCTCCCCATCACTGCTCCACATATAAACATCCTGTCCAGCTCCCAGCCAATCAGCTTGACAAAGGAGCGCCGCCGTCACACCATTCACGGCGTGCCAGCTTAGGAAACGTGTCGCACATCGTGTGACGTCATCATCCCTCGACTGGATCGGCTACTATCCAAGCCGCTTTGGTGCCTGTCTCCGCTGCTCGGCCGAATACATCCAGCGTTCCGAGACTGCCCAGAAGCCTCAACATCTACCAGTCGAGAGAGATGACTCCACGGACCCCCTGGATTGCCTTGGGACATTGTTATGCTTGAAACCCACCACACAAATGTGAGTGTATTACCAGCTGTTGCTGTTATTTTAAATAAATAGTTTTAAACGTCTGCACCCAGAGGCGCCTCCTCTTCCTTGTTTTACAACAAAAGCCAGACCCCAACAAAATGGCGCATTTTCCCGCCAAAACTGACCAAGATGGATAAACATTTCAAAGTTCACACACAAAGGAAAAGAAAATGGCTGACTGTAGTCACATGGTAGACAACAAGAGAACAAAAGGAAGTAGCAGACAAAAAACATTTTCCTGCCACAACCAAAAATGTCTCCCCAAAAACTTACACATTTGAGATACTAAATGAACGCTTAGACAAACATTTAAAAGTGTTAAAGTTACAAAAAGCACAACCTAGGAACACATGCTATCCAATGAAACAACCAAGCCATATAACCCACAATTACACGGCTGTAACATACCCTCAAACTCAGTTCACATCAGCTTTCACAGGAACAAAATATTGAAAGATACAGACAGTGAATGCTTGCAATGTCTGTTCAGAACATTATAGTTCCCTTCCCCCAGGATGTAGCCCCTTTCAATACAAACACAACAATGCCTGCCCCTTCACTAAACTCATGGCATCTTTACAAACAGGTTCAGCTACTTACAAAACTACTCAGCCACACACACATTGTAGGCTGCAAATAATATCAATTCATACATTTCTATTTCTCATATGCATTACAAACTTGTTACACAGCATCAGTCACATGCACACACACACAGTCTCCCTACACAAAGATTCGAGATACAAATCACACACACACGCAGGTACACACAGGCACACACCAGACATACGATCAAACTTCCAGCATTATTTCAAAAGACGAAAAATGTGTTCTTTTGCAGAGCAAAGGCTCCCCAACACATCGGAAAGAAATGTCCAAGACTGGGATCCATTCTCCCCCCTTTTCTCACGGATGTGGACGGGGTTCTGTCTGCTCCATAAAGTACCTGGCTCGCCATTCTGTTAGCGAAATTTGGCTGCACAGAGAGCACACAGCCAAATCTCCTGTTTCTAATCATAATAACAATTTCGTCTAATGATATAATACCATCTCACCTTTTGATCATATATATGTCTCTCCTCTGGTCCAGCTCATCCTCTGGTGTGTGCCTCATGCTTACAAATAGAATCACAACCTCATGCTTCCAGTTCCAAAAACACACTGCAGCCAGCCTGTCTCAGCTGTCTGAGTGAGCCACTTTATTAGCATATCAATAGGAAGTCCTGAAGCTTGAGGGTTCGGCCTCCAACAGCCAAACACACCTCTTACAAAGCTTGTGACCTCACAGGATGTAAATGACCATATAAGGATTTAACAACAGAACACAAAACAACCAATTACTACAGGACATGATACAACATACTAAATGACGATGACTAAAGTTCCTCGTGCATGGGATATTATCTGCAGGTGTACGTCATGGCACCCCAAACATGTTGATCAGGCATACCAGGGGTGACAAGAGCAAATCACCGCTAAACCGATAATGTCTTTGAAGAGTGAACGCATCCCCACCAGACGATCATTCTGTGCATTGCACAGGGGCCCTTTTGCTGGCAGACATGCCCTCTCTCCGCAAACACCTCTCTCCAAACACCAGGAAGTTTTCCACTACCTAACAGGTCCCAGCCAGCGTTGGTCTGCCCCAGTCAGCTCTTTAGAGCGGGCTGTGATTGAACACACACTGGGAGACTTATGACAACATTAATATAAAATTTTCCACAACACCCGGGCGCCACAGAGGTGGGGGCGCTCAAGCGCCAGACTGCTCCCCTCCCTCCTCCTCTCCTTGTTGGTGTCCAGAGGCCACTGTGTTTCCTGCCAAAGTCCGTCCCCCCTCCATCCTCCTGTCAGATCGGAGCGGCTGTCTCTGTTCGGAGAGAGACCCACGCGGTGACATAGTTGGGGAGCGGTCTGTGCTGTGCAGTGCCTGTCATTTGTTCTTCTCCTTCTCTCTGTCACGATCTTCTCCACCCTGTCGGTGCAGTTGCACACTGTCCTCTCCTCTCCCGCTGCTGCCCTGTACTAATGGGGGTTGGTTTGTGGGGGGTCTGTACAAATGGAGGGGGGTGGTTTGTGGGGGGTCTGTACTAATGGAGGGGGTGTCTGTACTAATGAGGGGTGGTTTGTAGAGGTGTCTGTACTAATGGAGGGGGGTCTGTACTAATGGGGGGTGGTTTGTGGGGGGTCTGTACTAATGCAGGGGGGTGGTTTGTCTGGGGGGTCTGTACTAATGGAAGGGGGTCTCTACTAATGGAGGGGGGTGGTTTGTGAGGGGTCTGTACTAATGGAGGGTGGGTGGTTTGTCCGGGGGGGTCTGTATTAATAGAGGGGGTGGTTTATGGGGGTCTGTACTAATGGAGGGGGGTGGTTTGTCGGGGGGACTGTACTATTGGAGGGGGGGTGGTTTGTCCGGGGGTCTGTACTAATGAAAGGGGTCTCTACTAATGGAGGGGGTGATTTGTCCTGAGGGGGATTTGTCCTGAGGGGGGTCTGTACTAATAGAGGGGGTGGTTTATGGGGGGGTCTGTATTAATGGAGGTGGGTGGTTTGTGGGGGGTCTGTACTAATGGAGGGGGGTGGTTTATGGGGGGTCTGTACTAATGGAGGGGGGTGGTTTGTCAGGGGGTCTAATGGAGGGGGGTGGTTTGTCAGGGGACTGTACTAATGGAGGGGGGGTGGTTTGTCGGGGGGTCTGTACTAATGGAGGAGGGTGGTTTGTCTGGGGGGGACTGTACTAATGGAAGGGGGTCTCTACTAATGGAGGAGGGGTGGTTTGTCCTGAGGGGGTCTGTACTAATAGAGGGGGTGGTTTATGGGGGGGTCTGTACTAATGGAGGGGGTGGTTTGTCAGGGGTCTCCACTAATGGAGTGGGGCTGGTTTGTCCTGAGGGGTCTGTACTAATAGAGGGAGGAGGTTTGTCCTGAGGGGGGTCTGTACTAATGGAGGGGGGTGTTTGTCCTGGGGGTTTGTACTAATGGAGAGGGTCTGTACTGAGAGAGGAGTTTATACTTAGTGGGGAGTCTGCACTGACAGAGGGGGTCTATACTTAGTGGAGGGGGGTCTGTACTGAGGGAGGGGTTTATACTTAGTGGGGGGATCTGCACTGGCGGAGGGGGGTCTATACTTTAGTGGAGGGGGTCTGTACTGAGGGGTGACTATAGTTGGTGGCGGGGGATGACACCAACCCTAGTGATGTCACTGCAGCCACGGGCTCTTCTTTCCCTTCTCCTCGCGCTGCTGTACTAGTGAGCAGCGCTTGCCGGCACAGCCGCCCACTATGTTTCTTCCCCCGCCTTCATATCAGCCAGGGAAGAAATAGAATAAAAAAATTAGCAGAGAAGAGGATTGTGGGACATGTAGTCCTGAGGACTGGCAGCCCCACTGTTACACAGAAACTGCAGCCCACACAGCATGCCCAGCTGATTGGGTGAGAGAGAGAGCCATGAGCCCGGGAAAGCTTTCAGGGAAGTACACCCAGGACTCCAGAGGGAGAGTACAGTGCTGAGGGAACACCATCAGAGAGAGAACTCCGCTGCCCTGCACCACCAGAGGGAAAGCCACACAGCCTAGCACCATCCCTGGTGGAGAAAGGAATGGAGTCAATGCCAGAATACAGATCTGGGCTCTACCCAGCGGAATCGCCACGGGCAATTCAGAGTGAGCTCACTCCTGATCAGAGGAACCGTTGTTGCTGGGTCAGGTGAGAGGGCCGATCGGCCATTATCTCCTGTAGTATGTCTGCAGTCTCTGACCATCTCCTGTGCTATGTCTGCAGTCTCTGACCATCTCCTGTATTATTTCTGCAGTCTCTGACCATCTCCTGTGCTATGTCTGCAGTCTCTGGCCATCTCCTGAGCTATGTCTACAGTCTCTGACCATTTCCTGTAACATGTCTGCACTCTCTGACCGTCTCCTCTAATATGTCTGCACTCTCTGACCGTCTCCTGTGGTATGTCTGCAGTCTCTGACCATCCCCTGTATTATATCTGCAGTCTCTGACCATCTCCTGTATTATATCTGCAGTCTCTGACCATCTTCTGTACTATGTCTGCAGTCTCTGACCATCTCTTGTATCATGTCTGCAGTCTCTGACCATCTCCTCTACTATGTCTGGGGGCTCTTTCTAACAGACTCTCTTATAGTAGCCCCCTCTGTGTGCATCAGAGAGACTCCCCTCCAGGCCTCATTAGTGTATACTCTTCCTGTATTTTTTTTTTTATTGTTAAAAGATCATGGGAGGATCCCAGGGTAATGAAGACTTCTTAGGGGAGCATCTCTGTGTTTGACTCGTTGCCATAGAAACATGTGTAAAGGGGAGGAGTCTGTAAGATGGCCACGCCCACGTGGGGACACCAGAAATATTTCTGCACCCAGGCGTCTGTGACCCTAGGATCGGCCCTGTGTGTACCTGTGACAGTACTGCTCCGATACCTACATCAGAAGCATCTGTCTGAACCAAAAGTATTTGGAGAAATCAGGGGAGTACAGTACTAGCTGTGCACAAAGAGCCTTTTTCAGGACTTGGAAAAATTCCTCTGCTACTGGAGACCATTTCACCATTACAGAGTCTTTCCCTTTCGTAAGCTCTGTCAGTGGGGCAGCTATAATAGAAAATAGGAAGTCGCGCTAGAAATAGTAAATTATGAGAGAATGTGATAGATGCTCTCAAAATAGTGTAACGACAAACCACACTAAGTAGGTCTAAAAATAGACAGATCCAAACAGTGCAAAGAACAAAATATATGTATGACTACACTGAATAGTGATATTCAAAAACCTGCGTGATACAACAAGTATACTGTAATATAAAAATAAACATTACAATTGTAATGAACAGGTGAAAGAAATACCGGATGAAACTAGTAATGAAAAATAAAAAATCAAGTAATATATTATATACCAAAACACGACTAAATAAAAAGAGTCCATATGTGATAGTGAAAAGACCATATCAAGATAATAATTAGTCCATTAAAAATAGATGGTTCTTGTGTGATGATACACTGCAGAATTTCCCAGAGAGAGTGACAAGTGAGAAGATACCTCCACCACATACAAACACTGCCGCTTACCAGAATTCGGAGGTCCCTTGATTATAGGGGACCACACAAGGCAGATGGCTGTAACCCCAGCCCGGGATCTCTCTGGCATAAACTGGTCACCTCAGTCTCAAAGAAAACGGTCCGCAGATGGATCGGTTCAGGTGAGTGGTATGTTCCCCATAAAACAACAAGAGGGCTTCACATAGCATAAAATCCTTAAATTTATTGTATGTTAAAAAAGACAAATGAACACTTACAAAAAGGTAGACAATTTAGGCATACAAAACGAGCCGGCCGGCTTCTAAACAGCCTGTAACTTCCGGGACTGGACGTGTAGCGGTGATGTCAGTGTATCACTAGCGGACAGGGTGGCTTTGGCCAATTATGGCTCAGGGGGTTTAGAACACGCCCCACACTATATGAGGCCGCCTGCATGGCGGCCCTATGTAGTAAGTTCCGGCGTGCTGAGAGATAGAGAGAGAGAGACAGTGTCATTTCATTTGAGTTAGATAGATTAGGCAGGACAGTCAGTCAGTTAGCTGCACTTACAGTGTATTGTGTATATATATATATGCATCCCAGGTGTTGTGTGTATGTATATACTGTATTCAGTTTAGCTAGATCTGTTCCTGTTATCTTCCTACTGACAGGCAGGCTTGTCTTGTTACAGTATTTACAGCTACCTGAAGAAAATTGCTGGTGTTCTTTTGATCCTATTAGTACCACAGTCAGGCAGCTAGACTATTTACAGTTAGTGTAGTGCGTCCTCCTCACAGTGTTCAGCTAAAGCTACAAGTTAGTTTAGTGTGACCTCCTCACAGTGTTCAGCCAAAACTACAAGTTAGTGTAGTGCGACCTCTGCACAGTGTTCTGCTGAAGCTACAAGTTAGTGTTGTGCGACCTCTGCACGGTGTTCAGCTAAAGCTACAAGTTAGTGTAGTGCGTCCTCTGAACAGTGTTCAGCTAAAGCTACAAGTTAGTGTAGTGCGACCTCTGCACAGTGTTCAGCTAAAGCTACCTGTAGAAGGTTGGTGGTGTTTTCCTGATCCTATGACTACCGCAGGCAGCTAAATTATTTACACGTTAGTGTAGTGCGACCTCTGCACTGTTCAGCTAAAGCTACCTGTAGAAGGTTGGTGGTGTTTTCCTGATCCTTACTACCGCAGGCAGCTAAATTATTTACACGTTAGTGTAGTGTGACCTCTGCACAGTGTTCAGCTAAAGCTACAGGTTAGTTTAGTGTGACCTCTGCACAGCGTTCAGCTAAAGCTACAAATTAGTGTAGTGCGTCCTCCTCACAGTGTTCAGCTAAAACTACAAGTTAGTGTATTGTGACCTCTGCACGGTGTTCAGCTAAAGCAGGGGTCCTCAAACTTTTTAGACAGGGGGCCAGTTCACGGTCCCTCAGACTGGGGGGGGGGGCGCACTATAGTTTAAAAAAATATAAACTAATTCCTATGCACACATCTTATTTGTAGTGCAAAAAAAAAAACAGGAAAAAACAGTACAATATTTAAAATAAAGAACAATTGTAATCAATATGAACTTATCAGTATTTCACAGACTCCCCTCATTACAGAACCACTCCCAATCACAGACCCCCCCTCCCCATCACAGACTCACCCCATAACAAAGCCCCCCCATGACAGATCCCCCCATCACAAAGCCCCCCAACACAAACTCCTCTCCATCACAAAGCCCCACATAACAGATTCCCCCCATAACAGACTCCCCCATATCACATACTTCCCCCATCACAGATACCCCCATAACAGACGCCCCATCACAGACTTTCCCCATAACAAACTCCGCCATCACAGATCTCCCCATATCACAGTCCCCCCATATCACAGATCCCCCCACAACAGACTCACCCATAACAGACTCCCCCATCACAGATCCCCCCATATCAGTCCCCCCCATAGCACAGACCCCCCTATAACAGACTCCCCCATCACAGATCCCCCCATAACAGACTCCGCCATCACAGATCCCCCCATAACAGACTCCCCCATCACAGATCCCCCCATATCACAGATCCCCCATAACAGACTCTCCCATCACAGATCCCCCCATATCACAGATCCCCCCATAACAGACTCTGCCATCACAGATCCCCCCATAACAGACTCCTCCATCACAGATCCCCTCATATCACAGATCCCCCATAACAGACTCCGCCATCACAGATCCCCCCATAACAGACTCCCTATCACAGATCCCCCTATATCACAGATCTCCCCATCACAGATCCCCCATATCACAGACTCCCCCATCACAGGCTCCCCCATCGCAAACTCCCCCATAACAGACTCCCCCATATCACAGATACCCCATATCACAGATACCCCATATCACAGATTCCCCATATCACAGATCCCCATATCACAGATCCCCCCATATCACAGCCTCCCCCATATCACAGATCCCCCATCACAGATCCCCCCATATCACAGACTCCCTCCATATCACAGATCCCCCATGACAGATCCCCCCATATAACAGATCCCCCCATATCACAGACTCCCCCCATATCACAGACTCCCCCATATCACAGATCCCCATCACTGATCCCACCCATATCACAGATCCCCCCATATCACAGACTCCCCCCATATCATAGACTCCCCCATATCACTGATCCCCCATCACAGATCCCCCCATATCACAGACTCCCCCATATCACAGATCCCCCATCACAGATCCCCCATCACAGATCCCCCATATCACAGATACCCCATCACAGATCCCCCATATCACAGATCCCCCATATCACAGATCCCCCATCACAGACTCCCCCCATATCACAGACTCACCTCATCGATATTACACTGCTGCCCCTTCTATAATAACACAGCACTCCCACTCCCCTCTGTTACCTGTAACACACAAGACACGAAGCATGGTAGGTCCGGACAAAGGGCGGGACTTTGCAAGTGAAAGGCAGGTGATTGATTCCTGGGACCGCCCCGATGCCTAGTAACCAATCACTTGCTACTTAACACAAAAGGTCCTTTGTCCAGACCTGTCATGTTTCCCGTCCTGTGTGATAAAAGTAGCAGAGGGCAGGGGGAGTGCTGCGATGTTAAAGGGGCAGTCCGCGGGCCGGATAAAAAATGCTGGAGGGCCGGATTCGGCCCGCGGGCCGTAGTTTGAGGACCCCTGAGCTAAAGCTACAAGTTAGCTTAGTGCGACCTCTGCACAATGTTCAGCTAAAGCTACAAGTTAGTGTAGTGCTTCCTCCTCACAGTGTTCAGCTAAAGCTACAAGTTAGTGTAGTGCGTCCTCCTCACAGTGTTCAGCTAAAACTACAGGTTAGTTTAGTGTGACCTCTGCACAGTGTTCAGCTAAAGCTACAAGTTAGTGTAGTGCGTCCTCTGAACAGTGTTCAGCTAAAGCTACAAGTTAGTGTTGTGCGACCTCTCCACAGTGTTCAGCTAAAGCTACAAGTTAGTGTAGTGCGTCCTCTGAACAGTGTTCAGCTAAAGCTACAAGTTAGAGTAGTGCGACCTCTGCACAGTGTTCAGCTAAAGCTACCTGTAGAAGGTTGGAGGTTTTTCCTGATCCTATCACTACCGCAGGCAGCTAAAGTATTTTTACACATTAGTGTAGTGCGACCTCTTCACAGTGTTCAGCTAAAGCTACCTGTAGAAGGTTGTTGTGTTTTCCTGATCCTATCACTACAGTAGGCAGCTAATTTATTTACACGTTAGTGTAGTGAACCTCTGCACTGTTCAGCTAAAGCTCCCTGTAGAAGGTTGGTGGTGTTTTCCTGATCCTATCACTACCGCAGGTAGCTAAATTATTTACACGTTAGTGTAGTGCGACCTCTGCACAGTGTTCAGCTAAAGCTACAAGTTAGTGTAGTGCGACCTCTGCACAGTGTTCAGCTAAAGCTACAGGTTAGTTTAGTGTGACCTCTGCACAGTGTTCAGCTAAATCTACAAGTTAGTTTAGTGCGACCTCTGCACAGTGTTCAGCTAAAGCTACAAGTTAGTTTAGTGCGACCTCTGCACAGTGTTCAGCTAAAGCTACAAGTTAGTGTAGTGCGTGCTCTCAACAGTGTTCAGCTAAAGCTACAAGTTAGTGTAGTGCGCCCTCCTCACAGTGTTCAGCTAAAACTACAAGTTAGTGTAATACGACCTCTGCACAATGTTCAGCTAAAGCTACAGGTTAGTTTAGTGTGACCTCTGCACAGTGTTCAGCTAAAGCTACAAGTTAGTGTAGTGCATCCTCCTCACAGTGTTCAGCTAAAGCTACAAGTTAGTGTAGTGCGACCTCTGCACAGTGTTCAGCTAAAGCTACAAGTTAGTGTAGTGCGTCCTCTGAACAGTGTTCAGCTAAAGCTACAAGTTAGTGTAGTGCGACCTCTGCACAGTGTTCAGCTAAAGCTACCTGTAGAAGGTTGGAGGTGTTTATCTGATCCTATCACTACCGCAGGCAGCTAAAGTATTCACAAGTTAGTGTAGTGCGACCTCTGCACAGTGTTCAGCTAAAGCTACCTGTAGAAGGTTGGTGGTGTTTTCCTGATCCTATCACTACCGAAGACAGCTAAAGTATTTAAACGTTAGTGCAGTGCGACCTCTGCACAGTGTTCAGCTAAAGCTACCTGTAGAAGGTTGGTGGTGTTTTCCTGATCCTATGACTACCGCAGGCAGCTAAATTATTTACAAGTTAGTGTAGTGCGACCTCTGCACTGTTCAGCTAAAGCTACCTGTAGAAGGTTGGTGGTGTTTTCCTGATCCTATCACTACCGCAGGCAGCTAAATTATTTACATGTTAGTGTAGTGCGATCTCTGCAAAGTGTTCAGCTAAAGCTGCAGGTTAGTTTAGTGTGACCTTTGCACAGTGTTCAGCTAAAGCTACAAGTTAGTGTAGTGCGTCCTCCTCACAGTGTTCTGCTAAAACTACAAGTTGGTGTAGTGCGAACTCTGCACAGTGTTCAGCTAAAGCTACAAGTTAGTTTAGTGCGACCTCTGCACAGTGTTCAGCTAAAGCTACAAGTTAGTGTAGTGTGTGCTCTGAACAGTGTTCAGCTAAAGCTACATGTTAGTGTAGTGCTTCCTCCTCACAGTGTTCAGCTAAAGCTACAAGGTAGTGTAGTGCGTCCTCCTCACAGTGTTCAGCTAAAGCTACAGGTTAGTTTAGTGAGACCTCTGCACAGTGTTCAGCTAAAGCTACAAGTTATTGTAGCGCATCCTCCTCACAGTGTTCAGCTAAAACTACAAGTTAGTGTAGTGCGACCTCTGCACAGTGTTCAGCTAAAGCTACAAGTTAGCTTAATGCGATCTCTGCACAATGTTCAGCTAAAGCTACAAGTTAGTGTAGTGCTTCCTCCTCACAATGTTCAGCTAAAGCTACAAGTTAGTGTAGTGTGTCCTCCTCACAGTGTTCAGCTAAAACTACATGTTAGTTTAGTGTGACCTCTGCACAGTGTTCAGCTAAAGCTACAAGTTAGTGTAGTGCGTCCTTTGAACAGTGTTCAGCTAAAGCTACAAGTTAGTGTAGTGCAACCTCTGCACAGTGTTCAGCTAAAGCTACCTGTAGAAGGTTGGTAGTGTTTTCCTGATCCTATCACTACCGCAGGCAGTTAAAGTATTTTTACACGTTAGTGTAGTGCGACCTCTGCACAGTGTTCAGCTAAAGCTACCTGTAGAAGGTTGGTGGTGTTTTCCTGATCCTATCACTACCGCAGGTAGCTAAATTATTTACACGTTAGTGTAGTGCGACCTATGCACAGTATTCAGCTAAAGCTACAGGTTAGTTTAGTGTGACCTCTGCACAGTGTTCAGCTAAAGTTACAAGTTAGTTTAGTGCGACCTCTGCACAGTGTACAGCTAAAGCTACAAGTTAGTGTAGTGCGTGCTCTGAACAATGTTCAGCTAAAGCTACAAGTTAGTGCAGTGCATCCTCCTCACAGAGTTCAGCTAAAACTACAAGTTAGTGTAATGCGACCTCTGCACAGTGTTCAGCTAAAGCTACAATTTAGTTTAGTGTGACCTCTGCACAGTGTTCAGCTAAAGCTACAAGTTAGTGTAGTGCGTGCTCTGAAGAGTGTTCAGCTAAATCTACAAGTTAGTGTAGTGCTTCCTCCTCACAGTGTTCAGCTAAAGCTACAAGTTAGTGTAGTGCGTCCTCCTCACAGTGTTCAGCTAAAGCTACAGGTTAGTTTAGTGAGACCTCTGCACAGTGTTCAGCTAAAGCTACAAGTTATTGTAGCGCATCCTCCTCACAGTGTTCAGCTAAAACTACAAGTTAGTGTAGTGCGACCTCTTCACAGTGTTCAGCTGAAGCTACAAGTTAGCTTAGTGCGATCTCTGCACAATGTTCAGCTAAAGCTACAAGTTAGTGTAGTGCTTCCTCCTCACAGTGTTCAGCTAAAGCTACAAGTTAGTGTAGTGTGTCCTCCTCACAGTGTTCAGCTAAAACTACATGTTAGTTTAGTGTGACCTCTGCACAGTGTTCAGCTAAAGCCACAAGTTAGTGTAGTGCGTCCTCTGAACAGTGTTCAGCTAAAGCTACAAGTTAGTGTAGTGCAACCTCTGCACAGTGTTCAGCTAAAGCTACCTGTAGAAGGTTGGTGGTGTTTTCCTGATCCTATCACTACCGCAGGCAGTTAAAGTATTTTTACACGTTAGTGTAGTGCGACCTCTGCACAGTGTTCAGCTAAAGCTACCTGTAGAAGGTTGGTGGTGTTTTCCTGATCCTATCACTACTCCAGGTAGCTAAATTATTTACACGTTAGTGTAGTGCGACCTATGCACAGTATTCAGCTAAAGCTACAGGTTAGTTTAGTGTGACCTCTGCACAGTGTTCAGCTAAAGTTACAAGTTAGTTTAGTGCGACCTCTGCACAGTGTACAGCTAAAGCTACAAGTTAGTGTAGTGCGTGCTCTGAACAGTGTTCAGCTAAATCTACAAGTTAGTGCAATGCGTCCTCCTCACAGAGTTCAGCTAAAACTACAAGTTAGTGTAATGCGACCTCTGCACAGTGTTCAGCTAAAGCTACAATTTAGTTTAGTGTGACCTCTGCACAGTGTTCAGCTAAAGCTACAAGTTAGTGTAGAGCGTGCTCTGAAGAGTGTTCAGCTAAATCTACAAGTTAGTGTAGTGCTTCCTCCTCACAGTGTTCAGCTAAAGCTACAAGTTAGTGTAGTGCGTCCTCCTCACAGTATTCAGCTAAAGCTGCAGGTTAGTTTAGTGTGACCTCTGCACAGTGTTCAGCTAAAGCTACAAGTTAGTGTAGTGCGTCCTCCTCACAGTGTTCAGCTAAAGCTACAAGTTAGTGTAGTGCGACCTCTGCACAGTGTTCAGCTAAAGCTACAAATTTTTGTAGTGCGTCCTCTGAACAGTGTTCAGCTAAAGCTACAAGTTAGTGTAGTGCAACCTCTGCACAGCGTTCAGCTAAAGCTACCTGTAGAAGGTTGGTGGTGTTTTCCTGATCCTATGACTACCGCAGGCAGCTAAATTATTTACACGTTAGTGTAGTGCGACCTCTGCACTGTTCAGCTAAAGCTACCTGTAGAAGGTTGGTGGTGTTTTCCTGATACTATCACTACCGCAGGCAGCTAAATTATTTACATGCTAGTGTAGTGCGACCTCTGCAAAGTGTTCAGCTAAAGCTGCAGGTTAGTTTAGTGTGACCTTTGCACAGTGTTCAGCTAAAGCTACAAGTTAGTGTAGTGCGTCCTCCTCACAGTGTTCTGCTAAAACTACAAGTTGGTGTAGTGCGAACTCTGCACATTGTTCAGCTAAAGCTACAAGTTAGTTTAGTGCGACCTCTGCACAGTGTTCAGCTAAAGCTACAAGTTAGTGTAGTGTGTGCTCTGAACAGTGTTCAGCTAAAGCTACATGTTAGTATAGTGCTTCCTCCTCACAGTGTTCAGCTAAAGCTACAAGGTAGTGTAGTGCGTCCTCCTCACAGTGTTCAGCTAAAGCTACAGGTTAGTTTAGTGAGACCTCTGCACAGTGTTCAGCTAAAGCTACAAGTTATTGTAGCGCATCCTCCTCACAGTGTTCAGCTAAAACTACAAGTTAGTGTAGTGCGACCTCTGCACAGTGTTCAGCTAAAGCTACAAGTTAGCTTAGTGCGATCTCTGCACAATGTTCAGCTAAAGCTACAAGTTAGTGTAGTGCTTCCTCCTCACAATGTTCAGCTAAAGCTACAAGTTAGTGTAGTGTGTCCTCCTCACAGTGTTCAGCTAAAACTACATGTTAGTTTAGTGTGACCTCTGCACAGTGTTCAGCTAAAGCTACAAGTTAGTGTAGTGCGTCCTTTGAACAGTGTTCAGCTAAAGCTACAAGTTAGTGTAGTGCAACCTCTGCACAGTGTTCAGCTAAAGCTACCTGTAGAAGGTTGGTAGTGTTTTCCTGATCCTATCACTACCGCAGGCAGTTAAAGTATTTTTACACGTTAGTGTAGTGCGACCTCTGCACAGTGTTCAGCTAAAGCTACCTGTAGAAGGTTGGTGGTGTTTTCCTGATCCTATCACTACCGCAGGTAGCTAAATTATTTACACGTTAGTGTAGTGCGACCTATGCACAGTATTCAGCTAAAGCTACAGGTTAGTTTAGTGTGACCTCTGCACAGTGTTCAGCTAAAGTTACAAGTTAGTTTAGTGCGACCTCTGCACAGTGTACAGCTAAAGCTACAAGTTAGTGTAGTGCGTGCTCTGAACAGTGTTCAGCTAAAGCTACAAGTTAGTGCAGTGCGTCCTCCTCACAGAGTTCAGCTAAAACTACAAGTTAGTGTAATGCGACCTCTGCACAGTGTTCAGCTAAAGCTACAATTTAGTTTAGTGTGACCTCTGCACAGTGTTCAGCTAAAGCTACAAGTTAGTGTAGTGCGTGCTCTGAAGAGTGTTCAGCTAAATCTACAAGTTAGTGTAGTGCTTCCTCCTCACAGTGTTCAGCTAAAGCTACAAGTTAGTGTAGTGCGTCCTCCTCACAGTGTTCAGCTAAAGCTACAGGTTAGTTTAGTGAGACCTCTGCACAGTGTTCAGCTAAAGCTACAAGTTATTGTAGCGCATCCTCCTCACAGTGTTCAGCTAAAACTACAAGTTAGTGTAGTGCGACCTCTTCACAGTGTTCAGCTGAAGCTTCAAGTTAGCTTAGTGCGATCTCTGCACAATGTTCAGCTAAAGCTACAAGTTAGTGTAGTGCTTCCTCCTCACAGTGTTCAGCTAAAGCTACAAGTTAGTGTAGTGTGTCCTCCTCACAGTGTTCAGCTAAAACTACATGTTAGTTTAGTGTGACCTCTGCACAGTGTTCAGCTAAAGCCACAAGTTAGTGTAGTGCGTCCTCTGAACAGTGTTCAGCTAAAGCTACAAGTTAGTGTAGTGCAACCTCTGCACAGTGTTCAGCTAAAGCTACCTGTAGAAGGTTGGTGGTGTTTTCCTGATCCTATCACTACCGCAGGCAGCTAAAGTATTTTTACACGTTAGTGTAGTGCGACCTCTGCACAGTGTTCAGCTAAAGATACCTGTAGAAGGTTGGTGGTGTTTTCCTGATCCTATCACTACCGCAGGTAGCTAAATTATTTACACGTTAGTGTAGTGCGACCTATGCACAGTATTCAGCTAAAGCTACAGGTTAGTTTAGTGTGACCTCTGCACAGTGTTCAGCTAAAGTTACAAGTTAGTTTAGTGCGACCTCTGCACAGTGTACAGCTAAAGCTACAAGTTAGTGTAGTACGTGCTCTGAACAGTGTTCAGCTAAAGCTACAAGTTAGTGCAGTGCGTCCTCCTCACAGAGTTCAGCTAAAACTACAAGTTAGTGTAATGCGACCTCTGCACAGTGTTCAGCTAAAGCTACAATTTAGTTTAGTGTGACCTCTGCACAGTGTTCAGCTAAAGCTACAAGTTAGTGTAGTGCGTGCTCTGAAGAGTGTTCAGCTAAATCTACAAGTTAGTGTAGTGCTTCCTCCTCACAGTGTTCAGCTAAAGCTACAAGTTAGTGTAGTGCGTCCTCCTCACAGTGTTCAGCTAAAGCTACAGGTTAGTTTAGTGTGACCTCTGCACAGTGTTCAGCTAAAGCTACAAGTTAGTGTAGTGCGTCCTCCTCACAGTGTTCAGCTAAAGCTACAAGTTAGTGTAGTGCGACCTCTGCACAGTGTTCAGCTAAAGCTACAAATTTTTGAAGTGCGTCCTCTGAACAGTGTTCAGCTAAAGCTACAAGTTAGTGTAGTGCAACCTCTGCACAGCGTTCAGCTAAAGCTACCTGTAGAAGGTTGGTGGTGTTTATCTGATCCTATCACTACCGCAGGCAGCTAAAGTATTTACACATTAGTGTAGTGTGACCTCTGCACAGTGTTCAGCTAAACCTACCTGTAGAAGGTTGGTGGTGTTTTCCTGATCCTATCACTACCGCAGGTAGCTAAAGTATTTTTACATGTTAGTGCAGTGCGACCTCTGCACTGTTCAGCTAAAGCTACCTGTAGAAGGTTGGTGGTGTTTTCCTGATCCTATAACTATCGCAGGTAGCTAAGTTATTTACACGTTAGTGTAGTGCGACCTCTGCACAGTGTTCAGCTAAAGCTACAAGTTAGTTTAGTGCAAACTCTGCACAGTGTTCAGCTAAAGCTACAAGTTAGTGTAGTGCGTCCTCCTCACAGTGTTCAGCTAAAACTACAGATTAGTTTAGTGTGACCTCTGCACAGTGTTCAGCTAAAGCTACATGTTAGTGTAGTGTGACCTCAGCACGATGTTCAGCTAAAGCTACAAGTTTGTGTAGTGCGTCCTCTGAACAGTGTTCAGCTAAAGCTACAAGTTAGTGTAGTGCGACCTCTGCACAGTGTTCAGCTAAAGCTACCTGTAGAAGGTTGGTGGTGTTTATCTGATCCTATCACTACCGCAGGCAGCTAAAGTATTTACACGTTAGTGTAGTGCGACCTCTGCACAGTGTTCAGCTAAAGCTACCTGTAGAAGATTGGTGGTGTTTTCCTGATCCTAGGACTACCGCAGGCAGCTATATTATTTACACGTTAGTGTAGTGCGACCTCTGCACTGTTCAGCTAAAGCTACCTGTAGAAGGTTGGTGGTGTTTTCCTGATCCTATCACTACCGCAGGCAGCTAAATTATTTACATGTTAGTGTAGTGCGACCTCTGCAAAGTGTTCAGCTAAAGCTGCAGGTTAGTTTAGTGTGACCTCTGCACAGTGTTCAGCTAAAGCTACAAGTTAGTGTAGTGCTTCCTTCTCACAGTGTTCAGCTAAAGCTACAAGGTAGTGTAGTGCGTCCTCCTCACAGTGTTCAGCTAATGCTACAGGTTAGTTTAGTGTGACCTCTGCACAGTGTTCAGCTAAAGCTACAAGTTATTATAGTGCATCCTCCTCACAGTGTTCAGCTAAAACTACAAGTTAGTGTAGTGCGACCTCTGCACAGTGTTCAGCTAAAGCTACAAGTTAGCTTAGTGCGATCTCTGCACAATGTTCAGCTAAAGCTACAAGTTAGTGTAATGCTTCCTCCTCACAGTGTTCAGCTAAAGCTACAAGTTAGTGTAGTGCATCCTCACAGTGTTCAGCTAAAACTACATGTTAGTTTAGTGTGAACTCTGCACAGTGTTCAGCTAAAGCTACAAGTTAATGTAGTGCGTCTTCTGAACAGTGTTCAGCTAAAGCTACAAGTTAGTGTAGTGCAACCTCTGCACAGTGTTCAGCTAAAGCTACCTGTAGAAGGTTGGTGGTGTTTTCCTGATCCTATCACTACCGCAGGCAGCTAAAGTATTTTTACACGTTAGTGTAGTGCGACCTCTGCACAGTGTTCAGCTAAAGCTACCTGTAGAAGGTTGGTGATGTTTTCCTGATCCTATCACTACCGCAGGCAGCTAAATTATTTACACGTTAGTGTAGTGTGACCTCTGCACTGTTCAGCTAAAGCTAACTGTAGAAGGTTGGTGGTGTTTTCCTGATCCTATCACTACCGCAGGTAGCTAAATTATTTACACGTTAGTGTAGTGCCACCTCTGCACAGTGTTCAGCTAAAGCTACCTGTAGAAGGTTGGTGGTGTTTTCCAGATCCTATGACTACCGCAGGCAGCTAAATTATTTACACGTTAGTGTAGTGCGACTTCTGCACTGTTCAGCTAAAGCTACCTGTAGAAGGTTGGTGGTGTTTTCCTGATCCTATCACTACCGCAGAAGCTAAATTATTTACATGTTAGTGTAGTGCGACCTCTGCAAAGTGTTCAGCTAAAGCTGCAGGTTAGTTTAGTGTGACCTCTGCACAGTGTTCAGCTAAAGCTACAAGTTAGTGTAGTGCGTCTTCCTCACAGTGCTCAGCTAAAACTACAAGCTAGTGTAGTGGGACCTCTGCACAGTGTTCAGCTAAAGCTACAATTTAGTTTAGTGCGACCTCTGCACAGTGTTCAGCTAAAGCTACAAGTTAGTGTAGTGCGTGCTCTGAACAGTGTTCAGCTAAAGCTACAAGTTAGTGTAGTGCTTCCTCCTCACAGTGTTCAGCTAAAACTACAAGTTAGTGTAGTGCGACCTCTGCACAGTGTTCAGCTAAAGCTACAAGTTAGCTTAGCACGATCTCTGCACAATGTTCAGCTAAAGCTACAAGTTAGTGTAGTGCGTCCTCCTCACAGTGTTCAGCTAAAACTACATGTTAGTTTAGTGTAACCTCTGCACAATGTTCAGCGAAAGCTACAAGTTAGTGTAGTGCGTCCTCTGAACAGTGTTCAGATAAAGCTACACGTTAGTGTAGTGCAACCTCTACACAGTGTTCAGCTAAAGCTACCTGTAGAAGGTTGGTGGTGTTTTCCTGATCCTATCACTACCGCAGGCAGCTAAAGTATTTTTACACGTTAGTGTAGTGCGACCTATGCACAGTGTTCAGCTAAAGCTACCTGTAGAAGGTTGGTGGTGTTTTCCTGATCCTATAACTACCGCAGGAAGCTAAATTATTTACACGTTAGTGTAGTGCGACCTCTGCACAGTGTTCAGCTAAAGCTACAAGTTAGTGTAGTGCGACCTCTGCACAGTGTTCAGCTAAAGCTACAGGTTAGTTTAGTGTGACCTCTGCACAGTGTTCAGCTAAAGTTACAAGTTAGTTTAGTGTGACCTCTGCACAGTGTTCAGCTAAAGCTACAAGTTAGTTTAGTGCGACCTCTGCACAGTGTTCAGCTAAAGCTACAAGTTAGTGTAGTGCGTGCTCTGAACACTGTTCAGCTAAAGCTAAAAGTTAGTGTAGTGCGCCCTCCCCACAGTGTTCAGCTAAAACTACAAGTTAGTGTAATGCGACCTCTGCACAGTGTTCAGCTAAAGCTACAGGTTAGTTTAGTGTGACCTCTGCACAGTGTTCAGCTAAAGCTACAAGTTAGTGTAGTGCGTCCTCCTCACAGTCTTCAGCTAAAGCTACAAGTTAGTGTAGTGCGACCTCTGCACAGTGTTCAGCTAAAGCTACCTGTAGAAGGTTGGTGGTGTTTTCCTGATCCTATCACTACCGCAGGCAGCTAAAGTATTTACACGTTAGTGTAGTGCGACCTCTGCACAGTGTTCAGCTAAAGCTACCTGTAGAAGGTTGGTTGTGTTTTCCTGATCCTATGACTACCGTAGGCAGCTAAATTATTTACACGTTAGTGTAGTGCGACCTCTGCACTGTTCGGCTAAAGCTACCTGTAGAAGGTTGGTGGTGTTTTCCTGATGCTATCACTACTGCAGGCAGCTAAATTGTTTACATGTTAGTGTAGTGCGACCTCTGCAAAGTGTTCAGCTAAAGCTGCAGGTTAGTTTAGTGTGACCTCTGCACAGTGTTCAGCTAAAGCTACAAGTTAGTGTAGTGCGTCCTCCTCACAGTGTTCAGCTAAAACTACAAGTTAGTGTAGTGCGATCTCTGCACAGTGTTCAGCTAAAGCTACAAGTTAGTTTAGTGCGACCTCTGCACAGTGTTCAGCTAAAGCTACATGTTAGTGTAGTGCGTGCTCTGAACAGTGTTCATCTAAAGCTACCAGTTAGTGTAGTGCTTCCTCCTCACAGTGTTCAGCTAAAGCTACAAGGTAGTGTAGTGCGTCCTCTGAACAGTGTTCAGCTAAAGCTACAAGTTAGTGTAGTGCGACCTCCGCACAGCGTTCAGCTAAAGCTACCTGTAGAAGGTTGGTGGTGTTTATCTGATCCTATCACAACCGCAGGCAGCTACAGTATTTACACGTTAGTGTAGTGCGACCTCCGCACAGCGTTCAGCTAAAGCTACCTGTAGAAGATTGGTGGTGTTTATCTGATCCTATCACTACCGCAGGCAGCTAAAGTATTTACACGTTAGTGTAGTGCGACCTTTGCACAGTGTTCAGCTAAAGCTACAGGTTAGTTTAGTGTGACCTCTGCACAGTGTTCAGCTAAAGCTACAAGTTAGTTTAGTGCGACCTCTGCACAGTGTTCAGCTAAAGCTACAAGTTAGTGTAGTGCGTGCTCTGAACAGTGTTCAGCTAAAGCTACAAGTTGGTGTAGTGCTTCCTCCTCACAGTGTTCAGCTAAAGCTACAAGTTAGTGTAGTGCGTCTTCCTCACAGTGTTCAGCTAAAGCTACAGGTTAGTTTAGTGTGACCTCTGCACACTGTTCAGCTAAAGCTACAAGTTAGTGTAGTGCGTCCTCCTTACAGTGTTCAGCTAAAACTACAAGTTAGTGTAGTGCGACCTCTGCACAGTGTTCAGCTAAAGCTACAAGTTAGCTTAGTGCAACCTCTGCACAGTGTTCAGCTAAAGCTACCTGTAGAAGGTTGGTGGTGTTTTCCTGATCCTATCACTACCGCAGGCAGCTAAAGTATTTTTACACGTTAGTGTAGTGCGACCTCTGCACAGTGTTCAGCTAAAGATACCTGTAGAAGGTTGGTGGTGTTTTCCTGATCCTATCACTACCGCAGGTAGCTAAATTATTTACACGTTAGTGTAGTGCGAGCTATGCACAGTATTCAGCTAAAGCTACAGGTTAGTTTAGTGTGACCTCTGCACAGAGTTCAGCTAAAGTTACAAGTTAGTTTAGTGCGACCTCTGCACAGTGTACAGCTAAAGCTACAAGTTAGTGTAGTGAGTGCTCTGAACAGTGTTCAGCTAAAGCTACAAGTTAGTGCAGTGCGTCCTCCTCACAGAGTTCAGCTAAAACTACAAGTTAGTGTAATGCGACCTCTGCACAGTGTTCAGCTAAAGCTACAATTTAGTTTAGTGTGACCTCTGCACAGTGTTCAGCTAAAGCTACAAGTTAGTGTAGTGCGTGCCCTGAAGAGTGTTCAGCTAAATCTACAAGTTAGTGTAGTGCTTCCTCCTCACAGTGTTCAGCTAAAGCTACAAGTTAGTGTAGTGCGTCCTCCTCACAGTGTTCAGCTAAAGCTACAGGTTAGTTTAGTGTGACCTCTGCACAGTGTTCAGCTAAAGCTACAAGTTAGTGTAGTGCGTCCTCCTCACAGTGTTCAGCTAAAGCTACAAGTTAGTGTAGTGCGACCTCTGCACAGTGTTCAGCTAAAGCTACAAATTTTTGAAGTGCGTCCTCTGAACAGTGTTCAGCTAAAGCTACAAGTTAGTGTAGTGCAACCTCTGCACAGCGTTCAGCTAAAGCTACCTGTAGAAGGTTGGTGGTGTTTATCTGATCCTATCACTACCGCAGGCAGCTAAAGTATTTACACATTAGTGTAGTGTGACCTCTGCACAGTGTTCAGCTAAACCTACCTGTAGAAGGTTGGTGGTGTTTTCCTGATCCTATCACTACCGCAGGTAGCTAAAGTATTTTTACATGTTAGTGCAGTGCGACCTCTGCACTGTTCAGCTAAAGCTACCTGTGGAAGGTTGGTGGTGTTTTCCTGATCCTATAAATATCGCAGGTAGCTAAGTTATTTACACGTTAGTGTAGTGCGACCTCTGCACAGTGTTCAGCTAAAGCTACAAGTTAGTTTAGTGCAAACTCTGCACAGTGTTCAGCTAAAGCTACAAGTTAGTGTAGTGCGTCCTCCTCACAGTGTTCAGCTAAAACTACAGATTAGTTTAGTGTGACCTCTGCACAGTGTTCAGCTAAAGCTACATGTTAGTGTAGTGTGACCTCAGCACGATGTTCAGCTAAAGCTACAAGTTTGTGTAGTGCGTCCTCTGAACAGTGTTCAGCTAAAGCTACAAGTTAGTGTAGTGCGACCTCTGCACAGTGTTCAGCTAAAGCTACCTGTAGAAGGTTGGTGGTGTTTATCTGATCCTATCACTACCGCAGGCAGCTAAAGTATTTACACGTTAGTGTAGTGCGACCTCTGCACAGTGTTTAGCTAAAGCTACCTGTAGAAGATTGGTGGTGTTTTCCTGATCCTAGGACTACCGCAGGCAGCTATATTATTTACACGTTAGTGTAGTGCGACCTCTGCACTGTTCAGCTAAAGCTACCTGTAGAAGGTTGGTGGTGTTTTCCTGATCCTATCACTACCGCAGGCAGCTAAATTATTTACATGTTAGTGTAGTGCGACCTCTGCAAAGTGTTCAGCTAAAGCTGCAGGTTAGTTTAGTGTGACCTCTGCACAGTGTTCAGCTAAAGCTACAAGTTAGTGTAGTGCTTCCTTCTCACAGTGTTCAGCTAAAGCTACAAGGTAGTGTAGTGCGTCCTCCTCACAGTGTTCAGCTAATGCTACAGGTTAGTTTAGTGTGACCTCTGCACAGTGTTCAGCTAAAGCTACAAGTTATTATAGTGCATCCTCCTCACAGTGTTCAGCTAAAACTACAAGTTAGTGTAGTGCGACCTCTGCACAGTGTTCAGCTAAAGCTACAAGTTAGCTTAGTGCGATCTCTGCACAATGTTCAGCTAAAGCTACAAGTTAGTGTAATGCTTCCTCCTCACAGTGTTCAGCTAAAGCTACAAGTTAGTGTAGTGCATCCTCACAGTGTTCAGCTAAAACTACATGTTAGTTTAGTGTGAACTCTGCACAGTGTTCAGCTAAAGCTACAAGTTAATGTAGTGCGTCTTCTGAACAGTGTTCAGCTAAAGCTACAAGTTAGTGTAGTGCAACCTCTGCACAGTGTTCAGCTAAAGCTACCTGTAGAAGGTTGGTGGTGTTTTCCTGATCCTATCACTACCGCAGGCAGCTAAAGTATTTTTACACGTTAGTGTAGTGCGACCTCTGCACAGTGTTCAGCTAAAGCTACCTGTAGAAGGTTGGTGATGTTTTCCTGATCCTATCACTACCGCAGGCAGCTAAATTATTTACACGTTAGTGTAGTGTGACCTCTGCACTGTTCAGCTAAAGCTAACTGTAGAAGGTTGGTGGTGTTTTCCTGATCCTATCACTACCGCAGGTAGCTAAATTATTTACACGTTAGTGTAGTGCCACCTCTGCACAGTGTTCAGCTAAAGCTACCTGTAGAAGGTTGGTGGTGTTTTCCAGATCCTATGACTACCGCAGGCAGCTAAATTATTTACACGTTAGTGTAGTGCGACCTCTGCACTGTTCAGCTAAAGCTACCTGTAGAAGGTTGGTGGTGTTTTCCTGATCCTATCACTACCGCAGAAGCTAAATTATTTACATGTTAGTGTAGTGCGACCTCTGCAAAGTGTTCAGCTAAAGCTGCAGGTTAGTTTAGTGTGACCTCTGCACAGTGTTCAGCTAAAGCTACAAGTTAGTGTAGTGCGTCTTCCTCACAGTGCTCAGCTAAAACTACAAGCTAGTGTAGTGGGACCTCTGCACAGTGTTCAGCTAAAGCTACAATTTAGTTTAGTGCGACCTCTGCACAGTGTTAAGCTAAAGCTACAAGTTAGTGTAGTGCGTGCTCTGAACAGTGTTCAGCTAAAGCTACAAGTTAGTGTAGTGCTTCCTCCTCACAGTGTTCAGCTAAAACTACAAGTTAGTGTAGTGCGACCTCTGCACAGTGTTCAGCTAAAGCTACAAGTTAGCTTAGCGCGATCTCTGCACAATGTTCAGCTAAAGCTACAAGTTAGTGTAGTGCGTCCTCCTCACAGTGTTCAGCTAAAACTACATGTTAGTTTAGTGTGACCTCTGCACAATGTTCAGCGAAAGCTACAAGTTAGTGTAGTGCGTCCTCTGAACAGTGTTCAGATAAAGCTACACGTTAGTGTAGTGCAACCTCTACACAGTGTTCAGCTAAAGCTACCTGTAGAAGGTTGGTGGTGTTTTCCTGATCCTATCACTACCGCAGGCAGCTAAAGTATTTTTACACGTTAGTGTAGTGCGACCTATGCACAGTGTTCAGCTAAAGCTACCTGTAGAAGGTTGGTGGTGTTTTCCTGATCCTATAACTACCGCAGGAAGCTAAATTATTTACACGTTAGTGTAGTGCGACCTCTGCACAGTGTTCAGCTAAAGCTACAAGTTAGTGTAGTGCGACCTCTGCACAGTGTTCAGCTAAAGCTACAGGTTAGTTTAGTGTGACCTCTGCACAGTGTTCAGCTAAAGTTGCAAGTTAGTTTAGTGTGACCTCTGCACAGTGTTCAGCTAAAGCTACAAGTTAGTTTAGTGCGACCTCTGCACAGTGTTCAGCTAAAGCTACAAGTTAGTGTAGTGCGTGCTCTGAACACTGTTCAGCTAAAGCTAAAAGTTAGTGTAGTGCGCCCTCCCCACAGTGTTCAGCTAAAACTACAAGTTAGTGTAATGCGACCTCTGCACAGTGTTCAGCTAAAGCTACAGGTTAGTTTAGTGTGACCTCTGCACAGTGTTCAGCTAAAGCTACAAGTTAATGTAGTGCGTCCTCCTCACAGTCTTCAGCTAAAGCTACAAGTTAGTGTAGTGCGACCTCTGCACAGTGTTCAGCTAAAGCTACCTGTAGAAGGTTGGTGGTGTTTTCCTGATCCTATCACTACCGCAGGCAGCTAAAGTATTTACACGTTAGTGTAGTGCGACCTCTGCACAGTGTTCAGCTAAAGCTACCTGTAGAAGGTTGGTTGTGTTTTCCTGATCCTATGACTACCGTAGGCAGCTAAATTATTTACACGTTAGTGTAGTGCGACCTCTGCACTGTTCGGCTAAAGCTACCTGTAGAAGGTTGGTGGTGTTTTCCTGATGCTATCACTACTGCAGGCAGCTAAATTGTTTACATGTTAGTGTAGTGCGACCTCTGCAAAGTGTTCAGCTAAAGCTGCAGGTTAGTTTAGTGTGACCTCTGCACAGTGTTCAGCTAAAGTTACAAGTTAGTTTAGTGTGACCTCTGCACAGTGTTCAGCTAAAGCTACAAGTTAGTTTAGTGCGACCTCTGCACAGTGTTCAGCTAAAGCTACAAGTTAGTGTAGTGCGTGCTCTGAACACTGTTCAGCTAAAGCTAAAAGTTAGTGTAGTGCGCCCTCCCCACAGTGTTCAGCTAAAACTACAAGTTAGTGTAATGCGACCTCTGCACAGTGTTCAGCTAAAGCTACAGGTTAGTTTAGTGTGACCTCTGCACAGTGTTCAGCTAAAGCTACAAGTTAATGTAGTGCGTCCTCCTCACAGTCTTCAGCTAAAGCTACAAGTTAGTGTAGTGCGACCTCTGCACAGTGTTCAGCTAAAGCTACCTGTAGAAGGTTGGTGGTGTTTTCCTGATCCTATCACTACCGCAGGCAGCTAAAGTATTTACACGTTAGTGTAGTGCGACCTCTGCACAGTGTTCAGCTAAAGCTACCTGTAGAAGGTTGGTTGTGTTTTCCTGATCCTATGACTACCGTAGGCAGCTAAATTATTTACACGTTAGTGTAGTGCGACCTCTGCACTGTTCGGCTAAAGCTACCTGTAGAAGGTTGGTGGTGTTTTCCTGATGCTATCACTACTGCAGGCAGCTAAATTGTTTACATGTTAGTGTAGTGCGACCTCTGCAAAGTGTTCAGCTAAAGCTGCAGGTTAGTTTAGTGTGACCTCTGCACAGTGTTCAGCTAAAGCTACAAGTTAGTGTAGTGCGTCCTCCTCACAGTGTTCAGCTAAAACTACAAGTTAGTGTAGTGCGATCTCTGCACAGTGTTCAGCTAAAGCTACAAGTTAGTTTAGTGCGACCTCTGCACAGTGTTCAGCTAAAGCTACATGTTAGTGTAGTGCGTGCTCTGAACAGTGTTCATCTAAAGCTACCAGTTAGTGTAGTGCTTCCTCCTCACAGTGTTCAGCTAAAGCTACAAGGTAGTGTAGTGCGTCCTCTGAACAGTGTTCAGCTAAAGCTACAAGTTAGTGTAGTGCGACCTCCGCACAGCGTTCAGCTAAAGCTACCTGTAGAAGGTTGGTGGTGTTTATCTGATCCTATCACAACCGCAGGCAGCTACAGTATTTACACGTTAGTGTAGTGCGACCTCCGCACAGCGTTCAGCTAAAGCTACCTGTAGAAGGTTGGTGGTGTTTATCTGATCCTATCACTACCGCAGGCAGCTAAAGTATTTACACGTTAGTGTAGTGCGACCTTTGCACAGTGTTCAGCTAAAGCTACAGGTTAGTTTAGTGTGACCTCTGCACAGTGTTCAGCTAAAGCTACAAGTTAGTTTAGTGCGACCTCTGCACAGTGTTCAGCTAAAGCTACAAGTTAGTGTAGTGCGTGCTCTGAACAGTGTTCAGCTAAAGCTACAAGTTAGTGTAGTGCTTCCTCCTCACAGTGTTCAGCTAAAGCTACAAGTTAGTGTAGTGCGTCTTCCTCACAGTGTTCAGCTAAAGCTACAGGTTAGTTTAGTGTGACCTCTGCACACTGTTCAGCTAAAGCTACAAGTTAGTGTAGTGCGTCCTCCTTACAGTGCTCAGCTAAAACTACAAGTTAGTGTAGTGCGACCTCTGCACAGTGTTCAGCTAAAGCTACAAGTTAGCTTAGTGCAACCTCTGCACAATGTTCAGCTAAAGCTACAAGTTAGTGTAGTGCATGCTCTGAACAGTGTTCAGCTAAAGCTACAAGTTAGTGTAGTGCTTCCTCCTCACAGTGTTCAGCTAAAGCTACAAGTTAGTGTAGTGCGTCCTCCTCACAGTGTTCAGCTAAAACTACAGGTTAGTTTAGTGTGACCTCTGCACAGTGTTCAGCTAAAGCTACATGTTAGTGTAGTGCGTCTTCCTCACAGTGTTCAGCTAAAGCTACAAGTTTGTGTAGTGCGTCCTCTGAACAGTGTTCAGCTAAAGCTACAAGTTACTGCAGTGCGACCTCTGTACAGTGTTCAGCTAAAACTACAAGTTAGTGTAGTGCGATCTCTGCACAGTGTTCAGCTAAAGCTACAAGTTAATTTAGTGCGACCTCTGCACAGTGTTCAGCTAAAGCTACAGGTTAGTGTAGTGCGTGATCTGAACAGTGTTCATCTAAAACTACCAGTTAGTGTAGTGCTTCCTCCTCACAGTGTTCAGCTAAAGCTACAAGGTAGTGTAGTGCGTCCTCCTCGCAGTGTTCAGCTAAAGCTACAGGTTAGTTTAGTGTGACCTCTGCACAGTGTTCAGCTAAAGCTACAAGTTATTGTAGTGCATCCTCCTCACAGTGTTCAGCTAAAACTACAAGTTAGTGTAGTGCGACCTCTGTACATTGTTAAGCTAAAGCTACAAGTTAGCTTAGTGCGATCTCTGCACAGTGTTCAGCTAAAGCTACAAGTTAGTGTAGTGCGTCCTCTGAACAGTGTTCCGCTAAAGCTACAAGTTAGCGTAGTGCATCCTCCTTACAGTGTTCAGCTAAAGCTACAAGTTAGTGTAGTGCGTCCTCTGAACAGTGTTCAGCTAAAGCTACAAGTTAGTGTAGTGTGACTTCCGCACAGCGTTCAGCTAAAGCTACCTGTAGAAGGTTTGTGGTGTTTATCTGATCCTATCACTACCGCAGGCAGCTAAAGTATTTACACGTTAGTGTAGTGCGACCGCCGCACAGCGTTCAGCTAAAGCTACCTGTAGAAGGTTGGTGGTGTTTATCTGATCCTATCACTACCGCAGGCAGCTAAAGTATTTACACGTTAGTGTAGTGCAACCTCTGCACAGTGTTCAGCTAAAGCTACAGGTTAGTTTAGTGTGACCTCTGCACAGTGTTCATCTAAAGCTACAAGTTAGTTTAGTGCGACCTCTGCACAGTGTTCAGCTAAAGTTACAAGTTAGTGTAGTGCGTGCTCTGAACAGTGTTCAGCTAAAGCTACAAGTTAGTGTAGTGCTTCCTCCTCACAGTGTTCAGCTAAAGCTACAAGTTAGTGTAGTGCGTCCTCCTCACAGTGTTCAGCTAAAGCTACAGGTTAGTTTAGTGTGACCTCTGCACACTGTTCAGCTAAAGCTACAAGTTAGTGTAGTGCGTCCTCCTTACAGTGTTCAGCTAAAACTACAAGTTAGTGTAGTGCGACCTCTGCACAGTGTTCAGCTAAAGCTACAAGTTAGCTTAGTGCAACCTCTGCACAATGTTCAGCTAAAGCTACAAGTTAGTGTAGTGCGTGCTCTGAACAGTGTTCAGCTAAAGCTACAAGTTAGTGTAGTGCTTCCTCCTCACAGTGTTCAGCTAAAGCTACAAGTTAGTGTAGTGCGTCCTCCTCACAGTGTTCAGCTAAAACTACAGGTTAGTTTAGTGTGACCTCTGCACAGTGTTCAGCTAAAGCTACATGTTAGTGTAGTGCGTCTTCCTCACAGTGTTCAGCTAAAGCTACAAGTTAGTGTAGTGCGACCTCTGCACGATGTTCAGCTAAAGCTACAAGTTTGTGTAGTGCGTCCTCTGAACAGTGTTCAGCTAAAGCTACAATTTACTGTAGTGCGACCTCTGTACAGTGTTCAGCTAAAGCTACCTGTAGAAGGTTGGTGGTGTTTATCTGATCGTATCACTACCGCAGGCCGCTAAAGTATTTACACCTTAGTGTAGTGCGACCTCTGAACAGTGTTCAGCTAAAGCTACCTGTAGAAGGTTGGTGGTGTTTTCCTGACCTATCACTACCGCAGGTAGCTAAAGTATTTTTACACGTTAGTGTAGTGCGACCTCTGCACTGTTCAGCTAAAGCTACCTGTAGAAGCTTGGTGGTGTTTTCCTGATCCTATCCCTACCGCAGGTAGCTAAGTTATTTACATGTCAGTGTAGTGCGACCTCTGCACATTGTTCAGCTAAAGCTACAGGTTAGTTTAGTATGACCTCTGCACAGTGTTCAGCTAAAGCTAAAGTTAGTTTAGTTCGACCTCTGCACAGTGTTCAGCTAAAGCTACAAGTTAGTGTAGTGCGGGCTCTGAACAGTGTTCAGCTAAAGCTACAAGTTAGTGTAGTGTGACCTCTGCACAGCGTTCAGCTAAAGCTACCTGTAGAAGGTTGGTGGTGTTTATCTGATCCTATCACTACCGCAGGTAGCTAAAGTATTTTTACATGTTAGTGCAGTGTGACCTCTGCACTGTTCAGCTAAAGTTACCTGTAGAAGGTTGGTGGTGTTTTCCTTATCCTATAACTATCGCAGGTAGCGAAGTTATTTACACGTAAGTGTAGTGCGACCTCTGCACAGTGTTCAGCTAAAGCTACAAGTTAGTTTAGTGCAACCTCTGCACAGTGTTCAGCTAAAGCTACAAGTTAGTGTAGTGCGTGATCTTAACAGTGTTCAGCTAAAGCTACAAGTTAGTGTAGTGCTTCCTCCTCACAGTGTTCAGCTAAAGCTACAAGTTAGTGTAGTGCGTCCTCCTCACAGTGTTCAGCTAAAACTACAGGTTAGTTTAGTGTGACCTCTGCACAGTGTTCAGCTAAAGCTACATGTTAGTGTAGTGCGACCTCTGCACGATGTTCAGCTAAAGCTACAAGTTTGTGTAGTGCGTCCTCTGAACAGTGTTCAGCTAAAGCTACAGGTTAGTTTAGTGTGACCTCTGCACAGTGTTCAGCTAAAGCTACATGTTAGTGTAGTGCGTCTTCCTCACAGTGTTCAGCTAAAGCTACAAGTTAGTGTAGTGCGAGCTCTGCACGATGTTCAGCTAAAGCTACAAGTTTGTGTAGTGCGTCCTCTGAACAGTGTTCAGCTAAAGCTACAATTTACTGTAGTGCGACCTCTGTACAGTGTTCAGCTAAAGCTACCTGTAGAAGGTTGGTGGTGTTTATCTGATCGTATCATTACCGCAGGCCGCTAAAGTATTTACACCTTAGTGTAGTGCGACCTCTGAACAGTGTTCAGCTAAAGCTACCTGTAGAAGGTTGGTGGTGTTTTCCTGACCTATCACTACCGCAGGTAGCTAAAGTATTTTTACACGTTAGTGTAGTGCGACCTCTGCACTGTTCAGCTAAAGCTACCTGTAGAAGCTTGGTGGTGTTTTCCTGATCCTATCCCTACCGCAGGTAGCTAAGTTATTTACACGTCAGTGTAGTGCGACCTCTGCACATTGTTCAGCTAAAGCTACAGGTTAGTTTAGTATGACCTCTGCACAGTGTTCAGCTAAAGCTAAAGTTAGTTTAGTTCGACCTCTGCACAGTGTTCAGCTAAAGCTACAAGTTAGTGTAGTGCGGGCTCTGAACAGTGTTCAGCTAAAGCTACAAGTTAGTGTAGTGTGACCTCTGCACAGCGTTCAGCTAAAGCTACCTGTAGAAGGTTGGTGGTGTTTATCTGATCCTATCACTACCGCAGGTAGCTAAAGTATTTTTACATGTTAGTGCAGTGTGACCTCTGCACTGTTCAGCTAAAGCTACCTGTAGAAGGTTGGTGGTGTTTTCCTTATCCTATAACTATCGCAGGTAGCGAAGTTATTTACACGTAAGTGTAGTGCGACCTCTGCACAGTGTTCAGCTAAAGCTACAAGTTAGTTTAGTGCAACCTCTGCACAGTGTTCAGCTAAAGCTACAAGTTAGTGTAGTGCGTGATCTTAACAGTGTTCAGCTAAAGCTACAAGTTAGTGTAGTGCTTCCTCCTCACAGTGTTCAGCTAAAGCTACAAGTTAGTGTAGTGCGTCCTCCTCACAGTGTTCAGCTAAAACTACAGGTTAGTTTAGTGTGACCTCTGCACAGTGTTCAGCTAAAGCTACATGTTAGTGTAGTGCGACCTCTGCACGATGTTCAGCTAAAGCTACAAGTTTGTGTAGTGCGTCCTCTGAACAGTGTTCAGCTAAAGCTACAAGTTAGTGTAGAGCGACCTCTGCACAGTGTTCAGCTAAAGCTACCTGTAGAAGGTTGGTGGTGTTTATCTGATCCTATCACTACCGCAGGCAGCTAAAGTATTTACACGTTAGTGTAGTGCGACCTCTGCACAGTGTTCAGCTAAAGCTACCTGTAGAAGGTTGGTGGTGTTTTCCTGATCCTATCACTACCGCAGGCAGCTAAATTATTTACACGTTAGTGTAGTGCGACCTCTGCACTGTTCAGCTAAAGCTACCTGTAGAAGGTTGGTGGTGTTTTCCTGATCCTATCACTACCGCAGGCAGCTAAATTATTTACATGTTAGTGTAGTGCGACCTCTGCAAAGTGTTCAGCTAAAGCTTCAGGTTAGTTTAGTGTGACCTCTGCACAGTGTTCAGATAAAGCTTCAAGTTAGCTTAGTGCGATCTCTGCACAATGTTCAGCTAAAGCTACAAGTTAGTGTAGTGCTTCCTCCTCACAGTGTTCAGCTAAAGCTACAAGTTAGTGTAGTGCATCCTCACAGTGTTCACCTAAAACTACATGTTAGTTTAGTGTGACCTCTGCACAGTGTTCAGCTAAAGCTACAAGTTAATGTAGTGCGTCTTCTGAACAGTGTTCAGCTAAAGCTACAAGTTAGTGTAGTGCAACCTCCGCACAGTGTTCAGCTAAAGCTACCTGTAGAAGGTTGGTGGTGTTTTCCTGATCCTATCACTACCACAGGCAACTAAAGTATTTTTTACACGTTAGTGTAGTGCGACCTCTGCACAGTGTTCAGCTAAAGCTACCTGTAGAAGGTTGGTGGTGTTTTCCTGATCCTATCACTACCGCAGGCAGATAAATTATTTACACGTTAGTGTAGTGTGACCTCTGCACTGTTCAGCTAAAGCTAACTGTAGAAGGTTGGTGGTGTTTTCCTGATCCTATCACTACCGCAGGTAGCTAAATTGTTTACACGTTAGTGTAGTGCGACCTCTGCACTGTTCAGCTAAAGCTACCTGAAGAAGGTTGGTGGTGTTTTCCTGATCCTATCACTACCGCAGAAGCTAAATTATTTACATGTTAGTGTAGTGCGACCTCTGCAAAGTGTTCAGCTAAAGCTGCAGGTTAGTTTAGTGTGACCTCTGCACAGTGTTCAGCTAAAGCTACAAGTTAGTGTAGTGCGTCTTCCTCACAATGCTCAGCTAAAACTACAAGTTAGTGTAGTGGGACCTCTGCACAGTATTCAGCTAAAGCTACAAGTTAGTTTAGTGCGACCTCTACACAGTGTTAAGCTAAAGCTACAAGTTAGTGTAGTGCGTGCTCTGAACAGTGTTTAGCTAAAGCTTCAAGTTAGTGTAGTGCTTCCTCCTCACAGTGTTCAGCTAAAACTACAAGTTAGTGTAGTGCGACCTCTGCACAGTGTTCAGCTAAAGCTACAAGTTAGCTTAGTGCGATCTCTGCACAATGTCCAGCTAAAGCTACAAGTTAGTGTACTGCGTCCTCCTCACAGTGTTCAGCTAAAACTACAAGTTAATGTAGTGCGTCCTTTAGTGTGACTTCTGCACAATGTTCAGCGAAAGCTACAAGTTAATGTAGTGCGTCCTTTGAACAGTGTTCAGCTAAAGCTACACGTTAGTGTAGTGCAACCTCTACACAGTGTTCAGCTAAAGCTACCTGTAGAAGGTTGGTGGTGTTTTCCTGATCCTATCACTACCGCAGGAAGCTAAATTATTTACACGTTAGTGTAGTGCGACCTCTGCACAGTGTTCAGCTAAAGCTACAAGTTAGTGTAGTGCGACCTCTGCACAGTGTTCAGCTAAAGCTACAGGTTAGTTTAGTGTGACCTCTGCACAGTGTTCAGCAAAAGTTACAAATTAGTTTAGTGTGACCTCTGCACAGTGTTCAGCTAAAGCTACAAATTAGTTTAGTGCGACCTCTGCACAGTGTTCAGCTAAAGCTACAATTTAGTGTAGTGCGTGCTCTGAACACTGTTCAGCTAAAGCTAAAAGTTAGTGTAGTGCGCCCTCCCCACAGTGTTCAGCTAAAACTACAAGTTAGTGTAATGCGACCTCTGCACAGTGTTCAGCTAAAGCTACAGGTTAGTTTAGTGTGACGTCTGCACAGTGTTCAGCTAAAGCTACAAGTTAGTGTAGTGCGTCCTCCTCACAGTCTTCAGCTAAAGCTGCAAGTTAGTGTAGTGCGACCTCTGCACAGTGTTCAGCTAAAGCTACAAGTTAGTTTAGTGCGTCCTCTGAACAGTGATCAGCTAAAGCTACAAGTTAGTGTAGTGTGACCTCTGCACAGTGTTCAGCTAAAGCTACCTGTAGAAGGTTGGTGGTGTTTTCCTGATCCTATCACTACCGCAGGCAGATAAAGTATTTACACGTTAGTGTAGTGCGACCTCTGCACAGTGTTCAGCTAAAGCTACCTGTAGAAGGTTGGTGGTGTTTTCCTGATCCTATGACTACCGCAGGCAGCTAAATTATTTACACGTTAGTGTAGTGCGACCTCTGCACTGTTCGGCTAAAGCTACCTGTAGAAGGTTGGTGGTGTTTTCCTGATGCTATCACTACCGCAGGCAGCTAAATTGTTTACATGTTAGTGTAGTGCGACCTCTGCAAAGTGTTCAGCTAAAGCTGCAGGTTAGTTTAGTGTGACCTCTGCACAGTGTTCAGCTAAAGCTACTAGTTAGTGTAGTGCGTCCTCCTCACAGTGTTCAGCTAAAACTACAAGTTAGTGTAGTGCGATCTCTGCACAGTGTTCAGCTAAAGCTACAAGTTAGTTTAGTGCGACCTCTGCACAGTGTTCAGCTAAAGCTACATGTTAGTGTAGTGCGTGCTCTGAACAGTGTTCAGCTAAAGCTACCAGTTAGTGTAGTGCTTCCTCCTCACAGTGTTCAGCTAAAGCTACAAGGTAGTGTAGTGCGTCCTCCTCGCAGTGTTCAGCTAAAGCTACAGGTTAGTTTATTGTGACCTCTGCATAGTGTTCAGCTAAAGCTACAAGTTATTGTAGTGCATCCTCCTCACAGTGTTCAGCTAAAACTACAAGTTAGTGTAGTGCAACCTCTGTACAGTGTTAAGCTAAAGCTACAAGTTAGCTTAGTGCCATCTCTGCACACTGTTCAGCTAAAGCTACAAGTTAGTGTAGTGCGTCCTCTGAACAGTGTTCAGCTAAAGCTACAAGTTAGCGTAGTGCAACCTCTGCAGTGTTCAGCTAAAGCTAACTGTAGAAGGTTGGCGGTGTTTTCCTGATCCTATCACTACCGCAGGCAGCTAAAGTGTTTTTACACGTTAGTGTAGTGCGACCTCTGCACAGTGTTCAGCTAAAGCTATCTGTGGAAGGTTGGTGGTGTTTTCCTGATCCTATCACTACCGCAGGCAGCTAAATTATTTACACGTTAGTGTAGTGCGACCTCTGCACTGTTCAGCTAAAGCTACCTGTAGAAGGTTGGTGGTGTTTTCCTGATCATATCACTACCGCAGGTAGCTAAATTATTTACACGTTAGTGTAGTGCGACCACTGCACAGTGTTCAGCTAAAGCTACAGGTTAGTTTAGTGTGACCTCTGCACAGTGTTCAGCTAAAGTCACAAGTTTGTTTAGTGTTACCTCTGCGCAATGTACAGCTAAAGCTACAATTTAGTGTAGTGCGTGCTCTGAACAGTGTTCAGCTAAAGCTACAAGTTAGTGCAGTGCGTCCACCTCACAGTGTTCAGCAAAACTACAAGTTAGTGTAATGCGACCTCTGCACAGTGTTACGCTGAAGCTACAAGTTAGTTTAGTGTGACCTCTGCACAGTGTTCAGCTAAAGCTACAAGTTAGTGTAGTGCGTGCTCTGAAGAGTGTTCAGCTAAATCTACAAGTTAGTGTAGTGCTTCCTCCTCACAGTGTTCAGGTAAAGCTACAAGTTAGTGTAGTGCATCCTCCTCACAGTGTTCAGCTAAAGCTACAGGTTAGTTTAGTGTGACCTCTGCACAGTATTCAGCTAAAGCTACAAGTTAGTGTAGTGCATCCTCTGAACAGTGTTTAGCTAAATCTACAAGTTAGTGTAGTGCGACCTCTGCACAGTGTTCAGCTAAAGCTACCTGTAGAAGGTTGGTGGTGTTTATCTGATCCTATCACTACCGCAGGCAGCTAAAGTATTTACACGTTAGTGTAGTGCGACCTCTGCACAGTGTTCAGCTAAAGCTACCTGTAGAAGGTTGGTGGTGTTTTCCTGATCCTATCACTACCGCAGGTAGCTAAAGTATTTTTACACGTTAGTGTAGTGCGTCCTCTGCACTGTTCAGCTAAAGCTACCCGTAGAAGGTTGGTGGTGTTTTCCTGATCCTATCACTACCGCAGGTAGCTAAAGTATTTTTACACGTTAGTGTAGTGCGTCCTCTGCACTGTTCAGCTAAAGCTACCCGTAGAAGGTTGGTGGTGTTTTCCTGATCCTATCACTACCGCAGGTAGCTAAATTATTTACACGTTAGTGTAGTGCGTCCTCCTCACAGTGTTCAGCTAAAGCTACAGGTTAGTTTAGTGTGACCTCTGCACAGTGTTCAGTTAAAGCTACAAGTTAGTGTAGTGCGTCCTCTGAACAGTGTTCAGCTAAATCTACAAGTTAGTGCAGTGCAACCTCTGCACAGTGTTCAGCTAAAGCTACAAGTTAGTTTAGTGCGTGCTCTGAACAGTGTTCAGCTAAAGCTACAAGTTAGTGTAGTGCTTCCTCCTGACAGTGTTCAGCTAAAGCTACAAGTTAGTGCAGTGCGTCCTCCTCACAGTGTTCAGCTAAAGCTACAGGTTAGTTTAGTGTGACCTCTGCACAGTGTTCAGCTAAAGCTACAAGTTAGTGTAGTGCGTCCTCCTTACAGTGTTCAGATAAAACTACAAGTTAGTGTAGTGCGTCCTCTGAACAGTGTTCAGCTAAAGCTACAAGTTAGTGTAGTGCGACCTCTGAACAGTGTTCAGCTAAAGCTACAAGTTAGTGTAGTGCAACCTCTGCACAGTGTTCAGCTAAAGCTACCTGTAGAAGGTTGGTGGTGTTTATCTGATCCTATCACTACCGCAGGCAGCTAAAGTATTTACACATTAGTGTACTGCGACCTCTGCACAGTGTTAAGCTAAAGCTACCTGTAGAAGGTTGGTGGTGTTTTCCTGATCCTATCACTACCGCAGGTAGCTAAATTTTTTACACGTTAGTGTAGTGCGACCTCTGCACAGTGTTCAGCTAAAGCTACAGGTTAGTTTAGTGTGACCTCTGCACAGTGTTCAGCTAAAGCTACAAGTTAGTGTAGTGCTTCCTCCTCATTGTGTTCAGCTAAAACTACAAGTTAGTGTAGTGCGACCTCCTCACAGTGTTCAGCTAAAGCAACAAGTTAGTTTAGTGCGACCTCTGCACAGTGTTCAGCTAAAGCTACAAGTTAGTGTAGTGCGTGCTCTGAACAATGTTCCTCCTGTTCAGTGTTCACACTGTCAGGAGGAAGCACTACACTTACTTGTAGCTACAAGTAAGTGTAGTGCTTCCTCCTGACAGTGTTCAGCTAAAGCTACAAGTTAGTGTAGTGCGTCCTCCTCACAGTGTTCAGCTAAAGCTACAGGTTAGTTTAGTGTGACCTCTGCACAGTGTTCAGCTAAAACTATAAGTTAGTGTAGTGCGTCCTCCTCACAGTGTTGACCTAAAACTACAAGTTAGTGTAGTGCGACCTCTGCCCAGTGTTCAGCTAAGGCTACAAGTTAGCTTAGTGCGACCTCTGCACAATGTTCAACTAAAGCTACAAGTTAGTGTACTGCGTGCTCTGAACAGTGTTCAGCAAAAGCTACAAGTTAGTGTAGTGCTTCCTCCTCACAGAGTTCAGCTAAAGCTACAAGTTAGTGTAGTGCGTCTTCCTCACAGTGTTCAGCTAAAACTACAGGTTAGTTTAGTGTGACCTCTGCACAGTGTTCAGCTAAAGCTACAAGTTAGTGTAGTGCGTCCTCTGAAGAGTGTTCAGCTAAATCTACAAGTTAGTGTAGTGCGACCTCTGCACAGTGTTCAGCTAAAGCTACCTGTAGAAGGTTGGTGGTGTTTTCCTGATCCTATCACTACCGCAGGCAGCTAAAGTATTTTTACACGTTAGTGTAGTGTGACCTCTGCACAGTGTTCAGCTAAATCTACCTGTAGAAGGTTGGTGGTGTTTATCTGATCCTATCACTACCGCAGGCAGCTAAAGTATTTACACGTTAGTGTAGTGCAACCTCTGCACAGTGTTCAGCTAAAGCTACCTGTAGAAGGTTGGTGGTGTTTTCCTGATCCTTTCACTACCGCAGGCAGCTAAAGTATTTACACGTTAGTGTAGTGCGACCTCTGCACAGTGTTCAGCTAAAGCTACCTGTAGAAGGTTGGTGGTGTTTTCCTAATCCTAGGACTACCTCAGGCAGCTAAATTATTTACACGTTAGTGTAGTGCGACCTCTGCACTGTTCAGCTAAAGCTACCTGTAGAAAGTTGGGGGTGTTTTCCTGATCCTATCACTACCGCAGGCAGCTAAATTATTTACACGTTAGTGTAGTGTGACCTCTGCACAGTGTTCAGCTAAAGCTACAGGTTAATTTAGTGTGACCTCTGCACAGTGTTCAGCTAAAGCTACAAGTTAGTGTAGTGAATCTTCCTCACAGTGTTCACATAAAACTACAAGTTAGTGTAGTGCTTCCTGCTCACAGTGTTCAGCTAAAGCTACAAGTTAGCTTAGTGCGACCTCTGCACAATGTTCAGCTAAAGCTACAAGTTAGTGTAGTGCATGCTCTGAACAGTGTTCAGCTAAAGCTACAAGTTAGTGTAATGCGACCACTGCACAGTGTTCAGCTAAAGCTACAAGTTAGTGTAATGCGACCACTGCACAGTGTTCAGCTAAAGCTACAAGTTATTTTATTGCGACCTCTGCACAGTGTTCAGCTAAAGCTACATGTTAGTGTAGTGCGTGCTCTGAACAGTGTTCAGCTAAAGCTACCAGTTAGTGTAGTGCTTCCTCCTCACAGTGTTCAGCTAAAGCTACAAGGTAGTGTAGTGCGTCCTCCTCGCAGTGTTCAGCTAAAGCTACAGGTTAGTTTATTGTGACCTCTGCATAGTGTTCAGCTAAAGCTACAAGTTATTGTAGTGCATCCTCCTCACAGTGTTCAGCTAAAACTACAAGTTAGTGTAGTGCAACCTCTGTACAGTGTTAAGCTAAAGCTACAAGTTAGCTTAGTGCCATCTCTGCACACTGTTCAGCTAAAGCTACAAGTTAGTGTAGTGCGTCCTCTGAACAGTGTTCAGCTAAAGCTACAAGTTAGCGTAGTGCAACCTCTGCAGTGTTCAGCTAAAGCTAACTGTAGAAGGTTGGCGGTGTTTTCCTGATCCTATCACTACCGCAGGCAGCTAAAGTGTTTTTACACATTAGTGTAGTGCGACCTCTGCACAGTGTTCAGCTAAAGCTATCTGTGGAAGGTTGGTGGTGTTTTCCTGATCCTATCACTACCGCAGGCAGCTAAATTATTTACACGTTAGTGTAGTGCGACCTCTGCACTGTTCAGCTAAAGCTACCTGTAGAAGGTTGGTGGTGTTTTCCTGATCATATCACTACCGCAGGTAGCTAAATTATTTACACGTTAGTGTAGTGCGACCACTGCACAGTGTTCAGCTAAAGCTACAGGTTAGTTTAGTGTGACCTCTGCACAGTGTTCAGCTAAAGTCACAAGTTTGTTTAGTGTTACCTCTGCGCAATGTACAGCTAAAGCTACAATTTAGTGTAGTGCGTGCTCTGAACAGTGTTCAGCTAAAGCTACAAGTTAGTGCAGTGCGTCCACCTCACAGTGTTCAGCAAAACTATAAGTTAGTGTAATGCGACCTCTGCACAGTGTTACGCTGAAGCTACAAGTTAGTTTAGTGTGACCTCTGCACAGTGTTCAGCTAAAGCTACAAGTTAGTGTAGTGCGTGCTCTGAAGAGTGTTCAGCTAAATCTACAAGTTAGTGTAGTGCTTCCTCCTCACAGTGTTCAGGTAAAGCTACAAGTTAGTGTAGTGCATCCTCCTCACAGTGTTCAGCTAAAGCTACAGGTTAGTTTAGTGTGACCTCTGCACAGTATTCAGCTAAAGCTACAAGTTAGTGTAGTGCATCCTCTGAACAGTGTTTAGCTAAATCTACAAGTTAGTGTAGTGCGACCTCTGCACAGTGTTCAGCTAAAGCTACCTGTAGAAGGTTGGTGGTGTTTATCTGATCCTATCACTACCGCAGGCAGCTAAAGTATTTACACGTTAGTGTAGTGCGACCTCTGCACAGTGTTCAGCTAAAGCTACAAGTTAGTGTAGTGCGACCTCTGCACAGTGTTCAGCTAAAGCTACAGGTTAGTTTAGTGTGACCTCTGCACAGTGTTCAGCAAAAGTTACAAGTTAGTTTAGTGTGACCTCTGCACAGTGTTCAGCTAAAGCTACAAATTAGTTTAGTGCGACCTCTGCACAGTGTTCAGCTAAAGCTACAATTTAGTGTAGTGCGTGCTCTGAACACTGTTCAGCTAAAGCTAAAAGTTAGTGTAGTGCGCCCTCCCCACAGTGTTCAGCTAAAACTACAAGTTAGTGTAATGCGACCTCTGCACAGTGTTCAGCTAAAGCTACAGGTTAGTTTAGTGTGACGTCTGCACAGTGTTCAGCTAAAGCTACAAGTTAGTGTAGTGCGTCCTCCTCACAGTCTTCAGCTAAAGCTGCAAGTTAGTGTAGTGCGACCTCTGCACAGTGTTCAGCTAAAGCTACAAGTTAGTTTAGTGCGTCCTCTGAACAGTGATCAGCTAAAGCTACAAGTTAGTGTAGTGTGACCTCTGCACAGTGTTCAGCTAAAGCTACCTGTAGAAGGTTGGTGGTGTTTTCCTGATCCTATCACTACCGCAGGCAGATAAAGTATTTACACGTTAGTGTAGTGCGACCTCTGCACAGTGTTCAGCTAAAGCTACCTGTAGAAGGTTGGTGGTGTTTTCCTGATCCTATGACTACCGCAGGCAGCTAAATTATTTACACGTTAGTGTAGTGCGACCTCTGCACTGTTCGGCTAAAGCTACCTGTAGAAGGTTGGTGGTGTTTTCCTGATGCTATCACTACCGCAGGCAGCTAAATTGTTTACATGTTAGTGTAGTGCGACCTCTGCAAAGTGTTCAGCTAAAGCTGCAGGTTAGTTTAGTGTGACCTCTGCACAGTGTTCAGCTAAAGCTACTAGTTAGTGTAGTGCATCCTCCTCACAGTGTTCAGCTAAAGCTACAAGTTAGTTTAGTGCGACCTCTGCACAGTGTTCAGCTAAAGCTACATGTTAGTGTAGTGCGTGCTCTGAACAGTGTTCAGCTAAAGCTACCAGTTAGTGTAGTGCTTCCTCCTCACAGTGTTCAGCTAAAGCTACAAGGTAGTGTAGTGCGTCCTCCTCGCAGTGTTCAGCTAAAGCTACAGGTTAGTTTATTGTGACCTCTGCATAGTGTTCAGCTAAAGCTACAAGTTATTGTAGTGCATCCTCCTCACAGTGTTCAGCTAAAACTACAAGTTAGTGTAGTGCAACCTCTGTACAGTGTTAAGCTAAAGCTACAAGTTAGCTTAGTGCGATCTCTGCACACTGTTCAGCTAAAGCTACAAGTTAGTGTAGTGCGTCCTCTGAACAGTGTTCAGCTAAAGCTACAAGTTAGCGTAGTGCAACCTCTGCAGTGTTCAGCTAAAGCTAACTGTAGAAGGTTGGCGGTGTTTTCCTGATCCTATCACTACCGCAGGCAGCTAAAGTGTTTTTACACGTTAGTGTAGTGCGACCTCTGCACAGTGTTCAGCTAAAGCTATCTGTGGAAGGTTGGTGGTGTTTTCCTGATCCTATCACTACCGCAGGCAGCTAAATTATTTACACGTTAGTGTAGTGCGACCTCTGCACTGTTCAGCTAAAGCTACCTGTAGAAGGTTGGTGGTGTTTTCCTGATCATATCACTACCGCAGGTAGCTAAATTATTTACACGTTTGTGTAGTGCGACCACTGCACAGTGTTCAGCTAAAGCTACAGGTTAGTTTAGTGTGACCTCTGCACAGTGTTCAGCTAAAGTCACAAGTTTGTTTAGTGTTACCTCTGCGCAATGTACAGCTAAAGCTACAATTTAGTGTAGTGCGTGCTCTGAACAGTGTTCAGCTAAAGCTACAAGTTAGTGCAGTGCGTCCACCTCACAGTGTTCAGCAAAACTACAAGTTAGTGTAATGCGACCTCTGCACAGTGTTACGCTGAAGCTACAAGTTAGTTTAGTGTGACCTCTGCACAGTGTTCAGCTAAAGCTACAAGTTAGTGTAGTGCGTGCTCTGAAGAGTGTTCAGCTAAATCTACAAGTTAGTGTAGTGCTTCCTCCTCACAGTGTTCAGGTAAAGCTACAAGTTAGTGTAGTGCATCCTCCTCACAGTGTTCAGCTAAAGCTACAGGTTAGTTTAGTGTGACCTCTGCACAGTATTCAGCTAAAGCTACAAGTTAGTGTAGTGCATCCTCTGAACAGTGTTTAGCTAAATCTACAAGTTAGTGTAGTGCGACCTCTGCACAGTGTTCAGCTAAAGCTACCTGTAGAAGGTTGGTGGTGTTTATCTGATCCTATCACTACCGCAGGCAGCTAAAGTATTTACACGTTAGTGTAGTGCGACCTCTGCACAGTGTTCAGCTAAAGCTACCTGTAGAAGGTTGGTGGTGTTTTCCTGATCCTATCACTACCGCAGGTAGCTAAAGTATTTTTACACGTTAGTGTAGTGCGTCCTCTGCACTGTTCAGCTAAAGCTACCCGTAGAAGGTTGGTGGTGTTTTCCTGATCCTATCACTACCGCAGGTAGCTAAAGTATTTTTACACGTTAGTGTAGTGCGTCCTCTGCACTGTTCAGCTAAAGCTACCCGTAGAAGGTTGGTGGTGTTTTCCTGATCCTATCACTACCGCAGGTAGCTAAATTATTTACACGTTAGTGTAGTGCGTCCTCCTCACAGTGTTCAGCTAAAGCTACAGGTTAGTTTAGTGTGACCTCTGCACAGTGTTCAGTTAAAGCTACAAGTTAGTGTAGTGCGTCCTCTGAACAGTGTTCAGCTAAATCTACAAGTTAGTGCAGTGCAACCTCTGCACAGTGTTCAGCTAAAGCTACAAGTTAGTTTAGTGCGTGCTCTGAACAGTGTTCAGCTAAAGCTACAAGTTAGTGTAGTGCTTCCTCCTGACAGTGTTCAGCTAAAGCTACAAGTTAGTGCAGTGCGTCCTCCTCACAGTGTTCAGCTAAAGCTACAGGTTAGTTTAGTGTGACCTCTGCACAGTGTTCAGCTAAAGCTACAAGTTAGTGTAGTGCGTCCTCCTTACAGTGTTCAGCTAAAACTACAAGTTAGTGTAGTGCGTCCTCTGAACAGTGTTCAGCTAAAGCTACAAGTTAGTGTAGTGCGACCTCTGAACAGTGTTCAGCTAAAGCTACAAGTTAGTGTAGTGCAACCTCTGCACAGTGTTCAGCTAAAGCTACCTGTAGAAGGTTGGTGGTGTTTATCTGATCCTATCACTACCGCAGGCAGCTAAAGTATTTACACATTAGTGTACTGCGACCTCTGCACAGTGTTAAGCTAAAGCTACCTGTAGAAGGTTGGTGGTGTTTTCCTGATCCTATCACTACCGCAGGTAGCTAAATTTTTTACACGTTAGTGTAGTGCGACCTCTGCACAGTGTTCAGCTAAAGCTACAGGTTAGTTTAGTGTGACCTCTGCACAGTGTTCAGCTAAAGCTACAAGTTAGTGTAGTGCTTCCTCCTCATTGTGTTCAGCTAAAACTACAAGTTAGTGTAGTGCGACCTCCTCACAGTGTTCAGCTAAAGCAACAAGTTAGTTTAGTGCGACCTCTGCACAGTGTTCAGCTAAAGCTACAAGTTAGTGTAGTGCGTGCTCTGAACAATGTTCCTCCTGTTCAGTGTTCACACTGTCAGGAGGAAGCACTACACTTACTTGTAGCTACAAGTAAGTGTAGTGCTTCCTCCTGACAGTGTTCAGCTAAAGCTACAAGTTAGTGTAGTGCGTCCTCCTCACAGTGTTCAGCTAAAGCTACAGGTTAGTTTAGTGTGACCTCTGCACAGTGTTCAGCTAAAACTATAAGTTAGTGTAGTGCGTCCTCCTCACAGTGTTGACCTAAAACTACAAGTTAGTGTAGTGCGACCTCTGCCCAGTGTTCAGCTAAGGCTACAAGTTAGCTTAGTGCGACCTCTGCACAATGTTCAACTAAAGCTACAAGTTAGTGTACTGCGTGCTCTGAACAGTGTTCAGCAAAAGCTACAAGTTAGTGTAGTGCTTCCTCCTCACAGAGTTCAGCTAAAGCTACAAGTTAGTGTAGTGCGTCTTCCTCACAGTGTTCAGCTAAAACTACAGGTTAGTTTAGTGTGACCTCTGCACAGTGTTCAGCTAAAGCTACAAGTTAGTGTAGTGCGTCCTCTGAAGAGTGTTCAGCTAAATCTACAAGTTAGTGTAGTGCGACCTCTGCACAGTGTTCAGCTAAAGCTACCTGTAGAAGGTTGGTGGTGTTTTCCTGATCCTATCACTACCGCAGGCAGCTAAAGTATTTTTACACGTTAGTGTAGTGTGACCTCTGCACAGTGTTCAGCTAAATCTACCTGTAGAAGGTTGGTGGTGTTTATCTGATCCTATCACTACCGCAGGCAGCTAAAGTATTTACACGTTAGTGTAGTGCAACCTCTGCACAGTGTTCAGCTAAAGCTACCTGTAGAAGGTTGGTGGTGTTTTCCTGATCCTTTCACTACCGCAGGCAGCTAAAGTATTTACACGTTAGTGTAGTGCGACCTCTGCTAAAGCTACCTGTAGAAGGTTGGTGGTGTTTTCCTAATCCTAGGACTACCTCAGGCAGCTAAATTATTTACACGTTAGTGTAGTGCGACCTCTGCACTGTTCAGCTAAAGCTACCTGTAGAAAGTTGGGGGTGTTTTCCTGATCCTATCACTACCGCAGGCAGCTAAATTATTTACACGTTAGTGTAGTGTGACCTCTGCACAGTGTTCAGCTAAAGCTACAGGTTAATTTAGTGTGACCTCTGCACAGTGTTCAGCTAAAGCTACAAGTTAGTGTAGTGAATCTTCCTCACAGTGTTCACATAAAACTACAAGTTAGTGTAGTGCTTCCTGCTCACAGTGTTCAGCTAAAGCTACAAGTTAGCTTAGTGCGACCTCTGCACAATGTTCAGCTAAAGCTACAAGTTAGTGTAGTGCATGCTCTGAACAGTGTTCAGCTAAAGCTACAAGTTAGTGTAATGCGACCACTGCACAGTGTTCAGCTAAAGCTACAAGTTAGTGTAATGCGACCACTGCACAGTGTTCAGCTAAAGCTACAAGTTATTTTATTGCGACCTCTGCACAGTGTTCAGCTAAAGCTACAAGTTAGTGTAGTGCGTGCTCTGAACAGTGTTCAGCTAAAGCTACAAGTTAGTGTAGTGCGTCCTCCTCACAGTGTTCAGCTAAAGCTACAGGTTAGTTTAGTGTGACCTCTGCACAGTGTTCAGCTAAAGCTACAAGTTAGTGTAGTGCGTCCTCTGAACAGTGTTTAGCTAAATCTACAAGTTAGTGTAGTGCGACCTCTGCACAGTGTTCAGTAGGGATGAGCTTCGAGTTCGAGTCGAACTCATGTTCGACTCGAACATTGGCTGTTCGCAAGTTCACCGAACAGCGAACAATTTGGGGTGTTCGCGGCAAATTCGAATGCCGCGGAACACCCTTTAAAAGTCTATGGGAGAAATCAAAAGTGCTAATTTTAAAGGCTAATATGCAAGTTATTGTCATAAAAAGTGTTTGGGGACCTGGATCCTGCCCCAGGGGACATGGATCAATGCAAAAAAAAGTTTTAAAAACGGCCGTTTTTTCAGGAGCAGTGATTTTAATAATGCTTAAAGTCAATCAATAAAAGTGTAATATCCCTTTAAATTTCGTACCTGGGGGGTGTCTATAGTGTGCCTGTAAAGGGGCGCATGTTTCCTGTGTTTAGAACAGTCTGACAGCAAAATGACATTTTGAAGGAAAAAACTCATTTAAAACTACTCGCGGCTATTGCATTGCCGACAATACACATAGAAGTTCATTGATAAAAACGGCATGGGAATTCCCCAAAGGGGAACCCCGAACCAAAATTAAAAAAAAAAAATGACGTGGGAGTCCCCCTAAATTCCATACCAGGCCCTTCAGGTCTGGTATGGATATTAAGGGGAACCCCGGCCAAAATTTAAAAAAAAAAATGACGTGGGGTTCCCCCTAAATTCCATACCAGACCCTTCAGGTCTGGTATGGATTTTAAGGGGAACCCCGCGCCAAAAAAAAAAAAAAAACGGCGTGGGGTCCCCCCAAAAATCCATACCAGACCCTTATCCGAGCACGCAACCTGGCAGGCCGCAGGAAAAGAGGGGGGGACGAGAGTGCGGCCCCCCTCCCTCCTGAACCGTACCAGGCCACATGCCCTCAACATTGGGAGGGTGCTTTGGGGTAGCCCCCCAAAACACCTTGTCCCCATGTTGATGAGGACAAGGGCCTCATCCCCACAACCCTGGCCGGTGGTTGTGGGGGTCTGCGGGCGGAGGGCTTATCGGAATCTGGAAGCCCCCTTTAACAAGGTGACCCCCAGATCCCGGCCCCCCCCCTGTGTGAAATGGTAAGGGGGTACATAAGTACCCCTACCATTTCACGAAAAAAGTGTCAAAAATGTTAAAAATGACAAGAGACAGTTTTTGACAATTCCTTTATTTAAATGCTTCTTCTTTCTTCTATCTTCCTTCATCTTCTGGTTCTTCTGGTTCTTCTGGCTCTTCTGGTTCTTCCTCCGGCGTTCTCGTCCAGCATCTCCTCCGCGGCGTCTTCTATCTTCTTCTCCTCGGGCCGCTCCGCACCCATGGCATGGGGGGGAGGCTCCCGCTCTTCTCTTCTTCTTTTCTTCTCTTCTTCTCTTCTTCTTTTCTTCTTTTCTTCTCCGGGCCGCTCCGCAATCCATGCTGGCATGTGACGGCGCTCCTCGTCTGACAGTTCTTAAATAACGGGGGGGGCGGGGCCACCCGGTGACCCCGCCCCCCTCTGACGCACGGTGACTTGACGGGACTTCCCTGTGACGTCACGGGGAATGCCACAGGGAAGTCCCGTCAAGTCACCGTGCGTCAGAGGGGGGCGGGGTCACCGGGTGGCCCCGCCCCCCTCGTTATTTAAGAACTGTCAGACGAGGAGCGCCGTCACACAGCGGGAGCCTCCCTCCATGCCAGCATGGATTGCGGAGCGGCCCGGAGAAGAAAATGAAGAAGAGAAGAAGAGAAGAAAAGAAGAAGAGAAGAGCGGGAGCCTCCCCCCCATGCCATGGGTGCGGAGCGGCCCGAGGAGAAGAAGACAGAAGACGCCGCGGAGGAGATGCTGGACGAGAACGCCGGAGGAAGAACCAGAAGAGCCAGAAGAACCAGAAGATGAAGGAAGATAGAAGAAAGAAGAAGCATTTAAATAAAGGAATTGTCAAAAACTGTCTCTTGTCATTTTTAACATTTTTGACACTTTCTTCGTGAAATGGTAGGGGTACTTTATGTACCCCCTTACCATTTCACACAGGGGGGGGGCCGGGATCTGGGGGTCACCTTGTTAAAGGGGGCTTCTAGATTCCGATAAGCCCCCCGCCCGCAGACCCCCACAACCACCGGCCAGGGTTGTGGGGATGAGGCCCTTGTCCTCATCAACATGGGGACAAGGTGTTTTGGGGGGCTACCCCAAAGCACCCTCCCAATGTTGAGGGCATGTGGCCTGGTACGGTTCAGGAGGGAGGGGGGCCGCACTCTCGTCCCCCCCTCTTTTCCTGCGGCCTGCCAGGTTGCGTGCTCGGATAAGGGTCTGGTATGGATTTTTGGGGGGACCCCACGCCTTTTTTTTTTTGGCGTGGGGTTCCCCTTAAAATCCATACCAGACCTGAAGGGTCTGGTATGGAATTTAGGGGGAACCCCACGTCATTTTTTTTTTTAAATTTTGGCCGGGGTTCCCCTTAATATCCATACCAGACCTGAAGGGCCTGGTATGGAATTTAGGAGGACTCCCACGTCATTTTTTTTTTTTTAATTTTGGTTCGGGGTTCCCCTTTGGGGAATTCCCATGCCGTTTTTATCAATGAACTTCTATGTGTATTGTCAGCAATGCAATAGCCGCGAGTAGTTTTAAATGAGTTTTTTCCTTCAAAATGTCATTTTGCTGTCAGACTGTTCTAAACACAGGAAACATGCGCCCCTTTACAGGCATACTATAGACACCCCCCAGGTACGAAATTTAAAGGGATATTACACTTTTATTGTTTGACTTTAAGCATTATTAAAATCACTGCTCCTGAAAAAACGGCCGTTTTTAAAACTTTTTTTTGCATTGATCCATGTCCCCTGGGGCAGGACCCAGGTCCCCAAACACTTTTTATGACAATAACTTTCATATAAGCCTTTAAAATTAGCACTTTTGATTATTCATGTTCGTGTCCCATAGACTTTAACGGTGTTCGCATGTTCGAACGAACTTTTTTCCTGTTCGCATGTTCTGGTGCGAACCGAACAGGGGGGTGTTCGGCTCATCCCTAGTGTTCAGCTAAAGCTACAAGTTAGTGTAGTGCGTCCTCTGAACAGTGTTCAGCTAAAGCTACAAGTTAGTGTAGTGCGACCTCTGCACAGTGTTCAGCTAAAGCTACCTGTAGAAGGTTGGTGGTGTTTATCTGATCCTATAACTACCGCAGGCAGCTAAAGTATTTACACGTTAGTGTAGTGCGACCTCTGCACAGTGTTCAGCTAAAGCTACCCGTAGAAGGTTGGTGGTGTTTTCCTGATCCTATCACTACCGCAGGTAGCTAAAGTATTTTTACACGTTAGTGTAGTGCGTCCTCTGCACTGTTCAGCTAAAGCTACCCGTAGAAGGTTGGTGGTGTTTTCCTGATCCTATCACTACCGCAGGTAGCTAAATTATTTACACGTTAGTGTAGTGCGTCCTCCTCACAGTGTTCAGCTAAAGCTACAGGTTAGTTTAGTGTGACCTCTGCACAGTGTTCAGTTAAAGCTACAAGTTAGTGTAGTGCGTCCTCTGAACAGTGTTCAGCTAAATCTACAAGTTAGTGCAGTGCAACCTCTGCACAGTGTTCAGCTAAAGCTATAAGTTAGTTTAGTGCGTGCTCTGAACAGTGTTCAGCTAAAGCTACAAGTTAGTGTAGTGCTTCCTCCTCACAGTGTTCAGCTAAAGCTACAAGTTAGTGTAGTGCGTCCTCCTCACAGTGTTCAGCTAAAGCTACAGGTTAGTTTAGTGTGACCTCTGCACAGTGTTCAGCTAAAGCTACAAGTTAGTCTAGTGAGTCCTCCTTACAGTGTTCAGCTAAAACTACAAGTTAGTGTAGTGTGTCCTCTGAACAGTGTTCAGCTAAAGCTACAAGTTAGTGTAGTGCGACCTCTGAACAGTGTTCAGCTAAAGCTACAAGTTAGTGTAGTGCAACCTCTGCACAGTGTTCAGCTAAAGCTACCTGTAGAAGGTTGGTGGTGTTTATCTGATCCTATCACTACCGCAGGCAGCTAAAGTATTTACACATTAGTGTACTGCGACCTCTGCACAGTGTTAAGCTAAAGCTACCTGTAGAAGGTTGGTGGTGTTTTCCTGATCCTATCACTACCGCAGGTAGCTAAATTTTTTACACGTTAGTGTAGTGCGACCTCTGCACAGTGTTCAGCTAAAGCTACAAGTTAGTGTAGTGCTTCCTCCTCATTGTGTTCAGCTAAAACTGCAAGTTAGTGTAGTGCGACCTCCTCACAGTGTTCAGCTAAAGCTACAAGTTAGTTTAGTGCGACCTCTGCACAGTGTTCAGCTAAAGCTACAAGTTAGTGTAGTGCGTGCTCTGAACAGTGTTCCTCCTGTTCAGTGTTCACACTGTCAGGAGGAAGCACTACACTTACTTGTAGCTACAAGTAAGTGTAGTGCTTCCTCCTGACAGTGTTCAGCTAAAGCTACAAGTTAGTGTAGTGCGTCCTCCTCACAGTGTTCAGCTAAAGCTACAGGTTAGTTTAGTGTGACCTCTGCACAGTGTTCAGCTAAAACTATAAGTTAGTGTAGTGCGTCCTCCTCACAGTGTTGACCTAAAACTACAAGTTAGTGTAGTGCGACCTCTGCCCAGTGTTCAGCTAAGGCTACAAGTTAGCTTAGTGCGACCTCTGCACAATGTTCAACTAAAGCTACAAGTTAGTGTAGTGCGTGCTCTGAACAGTGTTCAGCTAAAGCTACAAGTTAGTGTAGTGCTTCCTCCTCACAGAGTTCAGCTAAAGCTACAAGTTAGTGTAGTGCGTCTTCCTCACAGTGTTCAGCTAAAACTACAGGTTAGTTTAGTGTGACCTCTGCACAGTGTTCAGCTAAAGCTACAAGTTAGTGTAGTGCGTCCTCTGAAGAGTGTTCAGCTAAATCTACAAGTTAGTGTAGTGCGACCTCTGCACAGTGTTCAGCTAAAGCTACCTGTAGAAGGTTGGTGGTGTTTTCCTGATCCTATCACTACCGCAGGCAGCTAAAGTATTTTTACACGTTAGTGTAGTGCGACCTCTGCACAGTGTTCAGCTAAAGCTACCTGTAGAAGGTTGGTGGTGTTTATCTGATCCTATCACTACCGCAGGCAGCTAAAGTATTTACACGTTAGTGTAGTGCAACCTCTGCACAGTGTTCAGCTAAAGCTACCTGTAGAAGGTTGGTGGTGTTTTCCTGATCCTATCACTACCGCAGGCAGCTAAAGTATTTACACGTTAGTGTAGTGCGACCTCTGCACAGTGTTCAGCTAAAGCTACCTGTAGAAGGTTGGTGGTGTTTTCCTAATCCTAGGACTACCTCAGGCAGCTAAATTATTTACACGTTAGTGTAGTGCGACCTCTGCACTGTTCAGCTAAAGCTACCTGTAGAAGGTTGGTGGTGTTTTCCTGATCCTATCACTACAGCAGGCAGCTAAATTATTTACACGTTAGGTTAGTGTGACCTCTGCATAGTGTTCAGCTAAAGCTACAGGTTAATTTAATGTGACCTCTGCACAGTGTTCAGCTAAAGCTACAAGTTAGTGTAGTGAATCCTCCTCACAGTGTTCACATAAAACTACAAGTTAGTGTAGTGCGACCTCTGCACAGTGTTTAGCTAAAGCTACAAGTTAGCTTAGTGCGACCTCTGCACAATGTTCAGCTAAAGCTACAAGTTAGTGTAGTGCTTCCTGCTCACAGTGTTCAGCTAAAGCTACAAGTTAGTGTAATGCGACCACTGCACAGTGTTCAGCTAAAGCTACAAGTTAGTTTAGTGCGACCTCTGCACAGTGTTCAGCTAAAGCTACAAGTTAGTGTAGTGCGTCCTCTGAACAGTGTTTAGCTAAATCTACAAGTTAGTGTAGTGCGACCTCTGCACAGTGTTCAGCTAAAGCTACAAGTTAGTGTAGTGCGTCCTCTGAACAGTGTTCAGCTAAAGCTACAAGTTAGTTTAGTGCGACCTCTGCACAGTGTTCAGCTAAAGCTACCTGTAGAAGGTTGGTGGTGTTTATCTGATCCTATCACTACCGCAGGCAGCTAAAGTATTTACACGTTAGTGTAGTGCGACCTCTGCACAGTGTTCAGCTAAAGCTACCTGTAGAAGGTTGGTGGTGTTTTCCTGATCCTATCACTACCGCAGGTAGCTAAAGTATTTTTACACGTTAGTGTAGTGCGTCCTCTGCACTGTTCAGCTAAAGCTACCCGTAGAAGGTTGGTGGTGTTTTCCTGATCCTATCACTACCGCAGGTAGCTAAATTATTTACACGTTAGTGTAGTGCGTCCTCCTCACAGTGTTCAGCTAAAGCTACAGGTTAGTTTAGTGTGACCTCTGCACAGTGTTCAGTTAAAGCTACAAGTTAGTGTAGTGCGTCCTCTGAACAGTGTTCAGCTAAATCTACAAGTTAGTGCAGTGCAACCTCTGCACAGTGTTCAGCTAAAGCTACAAGTTAGTTTAGTGCATGCTCTGAACAGTGTTCAGCTAAAGCTACAAGTTAGTGTAGTGCTTCCTCCTCACAGTGTTCAGCTAAAGCTACAAGTTAGTGTAGTGCGTCCTCCTCACAGTGTTCAGCTAAAGCTACAGGTTAGTTTAGTGTGACCTCTGCACAGTGTTCAGCTAAAGATACAAGTTAGTGTAGTGCATCCTCCTTACAGTGTTCAGCTAAAACTACAAGTTAGTGTAGTGCGTCCTCTGAACAGTGTTCAGCTAAAGCTACAAGTTAGTTTAGTGCGACCTCTGAACAGTGGTCAGCTAAAGCTACAAGTTAGTGTAGTGCAACCTCTGCACAGTGTTCAGCTAAAGCTACCTGTAGAAGGTTGGTGGTGTTTTCCTGATCCTATTACTACCGCAGGTAGCTAAATTTTTTACACGTTAGTGTAGTGCGACCTCTGTACAGTGTTCAGCTAAAGCTACAGGTTAGTTTAGTGTGACCTCTGCACAGTGTTCAGCTAAAGCTACAAGTTAGTGTACTGCTTCCTCCTCATTGTGTTCAGCTAAAAGTACAAGGTAGTGTAGTGCGACCTCCTCACAGTGTTCAGCTAAAGCTACACTGTAGTTTAGTGCGACCTCTGCACAGTTTTCAGCTAAAGCTACAAGTTAGTGTAGTGCGTGCTCTGAACAGTGTTCCTCCTGTTCAGTGTTCACACTGTCAGGAGGAAGCACTACACTTACTTGTAGCTACAAGTAAGTGTAGTGCTTCCTCCTGACAGTGTTCAGCTAAAGCTACAAGTTAGTGTAGTGCGTCCTCCTCACAGTGTTCAGCTAAAGCTACAGGTTAGTTTAGTGTGACCTCTGCACAGTGTTCAGCTAAAACTATAAGTTAGTGTAGTGCGTCCTCCTCACAGTGTTCAGCTAAAACTACAAGTTAGTGTAGTGCGTCCTCTGAACAGTGTTCAGCTAAAGCTACAAGTTAGTGTAGTGCGACCTCTGAACAGTGTTCAGCTAAAGCTACAAGTTAGTGTTGTGCAACCTCTGCACAGTGTTCAGCTAAAGCTACCTGTAGAAGGTTGGTGGTGTTTATCTGATCCTATCACTACCGCAGGCAGCTAAAGTATTTACACATTAGTGTACTGCGACCTCTGCACAGTGTTAAGCTAAAGCTACCTGTAGAAGGTTGGTGGTGTTTTCCTGATCCTTTCACTACCGCAGGTAGCTAAATTATTTACACGTTAGTGTAGTGCGACCACTGCCCAGTGTTCAGCTAAAGCTACAAGTTAGTTTAGTGTGACCTCTGCACAGTGTTCAGCTAAAGCTACAAGTTAGTTTAGTGCGACCTCTGCACAGTGTTCAGCTAAAGCTACAAGTTAGTGTAGTGCGTCCTCCTCACAGTGTTCAGCTAAAACTACAAGTTAATGTAGTGCGACCTCTGCACAGTGTTCAGCTAAAGCTACAAGTTAGTGTAGTGCGTGCTCTGAACAGTGTTCAGCTAAAGCTACAAGTTAGTGTAGTGCTTCCTCCTCACAGTGTTCAGCTAAAACTACAAGTTAGTGTAGTGGGACCTCTGCACAGTGTTCAGGTAAAGCTACAAGTTAGTTTAGTGTGACCTCTGAACAGTGTTCAGCTAAAGCTACAAGTTAGTGTAGTGCGTGCTCTGAACAGTGTTCAGCTAAATCTACAAGTTAGTGTAGTGCTTCCTCCTCACAGTGTTCAGCTAAAGGTAGAAGTTAGTGTAGTGCGTCCTCCTCACAGTGTTCAGCTAAAACTACAGGTTAGTTTAGTGTGACCTCTGCACAGTGCTCAGCTAAAGCTACAAGTTAGTGTAGTGCGACCTCTGCACAGTGTTCAGCTAAAGCTACCTGTAGAAGGTTGGTGGTGTTTATCTGATCCTATCACTACCGCAGGCAGCTAAATTATTTACACATTAGTGTAGTGCGACCTCTGCACAGTGTTCAGCTAAAGCTACCTGTAGAAGGTTGGTGGTGTTCTCATACTACAGGCAGACAGTTGATGTTGATTTTGCTAGCTGCAGTATCAGTATATATATATATATATATATATCCCAGCTTAGTGCAGCTACAGGCCATTAGTATGTCTGAAAGGCCAACAAGGAGAGGCAGACAGCAGATAGTCACAAGCCAATAAAAGAGGGCAAGCAGGCTCTGTGTCTAGAGGCAACTGTGCTGGTCGTGGAGATGGTGCATCCTCATCAGCACGTGGCTGTGGGACACGCGTGGCCTTTTTTTCGGCAGTTGGCCGTGTTGAGCCGCAACATGCGCAAGACTTGGTCGAGTGGATGACCAAGCTGTCCTCATCCTCCTCATCCTCTCTCACCCATGCTCAGGGTACTTTGGCAAAGCAGCTGACAACGCGGCCTCTTCCCTCGGCTCAATGGCATCAGTGACTCCTTCCCTAGCCCCACCATGTCCTCCTGAGGAGTCCCTCGAACTGTTTGACCACAGTCTTGGGTACAATCTCCAGGAGGATGCCCAGCGTTTAGAAGGCTCTGATGATGATACTGAGCTTGATGAAGCCAGTAACGTGAGCACGGACAGAGGGGTTGCCCAAGAAGGACAGCAATCTGGCAGTCATGCTCCCCCTGCTGCAGCATACTGCCAGGTTTGCTCCAGTGATGAGGAGGGAGGGGATGATGAGGTCACTGACTCAACGTGGGTGCCTGATAGGAGAGAGGAGGAGGAGGCACATCACCAATGAGGCAGGATGCCCTCCAGGGACCAGCCTAAGGGCAGCACACTGACTGCATCACACAGCAAAGCTCCGCATGTGCAGGGCGCTGCTGTCTCTGCGCATTATTCCAAAAGTTCTTTGGTGTGGGCCTTTTTTGAGACGAGTGCATCAGATCGCACCGCTGCTATTTGCAACATATGTCTCAAGCATATCTCGCGTGGCCAAAACATCTTTTGCTTGGGCACCACATGCTTGACCAGACATATGTTGACCTGCCATGCAGTTCGTTGGCAAGCATATCTAAAAGACCCACACCAAAGAACAAAGAGGACCTCTCCTTGCTCCTCATCAGCTGAGATCTCCAACCCCACTATACCTTCAGTCCTCTCTGAGACCTGCACAGAGAGGAATGAAGGTGTAAAATTAGGTGTGTCACAGCCAAGTACTTGTGTGCTTTCGGTACACCGACGTCAGATTGTACCAGGCAAATTTCCCTGCCCCAGCTGCTGCACAGCCGAAAGAAGTTCGCTCCCAGCCATCCACATGCCCAGCGGTTGAATGCTAGTGTGGCAAAATTGCTAGCACTTCAACTGCTACCTTTTCAGTTGGTAGACTCTGCCCCCTTCCGTGAGTTTGTGGAATGTGCGGTTCCTCAACGGCAGGTACCCAAACGCCACTTTTTCTCATGGAAGGTGATCCCAGCTCTCTACCGACATGTGGAAGGCAATGTCCATGCCTCGCTGGACAGGGCGGTCAGTGGTAAGGTGCATATTACAGCTGACTCATGGTCCAGCAGGCATGGACGTTACCTAAGTTTCACGGCGCATTGGGTCACTCTGCTGGCAGCTGGGAAGGATGCAGGACAAGGTGCAGTAGTGTTGGAGGTTGTTCCACCACCACGCCTCCAAAATGCCACTACTAATGATTGTGACACACCTCTCTCCTCCACCCCCTCCTCTTCTTCCTCCATGGCCTCTTCCTGTGCTTTGTCCTTGGAACAAGCGGTGCTCCGTAGGCGTTCAAGGGGCTACGCAAGTACGCAGGCCAAAAGATGCCATGCGGTGCTTGAGCTGGTGTGCTTGGGGGACAGGAGCCACACTGGGGCAGAGGTTCTGTCAGCTCTGCAGGGGCAGGTTCAGAGGTGGTTGACGCCAGGCCAACTTAAGGCAGGAATGGTGGTTTGCGACAATGGCACCAACCTCCTCTCCGCCCTCCGACAGGGACAACTGACCCATGTGCCCTGTTTGGCTCACGTCCTTAACTTGGTGGTGCAGTGGTTCTTGGGCAGGTACCTGGGCTTACAGGATGTCCTGAGGCAGGCCAGGAACGTCTGTGTGCATTTCCGCCGGTCATATAATGCTAGTGCTTGGCTGGCAGACCTCCAAAAGGAATTTAAACTGCCCAAGAACCGCCTAATTTGTGACATGCCCACCAGGTGGAACTCAACGTTGGCCATGCTGCAGCGGCTGCACACGCAGCAGAGGGCCATCAATGAGTACCTGTGTGACTATGGCACCAGGACAAGGTCAGGGGAGCTTGTTTTTTTTCCCACTCCAGTGGGCCATGATCAGGGATGCATGCACTGTCTTGTCACCATTTGAGGAGGCCACGAGGATGGTGAGCATTGACAGTGCATGCATCAGTGACACTGTCCCCCTTGTCCACCTGTTGGAGCACACGCTGCATGGAATAATGGACAGGGCACTTGAGGCAGAACAGAGGCAGGAAGAGGAGGACTTCCTTAGCTCTCAAGGCCCCCTTTATCCAGACAGTGTTCCTGCATGCCCGCCGATCACACAGGAAGAGGAGGAGGAGGAGGATTGTGTCAGTATGGAGGTGGAGCCTGGCAGTCAGCATCAGCAGCAGTCTTTAAGGGATCATTTAGAGTCCCAAGAAACCCATGGACGTGGCTGGGAGGAGGTGGCTGCGGATCATGTCGTCCTTAGTGACCCACAGGACTCCGAACCGAATGCCTCAGCAAACCTACGCTGCATGGCCTCCCTGATCCTGCAAAGCCTGCGGAAGGATCCTTGTATTCGTGGTATCAAGGAGAAGGACCAATACTGGCTGACAACCCTCCTTGATCCACGTTACAAGGGTAAGGTTGCGGACCTTATCTTGCTGTCGCAGAGGGAGCAGAAGATGAAACATCTTCGGGAGGCCTTGCAGAAAGGTCTGTGCAACGCGTTCCCAGAGACTGGGAGGTTACAAACTCCTGTTTCTGGACAACGTGTTGCTGAGGCTTCGGTCAGTCAAAGAAGGAGCGGTGGAGAAGGTGGCCGTCTGACAGATGCATTCAGACAATTTTTTAGTCCGCTGCCCCAAGGTATGATCGGTTCCAGCAACCATCGCCAGCGTCTGTTTTAAATGGTGCAGGGATACCTAGGGGCAAGATCTGACTTGGAGACCTTTCCCACCAAAAATCCTCTGGGTTACTGGGTCTTGAGGATGGATCACTGGCCAGAGCTTGCACAGTATGCAATTGAGCTACTGGCCTGTCCTGCATCTAGCGTTCTTTCAGAACGCACATTCAGTGCTGCTGGAGGCTTTGTAACCGATCACAGGGTGCGTCTGCCCACTGACTCGGTCGATCGACTGACCTTCATAAAAATGAATCAGTCTTGGATCACCACCAGATACCAAGCACCTGATGCTGATGTAACCAAATATTTTTTTTTGGAAATGTCAGATCCCTTCAAAGACTGCCTATGCTGATGCTGAGTGAATATCCTGTTATACTGAGTAATTATCCTCTTCCTCCTCAATGATCATGCTGATAGCTTGTAAGGACAATTTTGGTTCTGGGCGCCGCCACCAGTGCCTAAGGCCCAATTTTTAAGCCCCTGTTTAACAGGGGCATGTAATTACAATTTTTGATGCAATTCTTAGCAGCAGGGCTAGTTCCTGCACTCCAACTAGAGTATCTGTGAGGGGTTGTAGTGTTGTGGCACCAGCACCAGTGCATAATGCCCAATTTTTCAGTCCCTGTTTAACAGGGGCGTGTAATTACAATTTTTGATGCAATACGTTGCAGCAGGGCTCATTCCTCTATATAGGGCAGGCCCCTACTTTCAAACATCCAACTTACAAACAACTCCTACTTGCAAAGGGAAGGAAACAACAGGAAGTGAGATGAAATCTACCCCATAGGAAGGGAAATTCTCTCCTGTAAGAGTTAATATTTTTTGGCTGGAGCTACACTTTGAAAATGTACCAGTTCAAAATTGAAAACAGATTCTACTTAACAACAAACCTACAGTCCCTGTCTTGTTTGCACTGCCTGTATACTGCTGTTCAGAGTATATAGGGCCCGGGGGCCCCACACCTTTCCTTTTTTTAATTTGGGTGCGAGGTTCCCCTTAATATCCATACAAGACCCAAAGGGCCTGGTAATGGACATGGGGGTACCCATGCCATTTGTCTCACTGATTTTCATCTATATTGCCAGGACACGACATTACATTAAAGCCGCAAGCAGTTTTAAATGACATTTTTTCCTTTAAAAATGTCATTTTGTAAAGGGACTGTTCTAAGCACGGGAAACACATGCTACTTTACAGGCATACTATAGACACCCCCCAGGTACGATATTTAAAGGAATATTTCAATTTTTTTTTTTTTTAATTTAAGCATCATTAAAATCACTGCCCCCGAAAAAACGTCCATTTTTAAAAGTTTTTTTTGCATTGATACATGTCCCCTGGGGCATGACCCAGGTCCCCAAACCCTTTTTAGGACCATACCATGAAAATTAGCCTTTAAAATGAGCACTTTTGATTTTGAACGTTCAAGTCCCATAGACGTCAATGGGGTTCTAACATTGGTGTGAATTTTCGGTCCATTTGCAGGTTCTGGTGCAAACCGAACCCGGGGGTGTTCAGCTCATCCCTACCCATAAGTAAGGACAAAACCAAAATAACCAAATACTAACTAGCTGATAAAAAAAGACATGCAGAGAGCATCAAGAATTGTAAGTTAACATAAAAAAACAGCAATAAACGAATAAGGTGCTTCCGAAAAATACAAAATAAAAAAATGGAATAATAATAAAAATATATAAATAGATAAATAGATATATAAAATATATAAATAGATTCCAGCGCGATATGCAAAGGCAAATCACAAATCAAAACCCATTGGCGGGCTATCTAGGTGGCCAAGAGATACAATGATCGGGTCCTAATGCCCACAAGGGGGACCTAGTAAGGAATAAATATATTAAAATACTAAGCCTAACAAAAAATGGGCAGGAAAACAAACTAAACAGAAAAAATCTTATTGTCATAAATGATAACTAAAAAGGTATGACAAAAAAAAGTATAAATAAGGTCACCGTTTTCCCTTAACGCAGTTCCCCATAACCCACCTAAACTTTATGAAAAAAGGGGACAAAAACTGGTGATACCCCTGTGGCGCATAAGGTGTCATACTAGTAATTGTCATACAGTAAAAAATAGAGAAATAATTAACAATTGAATAAATTTAAAAAATTGGCAAAAAAGAAATTGTTAGATATAATACAAAGCAATAAAGTCCCCTACCGTTTAATCAAAAGATTACTAAAAAAAATGCAGAGAGACCAAAAAGAGAAGTGTCACTAGTCACTAGGAGTTGTCAATGAAAGAGTTAACATCGACATCGATGTTAAGGCCAAAAGGAGTCTAGCTTTTAATTTTGTAGACCCAAGACATCTCTAACCTAGAGATGTTTCTATCTAGACAGCTACCCCTCCAATGGGGTTTAAATTTGTTGATGCCAAGAAATATTGTGTTAGATGGATCCCTGTTATGTGCTGTAAGATAGTGCTTTGATACAGAGTGTTTGGTGAAGCCCCTACGTATGTTATTTATATGCTTGTTTAGGCGCACCTGCAAAGGTCGCTTAGTCCGGCCCACATACTATAGGCCACAAGGACACTGGAGCATATATCTCCAGCTGAAGAACAAGTAATGAAAGGCTCAATTTAAAAAGTCTTGGAGGTACAGGTGGAGATAAAGCTAACGGTCCTTCTAGTCCTGCAATCATTAAGTGAACAAACCTGGCACCTCCTACATTGATAGTATCCAGTTAATTCAGAGAAGAAACTAGATCTAAGAGTGGGGGGATTCTAAATATTAGGCGCCAATATATCCTTAAGGGACAGTGCACCTCTAAAGACCACCTGAGGCTTCTGGCAAGATGGATGTCAAAACCCTATCACTCTTGAGGATGTGCCAGTGTTTGTTTATTATATGTTTGACCCTAGAATGCTGACAGGAAAAATTGGTAATAAAAGGGCAACCATAAGTGTCTCCAGCTGGGCCACCAGCCCCTGCAACCAACAGATCCCTACGATCCACATTGTTAACCTGATCCAAGGAGTTGGCCAGGAAATCTGGGGCATACCCCTTAGTCAAAAACCTTTGAGTTAAGACTTGTGCCTGAGCCTGGAATGTACTATCTTTAGTACAGTTCCGTTTTAGCCTTAGGTGAATACCCCTATCATTGTTATTAAGAGAGCACATAAATTCAGAGAGGTTGGAATCACTACTGTCCCATAGGAGGAGGATGTCATCTATATAATGAACCCACAAGGTCACTTGGGGCATTGGCTGGGCATAGACGACATCCTCCTCCCACTTGGCCATGAATAAATTGGCCAAGCTAGGGGCATATTTAGCCCCCATCGCAACTCCTTTTTTGGCGATAAAAGTGTCCGTCAAACCAAAAGAAATTATGGATGGCTGCGTACTCCAAAGTACAGTGGGGCAGCTATAGTTGAAAAATTCGGGATAAACCTTCTATAATATCCCACAATCCCAATAAAGGCCCTGACCTGCTTCTTGTTTGAAGGGTGTGCCATCCTGGATGGCTTCTAATTTATTCTCTTGAGGTTTTATGACACAACGGCCAATAGTGTAGCCAAGATACTTGGCTTCCCCTAAAGCAATGGCACTTTTTTTTGATTTTCCGTAAAACCTTCTTTGATGAGGGAATCAAGGAAAGCCTGGACACAGGGCAAGTGAGACTCCCAGTCAGTGCTATGTACTACCATGCCATCTAAATAGGGTCCTGTCCATGGCCCTCTGAAATGTCGCAGGGGCATTTTGCTACCCAAAAGGAATTTCTTTATAGTGAAAGAAACCTTCCGGGGTCACAAATGCAGTCTTCTTTTTGGCACTACCAGTCAGGGGTATTTGCCAATAACCTTTTGTCAAGTTCTAAGTGGTCAGATAGCGGGCCTTGCCAAGTCGTCTACTCTGGGGATTGGGTACATGTCAAACTTTGTCACTGCATTAAGCTTCCTGAAGTCGTTACAAAACCTTCAAGTGCCACCCGGTTTCGGTACTAACACGATGGGGCTATACCAGTCACTATTGGATTCCTCAATGACATCTATCTCCAACATCCTTTTAACTTCATCACTGATGTCCTTTCTTCTAGCTTCGGGAATTCAGTAGGGTTTGAGCTTGAAACGGACCCCAGGTTCAGTAACAATATCATGCTGATCTGCCGAAGTTGTGCCAGGTAACTGAGAAATTCTCTCTATTCCTTATCAGGAACTCTCTAGCTTCCTGTTTTTACTACAGAGTGTCTGGAATCGTGACCTCAGGGATCAGATGGGACTCAGTACCCTTAGGCGTTACCTGTAGGGACCTCGCAGTTAATGCCAGTCTATTTATGTGGTAAATCTGTTCGGGCTTCCTTTTACCTGGCTGATATACTTTGTAATTGAGCTTCCCAACTCTTTCAATTACTTCAAAAGGGACCCTGCCACTTAGCCAGGAACTTGCTCTCAACAGTGGGAACTAACACCAGGACCCTGTCACCAGGTGAGAAAACCTGGAGTTGGGCCCCCCTGTTGTATATTCTCTGTTGGGCTGCTTGGGCCTGCAGTAAGTGTTCTTTTACTATCGGCATGATTGCTGCAATCCTGTCCTGCATTTGTGCGATATTGTCAATGACACTTTTATGGGGTTTCTACTCCCCCTCCCAAGTTTCCTTGGCTATGTCTAAGAGTACCCGAGGGTTTCTCCTATAAAGCAACTGAAATGGAGAGTACCCCGTAGAGGACTGGGGAACCTCCCTGTTGGTAAACATCAAGTATGGAATCAGGAAGTCCAAGTTTTTCCCATTCTTGTCAACAACCTTTTTTAACATGCTCTTTAATATTTTATTGAAGCGTTCCACCAAGCCATCAGTTTGAGTGTGGTACACAGCGGTTCACAACTGCGTCACCTTAAATAACTTGCACAGCTCCTTAGCAATTCGTGACATAAATAGGGTGCCCTTGTCTGTAAGGACCTCCTAAGGGATTCCAACATGACTGAACACCATGAACAGCTCTTTGGCAATGTTCTTAGCAGATGCAGTGTGTAAGGGAACTGCCTCGGGGTAACGGGTAGCATAATCCATGATTACAAGGATATGCTGATGACCCCGGGCTGACTGGGGGAGTGGATCCACAAGGTCCATGACAATCCTCTCAAAGGGCACTTCAATAATGGGCAAGGGCACTAAAGGACTTCATAAGTAGGGCTGACATCTGACACACAGGACAGGATTGACAATAATTCTCAATATCTTTCTGTATCCCGGGCCAGTAAAACCTGCACAACACCCTTTCAGTGGTTTTCTCCACCTCTAAATGGCCTCCTAGCAAGTGCCCATGAGCAAGTTCCAACACCACCCGTCTTTATGGCTTAGGGACCACCAACTGTTCAACAATTTCATCATTCTTTTTATAGACACGATACAGTAAATCCTCATTGCTGCTGAAATAAGGAAAACAAGGCTTGTCCCCTGGTTCGACAGTAGGGATGAGCCGAACACCCCCCTGTTCAGTTCACACCAGAACATGCGAACAGGCAAAAAATTTGTTCGAACACGCGTTAAAGTCTATGGGACACGAACATGAATAATCAAAAGTGCTAATTTTAAAGGCTTATATACAAGTTATTGTCATAAAAAGTGTTTGGGGACCTGGGTCCTGCCCCACATGGATCAATGCAAAAACGGCCGTTTTTTTGGGAGCAGTGATTTTAATAATGCTTAAAGTGAAACAATAAAAGTGTAATATCCCTTTAAATTTCATACCTGGGGGGTGTCTATAGTATGCCTGTAAAGGGGCGCATGTTTCCCGTGTTTAGAACAGTCTGACAGCAAAATGACATTTCAAAGGAAAAAAAGTCATTTAAAACTACTCGCGGCTATTAATGAATTGCCGGTCCAACAATACACAAAGAAGTTCATTGATAAAAATGGCATGGGAATTCCCCACAGGGGAACCCGAACCAAAATTTTTAAAAAATGACGTGGCGGGTCCCACTAAATTCCATACCAGGCCCTTCAGGTCTGGTATGGATATTAAGGGGAACCCCGCGCCAAAATTTAAAAAAAAAATGGCGTGGGGTCCCCCCAAAAATCCATACCAGACCCTTATCCGAGCACGCAACCTGGCAGGCCGCAGGAAAAGAGGGGGGGACAAGAGAGCGCCTCCCCTGAACCGTACCAGGCCACATGCCCTCAACATTGGGAGGGTGCTTTGGGGTAGCCCCCCAAAACACCTTGTCCCCATGTTGATGAGGACAAGGGCCTCATCCCCACAACCCTGGCTGGTGGTTGTGGAGGTCTGCGGGCGGGGGGCTTATTGGAATCTGGAAGCCCCCTTTAACAAGGGGACCCTCAGATCCCGGCCCTCCCCCCTGTGTGAAATGGTAAGGGGATACAAAAGTACCCCTACCATTTCACTAAAAAACTGTCAAAAATGTTAAAAATGACAAGAGACAGTTTTTGACAATTCCTTTATTTAAATGCTTCTTCTTTCTTCTTTCTTCTATCTTCTATCTTCCTTCATCATCTTCTTCTTCTGGTTCTTCTGGTTCTTCCTCCGGTGTTCTCGTCCAGCATCTCCTCCGTGGCGTCTTCTTCCCTTCTTCTCCTCGGGCTACTCCGCATCCATGGCATGGAGGGAGGCTCTCGCTCTTCTCTTCATCTTCTTCTCTTCATCTTCTTCTCTTCATCTTCTTGTCTTCATCTTCTTGTCTTCATCTTTTCGGGCCGCTCCGCATCCATGACGGCATGGAGGGAGGCTCCCGCTGTGTGATGCTTCTCCTCTTCTGACGGTTCTTAAATAACGGGGGTGGGGCCACCCGGTGATCCTGCCCCCCTCTGACGCACAAGGACATGACGGGACTTCCCTGTGGCATTCCCCGTGATGCCACAGGGAAGTCCCGTCAAGTCACTGTGCGTCAGAGGGGGGCGGGGTCACCAGGTGGCCCTGCCCCCCGTTATTTAAGAACTGTCAGAAGCGTCACACAGCAGGAGCCTCCCTCCATGCCGTCATGGATGCGGAGGAAATGCTGGACGAGAACACCGGAGGAAGAACCAGAAGAACCATAAGAACCGGAAAAAGAAGAAGATGAAGGAAGATAGAAGATAGAAGAAAGAAGAAGCATTTAAATAAAGGAATTGTCAAAAACTGTCTCTTGTCATTTTTAACATTCTTGACAGTTTTTTATTGAAATGGTAGGGGTACTTTTGTACCCCCTTACCATTTCACACAGGGGGAGGGCCGGGATCTGGGGGTCCCCTTGTTAAAGGGGGAGTCCAGATTCCGATAAGCCCCCCGCCCGCAGACTCCCACAACCACCGGCCAAGGTTGTGGGGATGAGGCCCTTGTCCTCATCAACATGGGGACAGGGTGTTTTGGGGGGCTACCCCAAAGCACCCTCCCAATGTTGAAGGCATGTGGCCTGGTACGGTTCAGGAGGGGGGGCGCTCTCTCATCCCCCCCTCTTTTCCTGCGGCCTGCCAGGTTGCGTGCTCGGATAAAGGTCTGGTATGGATCTCTGGGGGGAACCCACGCCGTTTTTTTTTTTTTTTTTTGGCGCAGGGTTCCCCTTAAAATCCATACCAGACCTGAAGGGTCTGGTATGGAATTTAGGGGAACCCCCACGTCATTTTTTTTTTAAATTTTGGTTCGGGGTTCCCCCGTGGGGAATTCCCATGCCGTTTTTATCAATGAACTTCTATGTGTATTGTCGGACCGGCAATTCTTTAATAGCCGCAAGTAGTTTTGAATTACTTTTTTTCCTTTGAAATGTCATTTTGCTGTCAGACTGTTCTAAACACTGGAAACATGCGCCCCTTTACAGGCATACTATAGATACCCCCCAGGTACGAAATTTAAAGGGATGTTACACTTTTATTGTTTCACTTTAAGCATTATAAAAAATCACTGCTCCCGAAAAAATGGCCATTTTTAAAACTTTTTTTTGCATTGATGCATGTCCCCTGGGGCAGGACCCAGGTCCCCAAACACTTTTATGACAATACCATGCATATAAGCCTTTAAAATTAGCACTTTTGATTTCTCCCATAGACTTTTAAAGGGTGTTCCGCGGCATTAGAATTTGCCGCGAACACCCCAAATTGTTCGCTGTTCGGCAAACTTGCGAACAGCCCATGTTCAAGTCGAACATGAGTTCAACTCAAACTCGAAGCTCATCCCTATTCGACAGGTGCAAGGGTAGGGTGTTTTTTCTACTCGGTACCAAAATTTTCCTTGTGCACATTAAGGTCAGCAAACTCCAATATAGCCTCAGAGTCAGCAGACGGCTGTCCACCTTCACCGGTTGTGGGGACTTCCTCGTGCTCCTCCAGTTCCCCCGCCATAACTGAGAAAGGAAAACCCAGAGAACCCTGAGAAGAGTCCCCTGAACCCACATTGTCAGTGCTGGCTAGGAGTTCTGGCTCTCCCACTGCGACTGGGTCGGGCGATCCCACAGTTCCCAAAACTTAGGGAAGTCCCTACCAATGATGGCTTCATGTACCAAATGGGGCACAAGTCTGACCGGATGGGTCACAATAGCTAAGTAAGTTTTAAGATTAACAGTGGCTATAGGATACTCCCAGGTATCCCCATGTACACAGATCACAGCAACTTATTTAGCATGAAAATTCACAGTTTCAACCATCTCAGCTTTAACCAAAGTCACTAGACTTCCAGAGTCCAGCAAGGCCATAATAGGCATATTATTAACAGTCATTTGGCACGTGTTTTCCTACATTTGGCACTGCAGCGCATGAAACAGCAGCAAACATAGACTGCCTTCTAATAGATAACTCACACTGCATTAGTTCATCTGTCAATGGACAGTTTGCTGCAACATGTCCCAGTTCTTGACAACGGAAACACCTGTTGTTACCCCAGTTTGGTTTGCTGACAGGCAGTGGCTTGCCTTGTTTGGGATGCCAAACTTCAGCCCTGGCACTAGGCATCCTCCTCCCTATCTCTTTGCCATGCTTACCACCCACTTCCCCTGGAACAGTCTTAACGGTTGCCTTTGGGCGGAAAGTCTGTGTGGCTGTAGTGGTGGTGACCAGGCTCTCTGCAGCAAAGTATCTCTCAACGAGCTCCACCAGGTTGTCTGCCAACTTGGGGTCTCCTTGACTCATCCACTTCTGCAGGGGAATTGGCAGTGACCTCAGGAATCGGTCCATGACCACACGCTCCACTATTTGTGGCCCAAACACGGACTCCGGCTGTAGCCATTTCCGCACCAGGTGGATTTGATCAAACATCTGAGATTTTGGGGGCCTCTCATCTTGGAAGAACCAGCTGTGGACCCGCTGTGCGCGAATGGTCAAGGTGACACTGAGTCGCGCCAAGATTTCCCACTTGACCTTCTCATAGTCTCCCACTTCTGCTGACTCCAGATCATAGTAAGCCTTCTGTGGTTCTCCAGAAAGTAAGGGGGTGACCAGTCCTGCCCACTGGGTTTTAGGCCAATCCCTTCCTCCCATCGGTCTGTTCAAACGTTAGCAGAAAGGCCTCTGGATCATCATCTGCAGTCATCTTAGAAAGAAAGCGACCCACATGGACGGCTGAGGGCTTGTCTCCAACATTATCAATTTTAGCAGGTGACCACTGTGCTAGCATCTCCACAACCTCAGTCAGGGTTTTCCTATCCGCTTTTGCAGCAGTGGCTAGTTGTTCAAACAGTCTCTGCAATTGCTCCTGTATAGCACCAATCTGTTGGCACAGCACCTTGGTTTGCTCCTGTGCTATAGCGTTGGCTTGCTGTTGTGTAGCATTGGTAACACCAATTGTTTGAGGATTTCCTCCATGGTTAGTCACTCTAGGTACTGGCCTTTTAAGTAGTAACTTACTACAGCTGGTTGCAGCCTCCACCATATGTAACCTGGGGGACAGGTAGCTGGTACAAAGCTCCCTGGGATAAGCAGTCTTTCAGGCACAGATACCAAATCCAGTGAGGTAGTGACAAACAGCGCAGTGTTTATTGGTGATATATACAAGTCTATATACAGGTGCTGTACAGTGTTTCAGAAAAACAAACATAACAAAAATAGCCAAACCAATACCTAGCCGTGTCTTGGCACTAACTACACAATATATACAGGCCCTAACTACCAGGCTGAGCAAGCCTACAGCTTGTCAGCTTCCACAGATACAGTTTTTTACCATCCTTTTGCTCTCACAGACCAGTGTGGTCTGTGTTTCCCAGGCCAAGAGCAAAGGCTGTCTGTCTCAAGTGAGCTTAAATTAGCCTGGGGCAAGAGGACCAAGACCCGAACTGGACCATTGATCAGAGATCCCTGAACATGTATGAGAGGAGCCTGGGTGACATAAAAAAAACCCTGAACAGGACTTTTCGCAGATCTCTCTGGGATGCTCTGCTACAATATACAGTGTATATATCTCCAAAATGCATAGGCCCATACCCATGACTTTTCTCTCCTCTGAATGCTGATAGGACAGCTATGAATGTTTAAAAAGGAACTGGGTAATAATGAACCTGACAACTTTATGAATGACAGGAGCTCTGCCCAAAGTTGGAAGTCTGACTTCATATGGCACATTAAGATGCTGGTGGTAAGTTATGCAGATCACTGATTCAGGTGACTGAGCCTGTAGTAGTAACAGAGCATTTACACTGACTTGCTATAGCTGTTCTGTTAGGAAGGCTGAGTAAAAGATGTACTGATGTTTTTAACATACAGTATACAGAGTACTGAACTCTGAAGTCAGGTATAGGGGTACAGAGTACTGAAGTCAGGTATAGGGGTCAGAGACATAGCTAAAAACTACCACATCTACAGCCCATATTCCTGCCCATTAGTGCTGCCAGGAATGCATTACATGAAGGAGCTGTCTGCATCTGAAACAAAATGGCCCAATACACCCCCAGTCATTCAAGTTGTATACTGCTGTATAAAATCCTAAACCCTAGGAAAGATTATAGTGACCACACAACCCCACTTAAAGGGCTTAGTGATGCAATCGATAAAGCTTTACAAATTCAATTACGATGTTAAAGTGAATGTAAACCCAATTCATGAAATTTTAGCTGGGCACCTATAACTGCAGTGTTTTCTTATCTCTCTTCAAAAGCACCAAGTCCAGTAGTAGGGATGGGCGAACGGTTCGGCCCAAGCATAAGTTCGGGCCGAACTTTGGTTGTTCAGGTGTTCTGCGAACAATATGCGGTATTTGGGGCAAATTCAAAAGCCGTCGGAACACTGTTAAAGTCTATGGGACACTAACATGAAAAATCATAAGTGCTCATTTTAAAAGCTTATATGCAAGTTATTGTCATTAAAAGTGTTTGGGGACCTGGGTCCTGCCCCAGGGGATATGTATCAATACAAATTTTTTTTTTTTAAATGGCCTTTTTTCGGGAGCAGTGATTTTTTTAATGCTTAAAGTGAAACAATAAAAATGAAATATTCCTTTAAATATCATGCCTGGGGGGTGTCTATAGTATGCCTGTAAAGTGGCGCATTTTTCCCGTGTTTAGAACACTATCGCAGCAAAATGACATTTCTAAAGGAAAAATTGTCATTTAAAATGGATCACGGCTATAATGAATTGTCAGGTCTCAGCAATGTAGATAAAACTCATTGAAAAAAAAGGGCATTACCAGGCCCTTTGGGTCTAGTATGAATATTAAGCCCGAATCAAAAATTTTTACAAAATTTGCGTGGGTGTCCCCCAAAATCCATACCAGGCCCTTCAGGTCTGGAATGGAAATTAAGGGGAACCCTGTGCCAAATTAAAAAAAAGGCTTAGGGGTCCCCCCCAAAATCCATACCAGACCCTTATCCGAGCACGCAACCTGGCATGCTGCAGGAGAAGAGGGGGGGACAAGAGAGCCCCCCCTGATACCAGGCCACATGCCCTCAACATGGGAAGGGTGCTTTGGGGTCTGTCCCCAAAGCACCTTGTCCCCATGTTGATGGGGACAAGGGCCTATTCCCCACAACCCTTGCCCGGTGGTTGTGGGGGTATGCAGGTGGGGGGCTTATCGGAATCTGGAAGCCCCCTTTAACAAGGGGACCCCCAGATCCTGGCCACCCCTATGTGACTTGGTTAACGGGGTACATTTTACCCCTACACATTCACCAAAAAAGTGTCAAAAATGGTAAAAAAGACAAGAGACAGCTTGGGACAAGTCCTTTATTAAAAAATAAAAAAATTAAAATGTCCAGCGATGTAAAAAGCTGCAACCATTCTGCCTCCATGGGAGGCTCCTGCCGACTGACGCTTCTTCTGGGTGACAGTTCTTATATAGCTGAGGGCGGGCCACCCGGTGACGTAAACGGGTGACCCTGCCCCCTCTGACACCATGGGGAAGGGGGGCGGGGTCACCCGTTTACATCACCGGGTGCGTGGGCCTGCCCCCAGCCTCAGCTATATAAGAACTTTCACCCAGAAGAAGTGTCAGTCGGCGGGAGCCTTCCATGGAGGCGAAGCGTTTGCAGCGTTTTTTTTTTTTTTCGGTCCGTCGGGCGGCGCAAATTTTTTTAATAAAGGACCTGTACCAAGCTGTCTCTTGTCTTTTTTATCATTCTTGACACTTTTTTTGTGAAATGGTACCAATTCACATGGGGGGCCAGGATCTAGGGGTCCCCTTGTTAAAGGGGGCTTCCAGATTCCGATAAGCCCCCGCCCGCATACCCCCACAACCACTGGGCAAGGGTTGTGGGGATGATGCCCTTGTCCCCATCAACATGGGATCAAGGTGCTTTGGGGGGGCTAGTCCAAAGCATCCTCCCCATGTTGAGGGCATGTGGCCTGGTACGGTTCAGGAGGGGAGGGCCGCTCTATCGTCCCCCCTCTTTTCCTGCGGCCTGCCAGGTTGCGTGATCGAATAAGGGTCTGGTATTGGTTTTGGGTGGACCCCTACGCCATTTTTTTTTATTTGGTGCAGGGTTCCCCTTCATTTCCACATCAGACCTGAAGGGCCTGGTATGGATTTTAGGGGGACCCCCACACAATTTTGTTTTTCAATTTTGGTTCGGGATTCCCCTTAATATTCATACCAGACCCAAAGGGTCTGGTAATGGACTAGGGGGGGACCCATGCCCTTTTTTTCAATGAGTTTTATCTATATTGCCGAGACCCGACAATGCATTACAGCCGCGATCAGTTTTAAATGACAATTTTTCCTTTAGAAATGTCATTTTGCTGTGGTACTGTTCTAAACACGGGAAAAGGCGCCACTTTACAGGCATACTATGGACACCCCCCAAGCACGATATTTAAAGGAATATTTCATTTTTATTGTTTCACTTTAAGCATTAAAAAAATCACTGCTCCTGAAAAAATGTCCATTTTTAAAGAAATGTTTTGCATCGATACATGTCCCCTGGGGCAGGACCCAGGTCTCCAAACACTTTTTATGACAATAACTTGCATATAAGCCTTTAAAATAAGCACTTTTGATTTTTCATGTTAGTGTCCCATAGACTTTAACGGTGTTCGTGTGTTCTTGATTTTTGAATTTTCTGAATTTTTTGCCTGTTCGGTATGTTCTGGTGCAAACCGAACACGGTGGTGTTCAGCTTATCCTTATCCAGTAGCTGTCTCCTATCCATTATTCTGTTATCATCCTGATAACTTCTGACAAGTTCTTCATCAACCGAGACAAATGCAGTCTGAGTTTTGTGTTGGGGAGGATGCTATAAATAGATTAGCAGAGTGCTGAACTATTCAAAGAACAGCTGAGAAAGTCTCTACCTATGCAGAGAGGGGGTGTTCTCCTTTCCTCCAATCAGCTATCTTGACTGTATGCCCAGACTACACTTCCAGTGCTGAACAGGAAGAGAAACTCTCCAATACGATCTGAACTTTCTAAAGAATATATAAAGCTGAAGACAGCAGATATGCAAGTAAAGCCCATACAGGGAGCTCTGCCCCATCCCTGTGCACCATCTGAGGCTGTTCACCCCACTGGGCACCTGCGAGGGTCCACATCCACTCCTTGTCTTTCCTGGAGGAGGAACACCAAAAATAGAAGAATATAAGATAAGGGAACCTCCTCAGTTACTTTTCAAATTATTGACTTGCAAAGTAGAATTTTTATGTCCGTATGGCCTGAGAGATTGCATAAATATACCTTGGTAAGGTCTCAGTGACCAGAGATTTTCTCTCTAAGCCATTTACACACCTGCTGTCTATGAACATTAATGCATTAAGACAACCTACTGGAGATTGTACGAGACAAAGAAAAGGTCAGGTAAAAGCCTCCCAATTCATACAGCCACATATACAAATGAGGGCTAAACTTCAAGCAGGTCCAGGGGCGTAGGGGGGGTCACGGGTGTTCAAACCACCCCAGGGCCAAAATGAAATGCATGGTGTCCCTGCTCTGAAGCCGCACATGGTACCAGCGACAGGCAACACTGCAGTCAGTGGCACACAGAGTGTAATAATGCCACTGCAGCCAGTGTAATAGATCATTAGGCATACCTGAACGCATGTTGTGGTACACCGCCAGGCCGGGCTATCAGGCTCGGGCTGAAGGCTGACAGCTCTTTCACCAGGCAGCACAGTGGGAGCCGGCGGAGCATGTAGTCCTGCCCACTGCACACCATGTATTCTTTCCCATTGGCTTGTAGTCCCACTACCGATAGGGATGAGCCAAATAACCTCCGGTTCGGTTCGCACCAGAACCTGGGAACGGACCGAAAGTTTGCGCAAACTTTAGAACCCCATTAGTCTATGGGACTCGAACGTTCAAAATCAAAAGTGCTAATTGTAAAGGCTAATATGCAAGTTATTGTCCTAAAAAAGGTTTGGAGACCCGGGTCCTGCCCCAGGGGACATGTATCAATGCAAAAAAAAGTTTTAAAAACAGACTTTTTTTGGGAACAGTGATTTTAATGATGCTTAAAGTGAAAAAAAAAAAGTGAAATATTCCTTTAAATATCGTACCTGGGGGGTGTCTATAATATGCCTGTAAAGGGGCACATGTTTCCCGTGTTTAGAACAGTCTGACAGCAAAATGACATTTCAAAGGAAAAAAAGTCATTTAAAACAACAGCACTTGTTAGTGTACACAGTACACTAACTGTAGATACTTCAAGCTGCCTGCCTGTGGTATTAATAGGATCAGAAGAAGAACAACAGCACTTGTCTTCAGGTAGCTATAGGTGCAACTGTGTAGGGGTACACAGTACAATAACTGTAAATACTTCAACCTGCCTGCGGTATTAATAGGATCAGAAGAAGAACACCACCACTTGTCTTCAGGTAGCTATAGGTGCAACGGTGCAGGGGTACACAGTACACTAACTGTAAATACTTCAAGCTGCCTGCCTGTGGTATTAATAGGATCAGAAGTACAACAGCACTTGTCTTCAGGTAGTTATAGGTGCAACTTTTGAGGGTACACAGTGCACTAACTATAAATACTTAAAGCTGCCTGTCTTTGGTATTAATAGGATCAGAAGAAGAACACCAGCACTTGTCTTCAGGTAGCTATAGGTGCAACTGTGCAGGGTACACAGTACACTAACTGTAAATATTTCAGGCTGCCTGCCTGTGGTATTAATAGGATCAGAAGAAGAACAACAGCACTTGTCTTCAGGTAGCTATGGTGCAACTGTGCAGGGGTACTCAGTACACTAACTGTAAATACTTCAAGCTGTCTGCCTGTGGTATTAATAGGATCAGAAGAAGAACACCAGCACTTGTCTTCAGGTAGCTATAGGTGAAACTGTGCAGGGTACACAGTACACTAGCTGTAAATACTTCAACCTGCCTGCCTGTGGTATTAATAGGATCAGAAGTACAACAGCACTTGTCTTCAGGTAGTTATAGGTGCAACTGTTGAGGGTACACAGTGCACTAACTGTAAATACTTAAAGCTGCCTGCCTTTGGTATTAATAGGATCAGAAGAAGAACACCAGCACTTGTCTTCAGGTAGCTATAGGTGCAACTGTGCAGGGGTACACAGTACACTAACTGTAAATACTTCAAGCTGCCTGCCTGTAGTATTAATAGGATCAGAAGTACAACAGCACTTGTCTTCAGGTAGTTATAGGTGCAACTGTTCAGGGTACACAGTGCACTAACTGTTAATACTTCAAGCTTCCTGCCTTTGGTATTAATAGGATCAGAAGAAGAACACCAGCAGTTGTCTTCAGGTAGCTATAGGTGCAACTGTGCAGGGTACACAGTACACTAGTTGTAAATACTTCAAGCTGCCTGCCTGTGGTATTAATAGGATCAGAAGAACAACAGCACTTGTCTTCAGGTAGCTATAGGTGCAACTGTGTAGGGGTACACAGTACAATAACTGTAAATACTTCAACCTGCCTGCGGTAATATTAGGATCAGAAGAAGAATACCACCACTTGTCTTCAGGTAGCTATAGGTGCAATGGTGCAGGGGTACACAGTACACTAACTGTAAATACTTCAAGCTGCCTGCCTGTGGTATTAATAGGATCAGAAGTACAACAGCACTTGTTGTCTTCAGGTAGTTATAGGTGCAACTGTTGAGGGTACACAGTGCACTAACTGTAAATACTTAAATCTGCCTGCCTTTGGTATTAATGGGATCAGAAGAAGAACACCAGCACTTGTCTTCAGGTAGCTATAGGTGAAACTGTGCAGGGTACACAGTACACTAGCTGTAAATACTTTAAGCTGCCTGCCTGTGGTATTAATATTATCAGAAGAAGAACACCAGCACTTGTCTTCAGGTAGCTATAGGTGCAACTGTGCAGGGTACACAGTACACTAACTGTAAATACTTCAGGCTGCCTGCCTGAGGTATTAATAGGATTAGAAGAAGAACAACAGCACTTGTCTTCAGGTAGCTATGGTGCAACTGTGCAGGGGTACACAGTACACTAACTGTAAATACTTCAAGCTGTCTGCCTGTGGTATTAATAGGATGAGAAGAAGAACACCAGCACTTGTCTTCAGGTAGCTATAGGTGAAACTGTGCAGGGTACACAGTACACTAGCTGTAAATACTTCAAGCTGCCTGCCTGTGGTATTAATAGGACCAGAAGAAGAATGCCACCGCTTGTCTTCAGGTAGCTATAGGTGCAACTGTGCAGGGTACACAGTACACTAGCTGCAAATACTTCAAGCTGCCTGCCTGTGGTATTAATAGGATGAGAAGAAGAACACCAGCACTTGTCTTCAGGTAGCTATAGGTGCAACTGTGTAGGGTACACAGTACACTAACTGTAAATATTTCAGGCTGCCTGCCTGTGGTATTAATAGGATCAGGAGGAGAACAACAGCACTTGTCTTCAGGTAGCTATAGGTGCAACTGTGCAGGGGTACACAGTACACTAACTGTAAATACTTCAAGCTGCCTGCCTGTGGTATTAATAGGATCAGAAGAACAACAGCACTTGTCTTCAGGTAGCTATAGGTGCAACTGTGTAGGGGTACGAAGTACAATAACTGTAAATACTTCAACCTGCCTGCCTGTGGTATTAATAGGATCAGAAGAAGAACACCAGCACTTGTCTTCAGGTAGCTATAGGTGCAACTGTGCAGGGGTACACAAGTACACTAACTGTAAATACTTCAAGCTACCTTCCTGTGGTATTAATAGGATCAGAAGAGGAACACCAGCACTTGTCTTCAGGTAGCTATAGGTGCAACGGTGCAGGGGTACACAGTACACTAACTGTAAATACTTCAAGCTGCCTGCCTGTAGTATTAATAGGATCAGAAGTACAACAGCACTTGTCTTCAGGTACTTATAGGTGCAACTGTTCAGGGTACACAGTGCACTAACTGTAAATACTTCAAGCTGCCTGTCTTTGGTATTAATAGGATCAGAAGAAGAACGCCACCGCTTGTCTTCAGGTAGCTATAGGTGCAACTGTGCAGGGTACACAGTACACTAACTGTAAATACTTCAAGCTGCCTGCCTGTGGTATTAATAGGATCAGAAGAAGTACACCAGCACTTGTCTTCAGGTAGCTATAGGTGCAACTGTGCAGGGTACACAGTACACTAACTGTAAATACTTCACGCTGCCTGCTTGTGGTATTAATAGGATCAGAAGAAGAACAACCGCACTTGTCTTCGGGTAGCTATAGGTGCAACTGTGTATGGGTACACAGTACACTAACTGTAAATACTTCAACCTGCCTGCCTGTGGTATTAATAGGATCAGAAGAAGAACACCAGCATTTGTCTTCAGGTAGCTATAAGTGCAACTGTGTAGGGTACACAGTACACTAACTGTAAATACTTCAACCTGCCTGCCTATGGTATTAATAGGATCAGAAGAAGAACAACAGCATTTGTTAGTGTACACAGTACACTAACTGTAAATACTTCAAGCTACCTGCCTGTAGTATTAATAGGATCAGAAGAAGAACAACAGCACTTGTCTTCAGATAGCTATAGGTGCAACTGTGCAGGGGTACACAATACACTAACTGTAAATACTTCAACCTGCCTGCCTGCCTATGGTATTAATAGGATCAGAAGGAGAACAACAGCACTTGTCTTCAGGTAGCTATAGGTGCAACTGTGCAGGGTACACAGTACACTAACTGTAGATACTGTTAAAACACCTGACTGCCTTTCAGTATATTAGAAAGAGAATAACAGGAAAATATCTAGCTAAACTGAATACAGTGTGTGTATATATATATATATATATATATATATATATATATACAACACCTGGGATGCATATATATACACACAATACACTGTAAGTGCAGCTAACTGACTCGCCTGCCTACTCTATCTAAATTAAATCAAATGACACTGTCCCTCTCTCTGTCTAATTCTCTCCGCCACCGCAACACACTACACAAGGCTGCCACGTAGGCGGCCTTATATAGTGTGGGGCGTGTACTAAACCCCCTGAGCCATAATTGGCAAAAGCCACCCTGGCTTTGGTCAATTACGGCTCTCTGTGCCGACGGTGCTGTGATCGGCCCAGCATGCGGGTCATAGTGCATGCTTGGCCAATCATCAGCCAGCAATGCACTGCGATGCCGCAGTGAATTATGGGCCGTGACGCACCACTCGAATTTGGCGCGACGAACCATAACGTTCGCAATATGGTCGAACACATGATGTTTGAGTAGAACATGGGTTCGACTCGAACTCGAAGCTCATCCCTACACATCAGTCAAAGTGGCCGGAAAGAACTTGTGTATACACGCCTCCCACTGCAAGAAAGTCCCTGTACCTGAGGAATAGGCTGAGGGGAACAAACCATGATTCTGTATATCCTTTTCATTGTAATCATTACTCAGGCACAAGAGGTAGCCATCAAACAAAAAGGTGGTATAACACAATTCTGGTACAATTCATCCAATACACATGTTGCCACCTTTATATCCTCTTATGAACAGATAATTCCAGGTACTATGTACAAGATCCGGTCCTGGGATGAGACAGTAAGAACCATGACTGTGTATGTATGCGTTACTGATTCCTATTGGGGTAACAACTGTGATTCCTGGGGAGAAGTGGGTTGGAACACTGAGGATACAAACTGGGGGTGCAAGCCTGAGAATGCCTTGAATAGAAAGGACAAAAATGGGAAGTCACTCATAGATAGAATGACCATCAACAAACACACAGATCAGTATTTCACCAAGGAGTTCAGGATGACCATTGAGAATCCTAGCCCAGAGACAGCAGGACCTATGTTCTGGGCCTATGGTGTGGAGTGGGTATCCCAGTTTTAGAAAACCTTTCCAACTGAAAGATATGTTCAACAACCCAGAGTGGGGAGTTCCCCAATCTACATCTAGCTCCAACCCCCTGAGGCCCCATATACATTCATTAAAGGACATGGTAGCCATAGCAAACCCTACCTTTGGGGATACTATGGCTGCAGAAACCGGGTTCTCAGATGTCAACTTGTGGCTCGAGTGGATGAGGTACAGTGTAGGAAAACACAATAAGACCAATTGCTATGTGTGTGGAGGGGCTAGACCACTTTTGGGAACGGTACCCCTAAACATATCCCCCAAACATGAGACATGTTTCCTTAGCCTGTTTACCAACACAACCACTACCTGTGTGAAAATTGGAAGAAGGAATATCCCATAGTCACCAAGACCCCAAAACCAGGAGAGGGTATGTGAACCCATGTTTGTGAACCAAGAAATACCAGATGATGATGATGATTATGTGTTACACTCCGTTACAGTCACTTCCCCCCAGGTTGCAACACCATAGAACACCATAGGATTACAGGGACAGAGAGTACCTGATTGCCCTCCTCTAAGCTGTATCGATGGGGATAGTGAGTTAGTCGCTGCTCTTCTCTAGATACAGCCCAAAAGAGTTGCTGAGGAGAATGGGCCAGGTGAGTAGGACTTTCAGTATGAGGGACAGATTGAAATAGGCAGTTACAAGGGGGGACTGTAATGGATGTGATTAAGAGTATCATGGTGAAATGTCTATTCCAATATATATAAAAGCACATGCTTTATGCTTTATATGCCTGACATATATCAACTCCAGCTTATCAACCTTAATCATATACAACAGATGTTTGCTAGCACTCCCTTACTGTGGAACTAGACTACAAGAGTTAACAGAAGTTCGAACCTGCTTCCAAGAATACACTCAAAAGATAACAAGATGACACCAATGTTTTCTTTTCAAAAATTTTTTATTGGCAACAATCAGATAACATTTACTGGCAATTTCAGTTTAGCATAGAAAAAGTACAATAAACAGAGTACATATCGATGATACAGGATGACGTTGACATATTTAAGGAGGGTGATACATAATTTGGGTCGGTAAAGATATTCTATACAATCGAATTGGTATCATAAATTATCATATCATTGAGGGCAAGGGCCCACTAACATGGGCAGAGTCGCTAAAGGTGGTACTCCATGGGAGGAGGGTCTCAGCAACTGCTAAACAGCCTATGCTAGTAAACTACGTTACCTGTGGTGTACTTCGGGTAAAGAGAGGGATTGGGAGGGGGTAAGGGTGACTAGTAGGGGTGAAGAAAGGTGGAAGAATGGGTTAGAAGAAAGGTGGTCAGGTGGACCGCGCGGACCATCGACGCTTAGTGTCAATTACTCCAGGGAGTTGAGGGGGATTAAGGTTCCAAGATAACACCAATGTTTTAAAAGAAGCAAGAACATTGCAAGAACATAGCTACTTCCTCATATGGACGACCCAGCTAAAAGCCAATACTTTGTCACATACTTTGTCACTATATATATTTATATATTTGTGGTTGTTTTGTGGTTTGCATCCGCCAGCCTTATCTGTCCGGCTGTTAGTATATAAATCTTGAAAAGAGGAAATATTAAAAAAAGTATTTTACTCTGAGCTGAGTATCTCAGCGTAATTACTTCAGCGCATGCGCGCTTTATATCCAATAATTTTGATCAGGGGCAGATATAAAAATACCAGACCTTGGTTCTGGTTCTGATCAAATACACACACATATATATATATCAGTGCAGTCACTGTACAGTATGTAATACAGTGTATTGAAGTGGTTAAGGGGAACCCTATGACAAAATTAAGAAAGAAAAAACTGCATGGGGTTCCCCCCAGTCCATACCAGGCCCTCCGGTGTGGGGTCCCCCCCAAGATCCATACCAGACCCTTATCCAAGCATGTAGCCTGGAGGACAGGATGGGGGAACAAGCGAGCGCCCCCTCTTCTGAACCATACCAGGCCACATGCCCTCAACATGGGGAAGGTGCTTTGGGGTCCTTCCCCAAAGCACCTTATCCCCATGTTGATGGGGACAAGGGCCTCATCCCCACAACCCTTCCCCCTCCCTTCCCCTTTTTTTTCCCCCTTTTTTCTGTATTGGAGTTTAAACCACTTATGATCATATACGACCGCAATTTTTGGTTTTTCTCTAGAGCTCACCCATCCTTATCTACTCACTTTAATTCATATTATTAAATGTCCCTTAGGCCTCGTGTATGGGTCACCCTAAACCACCAGGTTGTGCTGTCCTTCCATCTGAGACCATAATCTTTTATAGGGCCCTTCCCTTGGCTCACCATGGGAGGGCGGAATCTCTAACACAGTTATTACTTGTACCTGTTTGAAGTTTATACTCGGATAATAGTTTATAATTATTGACATTATGATACATGTTTGTTTTCGTTTCTATGTATTTTTAATAGAACCTCTAGCTCCTGAAGAAGCGTTCCTTGTCAACGTGAAACATGTAGAGCAATTAGAGATTATACCACCTTGGATTACCAGACCTGCAGTGTTCTCTCAATCCCAACTCCACATTTCTCCATCACCCTATATCAGGGGAAGTTTATTCTTGTTTCCATTTGAAATGAATGTGTGTACTGTCTATTTTTAGTCACGGGGGATTATCTAAGAGATTGCAGGACAGGATCCACTATGGTGTATTTAACTGAGTTGTATGCCTAAATCAGATCTGTTTTTTAAATTTTCATGTCTATTTTTTGTATTTTTTGTATGACATTAATAAAATTTCAAAAACCCCATTTTACCTTTCTGTAGTTTAATATCGTTGTGCCCCTAAAGTTCCATTGTTTAGTTCCTTCATGCCCTTAATATAATGTTGGGGACGTTGGCACAAATGATTATCAAGTACCTACAGAGTCACCCTGTATTTTATGTACTTTAGTACTAGGACCTCCCTTTTGCCTTTCCCAAAGGTTGTGTGGGTCTGCGGGTGGGGGGCTTATCAAAATCTGGAAGCTCCCTTTACAAGGGTCCCCCAGAACCCACCCCCCCATGTGAATGGGTAGGGGGTACATTGTCCCCCTACCCATTCACAAAAGAAAGTGTCAAAAAGTAAAAACCACAAAAGACAGTTTTTGACAATTCCTTTATTAAAAAATAAAGTGTCCTGTGGGCCAGACAGACCCAAAAAATTAATTTAAAAAAAACTAAAATACTCTGCCTCCATGGACTGCTATATTTTCGATGTGACAGCTGTTATATAGGCAAGGACGGGGCCACCCGGTGATGTAACCGAGTGACCCCACCCCTTTTGACATCATGTGCCGTCAGAGGGGGCTGGGTCATCTGGTTACGTCAGCAGGTGGCCCCGCCCTTGTCTATATAACAGCTGTCACAGCGAAAAGACAGCAGTCGGCAGGACGCCTCCCTTGCCTTTTCAAGGGTGTTTTTCTATTTTTCGGGTCCGTTGGGTGGCGTGATTAAAGATGGATGGACATCGTTGGACACTTTCTTTTTTTTTTTCTTTTTTAATAAAGGGATTGTGAAAAACTGGCAAGGGTTGTGGGGACGAGGCTCTTGTCCCCATCAACATGCGGACAAAGTCCTTTGGAGGGGACCCCAAAGAACCCTCCCCTTGTTGAGGGCATGTGGCCTGGTATGGTTCAGAAGGGGGGGCACACGCTCATCCCCCCTATCCTGTCCTCCAGGCTGCATGCTTGGATAAGGGTCTGGTAGGGATTTTGGGGGGGACCCCACGCTAATTTTCTTTTTATTATGGTGATTTTCAACTATTTTTTTTTTCCTTGATTTTTATCTATATTGCCAGGAGCTGGCAATACATTACAGCTGCGAGCCGACAATACATTACAGCCGCAAGCAATTTTAAATGACATATTTTCCTTTAGAAATGTAATTTTGCTGGGAACTGTAAAACACATCAGGCAGATGCGCCATTTTACAGGCAGACTAAAGGGACCCCCAAGGCACAATATTTAAAGGAATATTTCATTTTTATTGTTTCACTTTAAGCATTATTAAAATCACTGCTCCTGAAAAAAATTGTTGTTTCAAAACCTTTTTTTTTTTTTTTGCATTAATACATGTCACCTAGGGCAGTACTCGGGTCCCCATATACTTTTTATGACAATAAATTCCATATAAGCCTTTAAAATGAGCACTTTTGATTCTTCATGTTCGTGTCCTATAGACTTTAATAGGGTTCGCATAGCCACACACATTTTTTGCCTGTTCGCAAGTTCTGGCACGAACCGAACCGGGGGGGTGTTCAGCCCATCCCTACTCTTCGACCATGTTTGTCAAATCTGCTCTTGGATGGGGAACAGTACTTATAAATTCCTTAACCTCTAAAGAAGTCCAGGGACCAGGGTGCATCACCATCCCTGTGTTGCTTACTACAGGGTCTAGTAATGGACAAATATCTACATCCATGTAAGTAATCCAAATCCACTAAGGTTTGGGGTTCTCATAGAGGTCCCCTTCTCTCAGGATGTGTCACTCGGTCAAGGAACATAGATCCTTGAGGTGTGGCACTAATTGTTCCATGATACTCTGGAGCACTGACATTTGGGGACAACTTTCTACTTAAAGTAGGATAAGAAGACCTATTATCTTGAACAGCTTATGGCATTTTCAGCTGAATAGGGAAATATGCAGTATTCCCTAACTTACAGCCATCTAAATTTACTGAGGGGGTTAAAATACTCCCTATACCTGGAAACATGGGTGTACTAGCATAGGGTACATTTGTAAATGCAGTACAAATGTCTCACGGGCATCTAATATATCAAAATATTCTGCACACTGGGCAAGGGATTCTCTTACTTCATTCATTATTTTTAGCAATTCTCCTGGCCTTTTCTGTTTTTGCTTTTTTATTTTAGCTAACACTTTTAGTCTAGTTTTCATTGCGAAAAACTCTTACTTCTGTAATTTATTCAACAATATGTTTTCTTAATACTTTATGCAATGCCTTCAGTAAATGTGAGATCCCCTTTTACCTCTGAAGCTCCTCATCTTGTTAGACCTGCTTGCATAATTTGTTAGTTTTTCTATGTAGCTTTGACTGTGCAACTATTCTATGCGCAGAAAAAAAGGCACTGAAATAGCGCCATCAAAAAAAAAACTTTTAAATTACGGTTACGTATCATGGCTTAAAGTTGCACACTCAAAAATACCCTTGTTCTGACTCTTTCAGAACATCACCATGCCTTCACCCTTAAAGCAGTCATCAAGAGACACAATAATACTTTTTCTTAACTATTTCCTATGTGCAAGTGTACATAAGCAGTTATACTCTATACACAAATATATTCATAAAGGGGTGGGAGGGAAGCTTCTGGGTTTCTGGATCCTGGTACCTTTACCTTGTCTAGGTTATAAATTCTCCACAAGCTCCCACAGCTCTTCCCTGATGCTTCTGACATTAGCACTGAGTGTCTAAAGCAACTGGCAAAAACAAGATGCACTTAAACAGCTTGTCGCTTTACCCCACTTTGAGTTCGTAATAGGAGGGCAACCGGAGAGGGCATATGCAAAACTAGACAACTGCCATCCGGTGGCTGCTACCTATCCCACTTACTGACACCAGTAAACTGAAGGGGTTAATTCTTACCGTCTGCCTCTATTCCACCTTTTACCTTGAGGCAGGGCTCTGGGAGAGCTGCAGTTCAGACACACACACACTGGATCATGAAAAATCAGAACTCATTTATTAATTTGCATTACATCTGCCCTAATTACACATTATAAGATGGTTGGTATTAATAATTTTCCACCAATGAGAGGGGTACTTTCTAAAATTATACACCCAATGGTGGGACCCCCTGTATGTGACTAAATTACATATTTCCTTTACCATAAGGGGAGGGTCCCATATTCATTATCATTATCCAATCATAAAATACACTTATTAGAATACATTGATTATTCAATGTATGTTCACAATATAGAATTATTTGCATCTTAAAATTTTTCATTAGACAGCTTCCTCTTTCTAGCCTAGCTTCTGATTGGCTCGCTGCTAGGTTATTCTGAAACTTATAAGTTCCTCTTTTTCTAATGGTGTTAATTCCATTCTTGCTATAAAAGTTTTTTGCAAATATGCCTAGAACAAGCAGTTTACAAACAAAAACTAAAGGAACACAGCTTGAAATATTATTCATAATTATATTAAACAGCTAGTTTTTAACAGATCTGACTGGTTTCATTTACCATTCAGAGCTGAAATCAGGAAGAAAAGCCAGCTCAGTATGAGTAAAATCAGCACACATACACTTGTTAGGCACACAGTTAACCCTTCGATTGCCCTCCTGATCACCCCTCTCACTCCTGGTCACTGTCAGCACTTGCGTTTAGCCCCCCCAACAAGTGCAGTGTCAATATAATTTTTCTGATCACTGCCACCTCTGATACATTGTCCACAAAACCGCAGTGTTAGCAAGATCAGGCCTGATCTATGCTAGCACTAGCAGTTAATTTTATTATTAGTGCGCGAGCAATCCCTGATAGCATTAAGAAAAGGCCAGGAGCACTTTTTCCCATAGTACCACTAGGTACTAGTGCCCAAAATGTCCAAAAAAGGTACACTAGTAAGGAGGCTAAAGTCAGGCATACCTGACCCCATGTTGCTGAAGTGCAAGAAACTAGAGTTATGCTGAGATGAAGCAGGGTGCAAGTATTAGTGTTGCACTACTTTTTGGTGATCTGGTAAGCACCAGCTGCATAGTACATCTTGACTTTTTAGACACCAGCACTGCAGTATTTCATGGTGAATCAGTGCAGTACAAACTGGTGAGGTGGGTAGCAGTAGTAAAGTAATGCAACTGGAGCCATAAATAATTTGAGCACAGGCCTTAGAGCCCATAGTAGCCTTCCTGAAGTGCTTTCAAACCCCCAGATTCGGCAGCACCCGTTATTCCCTGTACAGTACATCACTGCCAGCCCAAAGTGATACCTTGGCAGGCCAATCGAGTGGAAACCTATCATGGTTTCCAAATTTTAAACTTTTTTGGGCATATCCCTTATCATGGGCATTACAAAAACTAATGATATTCACAGACCCAATTCATCATATGCCCTGCGTTCTCTGCTGCAATGGCCAGGAAAAGATATGAGATAATAATGTGTTTTATGAATTTCAGTGACAATACACTCTGTCGTCCCCAGGGTGACCCTATGATTGGCACAAAATTCAATCCCTCATGAATTTTACCTGTCCCACAAATTTGCACATGTGTATACGCCCCAACAAAGCATCTGTATAGACAAGTCCCTTGTACATTTTACTGGCAGGCTTGCAATCAAGCAATATCTCCCAAGTAAGCATGCCAGATACGGGGTCAAAACTGAGGCGTCTTGAAGCTGTCATTACCAACTAAGGATTTTGTATCAACCCTGTTTCTCCGAAAATAAGACCTAGCGTGATTGTCAGTGATAAGCCCTACCCCCCAAATAAGCCCTACCCTGTTTCCCCGAAAATAAGCCCTACCCTGAAAATAAGACCTACAAAGGACTTTAACTAGGGCTTATTTGGGGGGTAGGGCTTATATTGCAGCTATCACCGACAAGCACGCTAGGTCTTATTTTCGGGGAAACAGGAAAGTATTAAAAAAATTCAGTTGGCATGTTCAATACTTTTTCCCTGTGTCATTCCATTTGATTACACAACTTAATTTCAGAACTTATTTATTTTTGGTTCCATTGTATGTATGGATTGCATGGGTGGTTACCGACATGTGGTGAAAAGTTCATGTCAATAGCACCTTTAGAAATACATTTACCTAGAAAAATTGTGACGTATTCAATACTTATTTTACCCGTTGTATATCATATATAAATGTTAGATTTTTAGTAACAAAAAAAATCTTAAAAACAGTAACTAGTATGTGGCAAATTAACTTCAACATTTTAAAATATATTAAAATACTTAAATATTGATACAACAGTGTTTTAACGATCATTAAATCTCATAACATCTTCATTTTTCCAGCTCATAAAAAGGTTTATAATACATTATATTGTATTTTACTAAAACTACACAAATTTTAAATGCTATAAAATTTATAATTAGCACTAATTAATACTAAAATAAAAAAATAATACAAACCATACATTTTAAATCATTATTTTTATTTTTTTTCACAATAAATTTTATTGTAAATATAGAGAAAAAAGAGGTAATAGAATACAAGGTATGGTGGGTATTGCAAATATCCAAAATGTAAACATTTAACAAGAAATAAACTGTTATAACATAGATGTATAGCTGTAAACAGGTATATGAAATATGGCAATGAATATTATATATTTTTTTATACAAAAGCAGTGCGACTGTAAATAAACACATATTATTCAAGTAGCTATAATGAAATGAAGTAATATTCTTTTTGTTGATCATGAAGACCATCAAATGCGAGAAAAGGGAGGTAATTTTTAATCTTAGTGAATCGGAATGCATATCAGGTATTTAATGACAAATACATTTGTATACAAAACAAAATTACACATGTATACATTATATAGCAAACGTACATGTACACAAGTAGGGGTATATTGTGAAAAGTTAAATTGAAATGGGTGAAACAATGGAAGATGAAGCCATAAAGAGAATTATTAATTAATTGGAGGTTTTTTTTTATAGTTCTCTGATTTCTTGCATACGTGTGCTTAGGGAGCATTTATGGGTAAACACACTGGCTTTTTCCCATTGTAGATCTGAGAATTGCATGTTTAGATTGTCCTCCCACAATTCTTTTGTATTTATCCCAGAGATCGGATGTCGGCTGTGATAACCAGTTATACATAAAAGAAGTGATCTTTTTTATTGGGGTTTGATTAAGGCAAATAAGTTCAAAATTGGTGAGCGGTCTAACTATATAGTTTTTTTTTTTATTGTTTAGTATAAAGTTGTGGATTTGTAAGTAGATCCAAAAGTTGAAGTTAAGGGGTTTTGTGCCTATTTTGTGTTGTACATCTGTATATGATTTTAATTTATTGTTTTGTAGGCAATGGTAGGCTAGTAGAGGTTTATTAGTACTGTCTTTGAAAAGGTTTTTGTTGTCAAGTCCAGGTGGGAAGTCAGGATTGTTTGCTAATGAGGATAAGGGACTAGGTGTAGAAGAAAGTTTATGCTTGACTGCGATTTTATGGAATATCTTCAAAGTTGTGTGTATCAAGGGATGTCCTTTAATATTAAGAGGGTATTGACCAGGATCAGTCCAAGGTAAGTGTTGTATGGCAAGTTTTGACCAGGATTTTTCAAGGTTAACCCTGTCCTTGTAATGCTCGTGGCAATGCCAATCTATTATTCTAGATAAATGGGTCGCAAAATAGTACTTCTTAAAGTCAGGAAGGCCTATTCCTCCCTTTGTTTTAGGGAGTTGTAGAAGACCAAGTTGTACCCGCGGTTGTTTTTAGGCCATAAGAAATATATTTGAATTGAGGCTAATTTTTTAAAGAGAGACTCTGGTAATTCTATGGGTAGCGTGTGGAATAGGTACAGTAGTCTTGGCAGTACCGTCATTTTCAGGATGGCGGCCCTGCCAAACCACAAACTGTTTGGAGTTCCATTTTTTTTAGATCTGTTTCAATATTTTAAATAATGGTTGATAATTGTGTTCATAAAGGGATTCTATTTTAGGGGTGAGGTGGATGCCCAGATATTTCAAGGATGTACTTTCCCATTTAAAGGGGCAGTTTTTTCGTGTGAGTAGTTCTGTCTTTTTAGAAAGTGTAAGCCCCAGTACTTCACATTTTTTATGATTAATTTTAAAATTTGAAAGGTATTTGCAATCAAGAAAAGTTTTATTTAGGTTTGGGATAGATATATGGGGTTGGGTAATGTAGAAAAGTAGGTCATCAGCATATGCTGCTATTTTGTAATCTCTTTTATCTATGTTAAATCCGTGAATCAATTGTTGTAAGTTAATGGTCCTAATTAGGGGTTGAATAGATAAAATCAATAATAAGGGTGACAGGGGCAGCCTTGTCTTGTTTCGTTATGGATTTCTATTGAGTCAGAGTAGGTTTCAATAATTTTTATTTTTGCACTTGGGTTGATGTAAAGAGATTTTATCCATCTCATCATGTTGTTACCAAACTCGATATGTTTGCAGGTGTCAAACATATAGTCCCAAGAGACCCTATCGAAGGCCTTCTCTGCGTCAGTTAACAGCAGGAGGCCTTCTATGTCACTTTGTCTGATTCTATTAATTAATTTGAGTGTTTTAGTCGTGTTGTCTTTTGCTTCATGGTTTGGCATAAACCCTACCTGTTCGGGTCCGATAAGTCTGTCAAGTAGGGGTCTGATTCTGTTGGCTAAAATTTTTGCTAGAAGTTTCAAGTCTAAATTTAATAGAGATGGGCCTGTAATTTGTGCATTCAGTGGGATCTTTATTTGGTTTCGGGATCACTGTGATGTATGCTAAATGAAATTCCTTAGATGCTTTGTGACCTTTGGAGATAGCGTTTAGGGCTTTTGTCAATGGTTGGGTTAGAGTGGTTTCAAACATTTTAGAATATTGCGAGGTAAAGCCGTCAGGGCCGGGCTTTTTCCTGTTTTCAATTCTTTCATGGCGTTCAAGACTTCTGCCAAAGTTATGGGGTCTTCTAGTGTAGTTGTATCAATTTGGGGGAGAGTAGGCATGTCACAGTTAATTAGGTATTCTGTAATTGTCTGTTCTGTCACCTGAAAAATGCGCTGGTTCATTTTGGGGCGGAATGTTGTAAAGTGAGGTGTTGTAAAGTGAGGTGTAGAAGTTATGAAAGAGTTCTGCTATTTGAGTCGTGGATCATAATGCCATCTTAATTCTTTTTATCCCCGTGTTCGTAATAAATCGACTTCCTGAGGAATAATGATCTCTTTGCTTTGTGGTCAAGTAGATTTTGTAGGGTTTTTGTAGGGTTTTTCTAGTGTGTGTAAGTTCCTGGTCCTTCATTTGGGTGTGTGATTGTTTGTGGATGAGTTCTAGGTTAGTTATTTTTAGCACTAGGACATTAATGTTTTTTCCTTTTCCTTTTTTTTCATGATCACCATTACATTTTAGATTATTAACCCCAAAAATCGACATTAGATAAATCTTTTACATTTAAAGTAATATACAACATTGGTGAATATGGTCTAAGGATCCATTTGCCAAATATATTAGGGAAGGATAGCACAATGACAAACATCACCATGCACCACAGTTATCTGTTAGTTGTTAATTAGAAATATATGTGTTAATTAACAAATGCTGGGTAATGCACAGCTGTGGTTTTATAACTATTCTTTAGACTCCTATAGATTGACTGATAGATTGCTAGATACTTGACTGTTAGACACATTTCATGATCATAGAGGAAAGTAAGGTTGTGGTGCAGAAATATGCTGGTTATAAACCCACTACAACCGTAGTAATAAAAACCTGCAGTATTCATTCATAGGGGTTGATTTAATAAACTGGTAGAGAATGTTCACTTTGCAAGGTGATTATGGTCAGGCTGTGCTCACTATAATCATCCAGTCATTAGGATGACTTTGGAAGCCAAAAGTCATTCTGCACATGTAAAACTATGCACTTACACGTCCTCATGCAGAACAATGTAATGTTATGCCAAAGTAAACCTGTCAGAAACCTGAACAATTCCATGTGAGCATGTGTATAAGAGGTTACTTAGTCAGTGAGACTAATGCATGTCAAAACATTGGTACATTGTGATATATAAGCACCAGAAGCAGAGGTGAGAGCAGAGGTGAGACCAGAAGCAGAGGTGAGGTTTAAGACTTAAAGTGTTACTAAACCCAGGACCCTGAATTTACTATATCTGGTCTCCCACAGTACACAGAACATGGAAATGCAATTATTTTAGTAAATATAAACTGCTAAATACATTTTCTCATCAGCAGTTAGAACAGCCATGTGATTTCTATCAGTGTCTGGTTAAAGCTTGAAGGAGGAGTTTTCATTCTCCCATGATTGTCCTGTGAGGATGCAGGACCCCTTACCCTCTGTCTGGACAGTGTTGATGGCCCTGTGCTGATCACATGTACTCTTCCAAGAAAAAACCTCTCTAGCAATACACCCCAAACTGACCATGTGCAGCGTTTCCCCTAGCCTCTGTACTATTCGAAGTTTGGGGACTCTGGAAGAAGGGGAGGATCAGAGGAGACTGGATCAAACAGCCTTTTTACACAATGCAGAGGATTAACCTGTTAGGTTCCAGTGAGTATAAAAAGCATGCTTTACTGTATATAGTCACTGATTTTACTGTTGTGGATTTAGTAACACTTTAAAGCACAACAGCCGGTAGATCAGCCTTTAAAATGTATCCTTTTCATTCTGTTTTTTTTGTAAACATTTAAAGCATTTATATGTGAAAAGGTGGGTCAATAAGCTATATCCTTTAAAATAAAAGCTCGCATTTAACCACCCCTACCAACCGCTGTGAATTCTCATAGCGGTTGGTGGGTATGGTCAAATGTGAGCTCTCATTTTATGAGATAAAATAACTCAGTGTTTTTCAAAAATGTTTTTACAATTCACAAACAAATGCTACTGAAATAAAGCATGAGCTTTTTCATCAAAAGGTGAGGTATTTATGTCATGAAACCATTCCGTATTTTATCTCATGACGTAATATCCCTGTCAGTTTTTATTGCTAATAAAGAGATAAAATGGTTTAAACCATAGAAATATGCCAACTCACTAAGTGCAGAAAAAAAGTGATTGGAATCCCAGCCAAAGGTAAGCTGGAGAGGACACATGTGGCAAATCAAAAACTCAGCTGATCACAGATCAAGGTAAAGGGTCAATCTGGCCCTTTACCACATGATCAGCTGTGTCCAATGACAGCTGATAACGATGTAAACACAAGCTGATTATTGGCTTTCCTTTCTTTACGCTGACAGCGTGAGGAGGGGAGAAGAGAGCCGATAACCAGCTTGTGTTCAAGCGACATCCGCATTGATTATCAGTGTCTTGATTATCAGTGCAGTCCCAACAGTGCCCACCAGTGCTGCCTTTCAATGCCTACCAGTGCCCCCTCATCAGTGCCACCTAGCAGTGCCGCCTCATTCTTGCCCATCAGTGCAGCCTCATCAGCCACATCAGTGAAGGAGAAAAAGTACCTGTTTGCAAAATTTTATAACAAACAATGAAAAAAACATTTTTTTAGTTTTTTTTTTCTAAATATTCAGTCTTTTTTCATTTGTTTAGGAAAAAATAAAAAACCACAGTGGTGGTTAAATACCACTAAAAGAAAGCTCTATTTGTGTGGGAAAAATTATAAAAATTTCATATGGGTACAGTATTGCATGACCGTGCAATTGTCATTCAAAGTGTTACAGCGCTGAAAGCTGAAAATTGGCCTGGGCAGGAAGGGGGTAAAAGTGCCCAGTAGGCAAGAGATTAAGTAAATACAAAATATATTTAAAATTTTTAAATATTGATTGAAAATAGTATCAAAGATAGCACACATATTTATATTTATACCACCAATACAAAAGACAACATTGGGCTCCATTCACAAAGTGGTATCTTACCGCAGTATACAGTAAGATACCGTACACCGTTATTCAAAAAGTTTTTTTGGCATTCTCTAATAAATGCTACTAAAATACCGCATAAGTTATTTTATGAAGTTATGCGGTATTTCAGTAGTGAAACCCTTTGGTAATTTACCATGTAAATCCATCATCAATCACGATGCCCACCGCCACCGCCAGCCTGAAAAAAAAAAAGGTCCTGTACCGATAAAGGCTCCGCCATTTGCCAGTTACGCCATCTGACAGTGGCTTTTTTTTCTGACCTACAAAGTAAAGGCATAATGTGCTAGTTTGCTTTGCATACTAGCATATTATGTGAAACTTACCATCAAATGAAGCTCTCCACTGATGCGTTGTCACCGTTGGAGGCTGCATCCATCTTCACCCATCTTCCTAGTACATTATGTGAAACTTTCCTGCAAACTAAGCCATCCGGGTCTGCAGACTCTGGCTGTGTGACTGGCCGGAGCCAGTTTGCAGCGTGCGCGAGGGAGCCACCAGTCACGGCACATTGCTCTGAAGGAACTGCATGGGTCAATATCTTCTGGACGGTACATGTTTTTACAGTAATTATAGGCAATCCTTATTATAGGCTTACCTATAGGTACAATTAATCGATGGGAGTTTACAACCATTTAAATAACTAAGAGGTAGTGCTACCTGGTGACGTCACAAGGGGGCGGTGCCACCTGGTGCGCATTTTCTCCTATCACGCAATCTTTACATTGAGATGTGATTTAGAAATTTCCCATTATACCTCCATCAGAAGAACCTTTCAGTCTTACAGGCTTGTGGCTGACTGTTCCATATATCCTATGTGATCTTTTTCCTGCTGATTTGTGCACATACTCTCTGGTGTCTAAATTTCTGTGGCTATATCCTCATTGGAAGTTGATATTTGTGCCATCCTAGTATCTATTCCATCAGAAGTCTGAGGGCCCATTTACATGTTAGTGGTGCATTAACACTGGTTATCGAGCACTGTGTGAAACAGTCTATTGAAAATAATGGGCTGCAAATGCACAAATACATCCCGAAAATCAGACTTATCACACAATTTGTAATGAATCACAATGCACTATGGTATGCATTGTAGCATGCTGCAACTATTGTACTTTGACTTAAAGTGGTTGTAAAGCCACTTATTATGTCTCTACAAGCCACTCTATTTGATAATATGTGCCCCACTGTATGTCCTTTTTATTAAAAAAAAAAAAAAAGCAGATTTCTACCTTATATACAGTGGGGCACATGTTATTATCTAACAGAGTGGATTGCAAGGAGATTACACTATTTTACCAGCAGAAGGGAAGGATCGTGGAGCAGAGGGAGCTGACAGGCGGGGGGGGTCGGAGGAGAGAGGAGATACAGCGGATGATGGAGACACGTTAACTGACCACGGTGTCAGGGCTCAGCAGCCATGATAAACGTGGTCAGTTTACAAAGGGGAGGGCAGAACCAGGCAGGATCAACCAGGTATTTCAGGTGATACAAAGGGCCAAATTACACAGCACAAGGACTGTGCTGTGTAAAAATGCTTTAAAGGAACAGGATCCATTTTATTTTTATTTTTGTAGGGTTACAAACACTTTAAAGTGGTTGTAAACCTCAAACATGAAATATTAAAAAGGCATTTTATATAGTGTGTACTTACTGTAATTTTAAAGCACTAAGCGTCATTTTGGTCTGCTGCTTTGTTCCTCTGCTATCAGCATGAATCATTTCTGACAAGTTTTTCTGACACCAAGAGAAAAATGGTGACAGAGGAGGGACCTCCAGCAGATTGACAGCCTCAGCTCTCTCCCTGTGAGCAATGTGAAGTTGGGCGTGTCTCTTCCCTCCAAAAAGCTCTTAGAGCTCTCCTTACTGCAGAGTGTAGCTTCAGCTTTCCGCCCCCCTTTTTTCTGAACTTTTAAACAAGCTTATAAATTCAGCACTTTGAATAGATGTAGAGAAGAGAAAACTGCAGATAGACTGATACAACTTATGTAGGAGGATTTGTTTAATCTCTGTGTATCACCTGACAATAGTTCCTTCACTGGGTTTACAGCCACTTTAAGCTGGCCATAGATGGTTTGAATCTTGGCCGGTTCAGCAGGGGCCTCTTCATGTCATCACAGTACAGGACCCCTTACACTTCCAGGACCTTAACTAATAAATTTGCACCCACCTGAAGCCTCTGTGTTTCTCTTTTTTCTTCCTACGTGCAGGATGTGGCATGCTCCTCTACCTGGCCGGTCTTAAAGACTGGCAGTCCGTCCATGCATGGTAGCCTGCGGCTGGACGTGGTCCCTGGTGTGCTGGCCAAATGTCCCTTAAGTCAGGGAGCTCTGCTGCTGGTCCTCGGGGCAGCATTAACACTCAGGACAGACAGGCCTTAGCCCTGTCTGTGGTCCACTGTGACCCCTCTGTAGTGAGCGGAGGTGCTGACCTAGGCATGCACACACGCGCAGTACTGATATTTATGGTGGGGCAATAGAGGTTTAGGTGGCCAGTTTGGAACGTACGATGGGTGCTCCCACACTGAGCATGCGTGCCAAGCAAATGAGAGGATGGGGATGTAGTGCAGGGCAAATGGAGCCAAATTTACAGATGTTTTGCATCCAAGTGGGTGCTGCCTTGCCAAATTGTTGTTGTGCCTTGCAAACTGCAGCTGCTGTGTTTGCTTCGCAGTTGCCCCATTATGACAATTCCCTCAAAAGACCAGCATTCCCAGAGAAGGTAGGGGAGCCGCTTGTTGGTGACTACTTTTTCCAGATTTTTCCTGTTGGAATATGATGTTCTTTTATCTTTTTGTGTCCTCCAGTTCTTCAGGCCTTAGACGCCATTCCCCCCCTGTCGGTTCTGTGGGAGAGACTCATAAAGGAGTGAACAGCGGCCACCCTCTGTATAAAGGAGATTGAAGTGGCAGTGGAGAATGACCTTGGCAAAGTCGAGATCTTAGAGGAGGTCCAGCCTGGGTGAAAATTTTTTTTAAGTCAGCAGCTACAAATACTGTAGCTGCTGACTTTTAATATTAGGGCACTTACCTGTCCAGCAATGTCGGCACCCCAGCCGATCTTTGGATCGACTCCCGGGTGCTGCCGCCGCCATTCCTGGTAAGGGTACCCTACTGTGCATTCATGAAGTGCGCTGCGCTTTCTAATTGGCCCGGCAGTGGGGGGAAGGAGGAGGGGGAGCCAAACTCCTGGAAGTGGGGAAGGGGACCTGTCAAAAATGGGGGGAAGCATATAAGCGGAAGTTTCACTTTTGGGTGGAACTCCGCTTTAACTTTTACCAACCTGAAGCTAACAACTTCAAGCATCTATTGACCTCATAGAGTCGCTAGCCAAGATTATGATGGGGTAGGAGAGCCCAATGGCTGAGGCCCTGGGTGGCAGATTCTGCATCCAAGCAAGGATGGTGCAAGATCCCCTTTGAGGGGATTTGAGCCTTAAAGAGAGTATAGCAAATATCCCTCTCTCTTATAGCTAGTTATTTCCCAGGTGTGCTGACATGGAGCCATTAGGGAAAGTGGCAAATTGAATTTCAAATACATACTGCAATTCTCCTTTCTGACCCACCCAGCTTGCCAGGACTAGTTACAGAATGCCAAAGCTGCAGGTGGGCACAAATTTATGAGTTAAGGTACTGGAAGTATTGGGGGGTGGGGGCCCGGGGTGTGCTGCCATGGAGCTTGTCAAGAAAGGAAAATTGTGGTAAGTATTTGACACTCAATTATCAGTTTTTTTGCTTGTGCCATAAAGGACAAAATGTGTCTATGAGTTTACTGGCATATATATTAATAGGAATGAGCTGAACAACCCCCCGGTTCGGTTTGCAGCAGAACATGCGGACAGACAAAAAATTTGTTTGAACACATGAACACCGTTAAAGTCTATGGGACACTAACATGAAAAATCTAATTTTAAAGGCTTCTATGCAAGTTATTGTCTTAAAAAGTGTTTGGGGACCCATGTCCTGCCCCAGGGGACATGTATCAATGCAAAAAAAGTTTTAAAGACTGCCGTTTTTTCAGGAGCAGTGATTTTAATAATGCTTAAAGTAAAACAATAAAAGTGAAATATTCCTTTAAATTTCGTACCTGGGGGTTGTCTATAGTATGCCTGTAAAATGGCACATGTTTCCCTTGTTTAGAACAGTCCAAGAGCAAAATTACATTTCTAAAGGAAAAAAAGTCATTTAAAAGTACTCGCGGCTATTGTCGATCGGAATCATTGAAAAAAACAGGCATGGGCATCCCCCACAGTCCATTACCAGACTTCCCCGCAGCGTCAGAGGGGGCAGGGCCACCCGGTCCGCCCCATCTGGCGTACGGGGACATCCCTATGGCTTTCGCGTAGCGTCAGAGGGGGCGGGGTAACTCGTTTACGTAACCGGGTGGCCCCGCCCCCTCTGACTTTACGGGAAAGCCATAGGAATGTCTCTGTGTGTCAGAGGGGGGCAGGATCTCCCGGCGACGTCATTGTGTGGCCCCGCCCTCAGTGATAAAAGAGCTGTCACCTGAGAGGCTGGTCATTATGGCGGGTGCCTCCCATGGAGGCAGATCGTAGGCGGCGTGCGGCTTTGCTTTTTTTTTCTTTTACCGTCCATCGGAGCGAGAGAAAAAGATGAATGGACTTTGTGGGACACTTTTATTTTTTTATTTTTTAATAAAGGACTTGTCCCAAGCCGTGTCTTGGGTTTTTTTTTTACCATTTTCACACATTTTTTGTGAAATGGTAGGGGTACATTTGTACCCCGTTACCATTTCACACAGGGGGGGCTGGGATCTGGGGGTCCCCTTGTTAAAGGGGGCTTCCAGATTCCGATAAGCCCCCCGCCCTTAGACTCCCACAACCACCGGGCAAGGGTTGTGGGGATGAGGCCCTTCTCCCCATCACCCCATGGGGACAAGGTGCTTTGGGGGGCCACTACCCCAAGGCACCCTCCTCATGTTGAGGGCATGTGGCCTGGTATGGTTCAGGAGGGGGGCGCTCTCTCATCCCCCCCTTTTTTCCTGCAGCCTGCCAGGTTGCGTGCTCGGATAAGGGTCTGGTATGGATTTTTGGGGGGACCCCCACGCCATTTTTTTTTAAACTTTGGCACGAGGTTCCCCTTAAAATCCATACCAGACCCTTGGTCCTTGTAGCCAGTTTTCAATCCATGTACTCACGCTATGGTTTATGCCAATGAACCCTATTTGGTACAGTAAACGTTTATAGGGAACTGCGTCAAATGCTTTTGCAAAATCCAGATACACCATGTCTACGGGCCTTCCTTTATCTACGTAGATGGCAACTCATCTCCTCATAGAAGATTAAAAGATTGGTTTAGCAAGAACAATTCTTCATGAATCCATGCTGATTACCGCTAATAATGTTAGGCTAACTGGTCTGTAGTTCCCAGGGATGTATTTTGGACCCTTTTTAAATATTGGTGCTACATTGGCTTTTCTCCAATCAGCTGGTACCAGACTGTCTAGACTGTCGGTAAAAATTAGGAACAATGGTCTGGCAATTACCTGACTGAGTTCCCTAAGTACCCTCAGGTGCAAGCCATCTGGTCCCGGTGATTTATTAATGTTAAGTTTCCCAAGTCTAATTTTAATTCTGTCCTCTGTTAACCATGGAGGTGCTCCCTGTGATATGTCATTAGGATAAACACTGCAGTTTTGCTTACTGAAGCCCCTCGATTCCCTTGTGAAGATTGAGGAGAAGAAAAAATTCAATACCTTCGCCATCTCCCCATCCTTTGTAACCAGATGTCCTTCCTCATTCTTTATGGGGCCAATATGGTATGTCCTCCCTTTTTTACTGTTTACATTTACTGTTTACTGTTAAAGCGGGCTTCCAGGTTCTGATAAGCCCCCTGCTTGCAGACCCTCACAACCACCAGCAAGAGCCCCCCCGCCACAAAGGTTCCCCCCATGTTGAGGGCATGTGGCTTGGTATGGTTCGTCCCCCCCTTTCCTGACCTGCTGTATGGTTTCTAGGGGGGGACCCCACACCATTTAAAAAAAAAAAATGTTTCCCTCAAAATCCATACCAGACCCAAATCAACTTAAATTGTTTAGCATATAAAGAGGTAGAAAAGACTGTGGAAGAGGAAAAAAGAGGAGACCGTAAAACCAGATTGTAGAAGAGAGGCGTTGGAGTGTCTGAACTGGACTGTAGAGGGGAGAATGAAAAATTAAGATTTTACTGGGAAGGAAGAGAGAGAGGGAGAGAGAGAAAAGACAAACAGACCACATAATGGAGGAGATTAAAAATTTTCGGACATGTAGTTCCACACAAGAGACAGCAACACTTCCTCATTTTATGCTGAGTGACCTCTTTCAAAGTGGGGGCCACAGTTAGTGACAGCTACTGACTGTTATCTTGTAACCTACTTCCTGAACATACTTGCAATTATAGTGGTGGACACAGGGAAGTCTTCCAATACTGGAGCTCTCATCAGTAAAGCATGGAACATTTTAGAGCCTTGTAATGGAGTCAGGGATGTATAGCTTTCTTCTGACAACTGCTGTGATTGCAAATATGTTACTAATTGCTCTTAAATGGGTCTACATGAAGTAGTTTTTTTTAAATTTGGGTCGCTTGTATCCAAATATTTTACAGAGACATTGACCCGGGGAGTAAATGCCTCCCTTTTTCTCTTCTCAGTCTGCCGCTGATTTAAAAGGTATTGAAATGCCCAATGTCCACAATAAAAAGGTGAACCAACGGTTTCCAATTATGAAATGTGGAGGGGAAACCATCGATATATGTATGAATCCAAATAATAAGAAGTCCTCAGGAGCTGTATGACTTCAAACCAAGGGTACATCAACAGGTATATGACATCTCAAGTGAAGACAGACACAAACACACCACCATGTAAATCCATTAAAAAACAGCGATGTAAAGAGATCGCGGCAGTAGGACCCCACTGCCGCCATCTCTTTACAGCGCTGTTTTTTAATGGATTTACATGTGAGTGTATTTCTTTAATCTTTAATAAACTTCATTTTTGTATACGGATTTACACTACGTGGCTTTTCCTCCTTCCTCCCTAATTGTAACCACCATCATCTGGTTCACAACATCGTTCCGAGTGATACAGCAACCTATGGTTCATCCCATAAACATCACCCCTCTGGGCCATCTACAGCCACTCACCACCTAAGCCTTGTGTGACCTAACTCAGCGTATGCCCCTTTGGGTCCATTCAATCTGGTAAGCCTCCTTATTGTTGGTGGTGGTGTGTCTGTCTTCACTTGAAATGTCATATACCTGTTGATGTACCCTTGGTTTGAAGTCATACAGCTCCTGAGGACGTCTTATTATTTGGATTCATACATATATTGATGGTTTCCCCTCCACATTTCATAATTGGAAACCATTGGTTCACCTTTTTATTGTGGACATTGGACATTTCAATACCTTTTAGTGCTACACTTATTTTGGTTTTCTTTTGCTTGGCATATATCTTGTTGGCCATGTTAGCTGCTATTTTTTCTTCAGGGCAGCGCAGAATTATATTGTATATTTCTGCCGCTGATTTAAAGCTGTATGCAAAATCCAACTTTCTTGTAGAAGTCTCTCTCTCTCACTGTGTTTATAAATAAGTGCACTGCACTCAAATAAATAAACAAAACCATCAATTGATACCTCCACCACTATGTGTCACTACTTGATAATTATCTAAAATGCTAAACAGGGTGAAATATTACAAGTAATAAACAAATACTCCAAAGTAGCACACCAAAAAAACACATATCAAAAATCTTTTCATAAAGAAAGATGAATAAGTGAAAAAAGTCTATCCAATATATAAAAAAAATAAAGTCCATAAAGGTGTGATAAAATAGTGTCACCCCCTGTGATGAAGTCAGATATGACGAAACGCGTCAGTGTGTGGCAACCAGATGTGACATCAGGATGTTGAGTCAGGAAGTGATAGCGGCTGCTTTGATCCATGAGGGGTGGTGAGAGACCGCTGCACTGCAATGCCTGACAGTGGGCTTGATTGTTTTATTGTAAATGAAAGTGCAATTTGTTTAAATAAAAGTGGTTACCTTAGGGTTTTACACTATTGGAGGCGTATTTTCTATTTCTTCTACATGTGGTTAAACATAAGAGATCTGGATGGTGAATGGAACTCCAAGACATTTCTTATATCAACATATAAGACTGGGTTCCCATATGCTGCAGCCACGGCTCACAGCAGGGGTCCGGTGTGTCCCTGTTCACCGAATAAGGTGCGAATCAGGTCTGAATTTCTGCCTGAATTTGCACCTGAATCAGAACCAAAGTCGCACAGAACCCTTTCCAAGTGCGGACCGCAGCCACCCCGGAGGTGTGTGAACCGGTTCCATTGTGAGCCGGCACACTCTCCTGTCATGCAAATTGGATGTGGGGAAACTCAGACTAAATAATTTTTGCAGGAACCTGCACAAACACTGTGGTGGTGGATATGTGATGTAGGATTTCAAAATCAGAGGAAGTGAAACACTATTTTATCACACCTTTATTTTTTTTTACTTTGGATAGACTTTTTTCACTTATTGATTTTTCTTTGTGAGAAGATATTTTTTTTTTGTTTTTTGGTGTGCTATTGTGGAGTATTATTTGATGATTATTACTTGTAATATTTCACCTTGTTTAGCACAGGCTGGGTTAGGAGGCACAAAAAGGCAGAAAAAGGCAAATCCCATTCTATCTTTAATACAATACATTTGCAAGAATTTCATGTTCCCTTTATGTCCAGATCTACTGATAGTTTTGACATACTGCTTTCACTCAATGTATCCTCTGTTTATGTTTTTTTGTTTTTATAAACTTAATTGCCCAGGTTTGTTGGTAGATTTACTTAGGCAGTACATCATATTTTAGTCAAATTTAATTCTGTTCCAACATTGACTGCTATCAGATTATCAGATTAGTCTTTTGGACTTTCTTGAGCTCCTGAAACAGCATTCCCGTGTTCTATATATTCCACAGCTCCATATAGTAAAATACCCACCACCACTACACACATCAGTATATAGAGTTTGATGTAGACACATAAAAATGAGCTGTATCCAAAGGCAATTGCAAATCCAAGAGATTCCCAAAGTGAAAAATTGGCAAAGGCGGCTTCTTTATTCTTTTCAAACAATACGCCGTATAAAGCTGCAATAACAAAGAAAAAAAAAACAGACTTTATATAACCCCAAATTCTTGTGACTTGCTCTGTAGTCAGGATCAGTTCACAAGACATAAATTCAACTGAAGTAATAATCTGTTACATAATCATTATAAGTCCTTAAAACAGCCCTCCAAACTATCACCACTTCTATTCCTTCGTATGCAAAATTACCAGGTCTAAACTAAATAAATGTTATTGTTACCAATGGGTTTTATTTATTTTTTTAAGTTTATATTTGGTGATTTTAAATATGTTGATTGTAAATGTGAAAATAGATAGAGGTTTCTTAGCTAGAAGTGCAAATATAGTTTTTAAATAGAATGCTCCAGTAAAGAACTGAAGAAAGTTTAATAAATCCTCTAAATGTGACAGTTAACGTAATATTTTCCTCTGTGCCAACTCACATGGTGCCGTGGCACCATGCAACTCGATGAGGCATGTGAATAAAAAAATAAGCAGGGACTTCTTTCACTGTTTCTGCAGGTAGTGCAGCTCATTAAAATGAATGGTCTGCCTACATGCAAAACACAGGTCACACAAGTGCAAACCTAGCCTAATAGATGCTTCAAAGCAAAGAGTATTCCACACAAATAGCCAGGATGATAATATACAACGATAGGGTAAAAGCTCAAGTGCAGTTTCCATTAAAATCAGCTAAATATATTTTAAAAACAAAAGATGAGCAAAGTATTATAGTTTATTTTCTTTAAAAAGCAAGAGTTTATAGAATAAAAAAAAATGTACCTGGAAAGTATTCAACTGATTTAAACTGAATTTTCAGTTGGTCTTGATTTGATGATTTGGCCTCAACATTTCAGTTAATTTTCAGTGTTATATTTGAGTAGATTTTGGTTTGATTTAAAGTATTATTATGTAAAATTGGCATTTTAGTAACTTTATATGTTTTTGTATACACATTCCTGACATGTCACACGTCCCTGAGGTTTTGTCCAGTCACTTCGTCTATACTAAGGTGATATCACCAGGGTGATTCTTAAGGTTAATCTGGGTTAACAAATATATAAAATTGTAAACCCATACCCATATCCAAAACCTTTTAACCTTCGAGCTTTCCACCATGTGTGTTATTCCCTGCTTCTTGCACTCAACTATTTCTTCAATAATTCAAGTGTTTATGTATGACTTAGATGTATTTAAAGCCAGCTTGTACCACTTGTACCATATGTCCTCAGCCTGTCCACCTGGACATGTAAGGAAGTTTGTCAGATCTCAAATTAGTAATTACAAAATGTGGCCTGATACCTTGTCCACATTTTGGCAGACATTGACATCATAGTTGCTAAATCTGAATGCAGGAAAGAAAAGCTGTACTTGAGTATAATGAAAGTTGCTTGTAAAGTTTGTCTCAAAATGATACCCGGGTCATCACAAAGGTCCACTATTTACATAAAACCTTTATTAGTCCACCATATAACATTTTTTGGGGTAAGACCTGGGGTGAAGTTTGGGTTGTTAATTATAGGGCCATCAGATTATGAGGAGATATAAATTTGTGTGCTGTACACAATCAGCCCCAAAGGCTCAGTGGGAATGACAGAGACAGGCATAAGATGGCCTATCTTTTGTTGGCATCCACATGAGGTGGCTCAGTGGCCTCGGAGTACAAGAATAAGATTTAATCCACATCCATGTTGGGTTTGGTTGTGGTAAATGATATTTAATAAGGTGCTCAGTCTATTATCTCCCCAGAAATATTTAAACAGTTCATTTTGAAATACTTTAAAAGTCATGACCAGAGATCCCTATAGGTCCAAAACTGATATAGGATCTTGGGGAGGATATTCATTTTCACAGAGTATATTTTGCCAGACCATAATGGGGGATTTTCTATCCACCTATACATATCTTCCGCTAAATTATTGTATAGTAGAGGATAATTTTTCTGGTATAGAGTGTGGAGTGAGGGTGTTAGATTTCCTAGTGTCAGGAACTGAATCCGGAACCTCAGTGGTGTCTGGCTATGTCTCCTCTCACTGTGCAAGCTGAGATGCTAGACAGCTCCCTGCCTGACTCCTTGGATAACCTTGCTTTGAGTTTTTTTTTTTTTTTCTGGTGAATCTTTGTCACGCTTACCCGAAATGCAGGTGGTCAGACACTATAGCTGGCTACTTTGTTCTTCACCTATAGCAGCCCCCTATAGCAGCCCCCCCAAACATTTGTTTGCGACAACAAGCTCACATCGAACATTTCCCGTCAGAAATTCCGACCGTGTGTACGCGGCATTTGGGGTTAGGGCAAAAGATTGTATGTTATGTGTGTGTGTGAGTGTGTGTGTGTATATATACATATCCATGTACACAAAAACTATATCTATATATTTTTAACATATATATACAGTGTGTGTGTGTGTGTGTGTATGTGTATATGTGTATATATATATATATATATATATATATATATATATATATATATATACACTGTATATATGTTAAAAATCAATAAATTCTTTAGAAACCCATATTGTAGATAGACACCTCTTGTAACAGATAAATACGTATAGATACTCCATGCATATGTTGAAACTAGCCCACTATCTATATCTAATGTGGATATGCAAAAAAACACCTGTTTTTTTCAGAGGCAGGCATGCTGATTGCACACCTGTGGGCTGTGTTCATATTCTTCCCAGGGTTAGAGCTCAGGGCTCCCACTTGTAGACAGCACCCAGGCAGACATGAGGTCTGGCCCAGGAGTCAGGGAGACTCCACCCTACAGACACAAAATCTGTGCATGGGAGTCAGGAGGGCTCCCATCTACTCTTAAGCCTCGTACACACGATCAGATTTTCCACAGGCAAAACCTCGGACTTTTGTCCGAAGGCGTGTGCCTGGATTTTGTCTTGCAAATGGCAAGGAATTGTCGGCCAACAAACACGAACGTAGTGACATACTACATGGTTTTTCAGCTCTTTAGCACCACCCTTTGGGCTCCTTCTGCTAATTTTGTGTTAGTAGAAGTTTAGTGAGTGTTGATTCGTGCTTTTCATTTAGCGCTTTTCAGTTCGCACTTTTCATTTCGTGCTTTTCAGTTTGTTTCTGAACGGCCATTCGTCAACCAGACATGTTACAGAATCGGAAGAGATAACGGGTTATTTATTATTGGCCTTGGAGTTATTGCTTTGACCCCTAGTCCAGTCCAGGAACAGGAGGAGGAGGAGTTCTTTGACCAAAAATTGGTTGCTTTATTAATCGTGACCAATTATGTCATATGCCTTTGCTGTGGGAGCTCCAGGAGAATAATCCAGATGTTTTTTGGAATTATCTCCGGATGACGGACCCCTGCTTTCCCCTTGACGTCTTGGCATTGTTGACCCCCTATATTAAGAAGCAGGGCACGTGCATGAGGCTTTTATTTTATTTTTTGGTTGACTAATAATGATTTGATTTGTTATATTTTCTATATTTTTGGATGCATAGAATGCACTTTTTGGTCAAGTTCTATTGGCAGATAGCATGTCTAATTTTATTTGTTTTTCTTTTTTTAATGCACAATAAAAAAAAATGTGTAGAATAATACTTGGCTATGTGTTTTACTTCAAATGACATTTTGGGAGTAGGCAGTTACATTTAAAAAAATAAAATGTAAAATTGACAAGGGACACCAACATAGTCTTTGATCTTAAAAACTACGGGATAATGGTGTTGTGGTAACTTGCCCAAAAAAAAAAAAAAAAAAAAAGATAATAATATTATTCTTGATATCACTAGAAAAAAAAAAGCCTTTGAAAATTTGTTTGCAATAACTCCATCAATATCACCAGCAAAGCAGCGTCATTATTATCCCATTAAAGAAGAAGAGAATGTGTGTTGCATTTCGAAATTTCATAATTTGCCACGTCACGAATGTTAATTCTCCATTACTAATGCTAGTTTACAAGATCGACAGCTTCTGGCTCGTCCTTGCATCCGAGCATGCGTGTTTGTACTTTGGACTTTTGTCCGATGGACTTGTGTACACACACTCAGAAAATCCGACAACAGACCGATGGAGCAGACCGATGGACAGAAAATTTTAAAGCCTGCTACCCAACATTTTGTCCACGGAAAACCCAACAACAATTGTCCGATGGAGCATACAAATGGTTGGATTTTCCGCCAACAGCCTGTCATCACACAATTCCCGTCGGAAAATTCAATCATGTGTATGAGGCTTAAGAGAATGAGGCTGCAGGTGGCAGTTTGAGTGTACCTGTCTGAATGAGGCAGACAGAGTCCACAACAGTGCAGCACGAAGCTGAACCTGAATAAGCTGCAAGAGAGCTTGACTGAAGGGTGACCTAAGGCCAGGGCATGTGGCCTGAAGCAGCCGTGAGTAAGCCAGGAGGCTGAACTAACTTGTTACTGTAATGGTGGAACCCCCCTGTTAGGGAAATTGCTGTTTCCTTTAAATAAAAGTGGGATGCCATGCCCTTAAACGTGCAGTCTGGGCTGACACATGTTTTCTTGGAATGGCATGCACCACTAGAGCCTAATCACCCCAGATATTTACACTAAATACTACCAATGTTAAAAAATACATTTTAAAAATGGTAAATAGATATCATAATACAATGCATAATCAATGTGTGTTAAATTAGATGACATAAAAAAATACAGAACAACGAAGAACCTCTTGTCTTTAGCTCCCTTTTGGTTGACATATCTTTAACTGAAACTCTTTTACAATTTTTTTACAATAACATTTGGTAGTGGTAATGCAGTAGGCGTTTGCACCCTCCTGTGTCTCTTTACAGTGTTGCTTGGAGTTTCGTCGCTTGAGGACTCAGAGGGCAGCATTGATTTAGACACTATGCATACACCAACTGATGTGGGGTGGAGTGGGAGCTGAGTTGTTGTTGTGGCTCTTGTCTTCTGGTTGTTCCACTGGATCCCTGTGAATGACCTTGGCTCTGCTCTTGACCATGCTCCTGCCTACTCCCTGGCTTGTCTTCCTGTGTATGACTTTGGCTACCATAAGGTTTGTGCTTGGGTAAAAAATTGGTTATAGGGACGTGTCCAAAGGGTGGTGATAAATAACATGTACTCAGACTGGTCTGGAGTGGTGAGTGGAGTACCCCAAGGTTCTGTGTTGGGACCAATTCTATTCAATATATTTATAAATGATATAGAGAACGGGATAAATAGCTTAGTTTCAGTTTTTGCAGATGACACAAAAATAAGCAGATCAATAAACTCACATCAGGACACATACATTTTGCAGAATGACCTGAATAAAATAATGGAGTCGGCAGACAAATGGCAAATGAAGTTTAATGTGGAGAAATGTAAAGTAATGTACTTGAGGACAAAAAACATAAATGCAAATTATTCACTAGGTGAAAAACCTTTGGGAAAATCAAGGATGGAGAAGGACCTAAGGGCCCTAATAGATGACAGATTGAGTAATAGCATGCAATTTCAAGCTGCAGCTACCAAAGCGGGCATAAAAAAAAAAGGATATACTCCAGGGATAAAACTATTATACTGCCACTTTATAAAACCCTGGTTACGCCACATCTGGAGTATTCTGTCCAGTTCTGGTCACCGGTCCTCAGAAGGGATGTGTTGGAGCTGGAGAGAGTCCAAACAAGGGCAACAAAATGAATAAATTACGAGGACTAGCTGAAAACACTAGATATATTCTTGCTGGAGAACCGACGCTTGAGGGAGGACATGATTGGGATCTACAAATTCCATAACGGGGACCCCAGCATAGGAAAAAAAACTATTCAGTCCCAGGGAGAGTATGAGGACATGGGGCCACACATTGAGACTGGAGGAGAAGTAGTTTAACCTTAAACTGCACAGGGGGTCCTTCACAGTCAGGGCAATAAGGATGTGGAACTCTATCCCACAATTGGTGGTGGCTGCTGGGAGTATGGATGTTTTTAAAAGACTCTTGGATGTACATCTTAAATAGGGATGAGCCGAACACCCCCGGTTTGGTTCGCGGCAGAACATGCGAACGGACCGAAAGTTTGCGCGAACATTCGAACACCGTTAGAGTCTATAGGACCCGAACGTGAAAAATCAAAAGTGCGCCTTTTAAAGGCTAATAAGCAAGTTATTGTCCTAAAAAGTGTTTGGGGACCCGGGTCCTGCCTCAGGGGACATGTATCAATGCAAAAAAGTTTTAAAAATGGACGTTTTTTCGGGAGCAGTGATTTTATTAATGCTTAAAGCGAAAAAATAAAAGTGAAACATTCCTTTAAATATCATACCTGGGAGGTGACTATAGTATGCCTGTAAAGTGGCTCATGTTTCCCGTGTTTAGAACAGTCCCTGCACAAAATGATATTTCCAAAGGAATAAAAGTCATTTAAAACTGCTTGCGGCTGTAATGTAATGTCGTGTCCCGGCAATATAGAAGAAAATTATTGAGAAAAAAGGCATGGGTACCCCCCCCAGCCCATTACCGGGCCTTTGGGTCTTGTATGGCTATTAAGATATTAATTAAAATCTATTATCCAAAAATCAATTTTTTAGCTTTTTGGATAACATAGGGAAGGGTTATCACCCCTGTAACATTTGTTTTGCTGTCTGTGCCCCTGTTCAGAAGATTTCACCTCACTTTCTGTCCCAATGACAATTGGATTTTAAAAATTTGGGGTTATTATGGAAACAAGGATTGGTGATAAAGCATCAGTGGAGACACCTTTTTCCCAAATTAACTCTTACAGGAGAGAATTTCCCTTCCTGGGGTAGATTTCCTCTCACTACCTGTTGTCTCCCTCCGTTTGTAATTAGGAGTCATTCGTAAGTCGGATGTTTGAAAGTAGGGGACTGCCTGTATATACTATACAGCCTGCCCTAAATACTCTGCAGAAAATTGGGCCTTAGGCGTTGGTGGTACCAGAACACTGTAAGCCCTTACAGTTACTCATGGTGGGCACTGGAATGGGCCCTGCTGTGAAATATTATATCAAGAATTGTAATTACATGCCCCTGTTAAACGGGGGCAGAAAAATTGGGCCTTAGGCGGTGGTGGTGGCACAACACTGTAAGGCCTCACAGATACTCTTGTTGAGCGCAGGAACGAGCCCTGCTGTGAAATATTAGAACAAATATTGTAATTACATGCCCCTGTTAAACAGGGGCAGAAAAATTGGGCTTTAGGCCATGGTGGTGATGGTGGTGGCACTACACTGTAAAGCCTCACAGATACTCTTGTTGAGCGCAGGAACGAGCCCTGCTGTGAAATATTAGAGCAAATATTGTAATTACATGCCCCTGTTAAACAGGGGCAGAAAAATTGGGCTTTAGGCACTGAAGGTGGTGCCATAACACCGCAACCCATCACAGATACTTTAGTTGAGTGCAGGAACGAGCCCTGCTGTGAAATATTACAGCAAAAATTGTAATTACACGCCCCTGTTAAACAGAGGCAGAAAAATTGGACCTTAGGCACTGGTGGTGGTGCCCTGAAACAAAAATGTTCTTAGAAGCTATCAACATGAACATTGAGGAGGAATAGGATATTCACTCAGCATAACAGGATAGTCACTCAGCATAGGCAGTCTTCAAGGGATCTCACATTCATAGAAAGATTAATCGGTTACATCAGCATCAGGTGCTTGGTATCTGGTGATCCAAGACTGATTCATTTTTATGAAGGTGAGCCGATCAACTGAGTCTGTGGACAGGCGCACTCTGTGATCGGTTACAAAGCCTCCAGCAGTACTGAATGTGCGTTCAGAAAGAACGCTGGATGCAGGACAGGCCAGTAGCTCAATTGCATATTGTGCAAGCTCTGGCCAGTGATCCATCCTCAAGACCCAGTAACCCAGTGGATTTTCGGTTGGAAAGATCTCCAAGTCTGATCTTGCCCCTAGGTCTTCCTGCACCATGTAAATCAAATGCTGGCGAATGTTGCTGGAACCGATCAGACCTTGATGCTGCAGACTAAAGATTTGTCTGAACGCATCGGTCAGACGGCCACCTTCTCCAACGCTCCTTCTGTGACTGACTGAAGCCTCAGCAACATGTAGTCCAGGAGGACCAGGCTCTGGAAACGCATTGCACAAACCTTTCTGCAAGGCCTCCTGAAGATGTTTCATCCTCTGCTCCCTCTATGAAGGCTGGATGAATTCCACAACCTTACTCTTCTAACGTGGATCAAGAAGGGTTGTCAACCAGTAATGATCCCTCTCCTTGATACCACTAATCCGAGGGTCCTTTTGCAGGCTTTGCAGGATCAGGGAGGCCATGCAGCGAAGGTTTGCTGAGGCATTCGATCCGGAGTCCTCTGGGTCACTAAGGATGACATGATCCACAGCCACCACCTCCCAGCCACATACAAGTCCATGGGTTTCTGGGGACTGAAAACGATCCCTTGAAGACTGCTGCTGATGCTGAATGCTAGGCTTCACCTCCATGCTGACACAATCCTCATCCTCCTCCTCCTCCCCTTCCTGTGTGATCAGCAGGCCCGCAGAAATACTGTCTGGATAAAGGGGGTCTTGAGAGGTAAGGAAGTCTTCCTCTTCCTCCCTCTGTTCTGCTGAAGTGCCCTGTCCATTATTCCACAAAGCATGTGCTCCAACAGGAAAACAAGAGGGACAGTATCACTGATGCATGCACTGTCACTGCTCACCATCCTCGTGGCCTCCTTAAATGGTGACAGGACAGTGCATGCATCCTTGATCAGTAGCCACTGGCGTGGCGAAAAACAGCCAAGCTCCCCTGACCCTGTCCTGGTGCCATACTCACACAGGTACTGTGATGGCCCTCTGCTGCATGTGCAGCCGCAGCAGCATTGCCAACACTGAGTTCCACCTGGTGGGCATGTCACAAATGAGGCAGTTCTGGGCAGGTTGTATTCCTTTTGAAGGTCAGCCATCCGAGCACTGGCATTATATGACTGGCAGAAATGCCCACAGACCTGGCCTGCCTCAGGAGATCCTGTAAGCCCAGGTACCTGCACAAGGATCGCTGCACCACCAAATTAAGGGCATGAGTCAATCAGGGAACATGGGTCAAGTGTCCCGTTCGGAGGGCGGAGAGGAGGTTGGTGCCATTGTCGCAAACCACCATTCCTGGCTGAAGCTGGCATGGCATAAACCACCTCTGAGTCTGCTCCTGCAGAGCTGACAGAATCTCTGCCCCAGTGTGGCTCCTGTCCCCTAAGCAGACCAACTCAAGCACTGCATGGTATCTTTTTGCCTAGTGCTTGCGTAGCCCCTTGAACGCCTACGGAGAACCGCTGGTTCCGAGGACAAAACTGCAGAGGAGTAGGCCATAGAGGAAGAAGAAGAGGAGGGTGTGGAGGAGAGAGGTGTGGCTGAATCACCACTACTAGCATTTTGGAGGGGGGTTGGCTGAACAAGCTCCAACAATATGTACCCTGTCCTGCATCCTTCCCTGCTGCCAGCAAAGTTACCCAGTGCGCCGTGAAAGAAAGGTAACGTCCCGGTCCATGCCTGCTGGACCATGAGTAATATGCACCTTATCGCTGACCGCCCTGTCCACTGAGGCCAAGATATTGCCTTCCACATGACGGTAGAGAGCCGAAATGGCCTTCCGTGAAAAGAAATGGCATTTGGGAACCTGCCACTGAGGTAAAGCACATTCCACAAATTCACGAAAGGGGGCAGAGTCTATCAGCTTAAAAGGCAGCAGTTGGAGTGCTAGCAATTTAGCCAAGCTAGCATTCAGCCACTGAGCATGTGGATGGCTGGGACCGAATTTCTTTCAACGGTTTAGCAACTGGGGTAGGGAAATTTGCCCGCTACAACCGGATGTTGGTGTCGAGATAGTAGATTGCCCGCAAGTACTTGGCACACCTAATTCTACACCTTCATTCTTCTCAGTGCAGGTTTCTGAGAGGACTGAAGGTATAGTGGGGTTGGAGATCCCAGTTTGTTCTTTGGTGTGGGTCTTTTAAGTACTGTTGCCAACGGATTGCATGGAAGGTCAACATATGTCTGGTCAAGCATGTGGTGCCCAAGCGGCTGCTGTTTTGTCCATGCTTGATACACTTCAGACATATGTTGCAAACAGCAATGGTGCGATCTGCTGCACACGTATCAAAAAAGGCCCACACCAAAGAACTTTTCAAAATACGCGGGGAGTCAGCAGCGCCCTGCACACGCAGAGCTCTGCGGTGTGATGCAGTTGGGTGGCTGCCCTTAAGCTGGCCCCTGGAGGGCATCCTGCCTCATTGGAGATGTGCCTCCTCCTTTCTTCTATCAGGAACCCACATAGAGTCAGTGACCTCATCATCCCCTCCTTCCTCGTCACTGGAGCAAACCTGGCAGTATGCTGCAGCTGGGGGAACAGGACTGCCAGTTTCTTGTCCTTCTTGGGCACCCCCTCTCTCTAGATTCATGTTACTGCCTTCCTCAACCTGGGTACCATCATCGGAGCCTTCAAAACACTGCGCATCCTCCTGCAGCAGAACAGTTCGGGGGATTCCTCCATGCATGATGGTGGGGCTAGGGAAGGAGTGACTGATGACATTGAGCCAATGGAATAGGCCACTTTGGTAGCTGCATTGGTAGGCAAACTACTCTGAGCATGGGTGACAGAGGATGAGGAGGATGAGGACGGCTTAGTTATCCATTCTACCAACTCTTCTACATGTTGTGGATCAACAGCTGCTGAAAAAAAGGACAAGCGTGCCCCACGGCCACGTGCTGAGGATGCACCGTGTCCACGACCAGCACTGTTGGCTGTAGACACAGAGCCTGCTTTTAGTGGCCTGTGAGCGTCTGCCTCTCTTTGGTAACCTTCCAGACATGCTGTAAAATTTTATTAGCAAAACATCGCCTGAAGTTTACTAGAAAAAGTACACCAGGAATGGCCTGCAGTCAGATATAGGCTTGGCTAGACTAGAATGCAATGGCTATATACTGTATAATTATGTAGGAGACTGTATATATATTTAATGCACTGCAGATCACTGAATCACCTGCCTGCCTGTCTGAAAGTGTATTTGAAAACGTACACCAGGAATGGCCTACAGTCAGATATAGACTTAAGCCCTTCATCGCCCCCTAATGTTTAACCCCTTCCCTGCCAGTGTCATTTACACAGTAAAGTGCATTTTTATAGCACTGATCGCTGTATAAATGGCAATGGTCCCAAAATAGTGTCAAAAGTGTCCGATGTGGCTCATGCTGATGTGATGCGTCAAAGCGGGGGGAGGGGCCCAATGGCAGCGCCGGTGTGGGGAGTGGAGGTGGGCAGGATGGACCGAGCAGTTCAAACGCCGAGCAGGGTGAGAGCCCGCCACGATACCGTTTAAGGAAGCCTTAGGAAGCCTTGGGACACCCCATCACACCCCCGCCACTGCATCACTATGGCTGTATTACTACAGCTGAAGGAAGGATGCTGGCGCTCTCCTGAGTGGGACAGAAGCAGACGGGAACAGACGAGTGAGTAAGAAGCACGAAGCACGGGAGTGAGGAGTGAGAAGCGTGAACTTGTGACTACTGTGCACTCACTGTGTGCTTCAGTGCACTTCTCAAAGGTCCAGGTCCAGGTCCAGAGAAGCTTATCAGCTTATTAGCAACTCAGGGAGATGGATGAGGCTCGCTGTTTCTCTCCCTGTTTCTCTCCCCGACGTGCTGTATAACCCCCTCCGTGACCCCCCCCTATGGCCCACGTCTTACCCTGACAGGAGATCCTGTGCCGACCCCGGCCTGAAAGAGGATCAGATGCATGGACGCCATACATTGAAACAGCGTGTGCTAACAGCGGACCGGGTCGTTTCTGGCGCTTGGAAATAGCTGGGTTCAGTTTCCCATAAGAGGACTAGCTTCTCACACTGACCTGCCCGGGAAGGTATGGAGACAGGAGAAGAAACCACCCACAGGTATGAAATTTAATCTCTACCTATTTTGAAGAACTGTAGCGCTCAGAACGCCTAAAGAGATGTAAAGAGTCTCGCTCAAATAGCTCTGTATATTGACTGTATGTTATCCTATGAGCGTATATCCGCCCATTTACTGCTTAATCTCCTTGAGCCAAGCATAGTCTGCTAATTGTACATATATGTTCAGTGGGACGGACTTGTAAGTGTAAAATGTGATTAACATACTACATAATACCACAACACTACACTGCAAGTATAGCACTGAACCAGCAGGCCCCTGAAGAAAATTCACAGTATTTGCTGTCGCTAGTTTTCTGAATATCCCAATTGGACAGTTTTCCTACCCGTGTTTTTCCTTGTTAACTATAAAGCTTAGCGCATATTGAATATAAAGAGAAGAGAGAAATCAAAGAGGTAATATGAGAGGTCGCTCACAAAAACCAGCAGAACCTAAGACCCCAAGAGAGAGTTTAAACTCAAGTACAATTCAGAAATACCTCAAATACGTGAGTGCCAAAAGCCCCGGACTAGATAAGAAGCAAACAGGAACAAAAGAAAAAAAAAAGACCTGCTGAAACAAAAAGGGGAACAGGGGGAAAGGCCCAGGGAGGATTTGGAGTTGGAGAGAGCCTGATTCCATGGACATGGAGGAGCAAAGAAATATTGCATCAATCCCAAATAAAACAGAAATGCTGGAAATGTTTTCCAAGTTAGAAAATTCTATAAAGTTAGAGATACTGAATGTACGGTCGGATATGGGTCATTGGCTGCGCAGAGTGAGGAGGCTGAGGAAGCGTCAGTAAGCCAGGCTAAAGAAATAATAGAATTAAAATCGCAAATGAAGAAAATGCAGAACGACTATCAAATTTTGACATATAAACTGGAAGAACAAGAAAGCCAAAGTCGCTGCCAAAACCTGTGGATCAGATCCCTACCTGAACAACAGAATGAGGATCTGGTGAGAAAAATGAAAAAAATCTTCAACCCAATCCTGGGTAGACGGGAGGACAAGGCCCTATAGATAGACAGGGTTCATAGGATTAGAAAACCTCCAAATCTGAGACAGGATATACCCAGAGATGTAATTATTAAGTTCCACTCATACGAAGATAAAGAAAAGATCTGGAAAAGACTTTGAGGAGCCCCTCCAGTCCGCTATGAGAGTTTGGAACTACATATATTTTCTGACCTATCTGCAGGAACTCTAGCCCGGAGAAGGCAGCTTAGACCACTGCTTGACCAACTGAGAAAGTCCAACATAAAGTACAGCTGGGAGTTTCCAACATCCCTAGTAGTACTGAAAGAGGCAAGATTGTTTAGGATGAGGTTCCTGGAAGACTTACAAGACTTTTGTGAAAACTTGGGCATTCCAGTCCCGGACATTTCTTGTTAAGAGTTACAAGTCTTTCATACTCCTGAGAGGACATTGAGAGGATTGTGTTTTTTTTTTCCTCTCAGTGTTGACTTTTATCAGGATCATTGCGACACAAATTAGGATTATTCTTGATGTTGGGTGGAGGGGGGATTGGGGGGGTGCTAAATAATTATAAATAAAATGTGGGGGTGGGGAAGGGGGTCTTGGGGAAAGGCATGGCTTGATTGATCCACCTGCCTCCGTCCATCCCCCCTCCCACTTTCTGTGGGCGGGGGGGCACTGGTGACTGTGACCAAAGTCTCACCCTGGGTGAAGAAGCGTGCAGTATGGGATCAGTTTTGAGTCGCATCTGTGGGCTTTGGGCCGGATTGCAGCCAGGGAGGGTGGGAGGGGATTGGGGGGAGTTGGAGTGGAATGGGAGGGAGCCGGGGGGGAGGGTGGGGAGGGAGTTCTATCCTGCAGGGGGGGTTACAAATTTGCAGTAGAAGACGGAGCAGGCCAGGCGGACTAAACCTCTCAATAAGATCAAAATAAATGACAGACTTAAATTTTTTATCCTATAATGTTAAGGGATTGAATTCTCCCGTTAAAAGACATAAAGTATTAAGGGAACTCCAACAGTACCGAGTAGATGTGGTATTCCCCCAGGAGACCCACCTGGCCCTGGACACAAATATTAAACTATATTCCTCAGCATTACCTACCTGGTTTTATAGCGATACACCCATAAGGAGATCCAAGGGGGTAGCAATAGGGTTTTCAAGAAAAACTGACAGACTGACGGACCCTGAGGGTCGCTATCTTTTTCTTTTTTTTTCCTCAATAAATTTTTATTGAAAAGTATTTATGTGATACAGAGTAAAAGAAACATTTTTATCATTGTTTTTACAAGAAATTTAGATAATGTTATGAGATTTGGTACAATATGAGACTATGGTACATCTTCCCTAGTATACAATGAGTAAGAAATAGCGTTGTGGTATACACAAGTAAATATGTGGTGATTTGATTGATTTTACGATTTAACAATTATAAGGAACAGTGTTAGTTAACAGACTATTAACTTAGCCTGGGAGGAAGAGGTTGCAGGACGACAACTCTACCCGGACACCCCGCAAGGGTGCTAGACTGTGCCCGTGAAGAGCTGTCCTCCCCTCCCCTATAAATTAACGTCTGACTTCATCTGTCTAAGCTTGTAATCAGTGAGAGAAACATGTCATAGATTGAATCGAAAGTGGGTTCCACCAAGTCGGATGGGTGGATTAAACACTTAAGAGTTATGATCGTCAGGTAAGTTATTTTCATCAGACTTGTGGTTAAAAATTTCAGCAAATGCAGGAGAGTTGGTCCAATCAGTCCACGGTTGCCACGTGTGGATAATTTTTATTTTGTCGTGGCGTAACGCTAGGGTTGTTTCGTATGTGAAGCTAACATATGTAGTGTGGACTACATCTTTTAATGTAGGGGGATCTGGGTCTTTCCATTTCCTAGATATACTAAGTCTAAGTCTGGCTGCTAGGAGACTGTGTGTAATGATATTCCTTATCGTGTTGGGGTATTGTTCTATATCTAATGAGAGTAAAGCCAGGGATGGCCTACTTCTGATGGTCAGGTGTGTAATTTCTGATAGTAGTTGAAAAATTGAGCTCCAATATTGTGTGAGCTTGGGGCAAGCCCAAAATGTATGTAGCAAATCTCCTTTAATTCCACAGTTCCTCCAGCAGTGTTGTCATTGTCTTTACTAAATTTAGAAATTCTATCAGGGGTCATATACCAACGATATGTTAGTTTATATGTTAGTTCCCAAAGGGTGGAACAGCAGGTAGCCTTATAAATGGATTTACATGCTTTTCCCATTTGTCTATTGTGAATGATTGTCCTAGGTCTCTTTCCCATCTGATTACCGGTGATGATGTTGTGAATGTGGTCTTGTGGTGAAGCAGGTTGTAAAATAATGATACACCCTTACGGTGTGTTGTAGGAGGTCTAAAGTAGATGCATGCTTCTTGGGGAATAGTACATTTACAGGATGTGAGCGATATGAGGCAGTGGTGGGTGCGAATGTACAGGAAGATGTCAGAGGACGGGAGGTGGAATTCTTTTTGTAGTGAGGAAAATGATTTGGGTTTATTGGTGTCTATCAAATCAGAGAGGTGGATAATGCCCTTTTCTTTCCATCTTAAGTAGGAAGTTGATGTTATTAGATGATGTAGAGATTCTTTAGGAATGTGAACATTGGAGGGTATAGTGTGATAGTCGCCAATATCGTCAGCGAGATGTGGGGAGGGATCTTTGCTCCTAGCGTGATAGCAAATAACCAAGAAGGTATATTACCGCTGGGAATTGCAGATGATTCTATTTTGCCCCACAGTGTGGTGAGGGGGGGGGTTTAGGAACCATTCTCTAGCTTGAGTGAGAATAGAAGCCGTGTAATAGTCTAAGAAATCTACATATCCTGTTCCTCCTGCTAGTCGGTGTTTAATTAGTTGAGAATGTCCGCATCTAGATTTTTTTACCCTGCCAGATAAAGTTTGATAGAAGTTTTTGTAAAAATTTGAAATAATGGAGGGGTATGGGAATGGGTATTGTGCGAAATAGGTAGAGTATTTGGGGTAGATTAAACATTTTGAACACAGCTAAGCGTCCCAGCCATGAGAATTCAATTGACGCCAGCCTGGTAAGATCGTTTTGGAGTTTGGTTCTAAGTGGTAGGTAGTTCATAGAATATAATGATTTAGTTGATTTGGTCAATTGTATTCCCAGGTACGATATGCTGTTATCTGCCCATATGTATGGGAATTGTTTTTTGAGTCGATCGCTAGTAGAGTTATTTATATCCAAATTTAGTATATACCATTTAGTTTCGTTGATTTTATAGTATGAGACATCACTGAACCAGACAAGCGTCTTTTGTACCTCAGGCAAGGATTGTTCAGGGTCAGTGATCATTAGGATCACATCGTCTGAGAACAGACGGATTTTGTGTTCTATGGTTGCTAGGGAGATTCCAGATATTTTGTTGATAGATCTAATGTGCTCGGCCATGGTCTCCATGATAAGGTTGAATATTAGTGGTGATAATGGGCAACCTTGTCTTGTGCCATTCGATATTTGAAAAGGTATAGACAGGGTATTCGCAGAGAACACCCGAGCAGAAGGATTAGAGTATAGGGCCATTATTGCATTGTGTATTTGTCCTGTAAGGCCGAACTTGTTCAGCACTGCAGATAGGAAACCCCAGTGGACCCTATCAAATGCCTTTTCGGCATCAAGGGAAAGGAGGGAAAGGAATTTAGCAGATTCTACATGGTGGATTTTATAATAATCATTCGTCTAGTGGCGTCTGAAGCTTGATGACCTTTGGTGAAGCCGGACTGGTCTTGGTGTATTAGAGATGGGAGTATATCTTCGAGTCTGTTGGCAATGGTTTTAGCATAAATCTTTACATCCAAATTAAGCAATGAGATGGGCCTAAAGTTTTTTGGGGTGGTAGGTTCCTTACCGGGTTTAGGCAAAGTAACTACCATGGCACTAAGCATTTCAGTAGGAAAGGAGGCGGATGGAACATTTGAGTTGAAGGCATGGCATAGGGTGGGAGCTAGAGTATGTTGGAAACATTTATAGCATTCCCCCGTGAAGCCATCTGGGCCGGGAGATTTGTAGTTAGGGAGGTTGTTAATCACTTTTAGAATTTCATCAGTCGTGAATGGATCATTTAGTTTAGAGAGTTGTTGGTTTATAGATGGAAGCTGTATATTGTTTAGGAAGGTTTGGATCATTTCTGGGGAGGGTTGGTTGGTGGTCGAGTCATTTTTAAGATTATACAGATCTTCGTAATATGTGCTAAAGGCGTTTGCTATGGAGTGTGGTTTAAGAAGTTTTTCTTTGGAGTGGGGGTGGATAATGAAAGGGATTTTTGTTTTGTTTCTGTACCCCTTGACTCGTAAGGACATTGCCTTACCTGCTTTGTTATTTGTGGTATATTATGTGGATTTGAGTATTTTGTATGATTTTTCATATTTTTCAAGAAGGTGGGATCTCAATGCGTGTCTGATATTGAAGAGTTTAGATTTTAGGACAGGAGATGGGTTTATTTTGTTTAGAGATTCGGTCTTGGATATGTCAGTGGTCAGTATATCTAATTTTTGGGTCATTTGTTTATTAGCTCTGGCGCCCATTTGAAGGAAAACTCCTCATATTACAGCCTTGTGAGTGCTCCATACCACCAGCGGGTCAGATACCGACGCTTGGTTAAGCTGGAAGAATTCTTCTAGTTGTGTTTGAATAGGTATTGAATAGCATGGTGTATTAAGAAGGTGGTTACTTACTCTCCAAATATAGGAATTGGATTGGGGCATGTTGTCCTCAATAGTAATACTATTGGAGCGCGATCTGACCAGGTGGTGGCATGGATTACAGATTTCAATATTCTCTGTAGTAACCATTTGTCAGCTAGGAAGAGATCGATTCGCGTGTAAGTGTTGTGACGCGCCGAAAGGAAGGTAAAGTCCCTCTCGTTCGCGTGACAACACCTCCGCACGTCATACAAATCATTAGTTGAAATAAAACTTTCCAAAGGAGAAATATGGCATTTGAGTATTGCAGTGGGGTCCATTTTGTTGTTTGGGACTAGGTTAAAGTCTCCACAAATCAGTAGATGACCCTGTTGGAATTTTCATGCTAAACGCAGTGTCTTCTTAATAAAGGTCATTTGACCATGATTGGGAGTGTCAAGTCTCTCACTTACCAGACCGGTGAGTCCACTTGGGCAGAGGGTAGGCTCCCTTACGTATCCGACTCGCGGCCCCTGGTAGAGCAGACAGGGGGCTCACGAGTGCGGAGTGGTATGAGAGCCTGTGCAGGAGTCCGTGTTCCGGAGGTTAGCAGTCTTCAAACAGCAGATGATAGTCAGCGGCACAGACAACAGATGCTGAACAGGAGCTGGAGACAGGTTAGTGCACAAGCTGGGTTTTGGCAACAGGCGGGCAGCAGAGGTACAGAAAGAGCGGGCAGAAGCGAAGTCAAACAGGCCGGGGCCAAATGCAGGCGGAGGTCAGGAGAGTCCAAAAGGCAAGCCGGGTCGTCAACAGATCAGGAACACAGGAATCACAGGAACTAGGAACAGGAAACAGGAACTAGGCACGGAGCTGTTGATCAGGCAGCACTGATCAGAGGGAGAAGCAAGCCTAAATAGGGTGATTGGTGCCAAACGCCGCGTTCGTGCACGCACTGTTATGCACAGGCACCCGCGCACCCGCACGCGCCCGAGCGCGCCCCCGGACAGCGGCATGCACACCAGCGCCACCAGGCGAACGCATAGCAGCGCCTATAGGCATACGTGCCCGTGCACCACCGCGTCCCCCACGGCCAGCCGGCATGCCAACACCAGTGCCCACAGAAGCAGGCGCCCGAGCACCCGCAGGAAAGCGCGCACCAACGGGCCCCGGCGCGCGACGACGCCCAATCAGGTAAGCTCTCTGACAGTGCCCTCTCCTCAAGGGCAGACACCGGATGCCCACTTGGGCCAACTTGGAGGCATGTGAGTCCTTGAAAGCTTGCAGGAGTTCCCCGGCATGCAAATTATCTTCTGGTTCCCATGAATTGTCTTCAGGGCCATATCCTTTCCACTTTATGAGGTATTGGGTTTGATTTCGTCTTTTTCTGCAGTCTAATATTGCCTCCACTTCAAATTCCTCCTCGTTGTCTACAAGGATGGGTTTGGGTGGACCGACAGTACGGCCAACAAAAGAATTGGGGATAACCGGCTTTAAGAGAGATACATGGAAGACCGGGTGCACCTTCAGGGAATTCGGCAGATCAAGCTCGTAGGCAACATCATTAATTTTCCTCCTTACCAGGAAGAGACCCAGGAACTTAGGGCCTAGTTTTTTGGATGGACATGCCAATTTTAGATTGGTGGTAGATAACCATACTGGGTTACCAGGTTCCAACACGAGTTCTCCACGCCTCTTTTTGTCAAACACCTTCTTATAACCTTCTTGGGCCTTGGCCATGGTATCTTGTAACAGCTTATTGTTCACCGAGAAGAAATTCAAGGTCTCAGATACTGCAGGAACAGAACATTCAGGTATTGATCCAGGTAAAAAGGTCGGATGAAAGCCATAGTTGGCATAGAATGGAGTCTGGTTGGTGGCTGAATGCAAGGAATTATTATAAGAGAACTCCGCAATAGGGAGTAGGGGGGCCCAATCATCCTGGGAGAATGCGGAAAAGCAGCGGAGATACTGCTCCAGCGTTTGATTCGTCCTCTCAGTTTGCCCATTGGACTGGGGATGGTAGGCCGAGGAGAATGCCAACTCAATTTCCAAGGAGCCACAGAGGGCCTTCCAGAATCTGGAGGTGAATTGGACACCACGGTCAGAAACTATATTCTTCGGAACTCCATGCAGCCTGACAATTTCTTTAATAAACATATCAGCCGTCTCTGTGGCCGATGGGGTACCCTTCATTGGGAGAAAATGAGCCATTTTAGACAATCTGTCTACCACGACAAAGATAGCAGAGAAGCCTTCTGATGGGGGGAGTTCAACGACAAAATCCATTGAGATCATGCTCCATGGTCTCTCTGAGACTGGGAGAGGTTTTAACAAGCTCTGGCCCGGCTGGTTTTGCTTCTAGCGCAAGTATTGCAGGAATCAATGAACCTTCTACAATCCCTGATGAGATGAGGCCACCAGAAGGTACGTAGTACCAGATCACTTGTTTTTCGTGAGCCGAAATGTCCAGCTAATTTGTGATCGTGACACAGTTCCAATACCTGTACCCTTAGTTCTTCGGGGACCACAATCTTGTCTTCATGCCAAAATAGGCCATCCTTGGTACAGGTCCCAGCGGGCGGCGTCGCCCCCATAGAAGCCTGTCTGCTTCGAGAGATTAGATCTTCCTGAAGAAGCAAGAAATTCTCAGGGGGAAGGATGGTATCTGGAGGTGAGGTTTCTTCCGAATCATGGAACATTCGTGAGAGTGCGTCAGATTTAATATTTTTGGATCCGGGTCTGAAGGTGACATGGAACTGGAATCGAGAAAAAAAAAGTGCCCATCTGGCCTGCCGGGGTCTTAACCTCTTAGCCGTTCTCAGGTATTCCAGGTTTTTATGGTCCGTGTAGACCAGTATGGGATAAGCAGCACCCTCCAGAAGGTAACGCCATTCCTCCAAGGCCGCCTTAATAGCTAGGAGTTCACGGTCACCCACATCGTAGTTTCTCTCGGAAGGTGAGAGTTTTCGTGAGAAAAACCCCACAGGGTACAGAAGAGCTTTGGTGCCTTGTCGTTGTGAGAGTACGGCCCCTACTGCAATTTCGGAAGCGTCAACTTCCAACACAAATGGTAGAGCTGGGTTGGGGTGTTTTAAAATAGTGGCTGAGGTAAATAGAGCCTTGAGTTCCTCGAAGGCCGACTGCGCCTTAGGAGTCCAGCAAAACCGACTTCCTTGTTTGGTAAGTTCAGTAATAGGAGCGATTATCAAAGAGAACCCTTTTATGAATTTTCTATAGAAGTTGGCAAAGCCAATAAAACGTTGTACCCCTTTCTTATCATTAGGTGCAGGCCAGTCCAGGATAGCAGATACCTTTTGGGGATCCATCTTGATGCCCTCAGGGGAGATGATCAGGCCCAGAAACTGAATGCATTGAAGCTCAAACTCACATTTCTCAAGTTTTGCATAGAGCCCATGTTGCCTAAGTCGGGTGAGAACATTTCGCACATGTCTGCGGTGGTCGGTCAGAGAGGCGGAGAAAATCAAAATATCGTCCAGATAGACTATGACATAGAGGTCTAGGAAGTCACGGAATACATCGTTGACAAAGTGCTGGAAGGTGGCTGGTGCGTTGCACAGGCCAAAGGGCATGACAAGGTACTCATAGTGCCCGAATCGAGTACGAAAAGCTGTTTTCCACTCATCCCCTTCTCTTATGCGAATTAAGTTGTATGCCCCGCGGAGATCCAGCTTGGTGAAAACTCTTGCGGTTCCCAGTCTCTGGAATAACTCGGGTACTAAGGGTAACGGGTATCTGTTCTTTACAGTAATTTTGTTTAATTCCCGGTAGTCGATACAGGGACGTAGGGTGTGGTCCTTCTTCTCCACGAAGAAAATACCTGCACCGGCTGGAGACGTGGAAGGGCGGATAAACCCTTTCTTTAAGTTCTCGTCAATGTCGTTTTTTAAGGTGCCCAGCTCCTGCTCAGTTAGTGGAAAAATCCTTCCAAAGGGAACTTCGGTTCCAGGTAAAAGTTCTATTGGGCAGTCATAAGGCCTGTGAACTGGAAGAGTCTCTGCCCCCTTCTTACTGAAGACATCCTGGAAGTCCCGATAGGCCTCGGGAAGAGATGGGCAAAGTTTGGTATCCGAATCCAAACAAAGACATTGAGTCGGTGAGACGGGGGTCCCACGTAAGCAATGTTGCCTGCAGTAGTCAGATGAGAATTGGATTCTTCCTGTGGACCAGTCAATGCTGGGGTTATGTGCCTGTAGCCAGGGCATTCCGAGAATGATTGAGGAAGAGAGGGGAGGAGATGACATCCAAACGTAAGAGTTCCTGATGTCCTGATGGTGGCCAGTAGCGGAACAGTCTCACAGGTGACTGGACCTGAACTAAGGGTAGAGCCATCAGCTAGGAATACTGCAAGACCCTGGGTCTTAGGTTGAAGAGGAATGCCATGATTATTGACAAAGGTTTGATCGATGAAGCCACTGCATGCTCCAGAGTCAATAATGACCGACACCGGGATGTTCTTTCCGGGGAGCTGTAATACAACAGAGATAGTCAAATGGTTACCAGGTTTGGGCAAAACAGATGCACAAGCGGAAGAAGACGTCAGACACTTACGTATCTTGTTAGGGCAGGTCCTCACAAAATGTCCTTGTTCCCCGCAGTACAGGCATAGGTTGTGCGTACGTCTGCGCATCTTCTCTTCCGGGGTAAGGGATGGCCGGAGCAGACCAAGCTGCATGGGTTCGGGTGCTTCCGTGGTTGAAGTAGAGGAGAGAGGCAATTGGTTGGGGGAACTGGGAACTCTAGGGAGCATCCAAATAGGACGAGGGTGAACAGAGGACCTCTCAGAGCGTCTTTCTCTCAGACGTTGGTCAATTTGAATAGATAGGTTAATAAGTTCATCCAGAGTCTGGGGTATTCCAACACGTGCCAGTTCATCCTTAAGGGGATCAGATAACCCCATCCGAAATTGATGACGCAAGGCAGCATCGTTCCACTCTGTATCAGAGCTCCAACGACGAAACTCAACTGCGTAGTCTTCGGCCGCTCTGCGGCCTTGCTGCAGGGAATGCAGGGCTGCCTCAGCAGTAGTAGTAAGTTGAGGGTCCTCGTACAATTGGGACATTGCCAGAAAGAAAGCGTCCAGGGTATCTAAGGATCTGGACTTCTGCTCCAGTAAATGATGAGCCCAAGTCTGGGGCTCGCCGGACAGCAGTGCAATGACAAATCCCACCTTAGTGGCGTCCAGAGAGAACGTGCGAGGCTGTAGCGCAAAGTAAAGCTCGCAGGCGTTACGGAAGGCCCGGTATTTGTGACGATCTCCAGTAAATTTCTCAGGTGTGGGTACCCTGGGTTCCAGAGGAAGCATTACTACGGAGGGTGCTGAGGAGAGTCCGGCAGATGGTGCCCCTTGGGGGGGAGGAGCAGCTGAGAGGGCTTGGACCTGACCCTCTAATCTGGTGTAGCCTTCTTGTAGGCTCTTGACTGCTTGGGTAAGGCCCGCAAGGTGCCTACAAAGTTCATCCATGGGGGAGGCCCCCTGCCCGGACTCGGTCATGGCTGCCTGATACTGTCAAGTCTCTCACTTACCAGACCGGTGAGTCCACTTGGACAGAGGGTAGGCTCCCTTACGTATCCGACTCGCGGCCCCTGGTAGAGCAGACAGGAGGCCCACGAGTGCGGAGTGGTATGAGAGCCTGTGCAGGAGTCCGTGTTCCGGAGGTTAGCAGTCTTCAAACAGCAGATGATAGTCAGCGGCACAGACAACAGATGCTGAACAGGAGCTGGAGACAGGTTAGTGCACAAGCTGGGTTTTGGCAACAGGCGGGCAGCAGAGGTACAGAAGGAGCGGGCAGAAGCGAAGTCAAACAGGCCGGGGTCAAATGCAGGCGGAGGTCAGGAGAGTCCAAAAGGCAAGCCGGGTCGTCAACAGATCAGGAACACAGGAATCACAGGAACTAGGAACAGGAAACAGGAAACAGGAAACAGGAACTAGGTACGGAGCTGTTGATCAGGCAGCACTGATCAGAGGGAGAAGCAAGCCTAAATAGGCTGATTGGCGCCAAACGCCGCGTTCGTGCACGCACTGTTACGCACAGGCACCCACGCACCCGCACGCGCCCGAGCGCGCCCCCGGACAGCGGCATGCACACCAGCGCCACCAGGCGAACGCATAGCAGTGCCCATAGGCATACGTGCCCGTGCACCACCGCGTCCCCCACGGCCAGCCGGCATGCCAACACCAGTGCCCACAGAAGCAGGCGCCCGAGCACCCGCAGGAAAGCGTGCACCAACGCTCCCCGGCGCGCGATGACGCCCAATCAGGTAAGCTCTCTGACAGGGAGTGTACAGAGAAATTAAGGTGTATGGGATATTGTTGATTGTGCAAGATAAAAAAATGTATCTTCCTTCTGGGTCTGTGACACATTGATGGAGCTGAAAGTTTACAGTGTCTCTGATGGCGATCAAGACTCCTCATTTTTTTTTCAGAAATGAGGTCTGAAATATGTGTGGGAACTGATGGTGTTGACATTTGGGGGAGGTATCAAGAGCAAAATGTGTCTCCTGGACGCATAACACGTTGCAGTTCTGGGCAAGTGCTGTTTTCCATAAGGAGGCACTTTTTGCTGGATGATTTAATCCTTTCGCGTTGAGGGAAAGGATAGTGATTCCCATGGTAGGTGGTTGTGTGTTGTGTTAGGGAAGTCAAAAACTTACAGTTGTTGGGCTTTGGATTGTTCCTTAGATATCCGGTTGATGCTGGAGAAGAAGGCTGTAGTTGATTTCTTTTCGGTCAGTCGAGAGTAAGAGTAGATATATTTCTGTGTGTACCTTAGGATTCTGATTTCCTAGGTTCGATGCCCATACATAGGTAAAGAAAAACAAAAGAGAAAAACAAAAGAGTGTAATTAAATAGGAAAACGAACTCAAGCGCACCTTGTGGTGGGCAAACAGGTAATTCAGAAACAGGCAGCTCGGGTGAGCAATTGGCCAACTTTGGGGGTAAAGTTCAGCGAGCAAAGGAATTTCCCTTGATCCATCCCAAAGGAGAAAGGGTTTGGTTTCTCAGTGGGGTCCGGTAGGTTGCTGGGGGGTTCTGGAATGATTCCCCATGTATGAAGAAGTTTCATACCACCTTCTAGGGTTGAAATGGAGTGGGGTACGCCGTTATGGGTGACCAGAATTGTGGCTGGGTGATGCCATTTGTACGTGATTTTATGGTTATTCATGGCTTTGGTGATGGTTTTCAATTGCCTCCGCATTTGCAGAGTATATTGTGATAGGTCAGTATACAGTTGGATGTCTGAGTACAGTGCTGGAAGTGGGGACATCTCCCTTGCTTTCATGAGGATTTGTTCTTTTGCTTGGTAAAAGTGGATTCGCAGAAGTACATCCCTGGGCACATCCGCTTCTAAGTGGCGGGGTTTGGGTAGTCTATGTATGCGATCTATAGTGAGCTCAATTGGGGACAGTTCAGGAAGCATACTAGAGAACATGGTGCTGGTGAAGTAGTGAGGTTTGTAGTTCTCTGGGTTGGATGGATTCTGGAATGTCCCTTATTTTGATGTTATTGCATCTGGAGTGGTCCTCGAGGTCTGCGAGCTTAGCTTTGATCCATGTGGATTCTTCTTTTTGTGTAGTATAAGCATCTACTAGGTCATTTACAGTGTCAGTGCATTCCTCCATTTTGTGTTCCATAAACTGTACCCTGTTATCCATATGTTTTATTTCCAATGAGAACTGGTTGATTAGGGATGAAAAGTTAGACATGAGGGATGATTGTAATGATAGGAGCATATCCTTCATAGTGGTGTCCAGCACCGGTTGGCCTGTAGTGGGGAACTGTGCTATAGAGGACCGTAGTGAGGATATGGCAGAGTTATTGTGCAGGCCTGTACTTACTGCATCTGAGGCCTGGTCAGGGATATCCATCTGCATCCTCGATTTCGCTGGGCTCTGTAGTGCCTGCGATGTGTCAGTAGGCAGATGGGACATCATTTCAGGGAGTGGGACCTGTGAAGAGGTTCCAGGCTGGTCCGAGTACCGTAGTGATTGCCTTGCTGATCCTCCGGCGGCGCCATCTTGGGATCCATGCTGTGTGCGGCGGGGCTGGAAGGAGAAAGAATCTAGCCATCTGGGTTCCTTCACCTGGTTCCTTTTGCGGGACATTGTGGCTGTGGGGCTCGGGAGAGGTGCTCGAGTCACTTTGGAGCTGGATGCTGCAGTATTTGTGCCCGTTCGTCGCTGTATGCCGGTCTGTCTGAAGGAGCTCACAGCTCAAGCGTCCATCTCGGTGTCCGCGCAAGCCACGCCCCCAGGGTCGCTATCTTTTTTTAAAGGGCAACCTGGAGAAAAAAATGCTCACTCTTGCAAACGTCTACTGTCCGAATAAAAACCCGACTGTATTTCTAAAGCAGGTATTAGACAAACTGATGGAGTTTAAGACGGGGGAGGTAGTATTGACGGGGGACTTTAATTTTTGTATAGATCCCTCTTTGGATAGTATGTCCTGGGCACAGGGGACAAGTAAGGTCCAACTAAAAGCGATCAGGCGCAAGCTGCATCAATGCCATATTATGGACGTGTGGAGAGTGCAGCATGCCAAAGTAAACGACTACACCTTCTTCTCCCCTGTGCACGGGACCTACTCAAGACTGGATTACATCATGACCGACCATAGCCTATTGGACTTCGTGGAAGAAACCAATTTCAATGAGGATTAGGCTACCGGGGCTCCAAAGACAACCATTCTCATGGAAGCTAAACGAAAACTTACTAAAAGACAAGAAAGTGTTAGAAATGGTGCAGAAAGAAATCAAATTCTTTTTTAGGGCCAACAATACAGGGCAAATTGCCTCTTCTACTATCTGGGAGGCGCACAAAGCATATATCAGGGGGTCCTCATCTCCAGCGGGGCGGGGGTAAAAAAAAAAAAGAGAAAAGAAAAAAGGGAAAAACTCATAGAGGAAATATACACACTAGAACAAAACCATAAAAAATACAAGGGACAACACCAGGACAGCTTCCACCAGCTGGCCATCAAGAGGGAGGAACTAAGGGACAGCATGGAACAGGATTCGAGAAGGGCTTTAAGCAAAATAACAAGAGACAGATATTTCTGGGGTAACAAAACAAGCAAGTATCTTGTGGGGATACTAAAAAAGAAAAGAGACTTAAATTTTATCGAGAAAATACAAAACAAAAAGGGGAGATAGTCTCTACAACTAAAGGGATAACAAGAATTTAGGAATTATTATGAAGCCCTGTACATGGTAAGATTAAAGGAAGCACCGGGACAAATAGAGGACAGGAAAGTGGAAGAATTCTTGAGCGGAGCAGGGGTTGCAGGGCTGTCTGAGTAGGATAGAGCTGACTTGGACAGACCTATAACCGTAGACGAAATTTGTGCTGCATTAAAGGACTCGCCCTTGGGAAAAAGTACGGGCCCAGATGGGTTTACTACTCTTTTCTTGAAACAATATAAACACACATTGGTACCTAGGCTCTGCCACTATTGGAATGACCTGGGTGCCAACTGTATAATGGGGGAGACGCCTTGTCTGCAACCATTACCCTGATACTAAAAGAAGGAAAGAATGATATGTTGTGCTCTAGTCACAGACCCATTGCCCTATTAAATGTGGACACCATGTAATATGCCAAGGTTCTAGCGGGTAGGTTGAAGGATAAAATGACTACTCTGGTACACCCAGACCAGGTAGGTTTTATACCGGGGAGAGAAGGCAGGGATAACGGAGTGCTCTATTCCTGTCAATGGACGCCGAAAAAGCATTTGACAGGGTAGACTGGGGGCTCATGATAAAAACACTGGAATTAATGGGTGAAAATTTTATATAATCACCCTCCGGCATTTGTGAAAATCAACGGGGTCCTTTTGAATTCCTTCAGGATGGAGAATGGCACCAGGCCAATGACATTCTTTTCTATATTACTAACCCTAGGATTACAATTCCAAATTTGCTGCAGATTTTAAAAAGATATGGAGATATATCAAACTTCAAGATAAATCTCAGTAAATCGGAAGTTCTAAATATTAATATTGATAAGCAGGAAGAAGAAAGACTTTTAAGGGAATTTCACTTTCCCTGGAGAAAGGATATAAAATATTTGGGAGTTACATTATCTAATTCTCTGAAGAAAATGTACTTTATCAACTACATACCCCTCTTAGATGAAATTAAGAAAGAGACAAAAAGAATGTCAATGCGTCCCCTCTCTTGGCTTGGCCGCATTAACACAGTAAAAATGGTGTTGGCTCCGAAAATACTCTATAAATTCCAGATGCTTCCGCTTTCACTCCCACAGTCATACATGAGAGCCCTCCAAGGCCTAATTGTGAAGTTTGTCTGGTGTGGCAAAAAGCCACGAATTGCACACTCAGTTATGACTATAGGGAAAAACAAGGAGGACTAGCTCTTCCGGATTTCAATAAATATTATATCTCAGTAACACTCTCACGGGTTATGGAATGGGCAAGGGAGGCCTCAGAAAAAAGATGGGTCAATATTGAATATAGCATGAGTAGCACACACTTAGGTCACATTATATGGAACCCTACAAAATATAGAATATTTAGCACAAAAACATCGGTTTTAACACTAAACACTTTCAAATTTTGGGATCAGATTCATACACAAAAAAAAATGGCTTTATAATTCACCTTTGATTTATTTAAAGGACAATACATTTTTTTAACTGGGGATGAGGGAGGTGGGAGGGAATTGGATAAAGAATGGTAACACTCAAGTAAAGGATTTAATTAGAGAAGGGAAAATGCGCACGTATCTCGATCTGAAATCTTAGACAGATCTTATGGTGATTGATACATGGTGGTACATCCAGTTGAAGCTTTTTGTTGAGAAACTTCTGAAACCAATTAGAGGTGAAGAAGATTATAAACCATTAGAGCAACTCTGTTACAGAGAAAAATCAAGAAATACTATATCTCAACTCTATAAAATCTTAGTGTCCAAAGAGGAACTGGATGTGCCCCCTTATATCAATAAATGGGAAAGGGAATTAGGGACACCATGCAGTAAACACAGGTTAGGAAACATTTTGAAAATGGTACACGGTTCGTCAGTTGATATTAAGAGGACAGAAACAAATTTTAAATGCTTAACAAGGTGGTATGCTACACCAGACAAAATTAGCAAATTCCAACTGGATTAAAAAAAAAAAAAAGTGTCCGATGTGTCCGCCATAATGTCGCAGTCACGATAAAACTCGCAGATCGCTGCCATTACTAATAAAAAAAAATAATAAAATGCCATATAACTATTCCCTATTTTGTAGACGCTATAACTTTTGCACAAACCAATCAATATACTGTATGCTTATTGAGATTTTTTTTTTTTAACAAAAATATGTAGAAGAATACATATCGGCCTAAACTGAGGAAAAAATTTGTTTTTTTTTTAAATATTTTTGGGGGATATTTATTTTAGCAAAAAGTAAAATATATATTTTTTTTTTCAAAATTGTCACTATTTTTTTGTTTATAGCACAAAAAATAAAAACTGCAGAGGTGATCAAATACCACCAAAAGAAAGCTCTATTTGTGGGGAAAAAAAGGACATCAATTTTGTTTGGATGCAACGTTGCACGACAGCGCAATTGTCAGTTAAAGCGACCAAGTGCCGAATCGCAAAAAGTGCTCTGGTCAAGAAGGGCGTAAAATATCTTCTGGGGCTGAAGCGGTTAAATGACAACTTTGTGTAAAAAAAAATTTAAAAATTGTCATCTACCAGAAACTTGTGGCAAAACATAAAATACTCCATGGACTCAACATGCCTCTAAGTAAACAGCTTGGGGTGTCTACTTTCCGAAAAGGGGACACTTGGGGGGGGGGTTTGTGCTATCTTGGCATTTCAGGGCCTTCCGAAACTGTGATAGCTAGTGAGGAAGTAAAAAGCAATTTACGCCCTTTGAAATCCTGAAGGCGATGGTTGGTTTTCGGCACCTGTATGCAGCTAGGCTCCCAAAAAGTCTCACACATATGGTATCCCATACTCAGGAGAAGCAGCAGAATGTATTTTGGGGTGTAGATCCACGTATACCCGAGGCATGTGTGAACAAAATGTTATTTAAGTGACAACTTTGCATAAAAAAACACTTTCTAAAAAGCGGTAATTTGGGGGAGGGGGGGTTGTACTGCCCTGCCATTTTAGCACCTCAAGAAATTAGATAGGAAGTCAGAAATTAAAAGCTGTGTAAAATCTAGTATATATACTGTACCATAGTTTGTAGACCTTATAACCTTTGTGCAAACCAATAAATATAGGCTTATTGGGATTTTTTTTTACCAAAGATGTGTAGCTGAATACATTTTGGCCTAAATTTATTACAGAAATTGAGTTTATTGGATATTTTTATAACAAAAAGTTGAAAATATATTTTTTTCTCCAAATTTTTGGTCTTCTTTCATTTATATCGCAAAAAATAGAAATCCCAGTGGTGATCAAATATCACCAAAAGAAAGCTCTATTTGTGGGGAAAAAAGGACATACATCTTGTTTGGGTAGAGCGTTGCATGACAGCACAATTACCAGTTAAAGTAGCGCAGTTTTGGCGGTGCATTCAGAAACATATGTATGGCATGCAGATGGGTAACCTCTACCTTCCAATAGGTTGACATGCAGTAAACATACACATTTACAAAGTCCAGAAAGTCATCTTTACTGCCCTAGAGTTCACATACCAGCATGGGGGGGGGGGGGAGACTAGAATAAAATTCTGCTCCAGATAGAGAGAGAGAGATGGATTTTTAGGCTACAGGCCACAGTTCCCTCCGGACTGAATTATATTTCTTACCACCCCTTTCTAAAAGGAGTTCTCTTTGGGTAAAACTAATTAGGACCTTGATTCTGATCAATGTGACAATTACTATTTCATTTTTTTTTCTCTAGTTTATTTATTTGTTGGTCTCCATAATTGATATATGCTGTTCTTCTTATTATTTCTTAGCTAATTTTGACTGGAACACTCTTATGCCCTGTACACACGATCGGACATTGATCGGACATCCTGACAACAAAATCCATCGGATTTTTTCTGACTGATTTTGGGCCAAACTTGTCTTGCATACACATGGTCGCACAAAGTTGTCGGAAAATCCGATCGTTCTGAATGCGATAACTTAAAACACTTACGTCTGGACTATAAACGGGGCAGTAGCCAATAGCTTTCGTCTCTTAATTTATTCTGAGCATGCATGGCACTTTGTGCGTCGGATTTGTGTACACACAATCAGAATTTAAACAATCGAATTTTGTTGTCAGAAAATTTTATATCCTGCTCTCAAACTTTGTGTGTCGGAAATTCCGACGGAAAAAGTCCAAAAGGAGCCCACAATTTCCGACAACACAATCTGATCGCACTTTATACATCGGAAAATCCGACCGTGTGTACAGGGCATTATATGTGTAAAACACTGCATATACAAGACATTTACGATGTTATATAATATTGTTATAAAATACATCTTACGTTTTACATACATTCTTGTAATTTTGTATTTACAGCCTCTTTTTTGGCTGCCATTGTGGATAAGGGTGATGGATCTCTTTCCTTTTTGGTCCCCTGGCACAGCAATGAGAAGAGGATGTGGTATGTGTGCAGGCCTGCACCAGCCTCCTCTGGACTGCTCTGTGGCAGTGGCCTTTGGTCCTCCGCCACTTTGGGGGCAATCTGCAACACCAGCGGCATCCCGTGACTGTTTCCAGTAGTCGACGCCTCTTGCGCATGCACGCGCCGCTGATCTAGCCTTCATGGCATCCAGCACTATGCACGGACACAGTGGCGGTTGCTGGGGTGATCCTTCCTGAATGCAGAGGAGACTATGGAATGGAGGCCATTGGTGAAGCAGCACCATGGTGCCATAATACTAGGGTATACCCAGCAAGGCATTAATATAATCATCACCACCTGGACAACATTATGCCGCCCTCTTTGGGCGGACTCTGAAGGAGTGTCCTCTAAGCAGGCTGATATAAATAGGCTTATTTTCTATCATGGTCCCATCCTGACTGCATGGATCAGGGCCCTGGGGCTTGGGCATGCATGTTTTTGTGAATGCTGGCAATCCACCCGTCTCCTATGTTTACACAGTGTTTACTTATGGAGTACAACTGTTCATTGAACATAGTTTTTTTTATCCTTTATGTCCATATAGTTGCCTTCCTATTGGAAGTATTTTTTCTACACTCTTATATTTAGACTCTAATATTATTTGATACTTTTTTTTTTGCAGACAATGTCAGATCAACACACACTTGCATAGTTTTCTGTCTTCTTTTATCAGACCTTCTATTGACACACTACTTTGCCAGAATCTCCATTGCACACCATTGTAAAGCTGGTAAGCGCAGACAATTGCCCAGCACTGTTTTAGACACAACAACTCATGTGTACACATAGATGACCCATATTCTTTTTATTGTAGATGTGCCTTGCTTCTTGTGTCCACCCAGTGAGTGCAAGGCACATCTACAATAAAAAGAATGAGGAGGGGGCGCTGTCTTCCTGACTCCACAATTATGTCAGCTGAAAAATAATTGTGAATATTAGTTTCAATTTGCTCTGGTTAGTGTTCAATTTCCCCCATTTTTGAAGGTATAATACTTTGTGCATAACCAAGAAGGAAATAATACATACTGTCATACTGTTACTGTGCATTTTTTTTAACTACATATGTTTTAATCTAGATGTTCCATACCCCGATGAAGATTTTGTAATATAATTAAAACACGTTGGGGTCGTCTAAGCAGGAATTTGTTTTGGAAATTCCTTTATACTTACCTGCGTTGTTTTAGGACATTGATTTTACTATTGGTGTTACTGATACCAGAGCTCATATTTTAAAACAGTATTTCCTTTTTTCTTGTTTTGATATTAGATTTTAACATTTGTACCAATAAAAGAATGACTTGTTTTACATTTTTAGTGTAATTACTTAATATATCCGCTGCATTAAAGCCCTTGGGAGAAAATTTTGTTATATTTAAACCTTTTTTCCTATTGAGGATTATGGGCACCACGTAGTTATACTGGGAAGTTGAGAACTTAGGCTGTGCAAAGTTTCAAGACAATTGATTGTGGTTTAGGCACATTATAGTACAGTACATTAAGCTCTTGTACATTAAGCCACGTTTTAGGATTGTAAAAAATAAAAAAAATAAAAGTTTAATGTGAATAACTTTTGGTATGATTTACCAAATGATTTTTAGAATATGTTGGCATGGATAGAGTCTTTTATTGTGGGACGTTTGGGAGAAATTGGTTAACATCTAAATTCTTTTTTGTGCGCTAAGTCAAATAATGGTAAATGTTGGACTATTTCCAGATACAGATATGGGTCCACAATCCCTACTAATTAATTCGAAAATGGAGACTGAGGGAGGGAGCCTTGGCTACCTCCTAGACAAATTTAGGATTTTTTAGTGGACCATATGATCTGTATAATAAGGTAAGCAAAAACTTAGGAATTGACAAAATTTACATTTTATTTATTACAAAAACACATATTAGCAAGTATAATAAAATCATGAGCTACAAACAGTCCATTAGAGATACTTAAACTAATATTCATTAGTCCACAAATTGCTGGAAAGATGCTTGGATATGCGATAAGCCAACATGTTTCGCAGATTTCCTGCTTCTTCAAGGGCGTCGCTTACATCTGTAGGTATCTCTAGATTATATAAGTTCATATTAGGTACTGTTTTTTAAATTACATTGTACAAGTACAGTTTATTAAACTAATAAAGGTGCTTACCCAATAGAGGTTATCAATGCCTAAAATGGGGCATACAAAGCCCAACTCACATCAAAAGGCTCAGCCCGCTACCAGCCGGTCACGATCATACCCCAGGGCAGCCAGAGCCTGCGGGGTTGGAGAGTGGGATGTCGGATCACGTATTAACCAGCCTAGTAAATAGGTCAATCCTGTATAAAAAGATGATTTTTTAGCTAATTTTATCAGCTAAACTTCAATTTCAATTATTTATTTTACGAAGGGAGAGATATAGTTATTATAGTTCACTATACTAATATATTGTGGAATTTTTTATGCAGACATATTGTCTTATTTATTTTTGCAATTAACTATGTATTCTCTGGAGAGTATAAGTGGATCCTATACGATTGGTTGGCCATCTCTATTTAAAATAAAATATAAGTGGGGCATGGTTCTATGGGATTAATACAGCTGATGTTATTGAGGATGTATGGACATAAAAAATTCCACAATATATTAGTATAGTGAACTATAATAACTATATCTCTCCCTTCGTAAAATAAATAATTGAAATTGAAGTTTAGCTGATAAAATTAGCTAAAAAATCATCTTCTTATACAGGATTTACCTATTTACTAGGCTGGTTAATACGTGATCCGACATCCCACTCTCCAACCCCGTAGGCTCTGGCTGCCCTGGGGTATGATCGTGACCGGCTGGTAGCGGGCTGAGCCTTTTGATGTGAGTTGGGCTTTGTATGCCCCATTTTAGGCATTGATAACCTCTATTGGGTAAGCACCTTTATTAGTTTAATAAACTGTACTTGAACAATGTAATTTAAAAAACAGTACCTAATATGAACTTATATAATCTAGAGATACCTACAGATGTAAGCGACGCCCTTGAAGAAGCAGGAAATCTGCGAAACATGTTGGCTTATCGCATATCCAAGCATCTTTCCAGCAATTCGTGGACTAATGAATATTAGTTTAAGTATCTCTAATGGACTGTTTGTAGCTCATGATTTTATTATACTTGCTAATATGTGTTTTTGTAATAAATAAAATGTAAATTTTATCAATTCCTAAGTTTTTGGTTACCTTATTATACAGATCATATGGTCCACTAAAAAATCCTAAATTTGTCTAGGAGGTAGCCAAGGCTCCCTCCCTCAGTCTCCATTTGTGCACTAAGTTATATTTAAGGCTCCCAAAAAACAAGCTTAATGTCCTCCATTTTCTTTGTGGGGGACCAAAATCCATGAAACTTGTATGATAGGTTTGGGGAGTTGAAAACTTAGGTTGCGCAAAGTTTCAAGACAATTGATTGAGATTTAGGCACATTATGGTCCATTAAGCTCTTTTTACATTAAGCTGTTCACATTAAATAATTTGGGATTGTAGTGAAGATATTGAGAAAAAGAGAGCATATGGTTCCAATGCTCTTGTAATATCTACAGCCCTGTAAGGACCTAAAGATGGAGGGAGCTCTTTAAAGACCAAAACAAGTCGTCATCTAGGCTCAGACATTCCAGGCATCATCTCACCTCTCATTATCATTGCTCCCCATCTACAAAACACTACAGGTTACCAGCGCCAATATTTGCTGAGTTTGTGGTGAAAGTCAGTGCCTGACAAGCTAGTATATCAGGTCTGCTTGCAGAAAGCAGCAACAGACCAAGAAGCAAATGTCAATGAAGTAGCGGCTATGATTCAAGAATCAGCCAAAGAGTTGATACATGAAGCCTCTACTCCTCGGCAGCTGAATTGCCTAGCACTTCCAGCCAAAGCCAGCAGGAGGTGTCCAAGTTGGAACATTCCGTCAGAGGACGAAGACATTAAAGGGGCCGCAGGCTTTAACTTTTGCCTAATAACGCCCTTTGCAAGGGCAATTAAGGAAACAGTCGCCTGGGATGAAGTGGAGGAAACTCCCCACAAGGTTAGAAAGTACTTTTCAAATCCCAAGAAAGATTCGGTCTGATTTGCCTTCATTGAAGTACTGAAGGAGATAATCTATAAAGAATGGCAGGGGCCAAAGAAAAAGGCCTGTATAAACAACAGGTTCTCAAAACTGTATCCCCTGAAAGAGCTAAAAGGTCAATATGCTGCTGTCCAAAAGGACAAATGTTTGAACCCCAATGCATTTAAATTCATCCAGAATCTTCATCAGGGGGTATACTGTCTAAATATAAATACAGTATTCATGAGTGTATCATAAAGACATGCAGGTAATCCCATTAGTTGCACATAGATGAGAATGAACATTTACGTCTGTGGTACATAATACTTAAATATGAAAAATGTAGAAATAGCCCATCCCGGGAGGAATTCCCAAGGAGTTGAAATAATGGAACACAAAAGGCTTGAAAAACCCAAAGGTGAACAATCTGGATGTCTATAAAGGAGAAAAAAAAAGAATCCAAAAATGTATCAACTGGAGAGCATGTATATGTTTAGCAATCAACCATATACAGTGAAAAAATACAGCACCAATCTCTGCTGGAGACACAATGATCATGCCAAGGTGTAAAGCAAAAAGAAGAAAATTCAGTTGCTAAAAAATAAATAAATAAGAATATGACAAACCAACTGAGAAAATTTCTCAGCATATGGCCAAAAAAATGTCTAACTATGAGCCAATACTTACCTAAATAGAAACCAAGGCAGTGGACAGATAAGAGTGACAATTCAAAAGTCAATAGATATTAAACCATCCACAGCAAAAGATCTAAAAATAAAAAGGAGTATAACAATATAGAATCTATGAACCAAAAAAGGTTCAATATTTGTCAATAAAAAAATGAGAAGCAGTAAATAAAAAAATACCTTGAGCAGCATTCAACCAGGAGCCAATCTTAACCACTTCTACCTCCTTCCTGCCCAGGCCAATTTTCAGCTTTCAGTGCTTTCGCACTTTGACAATAGCGTGGTCATGCAACACTGTACCCAAACAGCATTTTTTATAATTTTGTTCACACAAATAGAGCTTTCTTTTAGTGGTACTTCATAACCACTGGGTTTTTATTTTTTTAAATAAACAAAAAAAATGTGTTTTTATTAATTTCTGTTATAAAATGTTGCAAATAAATAATTGTTCCTCATAAATTTAGCCCAAAATGTATTCTGCTACATTTCTTTGGTGAAATAAATATATTATTTAGTCTGTACGAAAATTTTTGAGTCCACAAACTACAGTATAGTATATATCGGATGATTGATCAATCTTGATGAACTGATGGATCTAAGTGCTTGAGGCACTAAAATGGCAGTACAGTAGAAATACCCCATAAATGACCCCTTTTTGGAAAGTAGACAGTCCAAGGTATTTAGTAAGAAGTATGGTGTTTTTTTTTGAAGTTGTAAATTTTTTGTTATGTTTTTGGAAAATCAAGAAAAAAAATGTTTTCACAATTATTATTTTTTTTTACATACTGTCATCAGTGCAGTTTAGCATCATCATATAACTGGTGTGGCAGTGATCAGTACATTTTTTTTTAAATCTTTTTTTATCTTTTTTTTTTTTACCAGTTTTTTTTAACACACTGTGACAAGAGCAATATATTGTTACCATAGGAACATTGTACTACACTAGGGAAGTGATCAGGATTTTTTTTTACACATTATGTTTGCTTATATCAGTTAATTACATTGCTATAAGCAAACATTTTACTGAATGAAACTGAATCATTCAGGCTGTTTTGTAGTGATTAGCTGTGATTGGTCAAACCTAATCGCATGGTACAGATGGACTGTGAATGGTCATGTTTGTACCGTGTGATCAAAATTCGTCACAGTGGTCATATGGTAGCTGCAAAGAGCCGGTACTCTAATCAGTTATCGGCTGTGGACAAAGCTGGTAACAGATTGCGCTGATGCAATAGTCGCTTCCAGATAGGATGTCATATGACATCAAGTCCAGATGAGAAAGCACCCGCCCGGCCATCATTTGACTATAGGCTGGGCGTTTAGTGTTTAAACATGCCATACTGGAGATCTTGTACAATGTCCGGTCAGCTCGGGTCAGGCTGGGGGGGAGACATTTCAGAGCCCTTTTCCATAGGCAGGGGGACCCCACAAGGATACCCACATTACCTTGTTTGCATTAATGATGGAACCTATAGCTCAAGCTATATGTGTGGCACCTCTTATCAGAGGTATTTAGGTGAGTATCATAACAGAAAATGTGGAATTGTAGGCCAACGATCTTGTTCTGTTTTTGAGTGATCCAGGCCCATTCCTCAAAGAAGACTTAGCGTTGATCTCCTCCAGCCCACTTTCTCTTTCTTGTCTGGTAAAAAGCCTAGGCTTAAGAGCATAGCTCTCTCTCTCACTCCCGTTAGAGTTTGCCAGGAGGGGGGGGGTGAGTCATAAGAGGGCCAAGCAGTGCTGCAGGGCTGCAGAGCTGGATGTGTGCCTCTGGGTGTCTGTGTAAATCCAGGAAGTGAACAGGCAGCAGCTTCAGCTGCCCACTGTTAAAATGGATGTAGCCAGACTCAGTGGAGGGAGATTTCTGCAGCATATTTGGCAAGTACAGAATCACTGTGTATATAAAATAATATGCAAAGTGGTTGGAGGGAAGCTTCAGAATGGCAAAGATGTTTTTATTACAAATTATGTGAGCAGACTGCGGTTCCTCTTTAACTATTAATCAGTGATTTGTTGAGTGCCGGAAGCGTGGGTTGCCATGCTACTTGTTAGTTGTAATATATGTTTTGTTACTCAAGCCTGGTCACAATAGGCTTTGTTTTGTATTATTTATTTGAACACTTAATAAAAATTATTTCCAAAAAAAAAAACATACTGCCAATTAGTAAAAAGAATCAGTGAGCAGAAAGATCATTAAACAATCAGAGCTTTAAATGCCGATAATGATCAGCCAATTAATGGCCAATCACATGTCCAGGTTAAGCACCTAAGCCCCACCAGTCAGGTGAGAACTGCAGGATTTCTAATAAGAGCATAGCAAAAGCCAGTTCCTCCATGCCCTCTGCCTTTCCTGGGTGGAAATTACATCACTATGACATCACATCTGGGCCAGGGAGGAAGCACCGACACACAAGTCAGTGGCAGGGGGTATTTTTGAAGCACCTGATTAGAGCCATAGGCTCTAATAGGAGTCAAAAAAGGTGTTAGAACAGCGAATTAATATTTGCTTTCCTAACACTGAACCACCTCCCAGCCAATCAGGTGCCTGGGTCTTTTACCCGTCACCTGATTGGCTAAAACGGCAGGCGCTGTGATTGGACACCTGATGGGAGGAGAGGACGGGAGGAGACGCATGGAGGACACGCTCGCTGTCACCCGCTGCCCCATCGAGACAGGGTAAGTGCCGGGCAGATGGCAATCGGGCGGGGGGGTCACAGTGGTGGCATTCAATGGCACAGTGGCAGAATTTGATGGGCAAAGTGGCTGCAATTGATGGGAACAGTGGCTGCGTTTGATGGCACAGTGGCTGCGTTTGATGGCAAAGTGGCTGCAATTGATGGTTTTTTTCAGTATTTTTCAGTTTGTTCACGCCCCCCACCAGCCGCCACTGTACCTACCTTTGGTTGGTTGGTAACTTTGCCGTATGGATGTGATCATACATCCTGCACCAAAATTCTCTTTTGGTTTTGCCTATATAAAAACCCCACAAGGACATACCAATATATAGACAACCCCTGTGGTTTTTACAGTTGGTAAAATGTTTGGGATTAAAAATGCTGCCCATTTTGGAGATTTCTGAGAACAAATGAAATTCCATGAATCTACAGAAAAGGTCCCCCTGGTTTTGCAAGGATCTCATTTTCCCTCAGCCCGGAAAATACTAGAGACTAATTTTTATAAATGTATGTAATTAACCACTTCAGCTCCGGAAGGTTTTACCCCCTTCCTGACCAGGCCATTTTTTGCAAAACTGCACTGCATTGCTTTAACAATTGCAATAGTGTGACACTGTACCCAAATAAAAAATTTACCCACAAATTGAGCTTTCTTTTGGTGGTATTAGATCATCTCTGTGGTTTTTAAAAAATATATTTTCTTTTTACTTTCTGCTATAAAACACATCCAATAAAAATATTGTAAAAAATCTAATGTCTTCATCAATTTAGGCCAATATGTATTCTGCTACATGTTTTTGGTAAAAAAATTCCAATAAGCGTATATTGATTGGTTTGCGTAAAAGTTATAGCGTCTACAAACTATGGGACAGAGTTATGTTTTTTAAAATTTTTTCATTGTTTTTACCAGTAATGGTGGTGATTAGCGATGTTTTTTAGCAGGGCTGCGACATTGCGGCGGACAAATCTGACACTAAGTGACACTTTTTGGGGACCAGTGACACCAATACAGTGATTAGTGCTAAAAAAAATGCACTGTCACTGTATAAATTACACTGGCAGGGAAGGGATCAACATAAGAGGCCACTAAAAGGTTAAGTGTGCTCCTAGGGAGTACTTTCTAACTGTGGGGGGATGCTGTGACTGGAGGAAAACTGAGATCCATGTTTCTGCTTAGCAGAAACACAAGATCTCCATTTTCCTTCCTCACAGAATGGCGGTCTGCCGTGATTACATAGGCAGTCCATCATTCTGCCTCTCCTCTGAACAATCGTGGGTGGCCGATGGCCATCGCAGCCACCGGACCCGCTCTGATTGGCTCCCGCTGTGTCCAATCACAGTGGGAGTGGGGCTATGGCTGCGCGTGTGTGCTCCCCAGAGCCGAGAAGAGAAATCAGGTACCTGTTGCGTTTGAGGGCCGCCCTGCCACCCTGTACATGGGGCAGTTCTTAAACTGTTAAAGGATTTGAGGAAATAAATTGAGATATTTTGGGATCTGTTGCTAAAATGTGCCAATATCTGTCTATCAGCCAATTGATGCTGATTATTGAAAGTGGTGATGATGCATAAAGAATCGGACGTTACCTTAGTTGGATTTCGTTTTTATTAGAAAACAAAATATCAGTATGAGATTTTCTGTAAGCCCTAACACGCTTTTTTAAAACAGGATTTAGTGTATCACCATTCAAGCAAACAAGAGTGAAGCTTATCAGCTGCCTCTTTGGACTTGAGATTACCGTGACAGTTGCTATTCGCTCTCAGGGTGGTGCTGTCTACAGCGGGCTTCATATAAAGATTGCTCAGCAACATTCCATCTTGTGAGATCTCCACCTCAACATCCAAAAAAGTTATTTTGTTTACAATCATAGGACATTATTAAAGAAATTTTATACATGTTGTTATTGATACCATTTTAAGAAAATCATGAAGTGGCTCAACCAGACCCTCCCAAATTGATTTGAATAATTAGATTCTCCCAAATTCTCAATAATCTGAAGGAAATGGATGGTATTTTAAACATAGACTGGACTTACCAGCCATAACGGGCCGACCTGGAGGATTTACCCAATCATTTGGTGAATTTTGGAGAGGGCATAAAAAGAGGGTATCTTAGGGAAATTGTTGTAGATATCCTGTATATTCCCAGATTTGTTTTGTGATCATTTTCTCATTACAAGCCCAATAACAAAATTATAAAATTCAGTATTGAACCAATGTATACATTCAAGAGATATAGGTCGATACCATTCTTTATTATTTAAAATGTCAAGCCACATTTCTGATTATTCCAATCACATAATAACGTGGCTACATTATATTGATGATATTTTTATGATTTGGGAGGGTCCAGTTAAACTACATAATGATTTTTTTAAATTTATCAAGAACAACACGTATAACCTTTCTTTCACTATGTTCTATGATCGTAAAAAAATAATACATTTTTTTGGATGTTGAGATGGAGGTCACACAAGATGAAATGTTGCTGAGCAATCTTTTATTGAAAGGCAGGCAACACCATCTTGAGAGCAAATAACTTTCATCCTCACCCTCTTCTGAACTCCATTCCCTATTCTCAATATCTTTGACTTGGATGCAACTGTCAAGGTAATCTCAAGTTCAAACAGGTGGCTGATGAGCTTCGCTCTCATTTGCTTGAACAGGGATACACAAAATCCTGTTAAAAATAGCGTATGCTAGGGCTTGCTGAAAATTCTCTTTGCTTTCCAATGAAAACAAGAATCCAAACAAGGCAACTTACGATCCTTTACGCATCATCACCACTTACAACAATTGCTCCCTCATTTAGGGACAAATTTGTCTCTAGTGTTCTCCAGGCTAAGGGCAAATGAGATCCTTGCAAAGCCAAGGGGACCTTTCCCTTTGGTTCATGCAGCTATTGTCATTTCATTTGTTCTCAGAAATCTCTTGTTGGCATTTTTATCTCAAACATTTTACCAACTGTAAAACACAGGAACTTGTGGGGCTTTTTATATAGACAAAACCAAAATAGAATTTTGGCATGGGTTGCATTGATCTTTTGGTTGAACTGGATGGACTTTTAACTACTGTATGTAACTATGTTTGATCACATTTATGCGGCAGAAACGTTTGACACCAAGTCCCCCATAGGTAGGCACGTTGCCAATTGTCATGATAAAATAATGCAGGATATCAAATTCTGGACTCTTGAAAGTCTTGATCCTAGGGGGGGTGATTGGAATAAATGTCTCCTTCAAAAGGAAATGTAATGAATACATAAAGGCTGTAGAATCTCCTGGTTTAATGACATGATTATCTATAAACCATTTCTTGATGGTTTTGTATCAGGTTATGCTGAAAATACTTAATAAACTTCCCTTCCTTCTGTAATCTGTTGTTCTCATAAAAAAGTATACATTTCTTATTTCCACAAGCTTGTTTTTTTATTATACGAAGGGGTACTGATAAGTATTCAGCCTTACCCAGAAAAAAATGAGCGAGGAAGCTGTAAATTGCAGGGTGTACTAGCCAATTTGTCTATTTTCAATGGTGCAAAAATCAACTACCTATGAGTTTAACATATTTTAACATATTTTTCTTTTTCAGGTCCAAAGTGAACATGGCAGCACCTCCAGAAAAATTCAATGTGGAAGAGCATAGGACCATAATCAAGTTCCTGTTTCTCCAAGGGAAAGGTGCGAAGATGAAATGTCACAAACTTTGGGTGACAGTGGCCCTTCATATGCAACATTGGGTTGTCAATTTTAAAACTGGCCATTTCAAGTGTTGAAAGTGAGAAACCCAGTGGAAGGCCTGTTTATGTCTCTGTGCCTGCAAAAGTCAAAAGTTTTGGGATCCACTTTGCTGCAAGCTTTCTCATTTCCAAGTCATTGTGGATAATGGCACCAACTCTCTCACGTGATATTCCCAGATATGTAGCAATACTTTTGGCAGATATTCGGCGGTCCTCCATGATCATGTTATGGATAGCTTTCACATTTGCAGGCACAGAAACAGGCCTTCAACTGGGTTTCTCACTTTCAACACTGAAATGGCCAGTTTTAAAATTGGCAACACAACGTTTAACTGTTGCATATGAATGGCCACTGTCACCCAAAGTTTGTGACATTTTATCATGGATATGCTTTGCATCTTTCCCTTGGATAAACGGGAACTTGATTATGGTCCTATGCTCTTCCACATTGAAATTTTCTGGAGGTGCTGCCATGTTCAATGTGGACCTGAAAAAGAAAGATAAGTAAAAATCATAGGAAGTTGATTTTTGCACCATTGAAAATAGACAAATTGGCTAGTACACCCTGCAATTTACAACTTCTTCGCTCAAGTTTTTCTGAGTAAGGCTCAGTACTTATCAGCACCCCCTCGTATGCACATGTTGTGTTTATGTTGGTGAGTTTTTGTTAATGTGGACATGCCTTCTTCCAACTTCCCACAAGACGGTGCTGTTCTAGAGGTCACCCAGCACACACAGCCTCTACACACACTTACCCTGGCCAAGTGATGGGTGGAATAGGGGAATTTCTTCCTTGTGCAGTAATTGGCCCTTTATTATACCTGTGGCTGGTCTGGGTGGTGTTTGCTGCCTAGCAACCACTAAGACTTCCTGTGTGTGTTGGTGTTCCCTCCTGGTCTGGATGTAATGTGGTGACATTTCTGCCCTGAAAAGGCAGAGGGCATGGAGGAGCTGCTATGCTCTAATTAGAAATCCCACAGTACTCATCAGATTGGTGGGGCTTTGGTGCTCAACCTGGATGTGTATATTGATTGGCCAGTTTGAATGAATTGGCTGATCATTATAAGTATTAAAAGCCCTGATTGTTTAATGAACTTTGTGCTCACTGATACTAACTGGCAGTATGGCATGTTTAAGATAGACTTTTGACTGGATGCTACTCAGTATATTTTTTGCATTACTCTTTCTCATTTTTTATTGATGTGTATTGAACCTTTTTGGTTCATAGCTTCTATATTGTTATACTCTTTTTATTTTTAGATCTTTTGCTGTTGGTTTAATTTATATCTATTGACTTTTGGATTGTCACTCTTGTCTGTCCACTGCCTTGGTTTCCATTTATGTAAGCATTCGCTCGTAGTTAGAAATTTTTTTGCCCATGTGCTTTGCAAGTATGGGCAATTTTCTCAGTTAGTTTGTCATATTCATATTTATTTATTAGCAACTGCATTGTCTTCTTTATGCTTTACACCTTGGCATAATCATTGTCTCCAGCAGAGATTGGTACTGTAAATTATTTTTTCACCGTATATTGATGATTGCTAAACATATACATGCTCTCTAGTCATTGTTACATTTTTGCATTTTCTTCCCCTCCTATATAGACATCTAGATTGTTCACCTTTGGGTTTCTCCTTTGTGTTCCATTATTTCAGCTTCTTGGAGATTCCTTGTTGGGATAGCTATTTCTACATTTTTCATTTAGAGCAGTATGTACCACAGGCATAAGTAAATATTAATTCTCATCTATGTGCAACTAATGGGATGACCTACATATTTTTATGATACACTCATGACTCATTTAATTATTTATAGATTTGGATGTTATACCCCCTGATGAAGATTCTGGATGAATTGAAACATGTTGGGGTTCAAACATTTGTCCTTTTGGTCATCTGTTGTGGTGATATATCATGATGCCAATATGATTATGTATTTTTAATGTTGCTACACTTGTGGGTGTGGTTTTTAATGCATGTACATGTTATATTTTAAACTTTTTTGTTGTGTGCTATCAAAGTCCCAACCAGTTACCAAAACGGTTTTCTGATATGTATTACGGATGGGGGCACTTTGCAATTGCATCAGACCTATTGATCACATGCCTATTTACATGTCCCAATCCATCCTGCATTTCAGTCCCACTACCAGTTTCGGTGTCTTCCCTTTGGTCTGTCCACCTCCCCCAGGACATTCACACTTACTGTCGGCAAGGGAGGCGAGAATACACCACTACTTGAATGCCATCCTTCTTCTATCCAGCAATCAGAATGTATTCATCATTCAAATCAACCCATCATTGGATGTATGAACATCATTGAATGTGTGAACATCATTGGATGTTCAGGTTTGGGATGCTCTGCCTCACACTCTACAAAGCTTTGGACGGCTAATCAATAGGAAGAAGAGCTTCCTATGCCCAACCCAAAGAATGATGATGTTCTTGGGGGCATTTTTGGATAAAACAGAAAAATTCAATACAACTTCCACTCTCTAATACAAAAATGAAATATTCTTTGGGCGCAAAGTCTCTTCAAGCAGAATAGTGCCTGAGTATCCATGGGTCTTTTTAATTGACCAATTGTTGTTTCTGAATGGAACATTACCACATGAGATGCCAGCCAGAAAGGTTCGGGGGGGCACATTTCTAGGAGCAGGTTGTAAAACATCATTGTATGTTCAGCTCATGAGGCATAGTATTGAATGTTCTCGAACTGAGAGCAGTGTTCAAGGCTCTTCTGGCATTTGCTAGTTTCATAAGAGGACCAAGAGTTCTACTGTGCCTAAACAACAAAATGGCAGTTGCATACATACAGAAGCGTGGTAAAATGAGGAGTCAAACCCTGATGTTGGAAGCGTGGCTGGAAGAGCTCAGATTCATCAAAGTCTTGAGGGCATTCTATGTGCTAGCAACTTAAAATCCATTAGCAGACTCATTGAGCCGCTCCTTCTTCTCAAACAATGAGTGGTCCCTCAGCTGGGATGTTAAGTCAGCTAAAGCTGAAGGATCTCCCCAGGGGATCTAGCAACAAGACGCTGGAATACGAAATGTAGCAGATACCCCAACAGTGGAAAAGTAGACTTCTTACACTACCAGTGGAACTTCTAGTTGAGGTATATCTATCCCCCAATGCCTCGGATATCCAGAATTTTAGACTTAAGCAAATCCCAGTAACAAAAATTGCAGATTTACCGTTTTGAAGAGGTTTCTGTCTCTCCTACAATTGAGCATTGTGTCACCACTGCCTCTGCCAGTGACTCTGGATCTGCTCTCAAGAAAATACATTTGATAGCATGTACGTTGAGAGGAAAGGGCTACTAAGTCAAGGGTGCTCAGTGGAGGTAGGGCTACTTTGCTTCAAGCCAGAAAGGTTTCCATGAACATATGGCAAAATTTCCAGATCTCATGGAGCAAAAAGCCTTCCTTTATCACCAGAACTAGCCAAGGTTCTGCAGTTCTTACAACTGGGGCTGGAAAAGGGCCTAGATTAAAATATGTTAAGTTCAAGTTTCAGCCATGTCCGAACAGATAGGGGTTTACTGAGCTCTTAACCCTTTAGTGATGCAATTCTTAAAGGCTTGCATGAAGTAAAGACATCTCAGGAAACCGATTGCTCCCTAAGTGAGACTTGTCTACAGTCCTGGAGTACATGGTTCCTCAATTGTTTACTGGGTCACTGGGGGAGCTATCCAATTGGGTCCTGCCACCCCATGTGACTCTAGCAGCTATCTTGGGTCAGGCAGCACCTATTTAGGGTATACAGTATGTAAAATAAACACCTGCGCCACTTAAACACCTTGTGTTGTATAAAAAACAGCTGCTATCTCATACCAATAAGGCTTGATTGCAAATAACACATATATGTGCTAGACAGCACTTTCTAACAAAATCAGTGTGAAAAAACTAAGTATCAAAAACTGCTATATATAATAAACATCAATATGTGCTCAGTCCAAATATAAGAATGAGTGTTACCCCATAACAGGATACAAAACAAAAATAACAGTCCTTGAAAGAATGAAGATGCTTGTGTCTTAACACCAACAACCACCCCTTTCTTTATCAGTTCACAACGTGTCCATATAGAACAGTCCACACTCACCAGAATGAAATGACCTCCTTGTTGACTTCTCTTGTACAACAAGAAAAGTCAGCTGCGCTTTGTGGTCACCAAGGGACCACTTGGTTGGCGCCTTGTATAGATGTCCTCTCCTTGCTTGTAGATAGATTAATATCCCAATGGCTCGAATGGCAGGGAACACAAATTAAAAGAAGAGGGATGAAATACACCTCTCTGACTTTTCTTGTATAACAAGGAGGTAATTGCATTTTTGTAAGTGCGGTTTGTTCTATATGGACATGTGGTAAAATATTAAAGAAAGTGGTGATTTTTGGTGTCAATACACTAGCGCTATCTTCATTCTTTCAAGGACTGTTTTTGTTGTTTTGGATTCTGTTATAGGAGAGTATCACTAAATCTTATATTTGGACTGAGCACATATGTGTTATTTGCAATCAAGTCTTATTGTTATGAGATAGCAAATTCATTTCACACAACACAAGGTGTTTAACTGGCGCAGGTGGCTATTTCATATACTGTATATAAGGTAAATGGGCTCTGCCTGATCAAGATGGCTGCTAGAGTCACATGGGGTGGCAGCATCCAATTGTATAGTTCACCCAGTGACCCAGGAAACCATTGAGGAATTGATTTTCTACTGCGGAAGAGTACCGCCTACAGTGGAGAAAAGAGACTGCACCCGCCCACTCTTTAACAGATGCTGTCCTCGGCATCACAACAATATGGAAACAATGGTGATAAAAGCACAATCAGAGTATCATTAAGACAGAACAACAAACAATTTCAAACAACATAGTCAGAATATCTTGCAGGGGGGCTGCCTGCCGTTAGACCACAAAGGACGCTGGCTCTCTAGTCTTTGTAGAGTCACTTGGCATTGGTTCAACTGCACAAAATGACTTGGGGGGCCTCAGGTGCCAGGGGACCAGGCATGTCTTCTATTTTCACTTCACCTGAGCCCAAGGTTGAGTCCTCAGATGGGTCAGTACAATGTGTGGTACTGAATGGGGTTGATGGGCCTTCCAGGCTCCCAAGTCCAACGTCATCATGCTTGGGGCTATGAGAGGCTTTAGACTCGAGCATGAGGGGTGGCAGGAACTAGTCAGTTAGGGCTTCATGCATTGGGGGAAGATTAGTGGCATCAAATGCCTACCCACCATCAGTAGGTTTCCTGCACAATCCCCACCCAACCTGCAAGGCATATTTCTACGTAGTCGCTTCTTCATTGGCTCAGGCCCCTCCAAGATCAGATCATAGACAGAGATAGATGGGAAAGGCTGCACCCACCACCACCCGGTAAGGGGTATGCTCCTACTTGGGCTCCAGCTAGTTTCCTTGGCTGTGCCTCCAGCTAGTTTCCTTGGCTGTGCTTGACATTCTTTACCAACACCTAGTCCTTGTGCTTGTCAAATAGCAATTGTTGGCCTTTTGTATCCCTTCCCAATGTTCCTGTATCCCTTCCCAATGTTCCTGTTCCCAACAGGAAGTCCACGGGCATCTGGCTGACCCAATCCTCCTTCCGCTTCAAGGGATATAACCTGCTGACTGCTCCCAAGTGTAGGTGGGGTACAGCGGGATGCAGCGGCAGTAACACACACAGTCCACATGGAATGTAAAAATTTGTATTAAAAAAAATGCAAAGACGGTTCACCACAAACCCAGTGGGAAGGCAACCAAGCCGGGAACACTCACAGGTCCAACAGATGGTAAAGAGCAGGTTTCAGCTGAACTGACAGCCCCTATTAGGTGGGGTAAACGCGTGTGGTTCGTTTCATTCCAAATCGAAATTTGGACAAATATTTTGTTATTCGGTGATTTGGATTTATCGGAATTTCAGAATTACAATAGTAACAAACCTACAGACCAGGCCTAACTATAGTAACAAACTATAGACCAGGCCTATTTTTTAAACTTGTTGTTTACAAGTTAAAATCATTTTTTTTTTGCTAGAAAATTAATTAGAGCCCCCAAACATTATATATTTTTTTATATTGTGAAAGATAATGTTACGCCAAGTAAATTGATACCCAACATGTCATGCTTCAAAAGTTTGTCGTGAAACGGCGACAAACTTTGACCCTTAAAAATCCCCATAGGCGACTTTTCAAAATTTACTACAGGTTACAAATTTAGACTCGCAGAGAATTCTTGCTCTCGCTCTATCGACCGTGGTGTTCTATGTGTGGTTTGGAGACAAACGCAGGCGCAACTTACGTTTGCGTTCCCTTCTGTGTGCGCAAGCTCGGTGGGATGGGACGCTTTAAATGTATTTATTTTTTTCTTATTTATTTTACTTTTTATTTTATTTTTTTACACTGTCCTTTTAAAAAAAACTATTTGGATCACTTTTATTACTATTACGAGGAATGTAAACATCCCTTGTAATAGAAAAAAACGTGACAGGAACTCTTAAATGTGAGATCTGGGGTAAAAAAACCCACAGATCTCACATTTACACTTAAATGCAATAATAAATAAATTTTCCCCTTTAAGACCACTGGGCGGAAGTGACGTTTGACATCTCTTCCATCATCCAATGTTATGGAGCTGAGTGGGGGCCATCTTTCCCTCACTCGGCTCCAGGCCTGTCAGGGTAGAGGACGCGATTGCGGTAAACAGCGGAGACGGCCAGAGAGCGGTGGGAGGGGGGCCCTCTCCCGCCCCCGATAAAAGTGATCTCAAGGCGAATCTGCCGCGGAGACCACTTTTTTCAGAAAGAGGACCGTCAGCTGAAATTTGATTTGAATTTGATTGAAATTGAATTTGAACACAAGAATAGAATATAATAGAATAGAAAATAAAGGAATTTGAAAAGAATAGAATAGAAAAAAACAATAGAATATAAATAAATAGAATGGAATAAAAGGGAGAGAATATAACCTCCTGAAATTCGAATTTCGAATAGAATAGAAAATAATAAAATATAATAGAAAATAAAGGAATAGAAAAGAATAGAGTAAAACTGAATAGAATAGAAAATAAAAAATAGAATCTGATAGAAAGCATATAATTGTCTTTTGAAATTCGAAAATTTAGAATAGAAAAGAATAAAATAGAATGTAAAACAAAAAAACAGAATACTTTCCAAAACAATACAAATTGTGAGCTGTGCTATGATAACGTGAATAGTGATCAACAAAGGCACTGTGAAAATTTTGCTGAAAAAAACAAATTTCCAATATGGTTGCTCTTCATATAGCCCATATACCATCAAAAACACATTTGAATTGTGGATTATGGAACATACTGCTGGAAATCTTGAGTGCTGCCTGGTTGTCTCTTGCCCAAGGGGGGAGATATCCAGAGAAGTTGTGAGCCTGACACTTTCACGCCTGGTCAGGAACCTTTCCCTACTGCTAGTTATGTCCCTACCACGCAGGGTACCTGTCCCTACTCTACCCACTCACAAAATGCATACCAAGCCTGGGAGTCAGGACCCTAAATTATTCTCTGCCTGACCTAAGATGGCTGCTAGAGTCACATGGGGTGGCAACATCCAATTCTTCTTGACTTTCTCTCAACTGCAGTGCTGCTGCAAAAGAGTGCCACCTGCAGTGGAGAAATTAGACTGCACCTGCCTACAAGCTCACGACAGTAAACGGTGGAAAATTTGTTGTGCAGGCGCATACTTACTGTGCTGCCCCAACGGGGCATAGAATTTATATATACCATTTTCCTCACCATTTTCTATGGACGTTTTTATTTAGTTCACATGCTTCCATCTAGTGACCTTTGTGGCAATGCACTTGTTTTCTCAAGTTTATTTTCCCTTATGTTATGACATATTTCCTTTGTATGCTCCACCCTTCTTCCTGTTTTTGTACTTCCTGTGTCATGGATGCAGCAACAAGCCACATGTAGCGGGGCAATGTATTCTGCATTGTACGCTACAGACAATATCATCTTTTGACCACATAAATACTACAACCTATTCATCTGTTTGTATCCTGTCATCTGCTGTAACCTGATGTTCAGAATAAAAGCATCATATGGATGCGGATGGTATTTGGTGAGTTCAAATCTGATGAGGATTGTCCTCAGTGATTATACAGTATCTTATACAGGCCAGGCATAGAGGTCTCACAAGGGATAAATTGCTTCACAACAATCGGAGTCAGAATACTTACACTACTGATCTTTTTTTTTTTTTTTTACACAATCCCGTATAGCGAGTTGGTTCCTACTGTATGTTGCCATGATGCACCTTTCCTTAATTTTCCTTTCCTGATGTATCTTTATGTCAACATACAGATTTCCACCCAAAAGGTGTAAGTTATGCCCTGTACACACGGTCAGACTTTCCGATGGCAAATGTGCGATCGGAGCTTGTTTTCGGATATTCCGACCGTGTGTGGGCTCCATCTGACTTTTTCCATCGGAATTTCCAACACACAAAGTTTGAGAGCTGGCTATAAAATTTTCCGACAACAAAATCCGCGTAAATTCAGACCGTGTGTAGACAATTCAGACGCACAAAGTGCCACGCATGCTCAGAATAATTTCCGAGACAGAAGTGCTCGGTCTGGTAAAATTAGCGTTCATAATAGATATAGCACTTTTGTCACGCTGCAATGTTTTAAATTGTTTAATGCAGTGCACTCTCTTCTTCTTTTAAAGCTAGAAGAATGAAGTTGTTTTGCTGCTCATATTCACACAGAGTTCTCACAAACTTATTTCTTCATTATTTCTTGTGATTTCATGAATATAATATTTTTATTCGTCAGATCTACCGAATATTTTTTGGGGCTTTATGTTTTTATATTTTTTATTATTTGTTTTTTTTAATCCAGATCTCCGTTTTTTTATTTTTTTATTTTTTTTTGGTGATCTCCATAATTTTTCTGTGTGTGTGTTTTGTGTGTCAAGTTACTACAACACCATTATTATCTTGTATTTTTGAATCTCAAGGAGGTTGGTTGGTGTTGGTGTCCCTTCTTAATTTCACATTGTATTTTGGAAATGTACCTGCCTGCTCACAAACTGACTGTCTTTTTTGAAGGAAAACACACATAGGCAAGTATTAGTTCCAAAAAGACCTTTATTAGGGGTCATAACCAAATAAAGAGGAAGGCAATGCTGGAGAAACTGCTGAAATTGGTGAAGCCTTTGGCCCCCAGGGCAGACATCAACTATTTTAAGTCAAAATTGGTGGCCTGAGGAGTCCATATATTTAAGGGAGTACAATCTGGTCCAGAAGTCCAAGAGATCATGAACAGCAGCAGATGACACGTATGTCCCCAGGCTGTGGTCATACCACAGCCTGCATCTTTTGTTAGACCAGACTGAACACAGGCCATCACTTTCTTGTCTTCCTTCCACTCTTCCTTCTAGGCTTACATCCAGGCTGTGTCTGTTGTGTTGGAGGTGTGGCAGGAGGAGGAGGAGGATGCAACTCACACAGATGGGTATTAGTTGTGATTTTGCCCCTCAACCCCTTATTTAATGTTTATATAAATGATTTCCTCACACATGAGGTGTTGGCCCTCCTGCATGTCCTGCAATTTGGTGGCAGCCATGGAGGCAAAGGCCTCTTCATGAGTGGGGGTGGTTCTGAGGGCCGCAGAAGCCTCCCCAATCAGACTAAGCGCTGACTCCTCCACGTTACTCCCCTTCCTGGGTCTTTTGGTTGGAAGACGGAGGGGAGGCACCTGCGATTCTGTCAGGCTCCTACTGGGCCCGGCCACCTCCTGGCTGCCACTAACCCCTGCCTCCTCCTGGCTGACACTTACCCCCACCTCCTCCTGTGTGCCACATTCCACAGCCTCCTTCTGGCTGAGGTCTTCCTGTGTAGGAAAAAGGGACATAGTTTTAGTTTTTGGTTCATCAATCACACATAATTTTCAGCTCATGACTGTTGCAAATTGAATGTTAATAAATAGAAGACTATCATTCTGACCCAAACATTTTTCATTCTCGTCCCAATCATTTTTGGCCACTACTGTCTACTGATATGTAAACGCCTTTATTAAATCAGCAATTAGTGATCAATAACAACAACTAAACACGTGCATTGGTTTTTGTCCGAATGCATTTTCGTCCGAATTTCGGGTATTTTCGTTATCGTTTTAACAAACGATAACGAACGTGCAGAATCCGAAAACCGAAAGATCCGACATAAACAAATGCTTTATTTTCGTTTTTGTTGCAACAACAGTTCGATATAGATAGGAGATTCGACATGACGCTGACAATAGCGATCTGTGTCCATGGAACCTGTGGTTGAATGTGCCTTACCTTAGCTCTATTAGTCCAAGATTATTCGACATAGAGAGAAAAGATTTGACATAGAGAGAAAAGATTCGACATTATAGAGAATATAGCAAAAAAGGTCGAACGTACCTAACCTAACTCTATTAGTCCAAGATTAATCGACATAGAGAGAAAAGATTCGACATAAAGATTCGACGAAGCAGTCGCTGCAAGCGGACATTTATGGTCAAATGCTCCGCCCATAGGCTATAGAAGAATTCTAACGTTGGTTGACTAGTAATAATAATTAATAAATATAATTATAATTATTACTAGTGTCATACAACATTAGAATTCTACTATAGCTTGTAGGCGGAACATTCAACCGGAAATGTACGATTGAGGCGTCGTACAGTTTAGCTGCTCCATCAAATCTTCTTAGAACATTCGACAGACACCATAAGCCTTCAATGACAGATTCGACCTTAATTATATCGGATTTTCGGACTAATGCATTTTTTTTAACGAAATGAAATAAATAAAAATGAATTTCGGGAGTAACTAAATAAATTTATTTTTCAGACGAAAACTAAATTCCGAAACGAAATATTTCAGTGTGTACATGTCTAATACTAACTAATAAGCATCATTTATTTTTTCACAAGAAATCTGTAGAACAATGCTATACCTGACTCAAGCTGGGCTCCTCCACTTCTTCCTGACTGGAAGTCCCAGGTTGGACATCGGAAGCATCAGATAGGGAGAAAGGAAGAGTGGAAGGAAGAGTGGAGAGGGATTCCCTGACTTCAGTCTGGTCTGACAGAAAATGAAGCCTCTCATAGTGCCACAGCCTGGGGACATAAACGTCATCTGCTGCAGCTCCGGATCTCTGGGAATCCTGGACCTTCTTGCGCTCCCTAAGATAAGTGCTCCTCAGCCCACCAATTTTGGCTTTGAAATAGGGGATGTTTGCCGTGGGGACCTGCGTCTTCACCAACTCCAGCAGTTTCTCCAGTGCTGCCTGCCTCTTTTGTTTATGATTATAATGCGGGTGTTTGACCTGCCACAGACAGGGCAGCTCCCTGTATTTATCTAGGAATATTGGGAGAAAGCTGTGGTCTTTGAACCCATCTATTTTATCTGCAAGACACAACACAAGACAAACCCTAATATCAGGCTAAACTCTCCTAATCTTGTCCCAATTTAGGCCTCAATCTATAAGCAGTATAGGCCCAAGTTAAAATTGTACCTTTGTTATCATGATCGGTGCTTCCGCTACTCCTTCCTCCGCTCACAGATCAAACGTACGACGCACGCGTGTTATGCTTTATATACACTGCGCATGCTGAAACTCCGCCCACCCTTGACGTTCTTTCTAATCTATTCCCGGCCCCTTCTTTTTCGGCACAGTGGGGAGAGCACATCGGAGACAGAGCAGGTGCATGATAATAGCAGCAACGAGGAGGAGGAAAGAGCCAGAAATGTCATGATCCCGCAGGAGATTTAAGGCATCAAATATGGCCTTTGTAGAGATGGTGGAGATTGTGGTCATCTTGAAAAGGGCCGACTATGATGGGAAGTATGGACCTTACTCAAACCCAAATGTGAGAAAGGCCAAACTCATGGCTAAAGTTGTGAAGAGTCTGCACAGGCATTTTGGGGTACGACGATCCAAGGATCAACTGAGGAAACAGTGGTCGGACCTGAAATTGAGGGAGCATGATCAGCATAGAAGGATCAGAAGAGTGCTGCAAAAAATGTAGTAGTTGTCCTGTGTTCCTATTCTTATTATTATTACCTTCATGCTGCTCCATGTGCTTTTCTTTACTGTTGTACAGTTTAAAATGGCAACTTTCATGCTCATGGGCACATTAATCGTTTGTTCGTTCAGTCACTAAAATACGATGTTTTGGGCAGATGCAGCTCAATACATTTTTTCTGGCCTACTTCTATAAAAAAAGTTTGTCGTCTAGATGGGTTTGTAACTAGAATGAAATGCAAACTAGATTCTGTGTAAGGAGAGGACACTCAGCAGCAGTTTACACATCTGGACGCAGGAGCACTAGTGTGGGAACATCCTTTTTATTAGGGGGTCCCACACAGGTGCTCCAGTGAATACTATAGGGGTGTCTCCATCTGTGAAACTTGCACAAAACAAGTAAGTATTCCAGCTTTAGAAAGGGAAAAAAGTAATGTTTTCAGCTTGGAACTCTGCCAAAACAGACAATTGTACCCCACTTCTAAGCAATGTTTCATATTCCTATTTCTGCCATCAAATATCTGTGTGCTAAGTATAATTTTTTTTCCACAAAGGGGAGAAAAGACTCGGGACATCAGAGACCAGGGACTCCACAATTCCGGAAGAAGGGGAAATCCCCCAAACCCAAGCAGAGGAGGAGGGAGACATTGTTGAAATTGGCGAAATTGTCACCACAACAGGTGAGTGTCTGCAACCACAGCTTCAGGTAAGAGATGGATGCCTGCATATTATATTTATATAATACATGTTTTTTTTTTGTTTTTTTTTTTAGGTGATGGGGATGTTGTGGAAGAAGAATGTCATTTCACCAGTGAAAGTGCCCAGATCCTCATCGGGGATATAATGGGGTGCAATAGGGATTTAGAACAGCTAAAGGAAAACATCAATGATGTTCAAAAAAAATGAAGAACATCATTGATGTTTTAGGGAGAATCTAAAACACCCAGAAATCCCTAAATTTTTTCTTGTTTTTATGACTAATTTTTTACGTATTTTAAAAGCCAAATTTTGAAGATGCACACAGTGTGTCAACATGTGCTATCTGCCATCACGGAAGATCAATGTACCCATTTTGTGGGTGCAACCCCTTTCTCGCTACTAAAGTAGCTGAGAGGAAAGGGTTGCACCCCCAAAACACGTCCATTGATCCCCCATGATGGGAGCTAGCACATGTTGACATTAGGCATGGAATCAGGAGGGAAATCACCATTTTGAATCCCAATTTGTGTGAATCTTCAAAATTTGGCTTTTACAGGGGTGACATCACCCCATCTGATGAAAGGCAATATCAACCTAGTTTCGACATACTCATGTCTGATATTGCCTTCACTTTATAAAAGTTGAAACTTTGTAAGTTCCAGAGTTGTGTACGGTTTTATGGTTTTAAACATGCCTGTTTTACCTATAAAAGGCCATTTAAAATTAATGTGACCTAAAAAAAGTTATTATACAACAAACATGTTGGTTTGTTAAAAAACCCTTTTATAAACGCACATGTGATTGTACTTTGAGTAAAAAGTATCATAATCAACAATGTGTGTCTTCTTCTTTCAATGCTCAAAAGCAGTTTTTGGAGTAAAGTTGTTTTTTTCAGTGACAATGGGGGTTATTTACTAAAGGCAAATCCACTTTGCACTACAAGTGCAGTTTCAGTGCAGTCTCAAGTGCACTTGTAGTGCAAAGTGAATTTACCTTTAGTAAATAACACCCACAGTGCTTTATGATTTTACACAATCACGCCATTTTCAGGACTCCCCAAATTTCGGTCATGGTGCTGAAAATGATGAATATTTTTGTCAGTTAATGCATTACATACATTAGCAACAAAAACAAGGTGTATGTGTAGCAGACCCACAACATAATAATAATAGTTAGCGGAAGAAGATTGTCACCTCATGTCTCAAATAAATTTTGTTTGCACTGTTAATAATACCATTAAAATACCATTTAAAAGATAACTGAGGAGATAGCTAAAAGAAAGCCAAGCAGTAAATCAAAGCAAATATTTGTTCAGTTTCAAATATATTTTTATTTAAAAAATGTCTCAGACATTGTCTAGCATATCAATGGCCCCCCTACCCGCAAAGTATTCCAGGTATCTTAAACGGACCTTGCGGGCACTCAGGGGGGGCAAGCCAGGACAGCCAGTTTCCAGTGCCCTCAGGGTTGGTTCATTATCAATTCCGGCCTCAGACCCAACTGAGGCAGCATAGTTCACAGAATTTCACCTTAAAAAGTTGTGGAGAACACAGCAAGGAGGGGGTTGAGGTTATTCAGTTTATATTCCGCCATCTGTATCGGTGTAAGAAATAGGCGGAACCGGCTGGCCATTATTCCAAACGTGTTCTCCACCACTCTCCTGGCTCTGGTTAGCCGGTAATTAAAAACCCTTTGGTCCAGGGTGAGGGTCCTCATAGGGAATGGCCGCATAAGATGGTCTCCCAGCGCAAACGCTTCATCCGCAACAAAGACGAATGGGAGTCCTTCCGCATTGTCTTCTGGAGGTGGCAAGCCCAAGCTGCCATTCTGGAGATGCCTGTAGAACTTGGTCTGAATCCACCATCTGAAATCCGGCTATTCTTCCCCACGTCCACATACAGGAACTCGTAAGTAGCCAACACCACTGCCAACATCACAATACTATTGAACCCCTTGTAGTTGTAATAGTATGACCCCGAGTTGGGGGGTCCCATGGATGTGTTTCCCATCAATTGCCCCTCCGCAGTTGGGAAAGTCCCACTGGCAAAGTCTGCCATTCCTGTGGCGTGGAAGGAAACTGGAGTCAAACAAGAAAAAAAAAATTAGTAATTTTGCACATAAACATTGAAAGCAGATTAGACACAAACATACTTGGCCAACATCAGTATAACATTTTAGGGAGTATTTAAAGACAAAAGTATAAGGTCCACCTATCAGATTCCTCACCCCCTCTGATGGCCCAAATTTTAGGGGGGGGGGGGGAGGTTTTGGACAGGTAACCCTCTCAACTGCAGTGAGAGATGAATGCATACATAATGTGTGTAACTTTGGACAGTTCCTCCTTACTTACACTATTGGCAGCCCACTGGACAGGTAAGATGTGTCATAATACAAAAAGAATTTACACACTAAAAATGGGAGCACAGTTTTACATTCTGCAATTACCTATCAAGATAATAATATGAGAAAAAAACTTTAAACAGTACCATTTGAAAGTATTCAGGCAGGCCCTTGCACTACATGCTTTGGGGAATTCATCCATAAATATGACAACAAAAGAGGCAGGTATAGTGTGTATGGGTTTGGCAAAGTCAGCAGATAGAGGACTGGTATCAGCTGACTTAGCAGTTGGGGGGAGGGGGGGTTCCATTTGATTTTGTGAACCCAAAAAAAAAAAAAAACCTATGGCACTCTGCATGAATTTAGGGACACAAATAACATTTTTACACATTTTAGGGGGTGTTTAGGGTAAAGCACTACAATGGAGCTGACAAAATACATTGTTAAGTGACTAGACTAGGTGTGTATAGCATGCTGGGGACGTTAGTGAAGGCAAAAATGCATGAAGGACAAAAAAGGAAGTTTAAAAGCTTCCAGCATGCATGAGGATAAAGGGGACATTCACAGCATATTACATTCATGGTAATTAGGGAATGATGAAAGAAATACAATACATTAGCAAACATTAAATACAATAGAATGTGATGTTAAAGGAGAAATCTTACCTTAATATAGTCCTTCTGCAGGACCTGAATAACGGCAGAACAGGTCTCTGGGATAATGATCCCCAGAGCCTGGGGGGAGATGCCTGTCGAGAACTTGAGGTCCTGCAGGCTTCTCCCCGTCGCCAAGTACCGCAACATGGCTACTAGCCTCTGCTCCGGAGTGATGGCTTGCCTCATGCAGGTATCCTGCCTGCTGATATAGGGGGTCAGCAAAGCCAGCAGACGGTGAAAAACGGGGTCCTTCATCCTGAGAAAGTTCCTAAAATCGTCAGGATTATTCTCCAGATCTCATGGAGCAAAGGCATGCGAGAGAATTGGTCACGCTGGAGCAACCAATTCTTGGTCCATGAACTCCTCCCCACCCAGTTCATGGACTGGGCTTGTGTCAAAGCTAAAAGCCCAACACCAAGCCCCTGCACAGCACAAACTCTACAATGAGTACGTACACGAAACAAGGCTTCAAAGCGGTCAGCTGGTCAGAACGAAGTAACAAAACGCACTGAAGAACAGTAAGGCCTGTGAAGAGCGACCTGAAAATCAGCAACAAGCGGACAAGAACGCACTGATAATCAAATACGAACTCACTGCATGCACTGAAGAACAGATACAAACCCACAAAAGCACAAACTGAACACCAGAAAAACGATCTGAAAACCACCAGTCTGAAAAGCGAGAATCGTCTCTCACCAAACTTTTACTAACACGAGATTAGCAAAAGGAGCCCAAAGGGTGGCGCGCTTGGTATTGAACTGTCCTTTTATAGTCCCGTCGTACGTGTTGTACGTCACCGCGTTCTTGACGTTCGGAAATCCCGACAACTTTGTGCGACCGTGTGTATGCAAGACGAGTTTGAGCCAACATCCATCAGAAAAAATCCGAAGGATTTTGTTGTCGGAATGTGCGACCATGTGTACAGGGCATTACAGAGAATGCTGTGAGCTGGGTCTGTCTTTGATTTATAGTTAAAGCGGAAGTAAACCCATCCATTTAACCATTTCAAAAAAAGTTACATTTCCGGCACATGCCAGGAATGTAACACTCCCATTGGTTGTGCTCTCAACCAAACTGTCAAACCATCCAATGGCTGGTGTCATAACGGATCACATGTGCAGCATCATGGCAGTTATAGATCAAACAGAGGCCAAGATGGCAGCTTCCTTGGCTGAAAAAGATAGGAGGGTTTACTTCCACTTTAATCAGGTCACGGGTGTGAAGCCATAACCCATTGTATGCTGCCATGAAGATGCACCGGGAAAGGAAAATTACAGGAAGCCATTTTTTTGGGTACAAGGTTTGTGGCATATGTGTGTTGCATATACAGTAGGCAAGGGTTCCATGTAACAATGCCCCCCCCCCCCCACTGTTAGTATTATGTGGCCACACTCACCATTTGCCACTTTAGGATTCCCCAGGTTTTGAACAATCCTAGCAATGACCTTGCTATCTTTACACTGAAATGTAACTCTTCTATAAAGACAATATTACTGCACAGTAATAGTAGATTAATACAGATAATGTTAGCCTATGTAGTAATCTCCAAGCTTTCAGATCCCTATCTCATGATTTTATCTCATCTGGCCCTTTGCCATCAACTTCTAAGGGTACATTTGCCAACCAGTACTTTCCAGTTTTATTAATCATATTTTTTACTTACAGCTCAATAGCGTTTGCCACACTGCATCTGCAATCCCCCATAGACCAGACATCACAAAAAATACTGCAAAGTTGCCGGTTGTTGGTTTCCATATCAAGAAGCCGATAATGCAGCCAATGTTTATAGCTGCTCCTGTTAGATAAACATTTCACAAAACATGGTTAAACTTAAAACATTTAACAAAAAAGTACCATAAATACAGTCATTAGTTTGTATAGCATCATCTGATGGCATCAAACTATGGATTTTGCTGTTTAAGATGGTTGTCTCTAGCTATAGTTACCAGTGTCTCTTGTTTAAACAATATCAGCTGTGGGGGAACTGCAACATACGCAGAGCCAGACAGTTATAATATAATTCTGCTTAACGGCAGTACAGCCCATACCATTGATTCTGTGTTCCAGCCCTCCACTCGACTGGCTGAGGTGCAATCCTCGTTTTGGATCACAATCGTATCCCGGAAGTCTGCGCCGAACACACAAGCCGACAGTGCAGAGGAACTAGGCTCTCTTCCACCGGAAAAGTGCAGAGATTACGTATGGCTCCTACTGTAATTCCCCGTGCTGGACTAACAAGTTATTACATGTGAGTGCTTTTAATGGAGCTTTCTCATTAAATAATACAATCTTACTAAAAGGTGCCTTTGCTGTTTTTCTTCTCTTACATATTGGAGTGGCTTCACCTCCCCTCATAGGTCTGCCCTGCCAACAGACTGTATATCTCTCACAAAGAGCTACTCACTGCTCAAAGGACTATTTTTATGATGTGCATTGTGGTCTATCATTTACATTGAAACCTGTGCTGCTATCTGTTGTTGTATTTGTTACTTATAATATAATTCTGGCTGGTGCATAAAACAGAACTACCATGGACGGGTCACTGGGAATAGGTTATCAGCCTGAGCCTAACACAAGGGACTTGGTTCCAAAGAGAGGCTCTTGCTCCTAAAAGCTTACTGTATGTAAACAGCAGTTTTCTGTGCAGAGGTAGAGTGTGGAAGTCTTCCCCATATGAGGGTGTCATTGGACCTGAATTCCACTTCCACTTTCGGAATTCAGAGAAACCCCATATTGACATTTAGCTGGAGACCAAATAAGATAACACCTGACTGCCGTTGAGCAGCTAAACCTGACTTGCATCTGAAATAGTTGGACTCTATAAATAATCAACTATTCAAGTAAAATATTCCTGAAAAGATAAGCTGATTGGACATTGTATATCTGTGTGACTTGGCATGAAGAGTGAATGTGTTGTGAAGTGTTATAGGAAACATTTAGTCACAACATATACTTTAATTTATAACACCTACACTGTAATCGCAACACAAACAATTGTTTTATTTGACAATCCAATAAAAGCTTGCTTAAACATATCCTTTCATTTTGTGAAAGCTGCCTGTCTGCTGACCATCTTTTTCCAAAACTTCCTGAATTACCTGCATGCTATGCAATGTTTACATTCAATTGCTAAGGACTACCATCTCATGGTATTTATGGGGAGTGTGAGGGACTGTACTAGGGACAACAAAGGCCCCACTGTGTGAAACATCCTGTGGACTGTGCATATTGTTCTGAGACAAAGTAGTGCTATCCCTCAGAACCGGTACCTGGGCATGTGAATACTTCAAGTGTAAAGTGCGACAAGTTGTACTGCTAGGCCTCAGGTCTTCCACACTCAGGCAAACCCTAACTTTCAGCCAACCAAATAGGGCCAAAATGTCCTAAACCCAAGAAGCTATAACAGAGAATTGGAATGAGTAGTGTAGGCATGTGCACTGCTGACAAATTTGTTTGTTTTCGTTTCATTTGTTTGTTTGTTTTTACGTTTTTTTGGGTCATTCGGTATGATCAAAATTCGTAAATTAAAAAATTAGAAAATTCGAAAAAAAATGGAAAAATCGGAAATTCGTAAATCCGAAATAATAACTAACCGATTAATAAATAACTATTACATTATAGGTATTGGAATTTCCTTTCAAATTTGGCTGTTAGCGAACTTAACGAATACAAATTTATCCAAAGTTACGAATCATCCGAAATAACGAATGTTGCATATAAACAAATGGAACGGAACAAATTAATAAATAATAAAAATAATAATACGTTTTTATTATTGTAGTTTATTATTATTAATTCATTACGTTCCATTGGTTTAGATACGGCATTTGTTATTTCCGAAAAATTTGTAACTTCGGATAAATTCGTATTTGTTACATTCAATAACAGCCAAATTTGAAAGGAAATTCCAATACCTATAAATTTAATAAATAGATAAATAATACAGCGCTATGTGATAAAATCCTCAATATCACCATACCATAATCGCTAACAATCGAATATAAAGTGCTATATGTAAAATAAATAAATAATTGATTCATAAATATACAACATCAAATGATAGGTGCATCACAGAACAATAACAGTGTTCCAAACAAAATCCCAGTACAAAGTGATAAAAATGCAAGTATGAAGCAAGTCTAGAGTGAAAGAAGTTGATAATGAAGTTCAATGATATCCAATATTGTGACATGTGCTTTGTGCATAACAGAACAATATTAATCACTTCAGCCGGAGTCTCTCTCTGAGATTTGGTGTTTAAAAACATTTTTTTTTTGCTAGAAAATTACTTAGAACCCCAAACATTATATATATTTTTTTCTAACACCCTAGCAAATAAAATGGCGGACTTTGCAATACTTTCTGTCACACCGTATTTGCGCAGCGGTCTTACAAGCGCATTTTTTGGGGAAAAAAATACACTTTTTTAATTAAAAAATAAGACAACAGTAATGTTAGTCCATTTTTTTTATATTGTGAAAGATAATGATAAAAACCCTAAGTAAATTGATTCATGCTTCAAAATTGCGCCCGCTCGTGGAATGGCGACAAACTTTAACCCTTAAAAATCTCCATATGCGACGTTTAAAAAATTCTACAGGTTGCATGTTTTGAGTTACAGAGGATGTCTAGGGCTAGAATTATTGCTCTCGCTCTAACGATCGCAGCGATATCTCACATGTGTGGTTTGAACACCATTTTCATATGCGGGCCCTGCTCACATATGCGTTCGCTTCTGCATGCAAGCTCGGCGGGACGGGGCGCGTTTACAAATTTTTATTTATTTTACCTTTTATTTTTTATTTTTACACTGTTCTTTGAAAAACAAAATTGTGTCACTTTTATTCCTTTTACAAGGAATATAAACATCCCTTGTAATAGAAAAAAAAGCATGACAGGACCTCTTGAATATGAGATCTGGGGTCAAAAAGACCTCAGATCTCATATTTATACTAAAATGCAATTAAAAAAAAGTGCCTCTTTAAGAGCTATGGCCGGAAGTGACATTTTGATGTCGCTTCTGTCCTGCAATGATATAGAGACGGGTGGGGGCCATCTTTCCCACACTTATCTCCATACCACACAGGAGACAGGACACGATCGCCTCCGCCGCTGCCGGCGGCTCCTGTAAGCGGCGAAGGGCACCGGAGCATGGCAGGGGGGGCCCCTCTCGTGCCACTGATAAAAGTGATCTTGCGGCGAATCCTCCACAGAGACCACTTTTATCTGAAAGCGGACTGCCTGCTGAAGAATAGGATACCGGGGTTATAGTAGCTAGCTGCTGCAATAACAACAATATCCCCAGCCCCAGAAGGTTTTACCCCCTTCCTTTTTCCAATTTGGCACTGCGCTGCTTTAACTGGTAATTGCGCAGTCATGCAATGCTGTACCCAAACTAATTTTGCGTCCTTTTTTTCCCCACAAATAGAGCTTTCTTTTGGTTTTGAAATTTGGAAAAAAATGATATTTTCTACTTTTTGTTATAAAAAAAAATCCAATAAACTCAATTTTAGTCATACATTTAGGCCAAAATGTATTCAGCCACATGTCTTTGGTAAAAAAAATGTCAATTAGCGTATATTTATTGGTTCGCGCAAAAGTTATAGCATCTACAAACGAAGGTACATTTTCTGGAGTTTACGCAGCTTTAGTTTATGACTGCCTATCTCATTTCTTGAGGTGATAAAATGGCAGGGCACTACAACCCCCGCCCAAATGACCCCATTTTGGAAAGTAGACACCCCAAGGAAATTGCTGAGAGGCATGTTGAGCCCATTGAATATTTTATTTTTTTGTCAGTGATTGAAAAATTACAAAAAAAAAAAATTACACAAAGTTGTCACTAAATGAAATATTGCTCACACATGCCATATTTATATGTGGAATTACACACCAAAATACATTCTGCTGCTTCTTCTGAGTATGGGAATACCACATGTGTAAGACTTTTTGGGAGCCTAGGGTACAGGACCCCAAAAACCAAGCACCGCCTTCAGGATTTCTAAGAGCGTAAATTTTTTATTTCACTCCTCACTACCTATCACAGTTTCGAAGGTCAAAAAATGCCAAGATAGCACAAACCCCCCTCCCCCCAAAATGACCCAATTTAGGAAAGTAGACACCTCAAGCTATTTGCTGAGAGGCATGATGAGTCCATGGAATATTTTATATTTTGCCACAAGTTGCGGGAAAATTACAAACTTTTTTTTGTTATCACTAAATGATATATTGCTCAAACATGCCATGAGCATACCCTGTTTCCCCGAAAATAAGACCTAGCGTGATTGTCGGTGATGGCTGAGATATAACCCCTACCCCCCAAATAAGCCGTAGTTAAAGTCCTTGTAGGTCTTATTTTCAGGGTAGGGCTTATTTTTGGGGAAACAGGATAGGGCTTATCTGGGGGGTAGGGCTTATATTGCAGCCATCACTGACAATCACGCTAGGTCTTATTTTTGGGGAAACAGGGTATTTGAAATTACACTCCAAAATACATTCTGCTGCTTCTCCTGAGTAAGGGAATACCACATGTGTGAGACTTTTTGGGAGCTTACCCGTGTACCCATATACAGGACCCCGAAAAACAATCAGCGCCTTCAGGCTTTCTAAGGGCGTAAAATGGTGATTTCACTTCCTCACTACCTATCACAATTTCGGAGGCCATGAAGTGTCAAGATAGCACAAACCCCCCCAAATGACCCCATTTTGGAAAGAAAACACTTCAAGCTATTTGCCGAGAGGCATGTTGAGTCCATGGAATATTTTATATTTTGCACAAGTTTCGGTAAATTTAATAATTTTTTTTTTTTTTTTTTTTTTTTTTTTTTTTTTACACAAAGTTGTCACTAAATGATATATTGTTCAAACATGGCATGGTTATATGTAGGGATAAGCTTTCTGTTCGGGTCGAACATGAGTTCAACTCAAATATTGGCTGTTCGCCCGGTCGTCAAAAACCGAACATTATGGGCCATTCGCGCCAAAATTAAGCGGCTCTTAACAGCCCATAATGCACCACGGGAGCGCAGTGCATTGCTGTAGGATGATTGGCCAAAGCATGCACCATAACCTGCATGCTTTGGCCAGTCCCAGTGCCCTCAGCTAAGAGAGCCATAATTGGCCAAAGGCAGGGTGCCTTTTGCCAATAATGGCTCAGGGGGACTAAGTCCACGTCCCACACTATATAAGGCTGCCTGCACGTCAGCCCGTGTAGTGTGTTGTTGGCGTGGATGGAGAGAGAGTGTCATTTAGATTGAGCAGGCAGGTAATTCAGTTAGCTGCAGTGTAATTAATATATATATATATATATATATATATATATATATATATATATATATATATATATATATATATATATATATACACACACACACACACACAGTCTCATATATATATATATATATATATCCACTGTATCCAGTTTAGCTATATCTGACTGCAGGCCGTTCCTGGTGTACTTTTTCTAATATACCTCAGGCGGTGTACACAGTACTGTGCACCCATAGTGCAATTGCTACTACTTTTCTGGTGGTGTACACAGTACACCCATAGTTGTTGTTACACTTCTGTCGGTGTGCACATTATCATGCACCCCTAGTGCACTTGCTACTACTTTTCTGGTGATGTACACAGTACACAATACATACAGTACACCCATAGTTGTTATTATACTTCTGTTGGTGTACACAGTACCGTGCACCCCTAGTGCAGTTGCTACTACTTTCCTGGTGGTGTACACAATACATACAGTGCACCCATGGTTGTTATTACACTTCTGTTGGTGTACACAGTTGCTACTACTTTTCTGGTGGTGTACATAGTACACAATACATACAGTGCACCCATAGTTGTTGTTAAACTTCTGTTGGTGTACACAGTACTGTGCACCTCTTGTGCAGTTGCTACTACTTTTCTGGTGGTGTACACTAGTGCACTTGCTACTACTTCTCTGGTGGTGTACACAGTACACAATACATACAGTACACCCATAGTTGTTGTTAAACTTCTGTTGGTGTGCACAGTACCATGCACCCCTAGTGCAGTTGCTACTACATTTCTGGTGGTGTACACAATACATACAGTACACCCATAGTTGTTATTACACTTCTGTTGGTGTACACAGTACCGTGCACCCCTAGTGCACTTGCTACTACTTTTCTGGTGGTGTACACAGTAAACAATACATACAGTACACCCATAGTTGTTATTACACTTCTGTTGGTGTGCACAGTACCGTGCACCCCTAGTGCACTTGCTACTACATTTCTGGTGGTGTACACAGTACACAATACAGTGTAGTGTAGTTTTGCTAAATAAAATTTACAGCATGGCCGGAAGGCCACCAAGGAGAGGCAGACGCTCACAGGACACTAAAAGAGGGCAAGCAGGCTCTGTGTCTACAGTCGACAGCGCTGGTCATGGACACGGTGCATCCTCAGCATGTGGCCATGGGGCACACTTGTTCTTTTTTTCTTCAGCTGGCCATGTTATTGAGCCACAACATGCAGAAGAGTTGGTGGATTGGATAACAAAGCCCTCCTCATCGTCCTGTTTCTCCGTCACCCAGGCTCAGAGTAGTTTGCCTGCCAATGCAGCTGCCAAAGCGGCCTATTCCATCGGTTCCATGTCAGCAGTCACTCCTTCCCTAGCCCCACCATCATGCACGGAGGCGTCCCCCAAACTATTCGAACACAGTGTCGGGTACATGCTGCAGGAGTATGCGCAGCGATTTGAAGGCTCTGATGATGGTACCCAGGTTGAGGAAGGGAGTAACGTGAGAGAGGGGGTACCCAAGAAGGTCAAGAAACTGGCAGTCATGTTTCCCAAGCTGCAGCATACTGCCAAATTTTCTCCAGTGACGAGGAGGGAGGGGATGATGAGGTCACTGACTCTACTTGGGTACTTGATAGAAGAGAGGAGGAGGAGGCACATCTCCAATGAGGCAGGATGCCCTCCAGGGGGCAGCTTAAGGGCAGCCACCCTATTGCATCACACCGCAGAGCTAAGCAGGTGCAGGGCGCTGTTGACTCCCCACATATTTTGAAAAGTTATTTGGTGTGGGCCTTTTTTGACACGTGTGCAGCAGATCGCACCGTTGTTGTTTGCAATATATCTCTGAAGCATGTCAAGCGTGGCCAAAACAGCAGCCGCTTGGGCACCACATGCTTGACAACCTCCCATGCAGTCCATTGGCAACAGCACTTAAAAGACCCACATCAAAGAACAAGACGGACCTCTCCTCACTCCTCATCATCTGGGATCTCCAACCCCACTATACCCCCAGTCCTCTCAGAAACCTGCACTGAGAGGAATGAAGGTATAGAAATAGGTGTCCCAAGTACTTGTGGCCAATCTGCTAGCGGTACACCAACATCGGGTTTTAGCAGGCAAATTCCCCTACCCCAGTTGCTAAACCTTCGAAAGAAATTTGGTCCCAGCCATCCACATGCTCAGCGTCTGAATGCTAGCTTGGCCAAATTGCTAGCACTGCAACTGTTGCCTTTTCAGCTGGTAGACTCTGCCCCCTTTTGTGAATTTGTGGAATATGCGGTACCTCAGTGGCAGGTTCCCAAACACCATTTATTTTCACGGAAGGCCATTCCGGCTCTCTACCAGCATGTGGAAGGCAATGTCTTGGCCTCATTGGACAGGGCGGTCAGCAGTAAGGTGCATATTACTGCTGACTCATGGTCCAGCAGGCATGGACAGGGATGTTACCTTTCTTTCATGGCGCACTGGGTAACTCTGCTGGCAGCTGGGAAGGATGCAGGACAGTATTGTTGGAGCTTGTTCCGCCACCACGCCTCCAAAATGCTAGTGGTGATTCAGCCACAGCTCTATCCTGCACCCCCTCCTCTTCTTCTTCCTCTATGGCCTCTTCCTCTGCAGATTTCTCCTCTGAACTATCGGTGCTCCATAGACGTTCAAGGGGCTACGCAAGCATTCAGGCAAAAAGATGCCATGCGGTGCTTGAGTTGGTCTGCTTAGGGGACAGGAGCCACACTGGGGCAGAGATTCTGTCAGCTCTGCAGGGGCAGGCTCAGAGGTGGTTGACGCCACGCCAGCTTCAGCCAGGAATGGTTGTATGCGACAATGGCACCAACCTCCTCTCCACCCTCCGACAGGGACACGTGACCCATGTTCCCTGTTTGGCTCACATCCTGAATTTGGTGGTGCAGCGGTTCTTGAGCAGGTACCCTGGCTTACAGGATCTCCTGAGGCAGGCCAGGAAAATCTGTGGTCATTTCCGCCTGTCATATAATGCCAGTGCTCGGCTGGCTGACATTCAAAGAGAATGCAACCTGCCCAAGAACCGCCTCATTTGTGACATGCCCACCAGGTGGAACTCAACATTGGCAATGCTGCAGTGGCTGCACATGCAGCAGAGGGCCATCAATGAGTACCTGTGTGAGTATGGCATCAGGGGAGCTTGGCTTTTTTTTGCCACGCCAGTGGCTACTGATCAAGGATGCATGCACTGTCCTGTCACCATTTGAGGAGGTCACGAGGATGGTGAGCAGTGACAGTGCATGCATCAGTGATACTGTCCCTCTTGTCTTCCTGTTGGAACACATGCTTCGTGGAATAATGGACAGGGCACTTGAGGCAGAAAAGCGGGAGGAAGAGGAGGACTTCCTTACCTCTCAAGGCCCCCTTTATCCAGATACTAGTATTCCTGCAGGCACCCAATCACACAGGAAGAAGAGGGGGAGGAGGAGGATTGTGTCAGCATGGTGGTGGAGGATAACACTCAGCATCAGCAGTAGTCTTCAAGGGATCGTTTGCAGTCCCCGGAAACCCATGGAGTTGTACGTGGCTGGGAGGAGGTGGTTGAGGATCATGTGATCCTTAGTGACCCAGAGGACTCGAATGCCTCTGCAAACTTACGCTGCATGGCCTCCCTGATCCTGCAAAGCCTGCGAAAGGACCCTAGGACTCGTGATATATATATATAAGAAAAAGAGAGAGCACTCACATCCGTAATTGAGAGGGCAACAAAAAAGCAAAGGGATACTAACTAGGTATCCCTGGATCGGACTTTAAAGGCATAAGAAACAATAGTGAAGTATTAAAAAATAACAATATTTATTGAAAAAATACACGACATCAATAAAGCATGATCACAGAGATCAGCGGAAGGCTATCTCCCAGTGGCTATTTATCATGTGTCTATTCCAGTAATTACTATAAAAGGACCACATTAAAAGCTGGTGTGTAGGAGTTTATACTCCATCAGCAATCAGGCATCTTTGGCCTTAAAGCTTTAGTACTTCCTACCATGGCTACTGGCTGTGCCACCACCACCGCCTAAGGCAGGTTTCAAGGTGCCAAAAAAATTTGTTCAGAGGACTTTGCCTCAGCGTACCGTGTACATGGGGCCTTACAGTGTTGTGCCACCACCGCCTAAGGCCCAATTTTTATGCCTCTGTTTAACAGGGGCGCATAATTACAATTCTTGATATAATATTTCACAGCAGGGCCTGTTCCTGCGTGCAACAAAAGTATCTGTGAGGATTCAGGCCCCATGTACATGGGACGCTGTTAAACATGCGTTCAGAGGCAGTTGGACGCTTTTTTCAACTGCCCCTGAACTCATTCAATGTTATCCTATGTGACCATGTACACAGTCTGTTTATTGCTGTTTTTTTGCAGTTGTGTTTAACAGTGTTTCTTTGGAAGCAAAAAAATGGGTTCAGACGCAGAAGATTTCCACATTTCAGACGCCAAACGCGGCTAAACGCGGGTACCCGCATTTAGACGCATTTTCGTTTATAATCGTTTTTAAAGGTGCCCTATATTTTAGACCTGAAAAGACAAAAATATGATGGAAAACAATGAAAAAACATAAAAAAAATACTTAAAAATGTTTTAATTACTTGCGATGATTCATAGACCATATATAGTCCATATATAGACCATATATAGTCGTACTTTTTCAAGTAGAAGGTCAAATGTGGCAATGGACATGCGTGTGCAATTAAAAAAATTGTCAGGGTAGGTACGCAGCTGTACGTACATGTTTACAAAATATCCTGCTGACATTCGCTGCGCAATCAAAGGATGGGTCCAATAGCGACAAACTCTGACTCTGGACCTCTCACACATTTTTCTACGTCATTCTAGCCTCATCAAGAGCAATGTCAGGAGCTTTTCCTCACATATGCTCATTACGGGATCCATTGCAAAAAAAAAAAAAAAAAAAAAAAAAGCACAGAAATAGAGGCAAATACAAGTAGACAACTGCTCTCTCTGCTACTGCTACTCACTCTGGTCAAAATGGCTGAAATAGTTAACTACAATGTTTTTTGAGCTTGGGGAGGGTCTTAAATGAGGTAATCTTAATAAATGCTTCTAGACGCAAACGCGGTTAAACGCGGCTAAACGCGACTAAACGCGGCATGCAAACGTGGCTAAAACGGCGTTTTAAACGCAGGTTTCAAGGTGTCAAAAAAATTTGTTCAGAGGACTTTGCCTCAGCGTACCATGTACATGGGGCCTTACAGTGTAGTGCTACCACCGCCTAAGGCCCAATTTTTATGCCCCTGTTTAACAGGGGTGCATAATTACAATTCTTGATATAATATTTCACAGCAGGGCCCATCCCAGCACCCACCAAGAGTAACTGTGAGGGCTTACAGTCTTCTGGTACCACCAACACCTAAGGCCTGATTTTCCGCAGAGTGTATAGGGCAGGCCGTATAGTATATACAGGTGGTCCCCTATTTTCAAACATCCGACTTACAAATGACTCCTACTTAGAAACAGAGGGAGACAACAGGAAGTGAGAGGAAAAATACCCCTAGGAAGGGAAATTCTCTCCTGTAAAACGGTAGGAAAAAGGTGTCTCCACTGATGCTTTATCACCAATCCTTGTTTCCCTAATAACCCAAAATTTTCTAAATCCAATTGTCATTGGGACAGAAAGTGAGGTGAAATCTTATGAACAGGGGCACAGACAGCAAAACAAATTTTTACAGGGGTGATGATAACCCTTCCCTATGTTATCCAAAAAACTTAAAAATAGATTTTTTTTGGCTGGAGCTACACTTACAAAATGTACCTGTTCCGAATTACAAACAGATTCAACTTAAGAACAAACCTACAGTCCCTATCTTGTTTGTAACCCGGGGACCGCCTGTATACTGCTGCTGTTCAGAGTATATAGGGCCTGGGGGCCCCACGCTTTTTTTTTTCATTTGGGTTCCCCTTAATATCCATACCAGACCCAAAGGGCCTGGTAATGGGCGGGGGGGGGGGGGGGGGCAACATTACATTACAGCTGCAAGCAGTTTAAAATGACTTTTACTCCTTTAGAAATGTCATTTTGTGCAGGGACTGTTCTAAACACGGAAAAATGCACCACTTTACAGGCATATTATAGTCACCCCCCCATATTTAAAGGAATATTTCACTTTTATTGTTTCACTTTAAGCATGATAAAAATCACTGCTCCCGAAAAAACGACTGTTTTTAAAACTTTTTTTTTGCATTGATACATGTCCCCTGGGGCAGGACCCAGGTCCTCAAACACTTTTTATGACAATAACTTGCATGTTAGCCTTTAAAATGAGCCTGTTCGCATGTTCTGCCGCGAACTGAACCGGGGAGTGTTCGGCTCATCCCTAGTTATATGTGGAATTACACCTCAAAATACATTCTGCTGCTTCTCCTGAGTATGGGGATACCATGCCTCTTAGCAAATACCTTGGGGTGTCTACTTTCCAAAATGGGGTCATTTGGGGGGGTTTTGTGCTATCTGGACATTTCAGGGCTTCCGTAAATGTGATAGGTAGTGAGGAGTAAAATCACACTTTAACGGCTTTAGAAATCCTGAAGGCGGCGCTTGGTTTTTAGGGTCCTGTACGTGGCTAGGCTCCCAAAAAGTCTCACACATGTGGTATCTCCATACTCAGGAGAAGCAGCAGAATGTATTTTGGGGTGTAATTCCACATATAACCATGCCATGTTTGAACAATGAATAATTTAGTGACAAGTTTGTGTAAAAGAAAAAAAAAAAACTTTTTTTCCCCTTAAACTTGTGGCAAAATATAAAATATTCCATGGACACAACCCCCTCTCAGCAAAGAGATTGAAGTGTCTACTTTCCAAAATTGGATCATTTGTGGGGGTTTTGTGCTATCTTGACATTTCATGGCCTCTGAAACTGTGATAGGTAATGAGGAAGTGAAATCACCATTTTACGCCCTTTAGAAAGCCCGAAGGAGGTGATTGGTTTTTGGGGTCCTGTACATGGCTAGGCTCCCAAAAAGTCTCACACATGTGGTATCCCCACACTCAGGAGAAGCAGCAGAATGTATTTTGGGGCATAATTCCACATATGCCCATGGCATGTTTGAGCAATATATCATTTAGTGCCAACTTTGTGCAAAAAAAAAAAAACAACTTTGTAATTTTCCCAAAACTTGTGGCAAAATATAAAATTTTCCATGGATTCAACATGCCTATCAGCAAATATCTTGGGGTGTCTACTTACCAAAAAGGGGTTATTGGGGGGGTTGAAATGTCCTGGCATTTTATGCACAACATTTATAAGCTTATGTCACACATCACCCACTCTAACCACTTGAAGAGAAAGCCCTTTCTGACACTTTTTTTTTACTTGAAAAACATTTTTTTTGCTAGAAAATTACTTTGAACCCCAAAACATTTTATATTTTTTTTAAAGCAAAAGCCCTACAGATTAAAATGGTGGGTGTTGCATTTTTTTTTTTACACAGTATTTGCACAGCGATTTTTCAAACACAATTTTTGGGGAAAAAAACACTTTTTTAAATTTAATGCACTAAAACATACTATATTGCCCAAATGTTTGATGAAATTAAAAAGATGATCTTATGGCAAGTACATGGATACCAAACACGACATGCTTTAAAATTGCGCACAAACGTGCAGCGGTGACAAACTACATTCATTTTAAAAAAACGTTTAAAATCCTTTACAGGTTGCCACTTTAGATTTACAGAGGAGGTCTACTGCTAAAATTACTGCCCTCGATCTGACCTTCGTGGTGATACCTCACATGCATGGTGCAATTGCTGTTTACATATGACACCAGACGAATGCTTGCGTTCTTCTTTGTGTGTGAGCATGGGGGGACAGGGGTGCTTTTTTTTAATTATTTATTTTGTTTTTTTTATTTTGTTTTTAAACTGTTCCTTTCAATTTTTTTTAATCATTTTTTTTTGTTATCTCAGGGAATGTAAATATTCCCTATGATATCAATAGGTAGTGACAGTATATATATATTTTTTATTTTTAATAAATAAAGAAAAATTTATTTTTATTTTTTATATATAGATTTTTTATTTTTCTGCTCTCAAAGCATCTGACCACACCAAGATCGGTGTTATAAAATGCTTTCCCAATTTCCCAATGATGCTGTTTATATCCAGCGAAACCTAAGTCATGAAATGCTCATAGCTTCCGGTTTCTTAGGCCATAGAGATTATTGGAGCCATTCTGGTCTCCAATCAGCTCTATGGTCAGCTGGCAAAACCACCGGCTGCATTCTCGGGTTCCGTGTTGGGACAGGAGAGCCAGAGAAAAAAAAGACGGTGGGGGGGTTGTTCCCTCCCACTGCTTGTAAAAGCAGTCTAGAGGCTAATTAGCCACTAGTATTGCTTTTACATGAAAGCCGACCCCTAGCTGAAAAGAATGATACCTAGATGATACCTAAAGCTGCAGGCATCATTTTGGTATAACCACTCAAAGTCCAGCAAAATACCAGTATGTTGTTGGGCATATATTGTAATGTTCTTTTTTTCATGCTGCCTATGGGCTGCATGAAAAAAAGAGATTGATTGGTGGGTATGCCCACCATTAGAATACCACCCTTCATCCACCCACTTCTAATGATGGGCATACATGCACCATTTTTTTTAACTGTGGTGGTGAAATCACCTCCTAGATCGCTGGAGTCGCTGATTTTCGTATAGTGAGAGCAAACGCTGTTGCTGTCAAGATAAATAAATCAGTGCTGCAGCTGAATGGCGTACCTGAAAAGCAAACAATGGTAACGATAAAACATTAACTCAATAAAACAACTTGATTTTTTGATGCAATCTGTGCCTAAAAAATATATGCCGAAGCATGGGGGCAATACGCCCATAATGTTAGGTGCAAATCCCTCCTACACCCCTGCCCCCATGCTTGGGCATATATGCTCTTTTTTTAACTGTGGTGGTGAAATCACCTCCTACAGCGCTGGAGTCATGGCTTTATGTATAGTGGGAGCAAACGCTGTTGCTGTCAGAATAAATAAACCCATGCTGCAGCTGAATGTCGTACCTGCTAAGCAAATGATGGTTAACAAGAAACCAAAGTAACATTACAGTATAACAGTAAGACATAACAGTAGAATTCTCTCCTGCACTCAGGTGTCCAGTAACTACGTATGTGGTGCGACCAACTTAATGAAGTAATGCCTGATGTCTTGCAGCCCTCCTTAGAACAATGGGTATTCATAGACTAAAGGGAAACAAAGAAAAGAAGGAGGGCGCACCGACCTAGTGCATTACCACTGATAAAACTTTATTGTAGCATTAAAACAGCAAGATGTATACTCACAAACGAGCATTCATAAAGGCTTTGACAAGGGAGCAGATGCGCTGTTCTGAAGATCGACACATCAGGACTTAATGTCGAGAGGGTCAAACCAATGGAATGACTGATGGCTGACGCGTTTCGGGGGAGCATCCCTTTCCTCAGGGCCTAGGCGGGCATTGGCTAATCTCTCGTAGTTGCCTCTACTTATGTGTGTCTGCAAGGCCCAATTAGTAGCGACACCCACCACAATAGGAAACGCCCACCCATATGGACTTCCCCTCCCTGGCCCAATCCCTCCTAGGTATGACCCTTAACCCAACGGCTGGGAACCAATATTTTGACCCTCTCGATATTAGGTCCTGGTGTGTCGATCTTCAGAACAGCGCATCTGCTCTCTTGTCAAAGCCTTTATGAATGCTCGTTTGTGAGTATACATCTTGCTGTTTTAATGCTACAATAAAGTTTAATCAGTGGTAATGCACTAGGTCGGTGCGCCTTCCTTCTTTTCTTTGTTTTCCTAACAGTAAGACATACCATACCTGCAAAGTAAATACAATAAAATATAGTAAAAATAAAACATTACAGTTCTAAAATACAGTAACAATAGAGAGAGAACAATAGATATAGAACAATAGAGAGCGAACAATAGAACGGACAATAGAGAGGGAACATAAGAGAGAGAACAATAGAGAGAAAAAAAATAAAACCACAACTATTGGCTTTTTTATTTTTAATTTTTTTTGTGTTTTTGTGTGTTTTTTTTTGCACCTTTATATAAACTGTAAACGAGGAAAGTGAGAGAATGGGACTTTAAAGGTACATCATATACAAGGCAAGACAAATATAATAGTATAAAAAATATAAATCATTTATTTAGAAAAGACAAGATAAAAATAAGGACTCCAATTACAATCATAGTCCTGTGTAAGCACACATATTCTAACCCTAACAAATGAGAGAACTGAAATCACATGCAAAATGTTCCCACGTCCTAGTTTCGACATGTTTCACTCCCCACACACCGTTTTGTTTGACTTTAAGCATTATTAAAATCACTGCTCCTGAAAAAACGGCCGTTTTTAAAACTTTTTTTTTGCATTGATCCATGTCCCCTGGGGCAGGACCCAGGTCCCCAAACACTTTTTATGACAATAACTTGCATATAAGCCTTTAAAATTAGCACTTTTGATTATTCATGTTCGTGTCCCATAGACTTTAACGGTGTTCGCGCGTTCGAACGAACTTTTTTCCTGTTCGCATGTTCTGGTGCTAACCGAACAGGGGGGTGTTCGGCTCATCCCTAGTGGAGTATTAGCGTGGGGTACAGCATTGCACAGTCCTAGGGCACACTTACACGGGGTCTCGAAAGATGAGATGGCCATCACATTTTGAAAGACCCTAATCTGGAACGTTTACAGTTTACAGTTCGAGAATAAGGGGGGAGGTCAGCACCAAAAAAGAAACACAACATACAAAGGTACCAACATCCCTAATAATAGTAGTGCGAGGAAAGTAAGAGAATGGGACTTTAAAGGTGAAGAACCAGAAGAAGATGATGAAGGAAGATAGAAGAAAGAAGAAGCATTTAAATAAAGGAATTGTCAAAAACTGTCTCTCGTCATTTTTAACATTTTTGACAGTTTTTTAGTGAAATGGTGGGGGTAAGTACCCCCTTACCATTTCACACAGGGGGGGGGGGCGGGATCTGGGGGTCCCCTTGTTAAAGGGGGCTTCCAGATTCCGATAAGCCCCCCGCCCGCAGACCCCCACAACCACCGGCCAGGGTTGTGGGGATGAGGTCCTTGTCCTCATCAACATGGGGACAAGGTGTTTTGGGGGCTACCCCAAAGCACCCTCCCAATGTTGAGGGCATGTGGCCTGGTACAGTTCAGGAGGGGGGGGCCGCACTCTCATCCCCCCTTTTTTCCTGCGGCCTGCCAGGTTGCGTGCTCAGATAAGGGTCTGGTATGGATGTTTGGGGGGACCCCACACCGTTTTTTTTTTTTTTTTTTGGCGCGGGGTTCCCCTTAATATCCATACCAGACCTGAAGGGTCTGGTATGGAATTTAGGGGGAACCCCACGTCATTTTTTTTTTAATTTTGGCCGGGGTTCCCCTTAATATCCATACCAGACCTGAAGGGCCTGGTATGGAATTTAGGGGGACTCCCACGTCATTTTTTTTTTTTAATTTTGGTTCGGGGTTCCCCTGTGGGGAATTCCCATGCCGTTTTTATCAATGAACTTCTATGTGTATTGTCGGCGATGCAATAGCCGGGAGTAGGTTTAAAAGGGGTTTTTTCCTTTGAAATGTCATTTTGCTGTCAGACTGTTCTAAACACGGGAAACATGCGCCCCCTTTACAGGCGTACTATAGAAACCCCCCAGCTACGAAATTTAAAGGGATATTACACTTTTATTGTTTGACTTTAAGCATTATTAAAATCACTGCTCCTGAAAAAACGGCCGTTTTTAAAACTTTTTTTTTTGCATTGATCCATGTCCCCTGGGGTAGGACCTGGGTCCCCAAACACTTTTTATGGCAATAACTTGCATATAAGCCTTTAAAATTAGCACTTTTGATTTCTCCCATAGACTTTTAAAGGGTGTTCCGCGGCATTCGAATTTGCCGCGAACACCCCAAATTGTTCGCTGTTCGGCGAACTTGCGAACAGCCAATGTTCGAGTCGAACATGAGTTCGACTCGCACTCGAAGCTCATCCCTATACTCCACTAGTGTGTGGTGGCGTTCGAAACATTCACCAATGCAAAGACCAGGTTGGTCAGATCAGGAGGGACAATAAAAGAGGGTGTCATGCCTATATCCACGCTTTCTGCAGACACAACATCTTCTTTGGGGTGATCGTTGGGTAGGGATACCAGGGAGGACATACGGAAAATGCCTCCCCTGCAGTCGGCTCACTCCATTTGGATTGGGAAGTTGGGGCACAGCACCGTCTGGAAACAGAAGGATTGTGATTATCTCTTCCTGGAATTTAAGGAAGGATCCAGTTCGTCCTGAAGCTTTGTATAGCACATAAGCATTCAGCAGAGCCAATTGGAATAAATATACAGACTCCTTTTTATACCAGCATCTGGCCTTACGGGCAATTAGGTACGGCGCCAACAACTGGTCGTTGAGGTCCACCCCTCCCATATTAAGGTTATATTCGTGGACATAGAGGGGTTTCTCTACAACATCAGTCACCGTTTGAATTTGAACCATCGTCTGCATGAAGGGAGGACAGAACAAAAACATTATTATCCCTCCACTTCACAGTGAGCAAACTATTACATCTAAAGCAGGCTCTCACCCCTAGCCTAAGACGGGAATCTACAAGCCGCTGGGGTAAGCCCCGGCGATTAGATCGGATAGTGCCACATGAGCCAATTCCATGATCAAACAAGTGACTATAAAGTGGCACGCTTGTGTAATAATTGTCCACATACAAGTGATACCCTTTCCAAATAAGGGTGACACCAAGTCCCACACAATCTTACCAGTGCTCCCTATGTAGTCTGGGCAGTTCTCCAGCTCTATGTAACTATCTTTACCCTCGTAAACCATAAAACTATGTGTATAGCTTGCTGCCCTGTCACAGAGCTTATACATCTTGACCTCATATCTAGCACGCTTGCTGGGAAGATACTGTTTGAATGACAAGTGGCCAGAAAACTTAATTAGGGACTCATCAAGGCAGACAACTTGATCGTGAGTAAACAAGGCTGCAAACTGAAGTGGTTTACGAGGGGCCGAATTTTGTAAAGCCGATTGTATTCAGGGTCACCCTGAGGACAACAGAGTTCATTGTCATTGAAATACATGAACCACAAGATCTGCTTGTATCGTGTCCTGGTCATGCAAGCAGAGAAAACGAGCATATGGTGAATTTGGTCAGTGAACCAATATGACTGCAAAACTCCCTTTTTTTAGCTATGCCCATGAGGAGGGATAGGCCCAGAAAGGTCTTAAATTCGGAGACCGTAATAGGTCTCCAATCTCTGGCAAGGGTCAACTGGGGATTAGCGGCGATGAATTGGCTAGCATACAAATTGCTTTGGTCCACAATAGATCTATAAAGATCTTCCGTGAAAAACAGCGAATACAAATCAAGTGACGTAAAAGCAACTGTTTCCACCTGAATTCCGGGATGGCCAGTGAATGAGGGAAGTACGGATGCTGCAGAAGTGGTGGGCTCCCAATTTGGATTGGCAAATGTAACATGAAGGGCACTATGGGCTTGACGGGCCTGTCTTTGTCTTCTTGGTGGCTGCAGGACACTAGTTGTGCTAGCCACCTCACCAGCTTGAATTAAAAGAGAAATCTTGTGAGCCACAAATGGATCAATGCCTATAGAATAAAATGATGATAATAATAACCAGCTGCAAACGCAGATCATGTTTCATAACCGTGCAGTGGTGAAATCAATAAATAAATGCATTGCGCTAGAAAAAATAAAATAAATATGTATCCAAAGTGTATGATTCAAGCATAAATCTAAGAGTGACAAATATAAAAATAAACACCAATAAATATTGAATAATAATTCATAAGTGACAATCCGTGATGCAAAACGAATTATTAAAGTGCAGAGTGCATAGATAATAACGCTGGAACCAAAGTGTATACATATACTGCAAAAGTGCACAATATTTCCCAAAAATTTCCAAAATGTTAAAAGATCGCCGATATGGTGTGTGGTATGGTATGCTCGTCTCCTCAATACACCTCCGTGCTGTCAGCCGGGCCGGGACGGAGCTGACAGCACGGAGGTGTATTGAGGAGACGAGCATACCATACTACACGCCATATCAGCGGTCTTTTAACATTTGAAAGCCTGGAATAGAATGGTGCACTTACGCACCTGTGCAATGTGAGTACCCCGTTGTGGGGAGTGTGTTTTTTAAATAAATCCTTGCGTTATTACACTATGGAGTTTTTTCTTATTTATGGTTTGGAGCGGTACTGACTGAACCAGCTGAAGACCGGCACCTGCACTTCATTATAGAGCCCAGGGGTGGCTCCAAAGCGTGATTAGACATAGTTTAGTTACTGTGTCACATGCTCTGAGGTGAGCGCATAAGCTTTTGGGGGGTCACTGGAGTGCACCGAAGCATGGTTTTCCAGTTACACACACTGGATGAGCATGCTGGATGACACCACTAATGGACACTGTGTTATATATTTGATATTTTACATCCATCACATATGAACTTTCATTTATCCATTTTTTGGAAATATTGTGCACTTTTGCAGTATATGTGTACACTTTGGTTCCAGCGTTATTATCTATGCACGCTGCACTTTAACCACTTGAGCCCCGGACCATTATGCTGCCTAAGGACCAGAGGTCTTTTTCCATTTTGGCACTGCGTCGCTTTAACTGCTAATTGCGCGGTCATGCAATGCTGTACCCAAACGAAATTTGCGTCCTTTTCTTCCCACAAATAGAGCTTTCTTTTGATGGTATTTGATCACCTCTGCAGTTTTTATTTTTTGCGCTATAAACGGAAAAAGACCGAAAATTTTGAAAAAAAAATGATATTTTCTACTTTTTGTTATAAAAAAAATCCAATAAACTAAATTTTAGTCATACACTTAGGCCAAAATGTATTCGGCCACATGTCTTTGGTAAAAAAAATGTCAATAAGCGTATATTTATTGGTTTGCGCAAAAGTTATAGCGTCTACAAACTAGGGTACATTTTCTGTAATTTACACAGCTTTTAGTTTATGACTGCCTATGTCATTTCTTGAGGTGCTAAAATGGCAGGGCAGTACAAAACCCCCCCAAATGACCCCATTTTGGAAAGTAGACACCCCAAGGAAATTGCTGAGAGGCATGTTGAACCCATTGAATATTTTTTTTTTTTTTTTTGTCCCAAGTGATTGAATAATGACAAAAAAAAAAAAAAATATTTACAAAAAGTTGTCACTAAATGATATATTGCTCTGCCTATCACAGTTTCGGAGGCCATGGAATGCCCAGGTGGCACAAAACCCCCCCAAATGACCCCATTTTGGAAAGTAGACACCCCAAGCTATTTGCTGAGAGGCATATTGAGTCCATGGAATATTTTATATTTTGACACAAGTTGCGGGAAAGTGACACTTTTTTTTTTTGCACAAAGTTGTCACTAAATGATATATTGCTCACACAGGCCATGGGCATATGTGGAATTGCACCCCAAAATACATTTAGCTGCTTCTCCTGAGTATGGGGATACCACATGTGTGGGACTTTTTGGGAGCCTAGCCACGTACGGGGCCCCGAAATCCAATCACCGCCTTCAGAATTTCTAAGGGTGAAAATTTTTGATTTCACTCTTCACTGCCTATCACAGTTTCGGAGGCCATGGAATGCCCAGGTGGCACAAAACCCCCCCAAATGACCCCATTTTGGAAAGTAGACACCCCAAGCTATTTGCTGAGAGGCATGGGGAGTATTTTGCAGCTCTCATTTGTTTTTGAAAATGAAGAAAGACAAGAAAAAACATTTTTTTTTTCTTTTTTCAATTTTCAAAACTTTGTGACAAAAAGCGAGGTCTGCAAAATACTCACTATACCTCTCAGCAAATAGCTTTGGGTGTCTACTTTCCAAAATGGGGTCATTTGGGGGGGTTTTGTGCCACCTGGGCTTTCCATGGCCTCCGAAACTGTGATAGGCAGTGAAGAGTGAAATCAAAAATTCACGCCCTTAGAAAGCCTGAAGGCGGTGCTTGGTTTTCAGGGTCCCGTACGCGGCTAGGCTCCCAAAAAGTCTCACACATGTGGTATCCCCGTACTCAGGAGAAGCAGCAGAATGTATTTTGGGGTGTAATTTCACATATTCCCATGGCATGTTTGAGCAATATATCATTTAGTGACAACTTTGTGCAAAAAAAAAAAAATAATAATTTGTCTCTTTCCCGCAACTTGTGTCGCAATATAAAATATTGCGTGGACTCGACATACCTCTCAGCAAATAGCTTGGGGTGTCTACTTTCCAAAATGGGGTCATTTGGGGGGAGTTTGAACTGTCCTGGCATTTTATGCACAACATTTAGAAGCTTATGTCACACATCACTCACTCTTCTAACCACTTGAAGACAAAGCCCTTTCTGACACTCATTGTTTACATGAAAAAGTGATATTTTTTTTGCAAAAAAATTACTTTGAACCCCCAAACATTATATATTTTTTTAAATCAAATGCCCTACAGATTAAAATGGTGGGTGTTTCATTTTTTTTTTTTTCACACAGTATTTGCGCAGCGATTTTTCAAACACATTTTTTGGGGAAAAAAACACACTTTTTTAAATTTTAATGCACTAAAACACACTATATTGCCCAAATGTTTGATGAAATAAAAAAGATGATCTTAGGCCGAGTACATGGATACCAAACATGGCATGCTTTAAAATTGCGCACAAACGTGCAGTGGCAACAAAATAAATACATTTTTAAAAGCCTTTAAAAGCCTTTACAGGTTACCACTTTAGATTTACAGAGGAGGTCTACTGCAAAAATTACTGCCCTCGATCTGACCTTCGCGGCGATACCTCACATGCATGGTGCAATTGCTGTTTACATTTGACGACAGACCACCACTTGTGTTCGCCTTAGCGCGAGAGCAGGGGGCGACAGGGGTGCTTTTTTTTTTTTTGCTTTTTTATCTTATTTTTAAACTGTTCCTTTCATTTTTTTTTTTTTTTTTTAATCATTTTTATTGTTATCTCGGGGAATGTAAATATCCCCTATGATAGCAATAGGTAGTGACAGGTACTCTTTTTTGAAAAAATTGGGGTCTATTAGATCCTAGATCTCTCCTCTGCCCTCAAAGCATCTGACGACACCAAGATCGGTGTGATAAAATGCTTCCCCAATTTCCCAATGGCGCTATTTACATCCGGCGAAATCTAAGTCATAAAATGCTTGTAGCTTCCGGTTTCTTAGGCCATAGAGATGTTTGGAGCCACTCTGGTCTCTGATCAGCTCTATGGTCAGCTGGCTGAATCACCGGCTACATTCTCAGGTTCCCTGTTGAGATAGGAGAGCCAGAGAAAAACACGGAAGACGGTGGGGGGGGGGGCATTCCCTCCCACGGCTTGTAAAAGCAGTCTAGAGGCCAATTAGCCACTAGGATTGCTTTTACATGAAAGCCGACCGCTGGCTGAAAAGAATGATACCAAGATGATACCTAAACCTGCAGGCATCATTCTTGTATAGTCGTGAATGGCGTACCTGAAGACAAAAAAATGGTTAACAATAAAGCACAGTAAACGGTAAAGTATAAAAAATTGCATACCTGAAAAGCAAACATGATAAAACATAACAACAATAAAACATTGCAGAATAGAATACAGTAAAAAAGAGCAGAACAATAAAGAGAGAGAATAGAGAGAGAGAGAACAATGAAACGACAACTATTTTTTTTTATTTTATATATTTTTTTTTTTTTTTTACACTTTTTTTGTAACTAACTAACGGTAACCGGTTCCAGGTTCGGGTCTCTCAAAATGCGATGGCATCTTGGGAGACCCTGTGAAAGTGTGCCTAGTCTGTGCAATGCTGTACCCTACGCTAATACTCAACTAGTGAATGGTAGCGTTCAAAACATTCACCAATGCAAAGACCAGGATTGTCAGGACAGGAGGGACAATAATAGCGGGTGTCACGCCTATATCCGCGCTTGCTGCAGACACAACATCTTTTTTGGGGGGGTTCGTTGGGTAGGGGTACTCGGGAGGACATAAAGAAAATGCCTCTCATGCAGCCGACTGCATTTGGTTGGGGATGTGAATGGGGGAAGTACGGGCGCTGCAGAAGCGGTGGGTTCCCAATTAGGATTGGCGAATGCAGCAGGAAGGGCATTATGGGCATGACGGGCCTGTGTTTGTCTTCTTGGTGGCAGCGCGACACTACTTGTGCTTGCCACCTCACCAGCTTGAACTGCACTTATGGGACTCGCCACGTCACCAAGTGTTACTGCAGTGCTGGCTTGACTACGACCGGGGTGTACTAGGCCGCTGGCGCTTGCCAGTTCAATAAAAAGCTACCAGAAAAACTGTTAGCGATCGCAGGGATCAGGCCTGACTCTGCGAATGCTGCAGTTATGCGTTAAGTGTTTTGTAAGTGACAGTGATCGATCGATACTGCACTTGGGTGGGCTGGGCGGGGCGGAGGGGCAAAATGCAGGTGCTAGCAGGTATCTGGGCTGATCCCGCTAACACTGCGTTTTTGGGAACCCTAAACTGCTGGGGACGCCAGTATAGATCTGATCAGATATTGATCCGTTCAGATACTATACCACTAAGGGAGGCGTATGCTGCGTGCGTGGGTGTTAGCGGTACTGGCGCTAATCTGACGCTGCTTGGGGCTGGTGCTTGCCAGTTCACCAAAATACTACCAAAAAAACTGTTAGTGATCGCAGGGATCAGGCCTGACTCTGCGAACGCTGCAGTTATGCATTTAGTGTTTTGTAAGTGTCAGTGATCGATCGATACTGCACTTGGGTGGGCTGGGCTGGGCCGGGCGGAGGGGCAAAACGCAGGTGCTAGTAGGTATCTGGGCTGATCCCGCTAACACTGCGTTTTTGGGAACCCTAAACTGCTGGGGACGCTAGTATAGATCTGATCGGACCAGATATTGATCCGTTCAGATACTATACCACTAAGGGAGCTGTACGGTGCGTGCGTGGGTGTTAGCGCTACTGGCGCTAACCTGACGCTGCCTGGGGCTGGTGCTTGCCAGTTCACCAAAATGCTACCAAAAAAACTGTTAGTGATCGCAGGGATCAGGCCTGACTCTGTGAACGCTGCAGTTATGCGTTTAGTGTTTTGTAAGTGACAGTGATCGATCGATACTGCACTTGGGTGGGCTGGGCGGAGGGGCAAAACGCAGGTGCTAGCAGGTATCTGGGCTGATCCCGCTAACACTGCGTTTTTGGGAACCCTAAACTGCTGGGGACGCTAGTATAGATCTGATCAGATCAGATATTGATCCGATCAGATACTATACCAGTAAGGGAGGCGTATGCTGCGTGCGTGGGTGTTAGCGGTACTGGCGCTAATCTGACGCTGCCTGGGGCGACGCATATCACCGCCGGGCGATCAGGGGGCTAAACCTTTATTCGGTAATAAACGGCGGGTGCCCTGACACTATAAAAAATAAACAAACTAACCAGCGTCACCCGTAACAGTTATACGGTGATCAGTGGTGAAAGGGTTAACTAGGGGGCCATCAAGGGGTTAAAACATTTATTCGGTAGTATATGGGGGTCCCTGTCACTATAAAACGCTGACGGCGAACCTAAATATTTAGGTCCCTAACTAGCGTCACCAGCGACACTAATACAGCGATCAGAAAAATGATCGCTTAGCGACACTGGTGACAGGGGGTGATCAAGGGGTTAAAAAACTTTATTAGGGGGGTATCTTAGACCTAAAGGGGACTAATACTAACTGTCCCAACACTGTAACTGTCACAAACTGACACCAATGCAGTAATCAGAAAAAAAAAAAAACTGCTGGTGTCAGTTTGTGACGGGGGGGGGGTGATTGGGGGGGGGGATCGGGGGGCGATCGGGGGGGGGGGGGGGGGGGGGGGGGTCGGGGTGTTTTGTGTGCCTGGCATGTTCTACTGTGTGTGTGTGTGTGTGTGTGTGTGTGTGTGTGTGTGTGTGTGTGTGTGTGTGTGTGTGTGTGTGTGTGTGTGTGTGTATTGTTGTGCACTCACATACCTGTCTTCTCTCCTCGGGCCGGAACGGAAATTACCGAGCCGAGGAGAGATGACATCATTTCCTTTGCTGCTGTTTAGCATACAGCATCAAAGGAATGATTCGATTGGCCGGCGGCGATCGCGAGGGGGGGGGCCACGAACGGATGGCCTCCCCCTCACCTCCGATCGTCGTGGGACAAAAGACGACCTCGGGTCCGATTGGACCCCCCACCCGCGGAAGGCAAATCACGTACATGTACGTGATTTTGCCTGTCCGTGCCACCTTGCCGACGTACATCGGCGTGAGGCGGTCGTCAAGTGGTTAATAATTAGTTTTGCATCACGGATTGTCACTTATGAATTATTGTTCAATATTTATTGGTGTTTATTTTTATATTTGTCACTCTTAGATTTATGCTTGAATCATACACTTTGGATACATATTTATTTTATTTTTTCTAGCGCAACGCATTTATTTATTGATTTCACCTCACCAGCTTGAACTGCACTTATGCGACTTGCCACGTCACCAAGTGTTACTGCAGTGCTGGATGTATGACCAGGATGTATTAGATCACTGGTGCTTGCCAGTTCACCAGAAGGATGAGCGGCACTAGTATTGGCTCTCTGCTCCATACAAGAGCTCTACGGTTCTTGCACCTCAACAACAGCAGAAGAACAAGGTCGGGTACGCCTGACCTTGGCAGGGACCACTACTCCGTCATCAGAGTTATCTGTCAGGGTGCCGCTGCTGTCTACAGGTTCGTATTCTGAGCCTGAATTTGACAGATATGTGACTTCCTCTTCACTCTCATGCTCAGAAACGTGTAGGCCTCTTCACTAGTGTACCTTCAATTGGACATTTTGGCCTCTAATCTTACTGGAACAAATAGTGAGACTCGCAGGAAAAAACAGCACCTGACTGTCAGCGACTGCTTCAAACACTACCAAAAAAACTGTTAGCATTCACAGGGATCAGGCCTGACTCTGCGAATGCTGCAGTTATGTGGACGGAGGGGCCCAAACGCGGGTGCTAGCCGGTATCTGGGCTGATCCCGCTAGTGCTGCCTTTTTGGGAACATTAAACTATTGGGGATGCTAATATAGTTCTGATCAGATCAAAGATATCGATCCGTTCAGACACTATACTAATAAGGGAGGTGTATGGTGCATGGGTGTTAGCACTACTGGCCCTAATCTGACGCTGCCTGGGGTGATGCAGGCCCTAACTGACGCTAAAACCTAACTGATATCACCCGCTGGGTGATCAAGGGGTTAAAACCTTTCATTAGGTAATGTACGGCGGGTACCCTGACGCTATAAAAAATAACTAACTAACCAGCGTCAAACGTGACACTAATACGGTGATCACTGGTGACAGGGGGTGATCAAGGGGTTAAACCTTTATTAGGGGGGTTTAGGGGTACCCTAAAGCTACCCGGGCCTACCACTAACTGCCTTTACGCTGTCAAATGACACAAGTTCAGTGATCAAAGAAAAATATGAACACTGCACTGGGTGACACAGTGACAGGGAGTGAAGGGATTAACTGGGGGGGCGATCGGGAGAAGATCTTGGGTGAAATGTGTGCCTATGTGTATTGTGTCAGTGTAGTGTTGGTGCAACTCACTTGTGGATGTCCTCTCTCCTCTCTCTGAAAATGAAAAGAATTCCAGAGAGGGGGATGACATCACTTCCCATGTCTATGTTTACACTTACAGACGGGGAAGCATTTCATTCGTCAGGACCGATCAGCAGGTCCAGGCCAGAAATCATTGGCCTGGGCCTGGAGACTGATCGGTTCTGAAACAAATGAAATGCTACATCGTTTCGCCCACCCGTGCCATTCTGCCACAGTAAAACTGCAGCAGCTGGTCGGGAAGTGGTTAACAGTGCTCCAAACAAAATCCCAGTACAAAGTGATAAAAATGCTTATCATAAGCAAGTCCTCAGTGAAAGAAATTGATGATGAAGTTCAATGATTTCCAGTATTCCCCGTGTGACTGTGCTCACCTCAGGGTGTGTGACTGTACAACTAAGTTTGGTCTGGAAAAGCAGCTGAACCACCTCCAATGATTTAAAGAGGCTGGACAGTGTAATATCATTTAGACATGATATTTATTAGAGATAAAAACGTCAGGGTACTCACACTTTTATGGTGCTTCCAGCGCACCAAACTACAGCAAACAGACAGTAAAATCTAATTCAAAAGTCTTGGAAACTTGTGTAACAGCAGCTGCTCAGAGAGCACGTGTGTTGACTCCTCCACCATCCCCTACATGTGGCGACACAGGGCTTGTCACGTGTCTTCTTCAGGGAGATATGCTAGTAATAGTTAAGTTATTATTAGTAAGTTATTATTTCAGATTTTCAAATTTCCGGATTTTCTAATTTCGTACATTCGGAATTTACGAAATTCGAAATCCGTAAATTCTGAATTTTTGAATATTCAGAAAGATTTGTTAAGCTGGTTTTCGCTAATTCGGAACAAAACAAATTGCACATGTCTAATGTAGTGCAAGTGGTGAAGGTGGTTTAGTAAAACAGGATATCCGGGCTCACCCTTATAGTGGTCATTCTGTAAGTAGGTACACATTTTCGACAAGAAAAGACATAAAACTAAAAAGTGATAAATTGGGTGCATGTGGATTAACCACTTCAGCCCCGGAAGATTTTACCCCCTTCCTGATCAGAGCATTTTTTGCGATTTTTTACTTTTTGCTATAATAAATATCCCCAAAAAATATATAAAAAAACAAATTTATTTCTCAGATTAGGCCGATATGTATTCTTCTACATATTTTTGGTAGAAAAAAAATCACAATAAGCGTATATTGATTGGTTTGCGCAAAAGTTATAGCGTCTACAAAATAGGGGATAGATTTATGGCATTTTTATTATTAATTTTTTTTATTAGTAATGGCCGCGATCTGCAATTTTTATCATGACTGCGACATTATGGCAGATACATCGGACACATTATCTAACAAGTTGTGTTACCGGCGCAAAATAAATCAACAATCTAGTTTGCTGCAATCATATATAATCCTACCCTAAGGATAGAATGATAAAGAATGATATAATAGGTGGATTGCGCTAACTTCTATATATATATATATTACCACTCCTAAAATATGAATACAAAATACAAAATAAAATAAATATCCTAGATGGCCTGCTTTACTATGCTAATATTATGTCAAAAAAAATTTTCCCCACATCGTGGTCCTTGTGGCAAAGATATCATTGGTGAAAATATCTTGCAATGCTATCAACAATTCTTTAAAGTGCAAGTGCTATAAAAAAGTGACAATAAAAATGAAAAAAATGGAAATTGAAAATTAAATAATAATTAAATAATAATAATAAAACATGTGCCAATATTACTCTGTAACCATTAGATAATAAATGTCAAAATATATGTATACTGCACAGTGCAAAAATTTTTTTTCAATTTGTATGTATGCACAGTACACTGGATGTCCTCAGTGAGTGATCACTTCTGTGCAATAGTGACGTGTCTTCTCAATATTTTGTGCTTCTACTTCACCACTTAACGTGACTTCACCACCACCTAGTGAAATGGCCACTCACCAGATATAATTAGAATATGCGCCTTTGGTTCATTTAAGATAACCACTCCGTTAGTGATGGATCCAATAACAGCCTCTCCAAGCAGTATATAAATGCCTTTTGCTCTGTTTAGTACTCATAAAGACATATGGATAGCCATCATGGTGTAGTACGTTTTTAAAAAAGTTAAAAACATAGTTCAACTCACATGTTGTAGTGCCTCTAAGCCGGCACCAAGCTAATCCAGCCGTGTGTGTGTGGAGAGCGGAGTCTCGGTCTATCTCCCACTCTGTCACTGTGTCTCCTCACAGCAGCGTGCATTCCAAGCCTCACTTTCGTAATACCGGAGGTGACGAGAAAAGTTCCCAGCAGCCTCTACGCGTTTCGCAATGTACTTTGCGTCATCAGGAAGCCGCTGTGTCTATGCCCGTTCACCCATATATACCCACTTTGATTGTGTAATCCCTATCTGCGTGTCAAACAGTCGGAGACGGCAGTGACGCAATTCCGGAAGTAGTTGAGCCGCCATCTTGGTTACTGGATCCTTGGTTACTGGTGGTTGTGAGGGTCTGCGGGCGGGGGGCTTATCGGAATCTGGAAGCCCCCTTTAACAAGGGGACCCCCAGATCCTGTCCCTCTCCCCTTTGTGAAATGGTAAGGGTACCATTTCACTAAAAAAGTGTCAAAAATGTTAAAAATGACAACAGACAGTTTTTGACAATTCCTTTATTTAAATGCTTCTTCTTTCTTCTATCTTCTATCTTCCTTCGGTTTCTTCCTCCATCTTCTTCTTCTAGTTCTTCTGGTTCTTCCTCTGGTGTTCTCGTCCTGCATCTTCATCTGCGGCGTCGGCGTCTTCTTCCCTTCTTCTCCTCGGGCCACTCCGCATCCATGATGGCATGGAGGGAGGATCCCACTGTGTGATGCTTCTCTCTTCATCTTCTTTTCGGGCCGCTCCGCATCCATGATGGCATGGAGGGAGGCTCCCACTGTGTGACGCTTCTCCTCTTCTGACGGTTCTTAAATAACAGGGGCGGAGCCACCCAGTGACCCCGCCCCCTCTGACGCATTGGGAATGCCACAAATCCCCATGCGTCAGAGGGGGCGGGGTCACCGGGTCGTTATTTAAGAACCATCAGAAGAGGAGAAGCATCACACAGCGGGAGCCTCCCTCCATGCCATCATGGATGCGGAGCGGCCCGAAAAGAAGATGAAGACAAGAAGATGAAGAGAAGATGAAGAGAGAAGCGCCACACGGCGGGAGCCTCCCTCCATGCCATCATGGATGCGGAGCGGCCCGAGGAGAAGAAGGGAAGAAGACGCTGCGGAGGAAGATGCCAGACGAGAACACCGGAGGAAGAACCAGAAAAACCAGAAGAAGAAGAAGATGGAGGAAGAAACCAAAGGAAGATAGAAGAAAGAAGAAAGAAGATAGAAGAAAAGAGAAGCATTTAAATAAAGGAATTGTCAAAAACTGTCTCTTGTCATTTTTAACATTTTTGACACTTTTTTAGTGAAATGGTACCTCCTTACCATTTCACACAGGGGGAGGGCCGGGATCTGGGGGTCCCCTTGTTAAAGGGGGCTTCCAGATTCCGATAAGCCCCCCGCCCGCAGACCCCCACAACCACCGGCCAATGGTTGTGGGGATGAGGCCCTTGTCCTCATCAACATGGGGACAAAGTGTTTTGGGGGGCTACCCCAAAGCACCCTCCCAATGTTGAGGGCATGTGGCCTGGTACGGTTCAGGAGGGGGGGGGCGCTCTCTCGTCCCATTCTCTTTTCCTGTGGCCTGCCAGGTTGTGTGCTCGTATGGAATGTAGGGGGACCCCCACGTAATTTTTTTTAAAGTTTTTGTTCTGGGTTCCCCTGTGGGGAATTCCCATGCCGTTTTTATCAATGAACTTTTATGTGTATTGTCGGACCGGCAATTCATTAATAGCCGCAAGTAGTTTTAAATGACTTTTTTTCCTTTGCAATGTCATTTTGCTGTCAGACTGCTCTAAAAATGGGAAACATGCGCCCCTTTACAGGCATACTATAGACACCCCCTAGGTATGAAATTTAAAGGGATTATTACACTTTTATTGTTTCACTTTAAGCATTATTAAAATCACTGCTCCCGAAAAATCGTCCGTTTTTAAAACTTTTTTGTTGCATTGATCCATGTCCCCTGGGGCAGGACCCATGTCCCCAAACACTTTTTATGACAATAACTTGCATATAAGCCTTTAAAATTAGCACTTTTGATTATTCATGTTCGTGTCCCATAGACTTTAACCGTGTTCGCATGTTCGAATGGATTTTTTGCCTGTTCGCAAGTTTTGGTGCGAACTGAACAGGGGGATGTTTGGCTCATCCCTATTGGTGTACAAGGACTCCACATCAATTGTGACCAGCAACGTGGAGTCACCCACATTTACCTGTTTGAGCAGATGAATAATATCTTTGCTATCTTTGATGAAGGCCTGTCCCTTTCCTGCCAGGGGCTGGAATAATAGATGCAGGTATTCACCTAATCTAGAGTGGACAGACCCTATCCCACTAATTATGGGTCTTCCTGGTGGCTTTGTTTTATGTTTGTGGGCTTTTGGTACTTGGTATATGATGGGTACTTTGGGTGCGTCTGGTAATAGGTACCTACCTTCTTTTTTGTTTAGTATTCTATCTGCAATGCCTTTATTTACATTTTTTTTTCAATTTAGATGTAAATTCTTTATTCAGGTTTTTGTTCAGTACTTGGTATGTGGTATTGTCTTTAACCAGCCTCTCTAACTCTATCTCATAGTCCTCTTTAGTCAGGACCACCAACCCCCCCCCCCCCCCCCCCCCCTTTATCCACGGGTCTTATCACTATATTTTTTCTTTTCTCAAGCTTTCTTATTCCCTGCCATACCCTGTCTGTTTTTTCGGTTTCTCTGGTATAATAGATTTTATTTCTTTTTCCACCATTTTTTCAAAAACCTCAATGTGCTGATTGGAACTGTATTTGGGATTGAACGAGGACTTAATCTTTAAATGGCTGTGGGTATATAAAGTGCTATTCTGTTGTACATTACTTTCTCCTTTTTCTAAAAAAATGTTTTTTCAAATTAAGCTTCCTAATGAATTTTTGTAAATCAATAAATGCTTCAAACTGATTAAACGGCTTACTGGGTGCATATTTGATTCCTTTGTCTAAAACTGCTAGTTCTTTCTGGGAGAAAACTGTCAGTTAAGTTGAAAATTCCCTCACCTAATTCTCTCTTTTTCTTTTTGCTCCCCCCTCTGCACCCTCTCCACTAGATCAAATACAACTAAGGATAAGGTCCCATTCATTACAGGATTTCATAGCCAATATAGAACATTAGAAAGGATTGTGAAAAAGAATTGGACCATGATAATATACAATGACCCACATTTGAACAAAATCCTTCCATCAAAACCAACATTCATCTACAGAAGAGCAAAGAGAATTAGGGATATGATTGTGAAAAACGTACCCAACCCCCCCAAAAGAATGACAACCTTTTTCAATCATAAAGGTTTTTACAGATGTGGAAAATGCAAACCATGTAGGCTCACCAACAAGATAGATAGAAAATTCATGGAATTTCAATCTCATGCAATAAAACAGGAATTTAAAATTGATAAGCTTATAACATGCGGTAGCACACATTACCTACATACTGGAGTGCAGTTGTGGACTCCAGTATGTGGGTAGAACAACAAGAGCCTTGTCTGTCCGAATAGGTGAACATATAAGAAAAAATTGACAGTTACTTACCGATAACTGTTTTTCTAGGATATCTTCCAGGACGGCACACCTGAGAGATGAGAGGCTCCTCCCTACAGTAAACACAATCAATCGACAGCTGTTTTAAGTCCCCACCCTTCCCCTTGATCCTCAGTTTGTAGAGAAGTAACTCCTGAACCTGGTTCACAAGGGAAATCATTCCTCATAGGTACTCACCTTCTAGTGTTCTACCATTTTCCCTCCTCCAACGGGTGGGAAGTAGGCCTGCCGTCCTGGAAGATATCCTAGAAAAACAGTTATCGGTAAGTAACTGTCAATTTTCTCTAGTCATCTTCCAGGACGGCACACCTGAGAGGATAATCAAGTACCTCAGGCCTACCTTAGGGTGGGACCACTGCAAGACCCTCTTGGCGAACCTTGGTTCTGCAGTGAGTTTTACCTCCACTCCATATGCTTGATGAAGGTATTATAGCTGGATCATGCAGCTGGTCTGCATGTCTACTCCACCGATGTCCCTGCCTTCTCTGCTTCGGATGCAGGACCTAGGTGGAGTGGGCTCTTAAAGATGGAATCAGAAAACATGTTAAACTTGTAGGTTATCAATGTTGCCTGTCTCACACATCTAACAACCCTGGCCTATTGTGCCTGTAGGTGCTACTTAGAACCCTTAAAGGTTAATCAGAGACCTGTGTTGTAAGACAAGGACACTAATTGATCACTAAGAGGGCCTGTCTAACACTACCCTGTTCAGGGAATTAAAACTGCAAAAAAAGGTGGGCCCCTAACAGACAACCTTTTTTGTTCATTTTTATCTTTACATCAGCCAAGACTAAAGGGAAGCCTACTTAAGGGTAATAGATTAACCGAGGCTTGATCCCTGGGTTTAAGGCATGCCCACTCTGTGGCTTTACTTACGCCAAAGTGCCTACTTCAGGAGAATAAAGCTCATAGCAGGAGTATAACACTTATACTGCTACATCTAGTTCTGCTAGAAGGGTGAGATGAAGGCCATGCACCGAGCCGTAACCTATTCGGTCGGGTGGACATCTTTATACTTCATCTTCAGGTCATAATACTCCTCTGAACAGAACTTCCCAAGTTCTTACTAAGCAGGGTGATTCTTTATCGCCTTCCTCCAGTGTCCTATAACCCTACTGGGCTTCAACCCTAGGAAATGGTTCCAGCATTCCTGAATGTATGGGGCTGAGGCTTTCTGACATGTGACGTCTGCCGCCAGAACTCCAGGCCCCTCCACGGAAAAGAGGGCTGAAATACAAAAGGTGATACATGCATTATTAATATCACAAATTAAAAAAGATCATAGATTGTGGACCCAGCACAATAGATTTAGACAAAAAGGACACAAGCATAGACAATAATGTGTATCTGAGTGTGGCTAGCTAAACCAACATATCAAATATGGGAGAGACCCAAATCTGAACTTCAATGTAGACAAACAGTCCTCACAGTCTGGTTTTCTGATGTGCAGCCAATCTGTAAAAACATTAAGACACACGCAAACCCTCAGTCTTGGTTCACACTGGGACGACTTATCAGGCGACCTAGTCACCTGACCAGTAGCGTCCTGTTCTGTGCAATGGAGCCGTTCTAAATCGGCGCGATGCAAGTCGCTCCGGCTTAGAAAAAAGGTTCCTGTACGACTTTGGGGGCAACTTGCATTGACTTCCATACCGAAGTAGTTTCGCAAGTCGCCGCTGAGTCGTGTCCTGGGTCGCCTGAGGCAGTCGCGCTGTAAGTCGTGCTGCCTTAGTGTGAACCGACCCTAAATGCTGCGTGTTTCTGAAGTGCAGCTAGCTAGGTCATAACTGATAGAGATTATATATATATATATATATATATATATATATATATATATATATATATATATATATATACACACACATACACACAGGACGGGAGTCCTGTTTACGGTGGAGTTTTACTGATGTACAGCAAAACAGGGCAATAAATATAAGACAGAAAGACCCAAACTTCTATGTTGCATATTTCTGATGAACCACCAAATACAGTTATAAGATCAATATGGTACTGGCTAGCTAAACCAACATAACAAGACAATATCTTTTCTGCTATGCAGTTCTGTAGTGCAGTCACATAGAACCAACATGGAAAGAACCCAAGCAACCTGCAGCATTGTGTTTTTCCGAAGTGCAGTAAGGTAAGGGAATCTGAAACAGAAAGCACCAACAAGCTTCAATGTTGAGTATTTCTGCTGTGCAGCCACATAAAAACAGACAGCCTTCCTAGCTGCGATTTTTCTGGTGTATTGCAAAGTAAGGCAATAAACTCCATGATGTCTATTCTTGTGTGTAGCAAAACCTCAACCAGAAGGGAAACTTAGGGCTCCCACACCTGTGCGACCCAACCTGCAACCGCAAAAACGCAAGAGAAAAGTCATACACTATGGCTTCCAATGGGAACCAATTGTGTCTGTGCAACTCCAGGTCGCGGCGCCACCAAGCAGACCCTGCTTTCTGGATCCACAGACCTCAAGATTACACAGGTCGCAGGTAACTTGCAATTTTCAGGTTGAACAAGCGAGGGGTCCCCAATGCTGTATCTCCCTGGAGGCGTGCAGCCAACAACCCCCTGCTGTGTATCCTTAAGAAGCAGCAAGGTAGAACAATGAGAAACAGAAAAGACACCCCTCACTGCTGTGCCTTTCTGATATGCAGCCGATAAGGCAGTAAATATAGAACATACAGGACACAAACAATCTTCAATCTTTGTGTATGTCTGATGTGTAGTAATATACCAATACTGAGCAGATACGCCACCATCCTCAATGTGTCTCCCTGCTGAGGCAGTAAAAACAAATCAGAAAAGGACAAGCAACCCCACTGCTGTGTCCCTTCTGATATGCAGCCAATAAGGCAGTAAATGTAAGACATAAAGGGACAGACAACCTTCAATCTTGTATATATCTGATCTGCAACAATATAACAATCTGAATAGAGATAGCACATCCATATTGAAGGGATTTGGCATGCGACTCAACATGTAAAATCGCATGCCTAAAATCGGCAACCTTTGCCGTTAATAGCACTGTCAGCCTGACGCCACTTTGCGGGGCTGCACCTATTACCAAAAGGCAGTACCAGTACTACCCCTGGCACAGGTTCAATTTGTATTTCCCCACAATTCAGGACCATCAATCTTCACTACTGCCTTTCTAATAAGCAACCAATAAGGCAGTAATACAGGACACAAAAAACCCCAGACAGAACTCAATTTTGAGTATGTCTGATGTGCAGCAATATAACAAATATGAGCAGAGATGTCATAAAACTCAATGATGTGCATTTCCGCCATGCGTCACAAGACCAGAAAGTACAGACCACCTTCCCTGTTGTATTTTTCTGATCTGTAGCCAAATAAGGCAGTACCTTTAGGATATAACAGACAACCACAAAGCTTCAGTGCAGTGCATTTCTGATGTACAGCACTATACCCCTTATGAGCAGAGATGTCACAAATCTCAATGTGTATTTCTGCTGTGCCACAAAATATCCCAGCAAGGACAAACCTTCACTACTGAGGTCTACTGGTGAATCCCTTTATGCAATAACCAAACAGAGCAATCTGATCCCTAGGCATAGCCTGAGCTGTAGATACTAACACTTCACCCCCCAGTGAAGGAACAAATTCTAAAAATGGTTAGACACCTTACTATAGTAGCTGTTGTCCTACCTTACCTCCGTAGACTGAGCAAATGCTGGTCAGCTCACACACAGGTGGGGCTGATCAGAAACTAAAGTCTCAATGAGCCCCGCCCTAGAGACCAATTTAGGACAGCCTCTAGAAAAGGTGATCACCAATTTAGCCTGGAGGAAAATAGCCACCTGCAGGCCTTAAACAAGCAATCATGTATCTATCTAGCTCTTGCATATGTTTGCACAGAAAATCCTTAATTAAAGGATATAGGAAGCGATTTATGGTAAATCGCCTTTAGATCTGTCACTGAGTTGACTGCAGCCCAAACCAACAAAAAGGTTTTTCTTACCTCCTGCACTTCAATATAACCACAATGTAAAGGTGGAGTGGGAGGTTGGGGCTTATGGCTTCAGATTCCTAGCAGCTGGGCTAATAGGGCCATATAACCTAGTGCACCTGCTGACCAGGAGAACTTACTCCTGAATCCTTCAACCATTGCACAATCCATAAATTGTTCAGTGGTATACCTGGCCTGTAAGGAACTCTTTGTATCTACCAGGTCCTCCCCCCCTTCGCTCTATTCATCCCTACTAATGTCCCACAACCGGACATGTAGGGAGAGTGTTGGAAACCTACTGTTGTGATAACCACAGTGTCTCTGCTGTAAGAGGGAGCTGTGGCTGGTGGTATTAGCAGTAGCTTCTGGGCTATTTTGTTATGCAGACCCCAGGTCCTGCACTGCACCACTTAGTAAATACAGGGGGAAGGGGAAGAAATGCCTTACCTACCTCTTTCCCATCTGAGGTGGTTTAGGCACACTCGCTCCTCTGCACCACTTGTCCACCATACAGCATCTCTGATGTAAGAGGGAGCTGTAGCTGGTGTTTTTAGCAGAAGCTTCTGGGCTATTTGAATCTAGACCCCAGGGGAGATTATCTCAAATGCCCAGAAACCATCAGGCTGGGATTGGGGATTTTGCAGCTAAATTCCCAAGGTAAAGGAAAGTACTCACCGTTGTAGTCTTCCCCTTTTTCCACAGCCACCAGGCTTGCTTTTCCATCCTTATGGTCCACACGCAAGGAGGATAGCCGCCAAAGTGCCCCCCCCCAACTACTGTCCCCATAGGGAGCTGCAAGGTTAGGCTGTGTCCTGCCAGTCAGTATATACACCTGGGGGGGGGGGGGCAATGCCGTACGTTCCTCATTCCATTCTGGAGGTGGTTTAGGCAGACATCCACCGTAGTGAACTGGTGCCTCCTCGAAAGGAGGATGTGGGCGCCTGCTCCTGCTGACTCTCAGCCTTCCCTCCTGGGTAAGAACGCGGGTCGTTCAAGCGGCGCCCTCCCCAGCAGCCCACGCGGGCTACCAGGGGCCCAGGAGTCGGGGGCCCTGGAAAGAACTGACAGCCAGCACCCCTGTCTGAACGGACGCCCGGACAGGTAAGGGGGGGAGACAGGAAAAAGGCCCCTGAAGTTCTGGGGACACCACTGTACCCAGGGGCCTTCAGCTCTCAGGGGGGCTCTTCCAGTTTCTGCTGCCCCCCCTGAGGAAAGGATAGGGGAACCCCCCAGGAAGGATAATTATATCCGGCCAGACCCAGAGGCCCATCAGGTACTAACCAGGCCCGACCCTGCTTTGCCTCCGAGATCCTACGAGATCGGGCAGGCGGCGCCCTCTTTCACTTTCAGGGTGATGTGGCCGTAGGCCTTCCCCAGGCATTTGGTCCGGCTCCCAGGGGGGGACCACCAGCGCCAGGCTTCGGGTCATTTGAAAAAAACAAACGGTTTCGCTGTGTAGGGAGAAACACAATCAAAAACTGAGGATCAAGGGGAAGGGTGGGGACTTAAAACAGCTGTCGATTGATTGTGTTTCCTGTAGGGAGGAGCCTCTCATCTCTCAGGTGTGCCGTCCTGGAAGATGACTAGAGAAAATTAAAAAGGGATATACAGTAGGTGACCGCAATATTGTGTCAATCTCGCCACTGTTATCAGTGAGATTTGACACCTGCGAGTCCGGTCGCGGGAGCCAGCGCCCAGCTGGGTCGCTGATCGGGAAAGGAAAACTTTTTTCCCCTTTCGTGATGAGCGACAGGCAGTGGTGACAGCTGTCTGGTATGAACCATGAGGGGGAACGCCACGCCAAATTTTAAATGAAAAAACCAGCGTGGATTCCCCCGTGGGGGCATACCAGGCCCTTAGGTCTGGTATGGATTGTAAGGGGAACCCCCAACGCTGAAAAATCGGCGTGGGGGGTCCCCCCAAAATCCATACCAGACCCTTATCCAAGCACGCAGCTCGGCCAGTCAGGAAAGGGGGTGGGGACGAGTGAGCGCCCCCCTCCTGAACCGTACCAGGCCGCATGCCCTCAACATGGGGGGTGGGTGCTTTAGGGGAGGGGGTGCCCTGCTGGCCCCCTCACCCCAAGGCACCTTGTCCCCATGTTGATGAGGAAAAGGGCCTCTTCCAGACAACCCTGGCCGTTGGTTGTCAGGGTCTGCGGGCGGAGGGCTTATCAGAATCCGGGAGCCCCTTTAATAAGGGGGCCCCCAGATCCCGGCCCCCCACCCTATGTGAATGAGTATGGAGTACATGGTACCCCTACCCATTCACCTAGGAAAAAAAGTGTCAATAAAAAAAAAAACACACTACACAGGTTTTAAAAGTAATTTGTTAGGCAGCTCTGGGGGTCTTCTTCTGACTTCGGGGTCTTCTTCTGACTTCGGGGGTCTTCTTCCGACTTCTCCGCTCTCTCCGGCCTCTTCTCCCGGTGTTCGGCTTCCTCTCCCGGTGTTCAGCCTCTTCTGCTGGGCCCCTCCGCTATCTTCTTCCAGAAGAACCAGACAGCGACAGAAGAACCAGACAGTGGCAGAAGACTGGGCCCCCACTAGCAAAAGAGCTGGAAGAAGATAGCGGAGGGGCCCGGCAGAAGAGGCTGAACACCAGGAGAAGAAGCCAAACACCGGGAGAAGAGGCCGTAGAGAGCGGAGAAGTCGGAAGAAGACCCCCGAAGTCGGAAGAAGACCCCAAAGTCGGAAGAAGACCCCCGGAGCTGCCTAATAAATTACTTTTAAAACCTGTGTAGTGTGTTTTTTTATTGACACTTTTTTTTCCTAGGTGAATGGGTAGGGGTACCATGTACCCCATACTCATTCACATAGGGTGGGGGCCGGGATCTGGGGCCCCCTTATTAAAGAGGGCTCCCGGATTTCAATAAGCCCTTCACCCGCAGACCCCGACAACCAACGGCCAGGGTTGTCGGGAAGAGGCCCTTGTCCTCGTCAACATGGGGACAAGGTGCTTTGGGGGAGGGGGGCCCGCAGGGCGCCCCCCCTCCCCCAAGCACCCCCCCATGTTGAGGGCATGTGGCCTGGTATGGTTCAGGAGGGGGGCGCTCACTCGTCCCCACCCCCTTTCCTGACCGGCCGGGCTGCGTGCTCGGATAAGGGTCTTGTATGGATTTTGGGGGGAACCCACGCCGATTTTTCAGCGTAGGGGGTTCCCCTTACAATCCATACCAGACCTAAGGGCCTGGTATGCCCCTGGGGGGAACCCCTGCCATTTTTTTCATTTAAAATTTGGCGCGGCATTCCCCCTCATGATTCATACCAGACAGCTGTCAGCACTGCCTGTCGCTCATCGCGAAAGGAAAAAAAAGTTTTCCTTTCCCGATCAGCGAGCCAGCGCACATGCACAGTACCCTGTCGCCGAGAACCAGCGCGATGGGATCGCGCTGGAAACACAATCTCGCGGCCAGGTACTGTAAATACCACAGTGTCTAATTATATCTGGTGAGTGGCCATTACACTAGGTGGTGGTGAAGTCACGTTAAGTGGTGAAGTAGAAGCACAAAATATTGAGAAGACACGTCACTATTGCACAGAAGTGATCACTCACTGAGGACATCCAGTAAACTGTGGTGCATACATACAAGTTGAAAAATGTTTTTTGCACTGTGCAGTATACATATATTTTGACATTTATTATTCAATGGTTACAGAGTAATATTGGCACATGTTTTATTATTATTATTTAATTATTATTTAATTTTCAGTTTCCATTTTTTTCATTTTTATTGTCACTTTTATAGCACTTGCACTTTAAAGAATTGTTGATAGCATTGCAAGATATTTTCACCAATGATATTTTTGTCACTAGGACCGCGATGTGGGGAAAAAAATGTTTTGACACATTAGTTGGCATAGTAAAGCACGCCATCTAGCATATTTATTTTATTTTGTATATTTTATTCATATTTTAGGAGTGGTAATATATATAGAAGTTAGCGCAATCAACCTATTATATCATTCTTTATCATTCTTTCCTTAGGGTAGGATTATATATGATTGCTGTTCTGTCCACCAGATGTTTTATACTGGCTATTTGTACCTGTGTTGTTAAATTTACATGCAAAATGTGTAATTTACTTAAGACAATCATATGTGGTGTGCAGGCTCCATCTAGCGTTCCTTTTTGGTATTGCTGCAGTTCTGTTTAATGTATGTGTAATTAAGGAAGTTGTCGGCAAGCAGGGAATTCTGGGTAGAATCTTAACAAGAAGTGAACCAGCCACCATTTTTTCAACACATTGCAAGAAGCAAGACACGTCTTTCTCAATCTATTGCCATCACCCCTTAGAGAACTTAAAAAGTACGTTTTTATTATCTCATCTTGTACTGTATATTGTTGTTTCTGCAATGTATACTGTATTGTATGTGATATTGTACTTATTGAAGTCTATTTCTGTTATTTTGTAGTTTCACCTGACTTGTTCTAATAAAACTGAGGTCAAAGAAATATGGTATCTACAGTTATTGGGATAAGAAGGTATAGCTAGCTGTCCCAGAGACAGAACAATTGCAGCAAACTAGATTGTTGATTTATTTTGCGCCGGTAACACAACTTGTTAGATAACCTATATTTTCACCTCTGGTAATACTTTACGGGCAGCAAAATATGGAGGTTTTCTCCTTTTTAGCCAATCGTAGGTTGGATTTGGGTGACCTCTTTGAAAATTTTGACAATACCACAGCAGTATTTTTAGAACAAGGGTTCAAACGACTCAAAAATGCCATGGACAAGCAAATAAGAGTTTGGTGGGACATTACCACATTAGAGAAATATAGAGATGCCAATATTACACAGAGGAGACTAAGGTGGGACCTAGGGCCAAATGATGGCTTGGTATATGAGAATTTCTCAAGGGCATGGTATAGTTTTTTCAATGGTTGTGAAAACAAACTATTGAACATGATTATTGATAGACGGAGGATTAAACTAGCGAAGATAGAGGGTACCATCAACACGATTAGAGAGAATATGTTGCCACATGTAGACACCAATGATTATAAAACTAGAGTTGGTAAACTGCAAGAATTCTTAGTCAAATTGGACAATGAATTTAAAAATAAAAAAGTTAAAAAATATCAGAGGGACAAGAAAGATTATGTAGCAAGAAGAGTGTATAAATGGCAAGAGGATGAAGCAATATCAAGTTCGAATAATACTTAGTGAAGATATGGAAGCACGGGGAACAGAAGCAGAGGGTGTTAATAGTGGGGTCATTCGCACACCTACTTCCAATATCAATAAAATACCGAGACCTACCCCCAGTACTAGCACCCAGAATAAAATTGCCACCTTGAGGGTGGTCTAGGGTGGACATTGTAATGTCCTTATCCCTCAACTGGAGGCTCCGACATCTCTCCTGTAATGTCTTTATCCCTCCACTGGAGGCTCTGACAATTCTCCTGTAATGTCTTTATCCCTCCACTGGAGGCTCCGACATTTCTCCTGTAATGTCCTTATCCCTCCACTGGAGGCTCTGACATTTCTCCTGCAATATTCTTATCTTTCCACTGGGAGCTCTGATATCTCCACAAACTCCGTTGCAGATTGATGATGTCACAACGACATCACCCGGCTCCTCCTCTTGTCCCTACTTAAACAGCCAACGCCATTTGCTTGACATTCGTGCTAAGAACCTGATGCCAGGTAAAGATCTCCAACAGAAGACTCCTGTCATCTCTCTCTATTAGGTCATCAGAGCCCCAACTATCATCTCTTTTGGGCCGGTCAGAGCCCTGAATATTATCTCCCTTTTGGGCCAGATAGAGCCCCGTCTTCCACCTCACTTTTGGGCCGGACAGAGACCCTCCAATTTCCACTTGCTGGGCCGGACAGAGCCCCTTCCTCTCTAGTAGTCAAAGACTCTCCTCTGCCCTACCCACAGTCTACTTACTTTGCCTGAAGAAAACCTTACCTCTTCCTTTCCACATAGGAGACCAGTACATCTCTCAAGAAGCCACTGGGTGACCCCATCTCCAGGAATCCACTCACTGCAAGTATCTTTACATTTCCTATAAACTTTATCCCTGTATAGTGCTACTAAGCTTAAGTTGCCTCTGAAGCTCCCCGTCGTGGCTGTGTATTACCACTCTAAATAAAACCGATTGTATTTCCAAACTTATCTGAGTCTTCCTACCTGATAGCTGTTAAGGTTAAAGTTAACTGTTAAGAATATAGTATTCATAGACTTCCGAAGCTGTGATCCACCCAATCCAACATAGTTCACTGCCTGAAGCATTACAGACATACAGCATACCCCCCTCACCCACCTCCTGGGGGTCAATATACCAGACCCTGGAGAGGAGGATACAGAGGTAGAGGTAGAAACCTAAACTATGGAGCCCCACAATGGCAGGGGGGAATGGAGGGACTGGAGGGAACCTTACAAACCCCAGATGCCTGTGCTCCAAACCAGCAGGGGTGGCTGGAACAGCAACCCCCAAGAAGGAGGATGGAACAGAAACCTGCAAGAAGGAGAGGGTGCAGAGGGGGGAGCAAAAAGAAAAAGAGAGAATTAGGTGAGGGAATTTTAAACTTAACGGACATAGTTTTCTTCCAGGAAGAATTAGCAGTTATAGACAAAGGAATCAAACATGCACACAGTAAGCCTTTTAATCAGTTTGAAGTATTTATTGATTTACAAAAATTCATTAGGAAGCTTAATTTGAAAAAACATTTTTGTAGAAAAAGGAGAAAGTAATGTACAACAGAATAGCACTTTATATACTCACAGCCATTTAAAGAATAAGTCCACGTTCAATCCCAAATCCAGTTCCAATCAGCACATTGAGGTTTTTAAAAAAATGGTGGAAAAAGAAATTTAGAATCTATTATACCAGAGAAACCGAAAAAACCAGACAGGGTATAGCAGGGAATAAGAAAGCTTGAGAAAAGAAAAAATATAGTGATAAGACCCGCGAATAAGGGGGGAGGGTTGGTGGTCCTGACTAAAGAGGACTATGAGATAGAGTTAGAGAGGCTGGTTAAAGACAATACCACATACCAAGTACTGAACAAAAACCCGAATAAAGAATTTAAATCTAAATTGAAAGAATTTTTAAATAAAGGCAGTGCAGATAGAATACTAAAAAAGTATAACAAAAAAGAAGGTAGGTACCTATTACCAGACGCACCCAATGTATCCATCATATACCAAGTACCAAAAGCCCACAAACATAAATCAAAACCACCAGGAAGACCCATAATTATTGAGATAGGGTCTGTCCACTCTAGATTAGGTGAATACCTGGATGTGTTTCTCCAGCCCCTGGCAGGAAAGGGACAGGCCTTCATCAAAGATAGCAAAGATATTATTCAACTGCTCAAACAGGTAAATGTGGGTGACTCCAAGTTGCTGGTCACAATTGATGTGGAGTCGTTGTACACCAATATCAAACAAATGGACGCATTAGCGGCAGTGGCATGGTCCATTAAAATTTTTTCTGGCATAATCATAAATTCTATAGACAGATTAAGGAGGTTGGTATGGGAAATAAGTATGCCCCAAGTGTGGCCAATATTTTCCTGAATAAGTGGGAGGAGGAGGAGATATTCGGAGAGTGTTGGCCACACATAAAAGTCTATAAAAGGTTTATAGATGATATCCTGATCATCTGGGAAGGCAGTCGGGATAAGTTACCGTATATACTCGAGTATAAGTCGTTCCGAGTATAAGTCGAGGCCCTAATTTACCACAAAAAAATGGGAAAAACTTAGTGACCCGAGTATAAGACGAGGGTGAGAAATGCACAGCTACTGTAAGTGGAAAAGAGGGTCAACAATGCCCATTTGCAGCCTCGCTGTGCCCATTTGCAGCCATAGGTCCCCGAACTTCAAACTCGGTAGTTAAGGGTTCCTAGATGCCCCATAGCTACAGCCAAAATTTGGGGTCTCTGAACCCAAAGGGTCCCGAAATGACATTGCTGCAGATGGACACAGTTGACTGACTTTGGGGCCCCGTATCTTGGGGCCACTTAGTGTTAGGAATCCCAAATTTGGTGTGCAAACCCAGTGGAACTAGCACCATAAAATATCCAAAGCTGGGGTTTCTAGCACCAAGTGTCCCCGAGATACAGGGCCCCAAAAATTGGTTCAGAAAATGTCAAGCACTTTTCTGCAGCAGAGAATGACATTTTCCAAACCGGGTTTGGGGCCCCGTATCTCGGGGCCACTTGGTCCTAGGAACCCCAGCTCCACTGGGTTTGCACACCAAATTTAGGGTTCCTAGCACAAAGTGGTCCTGTGATACGGGGCACCAAATCGGTTCGGAAAATGAAATTTTTTGCTGCAGAAAAGTGCTTGACTGGAGTATAAGTCGAGGGGGGCACTTCCAGCACAAAAAAAATGTGCTGAAAAACTCGACTTATACTCGAGTATATACGGTAAATTAATTTGTCCAGCACATAGGTGTGAACCAGTATGCCATCAAATTCACAGTAAATGTACATCATGAGACCATACATTTTTTGGACCTGGAGATATTTAAGAACAGAGACAGACTATACACTAGAACACATTTTAAAGAAAGCGATAGAAATGGATATATCCTGTTTAGTAGCTGCCATCATCCGCAATGGAAGAGAGCAATACCCAAGGGACAATTTATCAGGATTAAGCGCAATTGTGATTTGATGGTAGACTACCAGGAACAAACAGGGATCCTAATAGAAAGGTTCGTGGATAAAGGGTATGAGAGGAAAGAATTGGAACGTATAAGAGAGCAAATTGGGCGTCTGGATAGAAAAGGTCTATTACAAGGTAAAGATAGATCAAATACAACTAAAGATAAGGTCCCGTTCATTACAGGATTTAATAGCCAATATAGAACATTAGAAAGGATTGTGAAAAAGAATTGGCCGATAATATGCAATGAGCCAATATGCAATGACCTACATTTGAACAAAAGCCTTCCATCAAAACCAACATTCATCTACAGAAGAACAAAGAGAATTAGGGATATGATTGTGAAAAATGTACCCGACCCCCCCAAAAGAATGACAACCTGTTTCAATCATAATGGTTTTTATAGATATGGTAGCACACGTTACCTACATACTGGAGTGCAGCTGTGGACTCCAGTATGTGGGTAGAACAACAAGAGCCTTGTCCGTCCGACTAGGTGAACATATAAGAAACATTAAAACGGGATATAAATACCACAGTGTCTCAAAACACTTTAGGGATGTACATAACAGAGACCCACGACAACTCAAATTCTATGCTATTGATAGAATAGAACAGGACTGGAGGAATCTGAATCTATGTAGAGAGGTATCACGCAATGAAACCTACTGGATATTCAGATTAAATACGATGAGACCTCAAGGGATGAATGTGGAACTGCTTCATAGAAGATTATTGACCCATGCACATTTTTTGGCAACGTTTTTTTCATTTTTATTTTTTATTTTTTATTTTTATTTCTATTATTTTTATTTTTATTTTCGTTTTTATTTTATTTTTATTTTTATATTTTTTTTTAATTTTTTTCTTATTTCTATTTTTATTTTTATTTTTCACTTTATATATTTTTGGTGCATGTGACTTTCAGAAACAGCTTTAGTCAGAGTAATGCCATGTACACACGGGCGGACTTTTTGACCGGACTGATCCGGCGGACAATCCGGCCGTGTCCATCGGACCTGCAGCAGACTTTTTCGGTTAAAAATCTGATGGACTTTAGATTTGGAGCATGTTTCAAATTTGTCTGACAGACTTGAGTCCGGTCGAAAAATCCGCTCGTCTGTATGCTAGTCCGACGGACGAAAACCCACGCTAGGGCAGCTATTGGCTACCCGCTATCAACTTCCTTATTTTAGTCCGGTCGTACGTCATCACGTACGAATCCGTCAGACTTTGGTGTGATCGTGTGTAGGCAAGTCCGTTCTTTCAAAAGTCCGTCGGAAGTCCGTCAAAAGTCCATCGAAAGTCCGACGGAAAGTCCGTCGGACCAGTCCGGTCGAAAAGTCCGCCCGTGTGTACGCGGCATAAGAAAATTGGGTATTTTTAATTTCATCTTTTATACATTTTTTGAATCTTATGAAACTGGTATGTATTTCAATAGGAATAGGTATGCTAAAAGACGGATGAATTTGTAGTCTCATACAGTTTTTAAATAGATGTGGAATTGTAAGATTGTAAAAGCAATCCAGCTGTGTGCATGAGGGAACCCGGTAGACAGTGGGGAGGTGCCCATATAGTATATCAAATGCATGACATGGAGTAGGAAGGCAATGATTGTATCCAGCGGGGATGTAAAATGACAATTAACAGCAATAGACACATACTAAGGGAAAGCTGGCATAGGATCCAGTAACCAAGATGGCGGCTCAACTACTTCCGGCATCGCGTCACTGCCATTTCGCTGTTTGACACGCAGATAGGGATTACACAATCAAAGAGGGTATATATGGGTGAACGGGCATAGACACAGCAGCTTCCTGATGACGAAAATTACATTGTGAAACGCATAGAGGCTGCTGGGAACTTTTTCTTGTCACTTCCGGTATTACGAAAGTGAGGCTTGGAACGCACGCCGCTGTGAGGAGACACAGTAACAGAGTGGGAGAAAGACCGAGACTCCGCTCTCCACACACACGGCTGGATTAGCTTGGTGCCAGCTTAGAAATTATGTTTTTAACTTTTTTAAAAAAATGGAAATAACATACTACACCATGATGGCTATCCATATGTATTTATGAATACTAAACAGAGCAAGAGGCTTTTATATACTGCTTGGAGAGGCTGTTTATTGGATCCATCACTAACAGAGTGGTTATCCTAAATGAACCAAAGGCACATATTCTAATTATATCTGGTGAGTGGCCATTTCACTGGGTGGTGGTGAAGTCATGTTAAGTGGTGAAGTAGAAGCACAAAATATTGAGAAGACACGTCACTATTACACAGAAGTGATCACTCACTGAGGACATCCGGTGTACTGTGGTGCATACATACAAGTTAAAAACATTTTTTTGCACTGTGCAATATACATATATTTTGACATTTATTATCCAATGGTTACAGAGAAATATTGGCACATTTACTATTATTATTATTTAATTATTATTTCATTTTCAGTTTCCATTTTTTTCATTTTTATTGTCACTTTTATAGCACTTGCACTTTAAAGAATTGTTGATAGCATTGCAAGATATTTTCACCAATGATATTTTTGTCACTAGGACCACGATGTGGGGAAATTTTTTTTTGACATAATATTAGCTGGCATAGTAAAGCACGCCATCTAGGATATTTATTTTATTTTGTATTTTTTATTCATATTTTAGGAGTGGTAATATATATAGAAGTTAGCGCAATCCACCTATTATAACATCAGACACTTTTGACACTATTTTGGGACCATTGTCATTTATACAGCGATCAGTGCTATAAAAATGCACTGATTACTGTGTAAATGACACTGACAGAGAAGGGGTTAAACACTAGGGGGCGATCAAGGGGTTAAGTGTGTCCTAGGGAGGTGTTCTAACTGTAGTGGGGGATGGGCTACCACTGACATGACAGCGATCACTGCTCCCGATGACAGGGAGCAGTGGATCTCTGTCATGTCATAAGGCAGAACAGAGAAATGCCTTGTTTACAAAGGCATCTCCCCGTTCTGCCCCTCCACACCACAATAGGGGGCCGCTGGCGAACATTGAGTGCCTGGGACCCGCCTGCACGCTCCCGCGGTGCGCGGCGCGCATGCGCCCGATAGGTGGCAAAATTGTAGGACGTACAGGTTTGCCCATTTGCCTGCCTGTGCCATTCTGCCGACGTACATCTGTGTGTGGCGATCAGCAAGCCGTTAATAACAGCAACAATTGTTGATAGAATAATTGTGGGTTGAAGTTGGAAAGAGTAGAGCAATTAGTAATCATTTACTGTAGAGGAGATTTAAAGCATAGCTTCACTTAGGTTAATTGTCCAAGACTGGTAAGGAAATATGTCTTCCTTGTAATTCAGAGAAATAAAACATAGCATTGCCTTCCAAATCTGGGAATGCCAATTTACAGTACCTCACAAAAGTGAGTACACCTCTCACATCTGTGTAAATATTTTTTTATACCTTTTCATGTGACAACACTGAAGAAATTACACTTTGCTACAATGTAAACTAGGGAGTGTACAGCTTGTATAACAGTGTAAATTTGCTGTCCCCTCAAAATAACTCAACACACAGCCATTAATGTTTAAACTGCTGGCAACAAAAGTAAGTACACCCCTAAGTGAAAATGTCCAAATTGGGCCCAAAGTGTCAATATTTTGTGTGGCCACCATTATTTTCCAGCCCTGCATTAACCTTCTTGGGCATGGAGTTCACCAGAGCTTCACAGATTGCAACTGTGACGACATCACAGAGCTGGTGGATGTTAGAGACCTTGCGCTCCTCCACCTTCCGTTTGAGGATGCCCCACAGATCCTCAATAAGGTTTAGGTCTGGAGACATGCTTGGCCAGTCCATTACCTTTGCCCTGAGCTTCTTTAGCAAGGTAGTGGATGTCTAGGAGGTGTGTTTCACACATTTCTTTGTACTTCTCACCTGGTTGCCGCCACACATGTTTGGCACCATCTGAACAATATAAATTTATCTTGGTCTCATCAAACCACAGGTCATGGTTCCAGTAATCCATGTCCTTAGTCTGCTTGTCTTCAGCAAACATTTTGCGGGCTTTCTTGTGCATCTTTAGAAGATGCTTCCTTCTGGGACGACAGCCATGCAGACCAATTTGATGCAGTAAGCGACACTGAAAGGGCTGGGCTCAGCCCTTCCTTCTCTGAGCTGGCTGCTCAGCTTCTTTAGCAAGGTAGTGGATGTCTAGGAGGTGTGTTTCACACATTTCTTTGTACTTCTCACCTGGTTGCCGCCACACATGTTTGGCACCATCTGAACAATATAAATTTATCTTGGTCTCATCAAACCACAGGTCATGGTTCCAGTAATCCATGTCCTTAGTCTGCTTGTCTTCAGCAAACATTTTGCGGGCTTTCTTGTGCATCTTTAGAAGATGCTTCCTTCTGGGACGACAGCCATGCAGACCAATTTGATGCAGTAAGCGACACTGAAAGGGCTGGGCTCAGCCCTTCCTTCTCTGAGCTGGCTGCTCAGCTGTCGGCTAATTACCAGCTCCTATCTCTCCACAGTGACTCACCTGTTGATGATATCCTGCTCGTTAGTCCTGCTTACTTAAGCTGCCCAGCCCAGATGATCTCTGCCTTCGCCTTGGTCAACATCACAGAGACTTTCTCCTGCGCTCCTGTTAAAGACTTGCTTGGATGACATTCCTTCTGGCTCCAGATCCTGCTTACTGTTCCATTACGCTGGCTTCCTGACTTTCTGGCTTGTCTGACTATCCATTCCAGTTACCGAACTTTGGCTATGTTTTGACTACCATTGTTCTTTTTACTTTTATTATTAAACAAGTGTGATTTAACTGTACTTCTGTCTTGGTCTGATTCATAGTTTCTGACAGTAGGTGAAGGCCATGAATTCAGAAGGTGCAGTCAATCCACTTGTTTTTACTATTTTTTCCAGATTGGATGAGCAGGATCACCGCATGGATCAGTTTGCCATGGCGTTACAAACGCTCCTGAGTTGCACGGCTCACCTGGAATCTCCCACTGTGGCTGCTCCGGTACAACCTGTGTTGCAGGCCGTCCCTGCTGCTACTCCAGTCCCTGTGCAGGCACCCCCCTCAAGTATTACCTCTATAAGAGGTATGTCTGGTTCCGCTCCGCTTCCCCGGCAATTTTGGGGTGATCCAGTACAATGCAGAGGATTTCTCAACCAGGTTGAGATATACTTTGAGATGCTTCCCCAGGGATTTTCCACGGACAGAAATAAAGTAGGTTTCATGATATCTTTGCTTTCTGAGAGAGCTTTGGCCTGGACAAACCCTGGGAGTTTGGGAGACGCAAAAACCAATTGTCCTGAGTTACCCAGAGTTTGTGGTTTCCTTTAAAAGGGTATTTGGCTTTCCCGCGCGCTCTGCTTCTGATGCCAAGTGCCTCATGTCCATCAAACAGAGTACGAGAACTGTTGCCGATTATGCCATTGAATTCCGTCCTCTGGCAGCAGGGGTTGCTTGGAACAATGAGGCCCTTGTGGCTGCTTTTTCTCTTGGTCTCTCAGATACCATCAAGTATGAGATAGCAGCCCGAGATATACTGTCACTTAACTGAAGGGAGACTGAAATGAAGAGGTTGGCCTCTCTTGTATCTCCAGCCCAGGTCCCGCTGAGAGTGGGAACAAAGGGAGCCGAGGGACAGGTGGAACACAAGTACCTGCAGATGTAGACCCGGAAACTTGTAGCAGAGGATGTGACCCTTGGAAGGCAGGAAGTCACAGCTGGTTGCAGGACCATAGTCGCAGACACTCGGATGGTAGTGTTGAGCCAAGCAGGGAACAGGAGCGAGGTCACTCAGATAGACGGGTTCAGTAGCAGGCGGGCAGCAGGGTACCACGGCATTAGGCAGAAGCAAGGTCAAATGGGAAGCTGGGATCAGGAACTAGTAATCAGGAGTATAGCAGAGTTCAGAAGCAGGGCCAAGGAAAGCCAAGTTCAGCAACGGGTATCAACCAGGATAGCAGCAGGATTCAGGGTATCAGGGAACAGCTGAAGACCAGTCAGCATTGATCAGGGGTCAGGGCACCCTTTAAATAGGCCGCCTGACACCAATTGGCACTAGGGATGCGCTCCTGCGCGTGTACGCGCATGGGCATTGGTGCCTATGGGCATTTGCAACCGCTTGTGAGCGTGCGCATGCACGCTAGTGTGCGCCAAACGTTTTCTAATGGTTTTCTTACATTGCCCCCCCCCTTATGGGCAGCCTCCGGCTGCCCACTAAGGAACTTTTCTCAGGGTGGAGATGAAGATAGGCTTGAACCAATCGTGGAGCATGCACATTGGAGAAAGGTTCCCATGAATTATCTTCAGGGCCATAGCCTTACCACGTAATGAGGAACTGAGTTCGACCCCTTCTCTTCCTGCAATTCAGGACAGCTTCAACCTCAAATTCTTCATTCCCTATGACAAGCAGTGGAGTAGGAGTCTCAGGTTCTCAATCAGGAAAAGGATCAGCCACAGACTGTTTTAAGAGGGACTCATGAAACACCGGATGAATTCTCAAACTTTCCGGCAAACTTAGCTCGAAGGCTACAGCATTAATCCTCTTCTTTACTGGGAATGGGACAATGTACCTTGGTCCTAATTTCTTTGAGGGGCAAGCCAGCTTTAGGTTTGCAGTAGGTAGCCATAGCTTATCCCCAGGATTCAGGTCTAGATTACCCCTTCTCCTCTTATCATAGAATCTTTTATTATTTGCCTGGAATTTGGTAATAGCTTCTTGCAAGAACTGGTTATTGGTCCTCCAGAACTCCAGACGATCCTGTACTGCTGATACCGAAGATTCTAGGAGTACATCAGGCAAGAAGGATGGGTGTAACCCATAGTTTGCAAAGAAGGGTGTTTGATAGCATAATGTATTGAGTTATTATAAGCAAACTCTGCTAACGGCAAAAGAGATGCCCAGTCATCTTGTGCAAACGAAGAAAAACAAAGCAGATATTGTTCCAAGGTCTGGTTCGTTCTCTCCGTTTGACCATTAGTCTGCGAGTGATAGGCAGATGATTAAGGAAAATTGTTATCCATATTTACCGTAATTTTCCTTTCCTGGATCCTCCCCATTTTAGCCTACTATGGGTCAGCTCTGCCCCCTCTGACCGCTCCAGGACCACCCCTTTCTTAGCCCATAAAGGGCGGCTGTCTGCCCACACCAGTGTTCAAAACAACAACAAAAAAAACCCGCTTTACGACGGATAAACTGGGTGGGAATCCCCGGCTGACATGGGGAGGATCCAGGAAAGGAAAATTACGGTAAGCATGGATAACAATTTTCCTTATTCCTGGACCTCCCCATGTCAGCCTACTATGGGATGTACCAAGCAATATTAAGAAGGGAGGGAAGACAAAAAATAAAAAATAAGCCAAAAACTTAATGCAATGCTACTCAAATTTTTAATGGACAACAGCCGCCATAATAATCGTAGAGCCAAATGTTTCCTCAGGCGGACATGCCATATTAAGCCTGTAATGCCTAATAAAAGGTGTTGGGCGCATTCCAGCTTGCTGCTCTGCAAACTACCTCAGGGGCGTCATTCTCGTATGCTGCCCAGGATGCTGCCATACCCCTCGTCGAATGTGTTTTGATCTCTGAAGGAGGAGGAAGGCCCAGCGTTTTGTATGCAATATGTATGGTCTTGACAAATCAGGAAGACACACCTCTGGATGTTGCTGGCATACCCTTTTTAGGTAGATTGAAACCACAGAGACCAGGTCTAACCTACTCCACTCATCATCAGCTGTATCCACCGGAAAGGCTGGGAGAATGACCTCCCAGTTCATACGAAATTATGTGGCCACCTTAGGTAGAAAGCTCGGTATCAGCCTAAGGACTATCTTGTCTGGGAGCACCAAACAATATGGTTCTTTAGATGAGAAGGCGTACAACTCAGAGACTCTTCTGGCCGAGGCAACGGCTAGTAAAAAATAAAAACAAAAAACTGTTAAAAGAAATAATGAACAAGAGAAAGCTTGATCAAATGGAGGAACCAGCAATGTTCCCAAGACTAGTGTTAAGTCCTCTTTTGGAAAAAATTATTTCAATGGAGGTCTGATTTCTATGGCTGCCCCTAAATATCAGATCACCAACGGATGTAGAGCATATCTTGTACACGACATAGTCGAATAGGCCGGGATTTGACCCTTCCCCTGAATTATAAGCTAACCCTTAGAGACCACTCTGCAGAAACTCCAAAATGTTAGATACTGAAGGAGATCCAAGGTCCCAACCCCTTTCTGTAGTATTCCAGATCCGGTGATAGGTTACATTCGTGGACCTCCGAGAGACCCAAGCCAGTTAAAGCCACCCTCTCACTTCCAAGTCATTAACTTCATTCTCCTGCGGTTCAAGTGTCAGGCCCCACTCTGCAGAAGGAGACTTTGACAAGGAGGCAGTGGGATTGGTGAGCCCAACTCCAAGCCAGAGGGAACCATTTCTCGCTGAATCTTCAGCAGGATTTTGAGAGCCAATGGAAGCGGCGGGAACACATACACCAAGGGGAAGTTCCAAGACCTGGACAGAGCACCCTGACCCAACGCCTGTGGATGCCTGGTCCGGGGGAAGAAGCAAGGCAGTTGACAATTCTCCTCCAATGCAACAAGATCTATCGAAGCTGTCCCCCAGACCCTGAAGATCTTACGTAGGTACTTGGGGTTGAGGCCCCATTTGTTGTGATCCCCAAAGCCTTGATTCAAGCAATCTGCTAAAACATTCCCAGGCCCTGGGAGATAAGATACTGTAAGAGAGCCGAGATTCTTCTCTGCGCAAAGGAAGATTGACATGCCACCTGAAGGAGAGGGTGACTTCTAGTACCCCCTTGATGAGACACATAAGCCACCGTAGTTTTGTTGTCCAAAAGAATCTAGACAGCCCGACCTCGCAACATAGGTTGGAATGCTAAGAGCGCGTCTGACAGCATCCAATCCCAGGAAATTTGAACTCTTCTCCCCACAAAGGCTCCATTGGCCTTGAACCTGCTGTCCCAGGCAGTGTGCCCCGCAGCCTGCTAGACTGGCATTGGTCGTCACCGCTATTGGTTCTGAGGCCTTCAAAGGAACTCAGCGGGGAAGATTGCGAGCTACTGACCACCAAACCAGGGACCAGATTATTGGAATTGGCAGACAGATTTTCTGGAACAAGGAGTGACGATCCCACTGAAGAAGAAAGTTGCATTGAAACCTCCTTCTGCACCAACTGACCCATGGGACTACTGGAACTCTGGCTGATAGAACCCCCAAAAACTGCATGCATTCCTTCACCATCATAGAAGGCCTGGCCATCACTGCTTTTGTCTGAGACTGGATCTCCTGGACCTTCCTCTGAGGAAGAGAAACACGACCCCTCCGTGTCGAATTGTACTACTAAATACTCCAACATTTGGGTCAGATGCATCTGGCTCTTCTGAAAGTTGACCAACCAACCGAAACGAGCTAGTGTTTTACAGGTGAAATTCACATGAACTAGGAGCTCATTTGACGGACCCAGAACTAGCATGTCATCTATATAATGGAATATTTGCACACCCTTGACCCTGAGAGTCATGACGACAGCAGACAGTAGCTTTGAAAACATTCTCAGAGTCGTGCAGAGACCGAATGGGAGACATTAAAACTGAAAATGAGAGCCTTCTATGGAAAACCTGAGAAAGCGATGGGGAGATGCGTCTTTGGAAACATGAAGATACGCATCCGCCATGTCGATGAAAACCATCCAGTCTCCTGACTCCACAAACGAAATGATCGTTTCCAATGACTCCATTTTGAATGGTGGAACCTTCATGTAAGAATTCAGGACTTTGAGGTCAAAAACTGGCCTTTGGAACCGGAAGGATGGCCCTTGCTGCCAACAGCTCCCCTATATATCCTTGCAAACATTGCCTCCTTTCCAAATCCGTAGGAAGTCCAGTTTCGTCAAACAAGGTCTGAGGGGGCTTTGTTCTGAACTCTGGATGATAGCGTGATCAAATGACGACTACAATCCAGGCATCCTGTAATTTGTCTGCCCAAACCCCCCCGAATTGGGCTAGTCTTGCTCCTACTTGAGAGGGTTAAGCGGAGACACCTTCAGAAGGACTTATTTGAAGCCTTAGGAGCTTCGTTGGCCCTGGACTTGGAAGGTTTCTGGAAGGTTGAACCGGCTCCATTCCACTGTCTGAAAAACTGTTTGTAAGCACTGGCCTCTCTGAATCCTTCTTTGGATCTCTTGTTAAACTGAAAGGGCTGCTGTTGTCTTTTTCTATTCAGCGGGATTAGGCCAGATCTGCCGCCGGAAACCAACTAAGTTGCTGATTCTAATGCCGCGTACACACGGTCGGACTTTTCACCTGCAAAAGTCCGACGGACGCCGCCGGACCAAGTCCGGCGGACAATCCGACCGTGTGTGGTCTCCATCGGACTTCCGACGGACCGTTTCGGGCGGAAATCCGACGTACTTTAGATTTGAAGCCTGCTTCAAATCTTTACGTCGTACCTCCGCCGGACTCAGTTCCTGACGGAAAGCCCGTTCGTCTGTATGCTAGTCCGAAGGACCAGATACGACGGAGGAGCAGGTTACTGCATCTCGCGCTCGCTGCAATAGGAAAAACTAATTTTCCCATTGCGGCGAGCGCGGGGGGCATCCCAGGCCCTTAGGTCTGGTATGGAACTTTAAGGAGAACCCCCTACGCCGAAAAACCGGCGTGGGGGTCCCCCCAAAATCCATACCAGACCCCGATCCGAGCACGCAGCCCGGCCGGTCAGGAAAGGGGGTGGGGACGAACGAGCGCCCCCCCCCCCTCCTAAACCGTACCAGGCCGCATGCCCTCAACATGGGGGGGTGCTTTGGGGGAGGGGGCGCCTTGCGGTGCCCCCCCACCACAAAGCACCTTGTCCCCATGTTGATGAGGACAAGGGCCTCTTCCCGACAACCCTGGCCGTTGGTTGTCGGGGTCTGCGGGCGGGGGGCTTATCGGAATCCGGGAGCCCCCTATAATAAGAGGGCCCCCAGATCCCGGCCCCCCCACCCTATGTGAATGAGTAAGGGGTACATGGTACCCCTACCCATTCACCTAGGTAAAAAGTGTCAATAATAAAACACAACACAGGTTTTTAAAATAATTTATTAAACAGCTCCGGGGGGGGGGTCTTCTTCCGTCTTCGGGGGTCCCTCTGGTTCATCTTCTCCCGGCGTCCGGTTGGTTCTTCTCCGCTCTCCGGCCTCTTCTCCCGGTGTCCCAGGTCTTCGGCCGGCCCCTCCGCTGTCTTCAGGTAGCTCTATTGCCAGCGGAGGTCCGGACTTCTTGGCTTCTTGGCTTCTTGTGTTCTCTTCTCTTCTCTTCCCCCAGATGTTGACACGACGCTCTCTCCGGCTGGACTGGTCTCTGAGGGCTGCGTTGTGACTTATATAGGCGGAGACCCCGCCCCCATATGATGTCACAGTCCCTGGGCATGCTGGGACTGTGACGTTTTAGGGGGCGTGGTCGACCACGCCCCCTAAAACGTCACAGTCCCAGCATGCCCAGGGATCATCGTCAATTACTTCTTTAATTTCAGAAATGAATGGGAAGGAAGGTAACGATTTCTTTAAATATGGGTAGTATCTTTGCTGTTTCTTTGGAGGTGATGATTCTTCCTACCACTTCATTGCATCCTTAACAGCCTTCACCAAGGGGGGAACCAGTGCAAAAATCAAACGTATGCGATTCCAAGACCATCTCAGCCTCAGATCGATCCGAATCGCTATTGACTTCAGAGTTAAAACGCACTGAAAACACATGATCTAAATCTGCAGATGCTGAAGATACAGCAGGATTAGCAGGATTCCTTGAAACACTCTTTAACCCTTCTTTGACTGCGGGGTTAATGTAGGATTTAACCTGGTGTGCTTTCGCAGCATTGTCCTGAGCCGCCTCCTTGAAGCAAGATATAAAAAAATATGCTGACATACACATACCCGCTTTCCTCTGAGGACCTCAGTTGAGCAGGCCTAACAGGATCTTTCTTCTGCCTGGGCTGGCGATGAAGACCTATCCAAAGAAGAGGATCTTCTTCTGTAACTACGCTCGGATTTGCTCTTTCTATAGGCTTTCTGATGTCTTGACCTCTCTTGGCTTGGGTCCGAGCGACAAAAGTGAGGTAAGGGCGAGAGAGATCTGGAATGCTGTGACAACAGGCGTCTATCCAGCTGCATGCGACTCTGCGTTTTGTCATGTCTAGTCCCTTTTTTACTTCTTTGAGGCTGAAATGCTGATTTGGAACCTCTCTGCAGGTGTTTATCCCGCACTGGGCCCTGCTCTCTGTAAAACACAGAGGATGTGCTCTCTTTTTTAAAAAATAAATAAATAAATAAACTTTTTTTTTTTTTTTTTTTAAACAAAAAATAAATAAAATAAATACAATTAAAATAAATGTCTCCATCCGAATCTTCAGTGCTAAGGCAGCTAGACGGGCAGGCAAAATTCCCCAGACCTATAAGACCCCATTCACACAGGGGCAACACGACTTGCAGGTCGCCTCAGCGAGGCGACCTGCAAACGACTGCCCGGGCGACTTGCAAAACGACTTCTGTATAGAAGTCTATGCAAGTCGCCCCAAGCCGCCCCCGAAGTCGTACAGGAACCTTTTTCTAAGTCGGAGCGACTTGCGTCGCTCCCCTTAGAACGGTTCCATAGCACAGAACGGGAGGCGACTTGTCAGGCGACTAGGTCGCCTGACAAGTCGTCCCTGTGTGAATGGGCTCTAAGGCATAGGATAATAAAAACACTCTGACAGACAAGTAACACAGCAATGAGCAATGAGAGTCCTGGAAGGAGGCTTACCAGAGCAGAGTAGCAGATTGATCAGCTGGAGTCTGAGATTAGCCTAGAGGAGAGAGCCTGCAGCAAATCAGCAGTGAGCATTCTGGTGTTTGCTAGGCAACCCAAAGAGGAAGCTGCCTCTGACCTCACCTGCTCAACTCTGAGCTTCCTGAAAGGAATACATGTGGAGGTGGTGAACTACAAGTCCCAGCGAGCCAAACCACTGCCTGAACACACAAAAACATGGAAGGAGAGAGTGCCAGCACCTGCCTAACGAAGGTATATACAGTCATTTATACTGCCAGTGACCTTTGCCAGTAATACACAGTCATTTATACTGTACCATACAATCCCAGCACCACGGGAACCCACCTCCTCTGGAGATTTACAGCCTATATGGGGGGATTTCTGCGCCAGGTAACAGTTCGATAGGACAATTGTAATGTCTGTGAGGGGGAAAAGTGTCAGCATTTTTTTTTATTGAAAATGTCCGGATACTCATAATAGACAGAAGGCACAAGTTTAGCAGTTTCAGAGTCCACATTGGAGGAGTGGTTCTCCATGACTGGGTGTAGGAAGAAGACAGAATTCCCTGCAATAATCGGAAGGAAAAGACACTTCCCCAGTGGACCAATTAATGAGGGGGTTATGTGCCTTCAACCAGGGTTGCCCAAGGATAACAAGGAACAGAGGGGACGTAATGGCAGCCAAATGTAAGTGTTCCTGATGCCCAGAAGTTGTAAGACACAGGATAGGTGCAGTCTCTAGAGTGACAGGTTCAGATTTGATGCCTGAACCATCTGCCAGGTGAACCGAGAAGCTGTTTCTTTTGGCACAAAGAGGCAGTTCATGCATGGCTGTGAAGGAAGAGTCCACAAAACAACTACAGGCCCCAGAGTCCACGATGGCGGAAACAGCGAGAGTCTTTTCTGCTAACTGGAAGGAGACTGGCAGCAAGGTGTGGTTTTGGCCAGGATTTAGTGCAGCAACAATATGAGGTGGAGGAGAGGGTCTCCTACAGTGTCTTCGGGGACAAGTCCGAAGAAAGTGTCCTTCATCACCACAGTAGAGACAGAGATTGTTACAGCAACGTCAAGACCATTCTTGTTTGGACAGAGGAGATCTAGGAAAGCTGGCATGTGAAGCCTTGATGTCAGTGGCGTTCTTAGGCATGGCCGAAAAGGAGGCAGGTAATGGGGCCTCGGAACGAGCAGGCATCAGATGGAGGTTCCCAGCTCTTTCGGACTGTCTTTTGCGCAGGCAGCAGTCAGTCTGTAAACAGAGCTGAATTAAGTCATTCAAGGAGGTGGGTGTTCCCACCCTGGCAAGTTCACCTTTGATAGCTTCAGACAGGCCAAGAAGAAATTGGAAACGTAATGCTGAGTTATTCCACTGGATATTAGCGCTCCACAATCGAAAGTCCAATACATAATCCTCCACAGGCCTTGAGCCCTGTTGCAAGTGGCTCAGCATGGTTTCAGCAGTCTGGTGACAGAAAGTATCAGCATACAGTTGAGCCATGACAGTAAAAAAGAAGTTTACTGAAGCCAGGACAGGGTCACGTTGCTTCCGAAGCTGGTGTGCCCAGGCCTGGGGTTCCTACAGTAGCAGAGAGATGAGGAACCCTACCCTTCACTTTCTCTGTAGAAAATGTGTGAGGCAGCAGAGAAAAATAAAGTTCACAGGCATTCTGAAAAGCCTTGAATTTTCTACGGTCCCCAGAAAAACGTTCAGGCAATGGTACTCTGGGCTCAGGAGGACAAGATAGTTCAACCTGGGTACAAGTCATGGTTTGGGCAGCGGAATCCTTGACTCTTGAATACTCGGAGGTGGAAGCCAAGCTGGATGCAGGCTGTAGTTGATTATGTGATTGAGCAAAGTCCATGTACAACCCTTGCACTACATGAGAAAGTGTGGTGACAGTCCGGCAGAGGGTTGACAGAAGAGAGACCTCCCTTTCAGACTCCATAATTGGCTGACTGGTACTGTCACGTACCTGAAGGGAGACTGAAATGACGAGGTCAGCCTCTCTTGTATCTCCAGCCCAGGTCCTGCTGAGAGTGGGAACAGAGGGAGCCGAGGGACAGGAGGAGCACGAGTGCCTGCAGATCTAGACCCGGAAACTTACAGAGAATGCGACCCTTGGAAGACTGGAAGTCGCAGCTGATAGCAGGACTGTAGTCGCAGACACTCAGATGGCAGTGTTGAGCCAAGTAGGGAACAGGAGCGCGATCACTAGGATAGCCGGGTTCGGTAGCAGGCGGGCAGCAGGGTACCAAGTCATTAGGCAGAAGCAAGGTCAAATGGGAAGCCGGGATCAGGAACCAGTAATCAGGAGTATAGCAGAGTCCAGAAGCAGGGTCAAGTAAAGCCAAGTTCAGCAACTGGTATCAAGCAGGATAGCAGCAGGATTCAGGGTATCAAGGAATAGCCGAAGACCAGTCAGAATTGATCAGGGGTCAGGGCACCCTTTAAATAGGATGTCTGGTGCCAATTGTCACTAGGGACGCGCTCCTGCGCATGCGCGCAGCCTGTCACGCACGCACAGCCCGTCGCGCACGCACATGTGCATTGGTGCCTATGGGCATTTGCAGCCGCCCTTGAGCATGCGCATGCACATGCACGTTAGTGTGCGCCAGACGTTTTCTAATGGTTTTCTTACATATACCCACTGAGATGGAGAAGTTGATCATGTTTGCCATCCTCATTGACTCCAGACTCAGAGAAAGACTCTTTTACGGAGCGATTGCAGTTGCCTCCTGTACATTTGTCTCCGAGCTTTGCAGCCCCACCCTTGCTTCCCTCACTTCCCATGCCTCCTGGTACCGAGTCGGTCAGTGAAGGTGAACCCATGCACTTGGGCTTCACGCGTCTCTCTGCGGATGAGAGAGCCCTTAGGAGGAGGGAGAGATTGTGCCTTTATTGTGGCCAGGCAGGTCACTTTTTGAAGTCTTGTCCTACCCATCCAGGGAACGCCCGAACCTTGAGGTCCTGTCACGAACAGACCCTAGGTGGCGTTGTTTCATCCTAAGCTATCCAAAAAGGTAAGCCCCTGGTCCCGGTTACCCTTTCTTGTGTTGAGTCGTCCGTCGAGATACAAGCTCTAATCAACTCTGGGGCTGCAGGCCTGTTTAATGATGCTGCCTTTGTATCAAAGCACTCGATTCCACTGCAGCTTCGTGCCACTTCACTTGCCATTGAGGCTCTTGACAGGAGACCTCTACAGCCTGCCCATGTGACTCATGAGACTGTTCCGTTGTCCATGGCCGTAGGGGCTCTTCACCATGAGATAATCCAATTCCAAGTTATTTCCTCATCTAAGTTTCCGCTGGTTATTGGTTATCCTTGGTTGCAAAGGCACAACCCTTCTTTTGATTGGCTCTGTGCTGAGGTTCTCTCCTGGTCACCACAAAGCAGTAAGACAAAACAAACGGACCAGCACTTAATGGGTTGAAGAGTAAACACAGTCTCACAGCAGACAGTTGAACATGATTAGTCCTAGTTTATTCAGTAATGCATGTAAAAAAACAATCCTGTTGTCAGACAAGAAGGGATATGAGGTAGGTGAAGAAGAGATCAACAGCTTACAGTTTCACAGAAGATCCATGGAGCAACAAGAAGCTGACAGCACTGGAGTTTACAAAAACCTCCTGCAGCATGGGGGGCGCCAATACCCCTGCTGCACTGCGACCAAATGTGAAACACAATCACCAGCGTGTGGGGAAGGGCTGGACGAGGTGGAAGAGAAAGTGAATATGATTGACAGCGGGAAGGTGGAGACCCGAACTGTAATCTGCACATGGCTGGGACACCAAGTCCACTGGTGTGCTGACAGGTGGAAGGGAGAGAACCACGTTGCTGCAGTGTGGATGGCACTATACGTTCATAGCATCTAAAGCCCAATGGATGTGAGTGCAGTAAGACATGCTTCCAGAAGGTAGCCAAGGTCCTGTGCACCTGTTCACTCTCCTCCCTGCTGGAGGAGTACCACGATTTTAGCGATGTCTTAGACAAAGTTCAAGCCGGTAGTTTGCCTCCACACCAGTCATATGATTGTGCAATTGACCTTCAACCTGGTGCCATACCCCCTTGTGGCCGGGTTTACCCTTTGTTGGTCTTGGAGGATAAGGCCATGGAGCAGTATGTTGCAGACGCACTTTCTCGAGGTTTCATCCACAAATCCTCGTCTCCAGCTGGTGCTGGTTTCACCTTTGTGAAGAAGAAGAGTGGTGAATTGAGACCTTTGTATTGATTATAGGGGTCCCAATTGTTTCACGGTTAAGAATGCTTATCCGAATCCGTTGATTACGGAGTTATTTGACCACCTCAAGGGAGCAATGGTTTTCACAAAGCTTGATTTGAGAGGGGCATACAATCTCATGAGGATTAAGGAGGGCGACGAGTGGAAAACTGCATTTAATACCAGGACAGGCCATTATGAGTACCTCGTAATGCCATTTGGCTTTTGTAATGTAGCTCTGTAACTCCCATGGGCATGATGAGGAAGCCGTAGTTGATTTGGGGAAAACCAGCTCTACAGTTAACACCAACTTTGAGAAGGAAGAGCTAGAAAATACCACACTGCCTATATGACGTGTGACGGGCGGTGAGCCACAGGAGGAGTGAGATGGTAGAGGGTCCTTTGGCCCTTATTATACGAGTTCGGCACTCGTGGTTTGAGGCTTGCGCTCATCTGTCACAAGTGAGTGCAACCCCCCCTTCCCCCCTCCCTCAGCCTGCCTGTTTCTATTTCTCAAACGGTATCACACTATATGCTGTTCATCTTTTTTTCTTCACATATGATACCACTACATTTGTGAGCTATACCATTTGCTGCAACTTCCTGGATTCCATCACCCTCTGGGCGCCTAATACTTATGCTGTATACCTTACAGCTGTAAGGTAAGGGACCTGTGCACACTGAGGTGCCCCCATCGCAGATCACCCCTCTACCCCTGACACATCCATTGTTGTGGTTTTGGACTTTACTCAGAAGTGTCACATTGGTGGCGGGATTGTTTTTTATATATTTTTATATATTTTTATTTTTTCACATGTTTTAAGTTTTTTTTTATCATGTTTATTAATGGGATCAATTTTTATTACTCTATTCACCTATGCACTTAATATTGTATTCACCCATTGTTCACCATTTGCTATTATCTCATTGGCTTGTTTGCACCTTTATTATGTGCATTATTTATTTGGATGCCATTCTATTCCCTTCATGCTATACACTTATTTAGTGGTTATTCTAATCACTCATCACAGGCACTAGTCAGTGGGCTATTGTCATTTTGTGTGTTATAGACCCCCTTTTTTGCGTCACTTGGCATGTGTGTTACATACACTCCAGTTTAGTATAGTTCCCCCCCCCCCTTTCCCACCCTCTCCCCATCACAGCGCAACCACCACTCCCCCCCATAACTTAGTTTTGTTTTGTCTGTTTGGAGCAGTACTATAGGTGTTGCAGCAGTGTCCCCTTGTTAGTTTAGGAGTCCGCCAGCAGCGCAGGAGTTTCTCTTTTGTTTTCAATGTATTAATGATGTCCTCCTAGATTTGTTAAGAAAGCTCCACCGCTCAGGTAGGTCTAGATCAACAGTGGACAATTAGTGTGAATCCTTCAGAGGTGGAGAGTCCCAGGTGCTGGCTGAATGCAAGGTAGAGCAGGGGTAAACGAGAAGATCTGGATGCCGCACACCGGACTGAATAACAAAATGCCTTTATTATAAAAGCTGGATCACAGAGTGTACAGGACACTGTAGCAGAATGTACAGGGCTCAGAATGTACAAGCCATAGGCTATGAGTAAGCACTTGTCATGAGTGCGAAACGTGTCAACTGAGCCCTGTACATTTTGCTACAGTGTCCTGTACACTCTGTGATCCAGCTTTTATAATAAAGGCATTTTGTTATTCAGTCTGGTGTGCGGCATCCAGATCTTCTCGTTTACCCCTGCTCCTAGATTTGTTGCAGTTATTTGTGGTGGTTTATCTCGATGATATCCTCATATTTTCCAAGTCCCTTGAGAGCCACCACACAGATGTCTGTCATGTGCTTCAGAAACTAAGAGAGAACAATCTCTATTGTAAATTGGAGAAGTGCGAATTCCATCGTGAACAGGTTAAATTCCTGGGTTATGTCATTTCCACTACTGGTTTTTCGATGGACCCAGAGAAACTTTCAGCAGTCCTACAGTGGCCCTGACCCATGGGTTTACATCTTCTGCAGCGTTTTCTTGGCTTTGCTAACTATTTTTAAAAGTTTATTCGTAACTTCTCATTTCTGGTCAAGCCCCTGACTGATATGACCATAAAGGACAATAACCCACAGAGTTGGACTCCTGAGTCTAATAAGGCCTTTGAGAATCTCAAGGCTGCCTTTGTTTCTGCTCCTGTATTGGCACATCCTGATCCTACGTTACCTTTTATCCTTGAGGTTGATGCTTCTGAGACTGGAGTTGGTGCCCTTCTGTCTCAATGACTCACCTCTGAGAGCGCTATGCATCCTTGTGGCTACTTTTCCAAGAAATTGTCACCTGCAGAGTGCAATTATGAGATTGGGGACAGAGAGCTGTTAGCGATCATTTTAGCAGTGAAAGAATGGAGACATCTCCTCGAAGGTACCACTGTGCCGATTCTCATTCTTACCGACCATAAGAATCTCACATTCTTGTCTGAGGCTAAACGCCTCTCTCCCAGAAGGGTGCGATGGGCTCTTTTCTTGTCAAGTTGCAATCACATTGTCTAATTCTTACCCGGTACTAGGAATGTAAGGGCTGGCGCTTTGTCGCAACAATTTTCCTCCACTTCCAAGATGGAGTTGGTTCCGGTTCCTGTGATTCCTCCTGATCTTATTCTGGCTACGGTTCACACCAGTCTCACTTCTCCTTTGGGTGACAAAATTCTTGCTACTCAGGTCCATGCTCCTCCTAAGAAACCTGGTGACCGCTGCTTTGTCCCATAGAGTCTCCCTACTGCCCTGCTCCAGACTTACCACTCTCCCAAGGCTGCTGGCCACCCTGGGAAGAATCAACTCTTTTGGGCCATTTCCCAACAATTCTGGTGGCCTAGTCTACGTGCTGATGTAACCGCCTTCATAGCTGCCGGTTCCGTGTGTGCTCAGAGTAAGACTCCACAACACTTCCAGTGGGCCTCCTAGAACCCATACCCAATGAAGAGAGGCCCTGGACACACCTGTCTATGGATTTCATTGTGGAGTTACCCAACTCCAAGGGCAACACAGTTATCCTTATGGTGGTTTACCGGTTCTCGAAAATGTCTCATTGTATTCCACTTAAGAAGTTGCCCACTTCTAAGGAACTGGCTTCCATTTTTGCTCAGGAGATCTTTCGCTTACATGGGCTACCCAAGGTGATCGTCTGAGACAGGGGTAGTCAGTTTGTGGGAATTCAGCTTGCTTTCTCCTTTGCGTATCACCCGCAGGCTAATGGAGTAGTTCCTACATTGTTATATTTCTGACCATCATAACTGGTCAGACCTCTTACCATGGGCGGAGTTTGCTCACAATACTGCCTGGAATTCTGCTTCCCTATTGTCCCTGTTTATGGCGAACTATGGTTTCCAACCTTCCATGTTGCCTGACTCATTCGTTCCGCAGAGTATTCCTGCGTTAGAGGAGCATCTCCATGGTCTTTGTTCCACTTGGGCACAAGTCCAGGAGGCTTTGTGAGATGCTAATGATGGGTACAGACTCTATGCTGACCGCAGACGCCTGCCTGGGCCTTCCTACCAGGCTGGGGACAGGGTCTGGCTGTCATCTTGCAACCTCTGACTTTGTGTTCCCTCTCTGAAGTTTACACCTCGGTTTATTGGGCCTTTCCATATTCTCTGCAGGCTTAACCCAGAGGCTAATGCATTAGACCTTCCTTCTAATATGCGTATCTCAAATGTATTTCATGTCTCCTTATTAAAAATTTTGGTCTGCAACCGCTTTACCACCTCGGTGCCATGTCCTCACCCCATACAGGTTGGGAACCATGAGGTGTATGAAGTACAGTCCATTGTTGACTCCCATAGGTTCTGGGGGCACATACAGTACCTGGTGCATTGAAGAGGGTACGGTCCGGAGGAAAGCTCTTGGGTCTCATCCTCGGATGTACATGCCCCTGTCCTCCTCCGTGATTTCCATAGATGTTTTCCCCTCAAGCCTGGTGGTCCTCTGAGGGGGAGGGGTCATTGAGCAGGGGGTACTGTCAGGGCTGGGCTCAGCCCTTCCTTCTCTGAGCTGGCCACTCAGCTGTCGGCTAATTGCCAACTCCTATCTCTCCACAGTGACTCACCTGTTGATGATATCCTGCTCGTCAGTGCTGCTTACTTAAGAGGAGATGATCTCTACCTTCGCCTTGGTCAACATCACAGAGACTTTCTCCTGCGCTCCTGTTAAAGACTTGCTTTGTTGACATTCCTTCTGGCTCCAGATCCTGCTTGCTGTTCCACTACGCTGATTCCTGGCTTTCTGACTTTCTGGCTTGTCTGACTATCCGTTCCAGTTACCGACTACGTTCTATTTACTTTTATTATTAAACAAGTGTGATTTAACTGTACTTCTGTCTCAGTCTGATTCATGGTTTCTGACAGTAGGCGAAGGCCATGAATTCAGAAGGTTCTGAGTGGAACCTATCCTGTTAAACCGCTGTATGGTCTTGGCCACTGTGCTGCAGCTCAGTTTCAGGGTCTTGGCAATCTTCTTATAGCCTAGGCCATCTTTATGTAGAGCAACGATTTTTTTTTTTCAGATCCTCAGATCCTTCTTTGCCATGAGGTGCCATGTTGAACTTCCAGTGACCAGATTGAGAGTGAGAGCGATAACACCAAATTTAACACACCTGCTCCCCATTCACACCTGAGACCTTGTAACACTAATGAGTCACATGACATCGGGGAGGGAAAATGGCTAATTGGGCCCAATTTGTACATTTTCACTTAGGGGTGTACTCACTTTTGTTGCCAGCGGTTAAACATTATTGGCTGTGTTGAGTTATTTTGAGGGGACAGCAAATTTACACTGTCATACAAGCAAAAGTATTTAAAAACACAGATCTTGGTGTTTTGAATGCTTTTAAGGGCAGAAGAGGGACTTAAGATCTTATAGTGCCCAGATTTCTCCATCTCTCTATTTTCACAAGGATGTTTACATTAAAGGCCTTTTAAAGTTAGTAAAGATAGTAAAATTTATGTTTGTCGCTGTTGCATGGGTGTGCATGTACATGTTTGGTATCTATTTACTTAGTGTAACATCATCTTTTATATTTTATGTAGCAAGGTCTCCGGCCTCCTTCAGTCTAATGAGAACTTCCAGGGCCAGAGATAGCTGACATCCTTCATTATGTGGTGGGTTGTGAGGCATAATGGGTGCAAGGTAGAAGAGATTGGGCGCCATACACTTCTTGAATGCAAAAGAGATGTTTATTTCTCTTACAAACTTTTATGGGGGAAAGCGGGTTAAGGCCAGGACACCCTTGAGTAGTTGCAAGTTCAATTAGCAGACTCAGAGACTTCAATAAGAGGACATCCATGCAGGGAAAGGCCTCCAGCAAGAAGCCACATCTGCACATGCAGGAATGCTGTCTCTTATGGCAACAGTCTTTAACAGTTCCTAACACCAAACATAACAGTTCCTTCACTTTCACTACAACTTCTCCTTGTAGTTCTTCAGCCCACTGAGCTCCCGGTCTCTCACTAGTCCCACTGATTCACCCCTGCTTCTCTGCTGAGTCCCTAGCTTGGCACTCCCGATGCTTCTCAAGCTTCACCCCGCTGGTATGCTCGGTCCCTGACTTGGCACACAAGGCTGCTCTGCAAGCATCACCTCCACTGGCAGACTTGATCACCGTCTGAAGTTTCCAGATTCTCCATCGTGCCCATTTGGTGAGAATGTGACTCCGGTACTTGCTATAGTTACTCACTGTGGTCCCTGGTAATAGGGGGGATGGTCCCTTTGTGGCGACAGCTTCCCCTCTACATCCGACCACTGACAGGTTCTCCAGCCGGCAGAACCATCACTTCTGGTTGGACTGCAAGCCGGAATTCCAACCCTGCATGGCTCTCTTGCTTCTGGATAGGCCTCAGACAGCCTAGCAGCCAGATGCCCCCGAGATAGGCCCAATCTCCGGCCTAGCAGCCTGGGGCAACATGACACACGTCCACCCAGACAGCCATCCGGGTGGCAGAGAACATAGATCACCTGACTCTTCACAAATATATAGGTACTCTCAGCAGGCCAAGGGATTTAAGAAAACCTCTGCCCATTGGCTGAGATACCCCACATACCCATAACCTGACCTTGAGTTGCCCTTCTCATATCTAGTACCACCAAGTACCCGGTCACCTAGTGGTAGAAGAGAAAAATGCAGTAAGGCCAAACTTAGGGAGAAATCAATGGATCTCTAACAATCAACCAGGTGGACTACTCCTGGCAAGTAAGTTTGTGAGGAGCATCCTTGCCTAAACTCCAGGGTTATTTATTTGTGTTTTTATGCATTAAACTTCAAAAAAGTGTATTTTTTCCCAAAAAATTGCATTTGAAAGACCGCTAAGCAAATAGCGTATGACATAGAAAATTGTAACACCCACCAATTTATTCTCTAGGGCCTCTGCTTTTAAAAAATATTTTAAAAAAATTGGGTTCTAAGTAATTTTCTAGCAAAAATACTGATTGTTACATGTAAACAAAAAGTGCCAGAAAAGGTCAGGTCTGGATGTGAGAATTACTTATCCATTGAGTTTGCATGTGTTTTTGTGTATTGCTTGAAAAACCTCTAATAAAGATTTAGCAAGTGACATTGGTTGTGAATATATTTTAACATAAAATTTAACATAAAATATTTTAACATATAAAATTTAACAATAAGTTTAAGGCTGGCCAGAGGCTAGCCTGTATTTGTGGGAGGAGTTTGAGAGGGCTATTTAACCCTCCTCCTCTGTCAGGGGCGGGTTGTCGGAGGTTCTGGGTGGACGCACGTCACTTCCGGCCTCTTTACAGAGCGGCAGTCAGCCGCAGCTATGGTGTTGGTTCCTCGGGGACCACCCTGTCCCCCCACTGTCATCCCTGGGTTCCGCCAGCCTCGTTGGGGCCACCCAGTCTGTCCTCCCTTACAGCACCATGCTCTATCCAGCATTGTGGGGGAGCCACCCGCCCGCTTCTCCCGGCGCTTCTGGAGGGGGTCAGTCCATCCATTATCCACGGCTCCATGTGTGGTCAGTGTGCCTCCTGCCCGCCTGCTTCTCCTGGCGCTCATGGCGGGGGGCCGTCCTTCCATCTTACCCACAGCCCCATGTGGCCAGTGTGCCTCCTGCCCGCCCGCTTCTCCCGGTGCTCATGCCGGGGGGGAGCGGGGGGAGCCGTCCTTCTCCCTCCAAGTTAAACTGACCCTCCTGACGGTAATCCTTCGCCACCATGGTGGCTTCAGGGCTTTGGGTGGTCGCAGTGGATCCTGAGCGGGGATCGGTAAGGTGAACGCTCAGACTCAGCTCCAGGCTGCTGCCGGAGTGCAGCGAGCCTTTACAGTCCAGTGCTGTGATCTTATCACCCGGGCTGAGTGCGGAGAGCATGCAGAGAGGAGAGAGGAGGGAGCACCGAGGATTGTGGTGTCAGCAGTTGAAACACTACACCACACCGATCGCTCTGATCCCTCCTCCTCCCTACACTGACATCAAACCAGACAACCTGCAGAGCTGACTACTACCCTGTACACTAATTGTACTGACAGGGACTCCTGTCCCTCCTGCTGGGTGCCTGGGGAGGGGAGCAGGCACCTTGCAGCTTTGACAGGTAAAGTGTATCCAGAGACAACACTTTTTCGGAACGTCGGTATATAGGGTGATGTGATGGTCCTAAAGAAACCAAAACACTCTTTACTGATCTTATGCGGGGGAGGGGCATCTTTCCCCCCACAGCTCCATGTGGCCAGCATTCAGGCAGCCCGCTTCTCCCAGCGCTTATGGGGGGGAGGGGGGGCATCCTTCCCCCCCACGACTCCATGTGGTCAGCATACAGCCCGCCCGCTTCTCCCGGCGCTCATGGGGGGGCGTCCATTCATCCATCCTCCACTCACCCACTTCCCCAGGGCTCCGTTTGGCCAGGGTGCCGCCCGCCCGGTTCCTATGGTGTTAGGGGGTCTCGTCTTTCCATCCTCCACCTTTACTGGACTCAATCCCGCATGATCGGGGGGGGCGCTGCTCACTTCTCCCTCATCTCTGTGTTTCCTGCCAGGACTGGGGGGGCTGGCCGCCCGCATCTCCTGGGGGGAACGGGGGGGAGGGCGTCTGTTCATCCATCTTAGACCCACCCATCTGCTTGCCACTCACCACCCAGTTCACCTCCCTGGAACTCACACCATGCATCATGAAGGAATCGCCCGCACGCTTCCCGGTTCTCATGGGGGGGCGCTCACCCGCCTGCTCACCTCCCGGTACTCATGGGGGGGGAGATCCCCGCACGCCTCCCGGGCATCCACCGCTTCAGTCACAAGTGTTTCATCATGGCGTTTCGGCCCAAGGATTCTGTCATAGCGTTACGGCCCCAGGATTACTGTCATAGCATTCCGTCCCCAGGTTTCTGTCACAGCGTTTCTAACTAGGCGTTTAGTGTCAGCGTTTTTCTATCTTAGCGCTCCTGTCGTAGTGTTCCTGTCCTAGCGTTTTCTGCCTCAGCAGTTCTGTCGCAGCATTCTCCCCCAGTATTTCTGTCAGGGTGTTCTGCCCCAGTATTTCTGTCATGGCGTTTCTGCCCCAGCATTTCTGTCATCACGTTCGGCCCTGCATTTCTGTCATGGCAATTCTGCCCCAGTGTTTCTGTCGTCATGTTCAGCCCTGCATTTCTGTCAGCGTTTATGCCTCAGCATTTCTGTCGTAACCTTCAGCATTTGTCTTAGTGTTCTGCCCTAGCTTTCCTGCCATAGTGTTCTGCCCCTGCATTTCCATCATAAACGTTCTGCCCCGGCATTTCTGTCTCAGCGTTTTTGTCATAGCATTTCTGCCCCAGGATTTCTGTCACAGCTTTCTGCCCCAGGATTTCTGTCATAGCTTTCTGCCCCAGGATTTCTGTCATAGCGTTCTGCCCCAGCATTTCTGTCATAGCATTCTGCCCCAGCATTTCTTTCATAACGTTCTGCCCCAGCATTTCTGTCATAACGTTCTGCCCCAGCATTTCTGTCATAGCATTCGCCCCCAACATTTCTGTCACAGCGTTCTGCCCCATCATTTCGGTCATAGCGTTCGGTCCCAGCATTTCGGTCATAGCGTTCGGCCCCAACATTTCTGTCACAGCGTTCTGCCTCATCATTTCGGTCACAGCGTTCGGCCCCAGCATTTCGGACATAGCATTCGGCCCCAACATTTCTGTCACACGTTCTGCCCCAGCATTTCTGTCATAGCGTTCGGCCCCAGCATTTCTGTCATAGCGTTCGCCCCCAGCATTTCTGTCATAGCGTTCTGCCCCTGCATTTCAGTCACAGCGTTCTGCCCCAGCATTTCTGTCTCAGCGCACAGTCTCGGCTTTTCTGTCAATGCATTTCTGCCCCAGCATTTCTGTCACAGCATTGCTGCCCAGGATTTCTGTCATAGCATTTCTGCCCAGGATTTCTGTCATAACGTTTCTGCCCAGGATTTCTGTCACAACGTTTCTGCCCCGGATTTCTGTTATAGCGTTTGTGCCCCGGATTTCTGTCATGGTGTCCTTCTGTCATGGTGTCCTTCTGTCATGGTGTCCTTCTGTCATGGCGGCATTCTGTCCCAGCATTTCTGGCTTGGCGTTCAGTCTCAGCTTTTCTGTCTTAGTGTTTCTGCCCCAGGATTTCTGTCATTACATTTCTGCCTTAGCGTTCTGTCATAGCATTTCTGCCCCAGAATTTCTGTCATGGCATTTCTGCGTCTGCGTTTCTGCCCCAGGATGTCAGTCTTTGCTTTTCTGCCTCAGCATTTCTGCCTCTGCGTTCCATCATAGTGTTCTGTCATAGTGTTTTTGCCCCAGGATTTCTGTCATTACATTTCTGCCCCAGGATTTCAGTCTCAGCATTTCTGTCATTACGCTCTGCCCAGGGTTTCGGCTCTCACGTTCCTGCCTCAGCTTTCTGTTTCAGCATTTCTGTCGTAGGGTTTTTCTGTCAACATTGCTGTCCGTGTGCTTCTGCCCCAAGATTTCTGTCATAGCATTTCTACCTCAGCGTTCAGTCTCAGCATTCCTGTCACAGCGTTTCTCAGAGGGGTGTTGTTGTTCAGTCACGGCATACTCCGGTAGCTGTTTTTTATCTTTTGTTGTTTGTCATGTCTCATTGTATCTTTGTTCATGTTTGTACCTGGGTCAGTTAGCTAGGGATCACATGTCAGGATCTGTCATGTCTACAGATCCATACGGGCTGAGGTTTCATTTGTTAATGTTTGTTGACCACAATCTTCTCGCCCATATACCATACGTCATACGATGCACGTTCATTCATCACACCTATATGACTACTCACCACGGTCTGTGGGTACACCAGCCCTGAGTTTTTCTGTTAATTACCTGTCTCTGCACCGCAGATTACTCGGGCTCACTTGCTACTTACACGAGGGGGGGGGGTCCGTCATCAGGTTCATTCATGCGCAGTGGTCTTGACATTCTGTTCATGTTTTCATACTTAGGTAGGCACAGAGGGGCGTTGTTGTTCTCATGTCTGGTTGTCTGTCATTTCTCTAGTTTGTGTTCTCTCAGGTTGGGCTGTATTGGCATCCATACCTTTATCAACCATGCTTGCTCTCACGTCATCAGTCCTGCCCGTTGTCAGGGCTAATTGTTTGGTGCAGATGTTGTTTCGCCACTGGGCTCACCCTTGGGTCAGAAGCAGTCATCAATCTTCTTTCAGTTGACATCCTGTTGCTTAGAGGCCCTGGTTACCGCCCAGGGATTTATTGTCTTTCTCAGGGTGTGTGCTGAACCACATCCCCTTGTCAGTCCTCAAGTGGTAGGTTGGACAAACGTCGTCATGATTCTGGATTCCACTCTCGGCTCTGATCTCTTGTCTAGGATGGTGCCTGGAGGACTGCTCAGGGACGTCAGTCCAGTCATCTTTTCTGATCCCCAGCCTGTTCCAGGTAGGGGGGCTTCAGTCACTTTGGGTATGACCGTATCATGCCATGGGACTCATTTCCCCGGGATGGAGTCTGGCCCTCCTTCCTCGGTTCAGGATTCAGTCTCCGGTTGTCAGGTCACAGGCTGAAGCATGATGCGATCGTATCAGGTGGGACCAGTATTCTGTGTCTGGCATGGTTTCTCCATTTTTTGACGATGCTTATTGCCATAGCACATGAGCCTTATCCGCCTACTTCTTCACATCCATTAGGTATCTAGCATTTCGCACTCCTGCCAGTTGTCTTTTTGCACTCACCCTCTCACTTCCCCAGTCCAAGTATGGGTAGGCCGGGGGTTGGGGGCATTTCACTGAGCTACTTCGCTGGTGTCCGTTTGAAGCATTTCGTTCTTCTCAGCCATCATTTTGCAGGGGCTCCTCGGGCCAGCCCTTACTCCCTTTCCCTCACGTATCCTCTCATTTTCAAGCAGTTTCATTCTCAGGTCTGGGTTGTCTCGGGCATCAAGCTCAATCCAATCTTTCACGGAACGGTCAGTTGGGTTCTGGGCAGCTTTGCAGGTTCTATGGGGGGTTCCTTCTCATCACCAAGTCAGGAGTCGGTGGGTTTCTCATACTACAGCGGATACATACGGTTGCCATCCGGGCGCACGCTACTCCACTTGATGGATTGTTACCTTCCCTTCTTCACCTAAATGTGTGTCTAGGCCATGGCACACCTCAGGCCTTGGTTCTTAGGAGTATCGCATTTCCCACTCGAAGACTCTGACTACAAGTATAAGGCTGGCCAGAGGCTAGCCTGTATTTGTGGGAGGAGTTTGAGAGGGCTATTTAACCCTCCTCCTCTGTTAGGGGCGGGTTGTCGGAGGTTCTGGGTTCCCACCCACACCCGTTTCCCCCAGCCTTCTTACATACTCATAGTATTCTTTCTTATTTTACATTCAGGGTATGCCCTCTTTTCAGGCATACTGACCAGCTAGGCCATGGCACACCTAAGGCCTTGATTCTTAGGAGTATCGCATTTCCCACTCGAAGACTCTTACTACAAATATATCTAATTGTGGGTTCTATGTAATAATGCCTATCCCATTTTTGGTATAGTGATCATTGTGGATGGGGTTTGGATTAAGACCATATGTTATATGTTCACTGTGCGGCCGAATGCAGTTTTCAAGATGTTCTGTGGGAGCACCATTATGTCAAATGTCCCATAATGCAGTGTACTCTGAACTGTCAGTTGCTTCTGTGAGTATGATGGGAACAGACGTGTTGACTTTTTTTATTTGGTTGGGTGACGTTAATCATGATTGACATTGGATTACTGGATGACTGGATAGTGTGATTGACCATGGATCTTCACCATATGACTTTTTTGGTTTTTAATAAAGGACTTGTCAAAAATGTGTGTCTGTGTTTGTGTGTGTAGACCATCCTGAAAATATGCTGGATCCTTATCCTTGTTTTGTATAGCTTTTAATGGTGTCCCCACAAAAAATGGCATGGGTTCATCCCCAAATTCCATGCTTTGAATGCATTTTGAGGGGAAACCCCACATATACACAAAAAAGCAGGGGATCCCCGCAAAATCCACACAAGACATGCATCCTGGCTGGCCAAGAAAGGGGGTAAGCAAGGATACGTTTCATCCTCTGAACAATGCTAGGCCACATTCCCTCAATATGGGGAGGGTACCTTGCCAGGGGAGACCCCATGTTCATGGGGTCAAGGTCCTCTTCTCCACAACCCTGGCCTGATAGTTGCGGGGGTCTGCCAGGGGGAAAATGATCAAAATCTGAATGCCCTCTTTAACTGCTTCCTGTCCAGCCATGTCCATGTACATAAATGACCAAGCAGGACCTCCATCGATGCAGGAGAGCTTTTAACTATGGTCTCCTACATCCACTGCTCGTGTGCCAGCATGCAGTGCTGTATTCCAGTTCATTGGCCCTGTACAAGGTGACCGCAGTGTTCAATCACAATGATCACAAATGTAAACAAAGGCTCCATAGTGCAGCCATAGGCTCTATCTCCTCACAAAGACAGCACCTATGAGAGAAGAGAGCCATTGCAGCGATCTGTGAGTTATTTCAACTGTTACAGTGTTATGCAGTGTCTTCTCCACCAATAAAACGTTATAACCAAACATCAGAATTCTCCACCAAAATTCCAGTGTTAATCTCTACTAAAACACCAGTGTTCTCCACCAAAACACCAGTGCAGCCAGCTTCAGTGTCCCTGTGTCCGTGATTGCAACTCACAACAGTGTGAGTTGTCACTAAAGTGGAGCCAGCCACAGTGTTCTTGATCTTCAGCAACAGTTTATCTGATCCCTAATGACACCAGTCAGTGTTACCAGACCAGTGCAGCCAGCAACTGGCCATAAATATTGTCATTAGACCAGTGCAGCCTAGCACCAGTGATTGCCACCACACCAGTGCCAGTGGACACCAGTGTCTTCATTGCTGCCACACCAGTGTCAGTGTCAACAGAGCCAGTGAAGCCAGCAACACTGTTCTGATCACTAGTCACACTAATGCACAGTCAGAGGAGACAGCAAAGCCATCACTGCCACAGAGCCAGCATAACCTAATTGCCAGCCAGAACCAGTGCCCTGAAAGCCATGAAAAACGTTTAAAAGTGAGGTAGCTTTTTTGCTTCTGGACATTACAGATGAGAGTAGAGAGGAGGAGCTCTCACTGTAAGATTTAGATTCAGAATTTGAATATGTGGAGAGCAGCGGCTCAAAAAAAGACTCTGATTCAGAGGATGAAAGGATCCCTATAAAAAGAGTCAGGTCATAATGAACAGCAACAGGCAAGCACCAGCAGTGCAGTACATCCTGTTGCAGTGGCAAGCTTCAGCAGTGCTGTACATCCAGATAAAAGGCTAAGTACCAGTAGTTGGGTGAAAAAAAAAAAAAGTGTGAGTCACACTCCATCCTAAATTCTTTGTATTGTTTTATTGAAAACCAAAGTGAATGCATACACTCTGTTGCCATCCAACATATCACACTTCCCAGACCTCTTTCACCCCTAAGGGTTTTTATCACAGGGATTAGAGTCTCAGAATGATGAGTGGAGGTGGTTTGGAGCAGTGTTGCAAATTTGGATATGTAGAAAAAGAAAAGATTAAAACTTGCGCTCAGTCATGGGTGTCCACAAGGCGGGGGGAGTGCCCCCCTGGAAGCGGGTACACAGGGTGCACTGCATCCAGGTGCCATTGAACTGAGGGAGAGGAGGGGTGCTGCCTGGCTCCTATCACAAGATCTTCACACACAGATCCTCTCAGTCTCCGGGAGCTTCAGGCAGCTGCCTGCTGAATGATGTCATTCAGCAGGAACCCGGGAGGAAGGAGATCTACCATGCTGCTGAGATGAGGTCATTAAACAGGGAAGATTGTGCTGAAACTGACCTTTTGGGGGTGAAATGCTTGTACTGGGGGGCAGACTGCTGCTCCCTACCCCCCATGGCATGTGCAGTGCAGTGCCCACTGTATCATGTACTGTGCCCACCATGTGCAGTGCCCACTATGTCATGTACTGTGCCCACCATGTGCAGTGCAGTTCCCACCATATCATGTACTGTGCCCACCATGTGCAGTGCCCATAATGTCATGTAATGTGCCTATGTCATGTACTGTGCCCACCATGTGCAGTACCCAACATGTCATGTATTGTAACTGTGCCCACCATGTCATGTACTGTGCCCACCATGTCCAGTGCCTACCATGACATGTACTGGAATTGTGCCCACCATATCATGTACTGTGCCCACCATGTGCAGTGCCCACCTTGCCATCATGTACTGTAACTGTGCTCACCATGTGATGCGCTGTAACTGGGCCCTTTACCATGTGATGTGCTGTGCCTACCATGTGATGCACTATAACTGGGCCCTTCATGTGGTGTGCCCACCGTGTAATGTGATGTGCCTACCATGTAATGTGGAGTGGTGTGCCCTCCATGTAATGTGATGGGCCCACCATATCATAGGCTATGCCCACCATGTCATCTGCTGTGATGTAATGCGGAGTAGTGTGTCCTCTGTATAATGTGTTATGCTCACCATGTCATGTGGTGTACCCATATGTAATGTGGTGTGGTGTGCCCACATGTGGTGTACAGTGCCCACCATGTGATGTGCCCACCATGTAATGCGGAGTGGTGTGCCCTCCGTGTAATGTGCTGTGCCCACCATGTCATGTGCTGTGCTGTAAAGTGCCCACCATGTAATGCAGGGTAGTGTGCCCTCTGTGTAATGTGCTGTGCCCACCATGTCATGTGCTGTGCCCACCATGTATTGTGCTGTGCCCACCATGTCATGTGTTGTACTCATGTCATGTGCTATGCCCACAATGTAATGTGCTGTGCCCACCATGTAATGCACTGTACAGTGCCCACCATGTAATGTGTTGAGCCCACCATGTAATGCGGAGTGGTGTGCCATCTGTGTAATGTGGAGTGGTGTGCCCACCATGTAATGTGCTGTGGCCACCATGTAACCAACATCTGTGACACGGACTGGAGGGGGGCAGGACAAAATAACACATGTATATGTACACAAAAAATCTTCTAAATCAGAATTGATCTGCAGGTGTTCTCTTCCCTGTGAGTTGAAACCTAATAATCCAGCGTAAGATTAGAGTGATTTTTGTGAGGTGCAGCCTGGAACTGCAATCTCTGACCATTCCTTCAGTCTCTGACCGTCTCCTGTATCATGTCCACAGTTAATGACCATCTCTTCTATCATGTCTGCAGTCTCTGACCATCTCCGGTATTATACCCACAGTCTCTGACCATCTCCTGTATCATGCCGCAGTCTCTGACCATCTCCTTTATCATGTCTGCAGTCTCTGATCATCTCTTGTATTATGTCTGCAGTCTCTGGCCATCTCTTGTATCATGTCTGCATGGGTGACCTTAAAATGATGCTCCCCTGAAAAAAGTTCTGTGGATGCCCAGTTCAGGGGCCACTATGCACAGCTTCTTACCAAATGAAGCGCTTTATATACAATGCCTTGAAAAAGTATTCATTTTTTTTACAAATAAATATCTGAAAAGTATGGCGTGCATTTGTATTCAGCCCCCTTTACTGTGATACCCCTAACTAAAATCTAGTGGAACCAATTGCCTTCAGGAGTCACCTAATTAGGCTCCACGATAATCTCACTATAAATGGAGCTGCGCTGTGAAGCCCTCAGAGGTTTGTTAGAGAACCTTAGTGAACAAACAGCATCATGAAAGCCAAGGAACACACCAGACAGGTCAGGGATAAAGTTGTAAAGAAGTATAAATCAGGGTTAGGTTATAAAAAAATATCCCAAGCTTTGAACATCTCACGGAGCACTGTTCAATCCATCATCCACCAATGCAAAGAGTATGGTACAACTGCAAGCCTACCAAGACATGACCGACCACCTAAACTGAAAGGCTGGGCAAGGACAGCATTAGTTAGAGAAGCAGCCAAGAGGCCCATGGTAACTCTATGGGAACTGCAGAGATCCACAGCTCAGGTGGGAGACTATGTTCATAGGACAACTATAATGCCGCGTACACATGATCGGACATTCCGACAACAAAATCCTGGATTTATTTCCGACGCACGTTGGCTCAGACTTGTCTTGCATACACACGGTCGCACAAATGTAGTCGGAAATTCCGAACGTCAAGAACGCGGTGACATACAACACGTACAACGAGCCGAGAAAAATGAAGTTCAGTAGCCAGTACGGCTCTTCAGCTTGATTCCGAGCATGCGTGGAATTCTGTGTGTTGGAATTGTGTACACATTTTTGTAATTTCCAACAACGGATTTTGTTGTCAGAAAATGTGAGCACCAGCTCTCAAATTTTTGTTGTCGGAAATTTCGACAACAAATGTCCGATGGAGCCTACACACGGTTGGAATTTCCAACGACAAGCTCATGACTTATATAGGCATGGGGCGTGGTCACCGGGTGATGTCACCCTGTGACCATGCCCCTTATGACGTCACAATCCTGGGACATGCTGGGACTGTAACGTCATAAGGGGCGGGGTCACCACCCGGTGACCGCGCCCCATGCCTATATAAGTCATTGCACACCGCTCACGCAGCATTACAGCGGGAGAGAGCGTCATGTCAACATCGGAAGAAGAGAAGAGGGAACAAGACAACGGAGAAGACCGGGCCACCGCTAGCAAAAGAGCAGAAGATAGCGGAGGAGCCTGGCAGAAGAACCGGAGAGCGGGAGAAGAAGCGGACACCAGGAGAAGAGGCTGGAGAGCGGGAGAAGAACCAGACACCGGGAGAAGAGGCTGGAGAGAGCGGAGAAGTCAGAAGACACCCCCGAAGTCGGAAGAAGACCCCCGGAGCTACCTAATAACCTACTTTAAAAACCTGTGTAGTGTGTTTTTTATTGACACTTTTTTCCCCAGGTGAATGGGTAGGGGTATGATGTACCCCATACTCATTCACATAGGGTGGGGGGGCCGGGATCTGGGGGCTCCCTTATTAAAGGGGGCTCCTGGATTCCGAGCAGACCCCGACAACCAAGGCCAGGGTTGTCGGGGAGAGGCCCTTGTCCTCATCAACATGGGGACAAGGTGCTTTGGGGTGGGGGGGGCGCAGGGCACCCCCCCTTCCCCAAAGCACCCACCTCCCATGTTGTGGGCATGCAGCCTGGTACGGTTCAGGAGGGGGGGCTCTCTCGTCCCCACCCCCTTTCCTGACCGGCCGGGCTACGTGCTCGGATAAGGGTCTGGTATGGATTTTGGGGGGATCCCCACGCCGTTTTTTTCGGCGTAGGGGGTTCCCCTTAAAATCCATACCAGACCTAAGGGCCTGGTATGCTCTGCGACAGTGTTCGCAAGGTGTCAATCTTGCCGATAAAAGTGGCGAGATTGACTTCCTTTTCTAGTCCCGTCGTACCTCATTACGTTCAAAATGAATGGACTTTAGTCCGTGTGTGGGCAAGTCCGTTCATTCTAAAGTCCAGCGTAACTCCGCTGAAAGTCCGTCAGGAAGACCGGCGGACATAGTCTGCTGGAAAGTCCGGTCGTGTGTAAGCAAGTCCGTTCATTCGGAAAGTCTGTCGTAAGTCCGTCGGGAAGACTGTCGGACCTAGTCTGCCAGAAAGTCCGGTCGTGTGTACGCGGCATTAGAGTCTGCAAAAGACTTGAGACTGGGGCAGAGGTTCACCTTCCAGCAGGACAACAACCCTAGACATACAGCCAGAGCTAAAATGGAATGGTTTAGATCAGGGATATGCAATTAGCGGACCTCCAGCTTTTGCAGAACTACAAATCCCATGAGGCATAGCAAGACTCTGACAGCCACAAACATGAAACCCAGGGGCAGAGACATGATGGGACTTGTAGTTTTGCAACAGCTGGAGGTCCGCTAATTGCATATCCCTGGTTTAGATCAAAGCATATTCATGTGTTAGAATGGTACTGTCAAAGTCCAGACATAAATCCAATTGAGAATATGTGGCAAGACTTGAAAATTGCTGTTCACAGACGCTCTCCATCCAATCTGACAGAGCTTGAGCTATTTTGCAAAGAAGAATGGGCAAAAATATCACTCTCTAGACGTGCAAAGCTGGTAGAGATATACCCAAAAAGACTTGCAGCTTGTAATTGCAGTGAAAGGTAGTGCTATAAAGTATTGACTCAGGGGGGGCTGAATACAAATGCATGCCACACATTTCAGATATTTATTTGAAAAAAAAATATTGTGAAAACAATTTATCATTTTCCTTCCACTTCACAATTATGTGTCACTTTGTGTTGGTCTATCACATAAAATCCCAAGAAAATACATTTACGTTTTTGGTTGTAACATGACAAAATGTGGAACATTTCAAGGGGTATGAATACTTTTTCACTGTAATACTGAGAGTCCTGGCAATCAACTCCAGTTAGGTAACTTGCATTTGCATTTTGTCCCCCAGGGCAGTACCAGGCCCCATATCCTTTTTATGGCCAATAACTTGCATATAAGCCTTTAAAATGGGGATGTTTGGTTTTTCCTGTTCGGGTCCCAAAGTCTTCAATGGGTTTGTCGTTCGGGTCTGAACGTTTGTGATGTTTGAGAGTTCTGGCACGTACCGAATTGAGGGGTGTTTCGCCCATCTTTGATTATAACATTGCCTTACGGGAGGTTTTTTTTTTTTTTAAACGAGTTTACTACCACTTTAAGCTGGATTTCAGCAGATATAGTATTGGACTTACAGAAACTGATATTTTTAATAAAGAATCACTACGTATAAGTCATCAGGGTGTTTCAAACAACACTAATGGTTGAAGAGGCATTGGAAACCATGAATATCTCAATTTCCCAGTTCAAACAAGGTTCTGGGGGTAAAACAGACATCCATAAATGTTCAAGGCACTATAAAGTATTCACAAAGCTGGTTGTTAAGGAAACTAATAGATGGAAATGACCAGAGCTGTTCCAGGGAATAATTTCAACCTTACAATGGTGTTGAATTGCTGACGTATCCAGAGCAAGTTCAATGCGGGAGAGGGTATTATGGGATTTATTACTATGGGAGAAACATGAATAGTGCCACTAACTAGTCTTGAGTTGGGCAAAGGGAGTTACGCTTTCCTGTTGTGAGTTAACAACAAGATAACATGACTATGTGGGTTATTTACTAAAGGCAAATCCACTTTGCACTACAAGTGCACTTGGAAGTGCAGTTGCTGTAGGTCTGAGGGGGACATGCAAGGAAAATAAAAAACAGCATTTTAGCTTGCACATGATTGAATGATAAAATCAGCAGAGCTTCCCCTCATCTCAGATCTACCCCTCAGATTTAAAGCGACTGCTCTTCCAAGTGTACTTGTAGTGCAAAATGGATTTGCCTTTCGTAAATAACCCCCTATGTCCGAACAATCTTCTGAAACACACTCGGTATGCCAGACAGTTTTCCTTAGCCAATTGGCTAATCCAGGTTTGTATACAACAACAACTTAAAGAGGAACTGCAGTCTGCTCACATAATTTGTAATAAAAACATTTTTGCCATTCTGAAGCCTCCCTCTAACCACTTATTTTATACATACTGTGATTCTCTACTTGCCAATATGCTGCAGAAATCTCCCTCCACTGAGTTTGGCTGCAGCCATTTTAACTGTGGGCAGCTGAAGCTGCTGCTTGTTCACTTCCTGGATTTACACAGACACACAGAGACACACCTCCAACACTGCAGCTCTCATTGGCAGCACTGCACACCTCCCTCCCTTTCTGGCAAATTTTTATGAGAGTGAGAGTGAGAGAGAGAGAGAGAGCTGTGCATGATGTCATAAGCCTAGGCTTTTTACCAAGAAAGAAACAGGATTCGGGCTGTATAAAATATTTACTGGCAGAAAAAAAAAATTACTATCCAAAGTTAAAACAACAGGGGCAGAAGATTTAATAGATGGAAAGTTGAAAAAATGACGGAAGTTCCGCTTTAAGGGGATAACTGTAATGGCCACCCACTGTGTGCTCCTAATGGTCTGCACTAACATGACGTGCAGCCTGGTAATATAAATCAAGTTACCAAAGTCACCACAGTGTACCTAAATCACACCATGTTTGAGCATGACTAAGCACCAGTGAGGGTGTGAAACGCGTTTGCTAAAGCTGCCGCTTGTGCTTCTATATACTGTATGGACTGTCCTTTATACAAATAAAGGTGATTGTATTGGAGTGCAGCTATCTGGGATTTCTCCACTACATTGCTATTGCACGCTGAGCCAGCACCCTTTTTATGTGCAGGGGAGGTCAGAGGTGGGATTGCCACCTGGAGCAGTATATTACTTGTAAAGGCAGCGCTCTATGGGAGAAAGTCAAAAATATGTCAATATATGTATTAATATATTAAATTGTGTACTCCTTGGATTCAATTAAAAAAACAGTTTATTGCACTTAAATTATAGCCCAACAATATCCATAGGGCTATAGATGTTAGTGTGGACAGCAGTAGAAGAAAAAATGTAAAGAAGAATAATTTTTCTTCTACTGCTGTCCACACCAACATCTATAGCCCTATGGATATTGTTGGGCTATAATTGGGCTCTAATTTAAGTGCAATAAACTCTTTTTTTAATTGAATCCAAGGTGTATACAATTTAATATATTAATACATATAGACATATTTTTGACTTTCTCCCATAGAGCACTGCCTTTGTTTCTGTATATCTTGTTTCTCATTTTCCAGTGGTTGGCAGCTGCACTGGGGGTCAATCTTATCCAAATACACCCCCCCATTTACTTTCAGGTTGAGCGCTTCAGGAACTTGTTGCTGGTATATTACTTGTGTTGATTCTGATGTTGGTTCTGAGGTAGAGGAGAGGAAGGGAGTAACATGAGCCTACAGAGAGGGAAGAACACTAATAAACAACAAATTGGCAGACATGTTGCCAAGTTGGCCAGTGATGAGGAAGATGGAGGGGATGATGATGATGAAGAATTCACTGACAAGACTTGGGTGCCGGATAGATTTGAGGAGGAAAGTGAGGGGGAGAAACAACCCTAACAAGGCAGGATGTCCTCCACAGACAGCCATCATAGAAGAGTAGAGAGCCACCCTATTCAATCAGATTGTGGAGCTGCTATCTCCCAGCCCACATCCCACAGCTCAGCTGTGTGTGTCTTTTTTTAGCAATTGTGCAGCCAATCGCAATTTGCAATCTCTGCCAGAAGTAGATCAAGCGTTGCAAAAACACCAGTGGGTATCTGGTGGACAGGGCATTTAACCCCCCACCCATTGGCACCCACTCAGCCCATTGGCAAGAGCACCTGAAAGCCACACACAAGGGAAACAATTCTTCTCCTCTTCACTCCTCACCTCTCATGTCTACCCCGCTATATCTCATGACTTCTCAGCAGTCTCCACTGACAGGGATGATGGTATAGCAAAGGTTGTCACAGGTCCTTGCAACACATCTGCCAGCAGCACACCACCTGCTGTAGAGAATAGCAGGCAAATTTCTCTGCCCCAGCTGCAGCAGCGCAAAAAAAATGAACAATACATTCCCTGCCACCCATATGCCCAGTATCTAATTTCCAGCTTGTCCAAATTGCTGGCTTTATAACTCCTGCCTTTCTGGCTGGTGGATTCTACTCCCCTCTGTGAATTTGAAGAATGTGCTGTACCACAATTGCAGGTTCCCAGTCACTATTTCTTTGCACGTAAGGCCATTCCAGCTCTTTACCATCACATGGAAGGCAATATTGTGGCACTGTTGGGCAAGGCAAGCAGCCGCAAGTTCCACCTTACCGCTGACTCATGGACCAGCAAGAATGGTCAGGGATGATATATTTAGTTTACAGCCCACTGGGTAACTCTGTTTGCAACTAGAAAGGATGCAGGACAGGGCTCAGTGCTGGAGCTTGATTTGCCGCCACGTCAAGAGATGCCATGCAGTGCTTCAGCTGGTCTGTCTAGGGGACAAGAGCCGCACTGGAGCAGAGATTCTTTCACCTCTGCAGGGGCAGGCCCAGAAGTGATTCACGCCACAGAAGCTTGAGCCAGGAATGGTGGTGTAAGAGTCCAGGGCTTACTACGCATGCACCAATGGCGCGTTGCCGCAAAAGGAAATCCGTGCCAACTGAGCATGCGCCAATGACCCCTCAGGGCACCAACCCGCACTTGCGCAAAAGACTTGATGGAAAAGGGCAGGAAAATGCCCAGGATGTGCACAGGAAGTGACCTCAACCTGATGAAAAAAGGCGGGAAAATACTCAGGAGGTGCACAGGAAATGACATCAACCTGATGGAAAAAGGCGGAAAAAACCCCAGGAGGCGCCCAGGAAGTGACCTCAAATTTCCCTATATAAGCCAAGCCCAGACACTGCTAAATTGCTGGATTATCTTCAGTTCCCCCCTTTCCTGTGCTAGTGTGTGATCTGTCTGAACTTGTTGTGACCTGGAAACCCATTGACCTCGGATTTGTACCTTAACCATTCTACTTCTTTGCCCCTTTTGTACTCAGCTGTCAGATTGGAACCGACCCTGGCTTGGATCTCGACCATTCTTCTTCGGATTGGCAGTATAGTCAGTGTTTATCTGGCACTCCAGATGGAGTAATCCTTAGGGATATAGTCTGTGGCTGTAATAGCTGGATGGTGATGTATCCAAAGAAAGGGGTATTAAGGGTTAAAATGAAGGCAGCCGTTCTTCGGAGTGTGTCCAGAACTCTGCAAGACATGTAAGGAAAAAACAGGGAGGGGGAGGCGCCTACCTGAGTGTAGTATTAGTATGTATTAGTATGTAGTAAAATTATGACTTTAATAGGATAAGATTAAAAACACTTACAATTTGATAGAAGATCCATGTTCGTCAAAATAAAGTGCAGTCCTGGCATTCCACATGGCTTTGTGGGTCCCACCGCTGTTCCAAATAGCTGGAAAGGATTGAGCAGCTGGCTGGAATGGATCACAGTGTTTCTCAAGAAGCAAAGGAACCAAGCAGCTCCACACAGACCAGCATGGACCGTGGAACAGGAAGTGATGTCACTGGCGTCTGGACCTAGGCAGGGCTGGAATCTTGTCAATCAGGGCTGCAGTGATGAAAAGCTATGCGCTCGGAGCTGACTGCTCCTTCTATTGGCCTCCTTCTATTGGCCTTCTTCTTCAGATTAACCCTTTTATGCTTTATTGCCCAACTGGACTTGACCTCGGCTTGGATCTCGGACTAAGGCTCCACACCCCTGGCACCCCTGCCACTCGGTGTCCACCAAGTCTCTGTTTCCATCTCCAGAGGCTTTAAGGACCCGAGGTGCAAGGGAGGCCTCCCCACTACTTCTGTCTCACATCAGGTACGTGGCCCTCGTGACAGGTGTTGTGCAATAATGCCACTAACCTTCTGTCCGCCCTTCGACAGGGAAAGTTGACACATGTGCCATGCCTGACACATGTCCTCAATTTGGTGGTGCAGCATTTTTGGCCTGCAAATCTGAGTACCTACTCAGATTTGCAGGCCAGAAAGAGTCTGTAGCCATTTCAGGCGGTCAAACACAACCAGTGTTCAGTTGGCTGAAATTCAGTGGGAATTCCACCTGCGCATAAACCGCCTGATTTGTGACATGCCCACCAGGTGGAACTCAGGCAATGCTGCAGCAGCTGCACATGCAGCAGAGGGCCATCAATGAGTACCTTACGTATGGCACAAGTACAGCAGGTTCAGAGCACCTCAGCTTTTTTTCCCCACGCCAATGGCTGATAAAGGATGCACTGTACTGTGCATCCTTGTCGCCTGCTCACCATTTGAGCAGGCGACAAGGATGGTGAGCTGTGGCAATGCATGCATCAGAGACACAATCCCTCTTGTGTTTCTGCTGGAGCATACTCTGCATGGCATTATGGACAGAGCACTCGAGGCAGAGCAGCGGGAGGTATTGAGTGTGTTGGCTTGTTTTCTTCTTCTTTCTTCTATCACCTACACCCCCGGCTCGCTAATCTGACAGATCAAGCGGCATCGGACATCTTACTACACCCAGCTACAGCTTGAATTTCACAGTCATTTTAGCAATAAAGTGAGCGTATATAAATAAATATTGTATATCGACATCTGCAATGCTGTTTCAATGTTTCATTTTGAAAGCCTAAAGGTTTAGCGCAGAGTAATGCAGGGTGTACCAACATGGCCTCAGCTACCTTCCTACTGCGTCCAGCTTCTTTCAAAATGTAACATCAAAACAGCTTTGCAGATGTCAATACACTATTATTTATTTATATACGCTCACTTTATTGCTAAAATTACTCTGAAATTCAAGATGTAGCTGAGCGTAGTAAGATGTCCTCTGACGCCTTCTGACTGCAGGTGTTCTGTCAGAATGCCAAAACTCACTTTTGCCTTGTTGTGAAAACACCCTTTAACCAATTTAAATGAAAAAATAAAAAATAATAAAACTAAAAGACATATAATAACAACCATAATCACTAACCATATACATGACATATTCATATTGTTGCAGATAATGATACTCAAAAACCAGATGAACATGTCCTTCAAATGTACATGCATACATATATCGGTTTATAAGCTTCAAGAGTATATATATATATATATATATATATATATATATATATATATATATATATACTGTGTCAGGAGATCAGGAGCGTCTCCGCTCGCCGGGCTCTGGTGCGCATGCGCGGCGGACTGGCGCTTCGCTGCACACCCGTCCGCGGCCTGATGGTGCGGCGCGGTCCCCGTGTGTGCGCCGTCGCCCATGCAGGTACCCGGTAGCGCGTCACGCTGACGCGCTCGCCGGGGGGCAGACTATTTCTGACGACTGCAGCGCCCAGCCGGGTTGCTGGTTCGTCGTCAGCTCTCCCTGATCCCTTGTGCCTAGTTATCCTGTGAAACCTGTCTGCTCAGTGTACTGAACTCCTGGCTTGTTTAACCCCTACTCTGCCTGATTGCCTGATACCCTGACCTCTGCCTGTATAACGGACTCTGCTTCCGCCCGATTGCCTGATACCCTGACCTCTGCCTGTATAACGGACTCTGCTTCTGCCTGATACCCTGACCTCTGCCTGTATAACGGACTTTGCCTCTGCCTGATTGCCAGATACCCTGACCTCTGCCTGCATAAACAGACTTACCATTGCCTAATGCCTGTTACCCATCTGACCCCTGCTTATTATACGGACTTGCCTCTGCCTGATACCCGGTCCTGACCTTTGGTCCCCCATACGGATTCCAGTACACCAGATTCTCACCTACGGATCTCCTGCCTACCGGAAGCCCGTGCCTCCGCGTGCCCCCAGCTCTCTGTACCCACTTCGGGGGTCTGGGTGCGCGTGGTCATAAGGGTGAGCCACTCTAGGCATCTCGGCCTCGGTGAGTATTAGTCCGTGACAGTACGAACCAGCCAGATGTCCGAGGCCGACAGAGCGCGCTCTCCTCTGGAGATCCTGTGTCAACAGGTATCTACTCTTGCCGACTCAGTACAAAAGTTACAGGAAGGTTATACCCAAATTGATAACCGCCTTCAGCAGATCACGGGGTCATTGCCCTCTGCAGCCGCAGCTCCCGCACCCAGCAGTGGGGGTTCGCTCTCTCAGGCTTCCGCCAACCCCACCGTCGTCATGGCACTTCCGGAACCCAGGGTCCCCACACCAGAACGGTTCTCAGGGGACCGCAAGAAGTTTAGGGTCTTCAAAAATGCATGCTCCCTCTACTTCGCCCTCCAACCGAGAACCTTTTCTTCAGAAATCGTTAAGGTGGGATTTGCAATTTCTCTACTGTCTGAAGAACCACAAGCTTGGGCCCACGGCTTGATGGAACAGAGCAGTCCTGTTCTGAATACAATCAAGGCCTTCTTTGAGAGTATGTCCCAGCTCTATGATGACCCGCAACGTATGGCTACAGCTGAGGCCATCCTGCACCATCTGTCCCAAGGAAGAAGACCTATTGAGGACTATACGGTGGAATTCCGTAAATGGGCGGCCGATACAAATTGGAACAAGCCAGCCCTACACTACCAGTACCGCCAAGGCTTGTCCGAGTTACTCAAGGACGAATTAGCTAGGATGAAAACCCCTGCTTCCCTGGAAGAACTCATCCAAGCGGCCACGAAACTGGATAGGCGACTGCGGGAGCGACGCTCAGAGCGCTTCCAAGGTCCACTCCCACCTGGGCGCTACCAAGACCCCACTCAGCGCAGACCCCGACCTCAACTACGGCTACTACTGCACCGGTCCCTGAGGTCGAACCGATGCAGCTCGGCCTGGTTCGGGGTCCGCTAACCTCTGAAGAGAAGCAACGCAGACGACAGTCCAACCTGTGTCTCTACTGCGGAGGAGCCGGACATTTCCTGTGCAGCTGTCTGATCAGGCCCAGTAAGTCCCCTCAGCCAAATGCGTTGAACTATCCAAACAATAGTATCCCAAAGACTTATGTGATGTTGTTTATCTCTCTACAGCTTCCGGGAGGGGAGACCCGCTTGCAGGCCATCATTGATTCCGGAGCATGCAGTTGCTTCATAGATTCTGCCTTGGCGCACAGTCTGAATATCCCTCTGCAAACCAAAGATCAAGATTTACGGGTACATCTGGCCGACGGATCCCTTCCTCGCTCAGGACCCATCACCCAGGAAACCCAACCTATTCCGGTAACCACTGATTCTGGCCACCGGGAGTTTTTACGGCTCGACCTGATTCATTCACCCATCTTCCCCGTTATACTAGGCTTGCCCTGGTTACAGGCTCAGGACCCACAGATTAAATGGAGCACTAAGGCGGTATCCTTCCCTTCTCAGTATTGCTCCCAACATTGTCTTCTCACGGCTCCCAAAGTTTGTGCTACGATTGCTGCTCCATCAGGCAACCTCCAACATGTTCCCTCCGAGTACCTTGAGTTTCAAGAGGTCTTCAGTAAACAGATGGCTGACCGCCTACCACCCCATCGGTCCTACGACTGTCCGATCGACCTCCTGCCCGGATCCGAGATCCCGTTCGGCCGGATATTCCCTCTCTCGGAAATCGAGCTAGAAGCGCTTAAACAATATATTGACGAAAACCTCAAGAAAGGCTTCATCCGTCCCTCATCCTCACCTGCCGGAGCGGGTATCTTTTTTGTTGGGAAAAAGGATGGTACCTTGAGACCCTGTGTAGATTATCAGCAGCTCAACAATATCACTATTAAGAACCGGTATCCTCTACCACTGATTCCCGAGCTATTCCAATGGTTCCGATCAGCTAAAGTGTTCTCTAAACTTGACCTCCGGGGGGCCTACACTCTCGTCAGGATCAGGGCTGGGGACGAGTGGAAGACGGCTTTTAGGTCCAGATTCGGGTATTTCGAGTACTTAGTGATGCCATTCGGACTCTGTAATGCCCCGGCCACCTTTCAACATCTGGTGAATGACATATTCTGAGAATACCTGGATGATTTCCTTGTTGTATACCTGGATGATATTCTTATCTTTTCCCCCACTCTGGAGATACACAAGAGACACGTAAAGAAGGTTCTTACCATACTTCGACAGCACAAGCTATACCTGAAAGCTGAAAAATGTGAATTTGAAAAGTCGACCATACAATTTCTGGGGTTCATCCTTTCAACCAATGGGGTCGCAATGGACCCACAGAAGATTCAGGCAATTCAGGAGTGGCCGGCTCCATCTAACAGGAAAGGGGTACAGAGGTTTATAGGGTTCGCCAACTTCTATCGAAAATTTATTGTTGGATTCTCTGCTATCGCGGCACCTATCACCCAACTAACTCGTCAACACAGTTCTTTCCAGTGGTCCCCAGCCGCTCAAGAGGCTTTTCTAAAACTGAAGAAGTTGTTCAGCTCCGCCCCGATTCTTTGTCATCCTGACCCGACTCAACCTTTCGTACTAGAGGTAGACGCATCAGAGATCGCAACTGGAGCAATTCTCTCCCAGAGACAGTCACCTAAGGCCATTCTACATCCTGTAGCCTTCGCCTCCAGGAAACTCAGTCCACCGGAACTCAACTATGATGTGGGTGACAGGGAGCTGCTGGCCATAAAGTTCGCTTTAGAGGAGTGGAGGTATCTGCTGGAAGGTGCAGTACACCCGGTTATGATCTTTACGGATCACAAAAATCTAGAGTACCTCCGAACAGCAAGACGACTAAAACCCCGCCAAGCCCGTTGGGCCCTCTTCTTCTCCCGTTTCAACTTTCATATAGCCTACAGACCTGGAGCAAAGAACGGAAAGGCCGACGCACTCTCTTGGATGTTGTCCGCAAACTCTCAAGCATCAGCACCAAGCACGATCCTCTCTCCACAAAACTTCCTTGGATTAACTCAGGTGGACTTAATGTCATCCATTAGATCCTCATCTAGCTCGTGTACTGAACCAGTAGTACACTCCTTGAGGAAATATGAGGATCTTTTTTGGATTCGAGGAAAAATATTCGTACCGCAAGTGACACGGTCCTTAACCCTTAAGATGTGTCACGACCATAAGATGGCAGGACACTTCGGAATTAAGAAGACGTATGAGCTACTTTCTCGCTTCTTCTGGTGGCCTGGATGGAGACGAGACTGTAAGGAGTATGTGGCGTCCTGCTCTCTGTGCCAGCGGAACAAGGGCCAAAACACTAGGTCCTGGGGCTTGCTCAAACCATTGCCCATCCCGGAACGGCCATGGGCTGATGTGTCCATGGATTTTATTGTTGATCTACCAACCTCAGAAAATTTTTCTACCATTCTTGTCGTTATCGACCGTCTCTCCAAGATGGCCCATTTCTTACCTATGAGGGGCACTCCCTCTGCCATAGACACAGCCAATGTCTTTCTGAAAGAGGTCGTTAGGCTCCATGTGTACCAAGGAGCATTGTGTCGGATAGGGGCGTGCAATTTACGTCCAAATTCTGGAGGGAACTCCAGTCCCTGCAAGTCCCTGGGCATCAAAGTCTTTCTCTCTTCAGCTTATCACCCCCAAAGCAACGGCCAAACAGAGAGGACAAATCAAACGTTGGAGCAATACCTCCGTTGCTTTTGCTCAGGTTCCCAGGATGATTGGGCGAGTCTTCTCCCCTACGCTAAATTTGCGTATAATAATTCAATTCATGCCTCTACCAACCAAACGCCCTTCTGGGCAAATTGTGGGTTCCATCCCACGTTCTTCTCTAACGACGTTCCCGAAATGACAGTCCCTGCAGTCCAGGACAGGATAACCTTGTTGCAATCCAACTCTCAGAGAATCCAAGATATGTTACACAAGGCGCAAGAAGACTACAAGAAACAGTACGATCGGGGCAGAAGGGCGAACCCAAAGTTTGACTTAGGAGAAGAGGTCTGGCTATCCACCGCTAACCTTAAATTACCATTGCCATCTCGAAAACTTGGACCCAAGTTCATTGGTCCTTTCCAAGTCAAGAGAATCATTAACCCTGTGGCTGTTGAGCTAGCACTACCCAAGACATATCGGATTCATCCTGTCTTCCACGTATCATTGTTGAAGCCTGTGGTGTCTAGCCCTTTTCCGGGAAGAAAAGAGCCTCCTCCTCCGCCAATCAGAGTGGATGGCGAAAATGAGTTTGAGGTGGAGTCCATCCTGAGCTGCAGAAAGAGGGGCAGGCAACTACAGTATCTGATCCAGTGGAAGGGTTACCCACCTGAAGATAATTCTTGGGAACCCGCTAGGAACCTGCATGCTCCACGGTTAATCCAAACTTTCCACCAAGATCATCCAGAATTGATGGCTAGCCTGTGCGTTCAGTGTCCACCCTTAGGAGGGGGGCACTGTCAGGAGACCGGGAGCGTCTCCGCTCACCGGGCTCCAGTGCGCATGCGCGGCGGACTGGCGCTTCGCCGCACACCCGTCCGCGGCCTGATGGTGCGGCGCGCGCGGGTGCACGGCGGTCCCCTTGTGCGCGCCGTCGCCCATGCAGGTACCCAGTAGTGCGTCACGCTGACGCGCTCGCCGGGGGGCAGACTATTTCTGACGACTGCAGCGCCCAGCCGGGTTGCTGGTTCGTCGTCAGCTCTCCCTGATCCCTTGTGCCTAGTTATCCTGTGAAACCTGTCTTCTCAGTGTACCGAACTCCTGGCTTGTTTAACCCCTACTCTGCCTGATTGCCTGATACCCTGACCTCTGCCTGTATAACGGACTCTGCTTCTGCCTGATTGCCTGATACCCTGACCTCTGCCTGTATAACGGACTCTGCTTCTGCCTGATTGCCTGATACCCTGACCTCTGCCTGTATAACGGACTTTGCCTCTGCCTGATTGCCAGATACCCTGACCTCTGCCTGCATAAACAGACTTACCATTGCCTATTGCCTGTTACCCATCTGACCCCTGCTTATTATATGGACTTACCTCTGCCTGATACCCGGTCCTGACCTTTGGTCCCCCATACGGATTCCAGTACACCAGATTCTCACCTACGGATCTCCTGCCTACCGGAAGCCCAAGCCCCCAGCTCTCTGTACCCACTTCGGGGGTCTGGGTGCGCGTGGTTGTAAGGGTGAGCCACTCTCAGCATTGGTGAGTATTAGTCCGTGACATACTGTGTAAACTACTGGCAACAAAAGTGAGTACACCCCGAAGTGAAAATGTCCAAATTGGGTCCAATTAGCCAATTTTCCTTCTCAGTGTCATGTGACTCATATGTGTTAAGGTTTCAGGTGTGAATGGGGAGCAGGTGTGTTAAATTTGGTGTTATCACTCTCACTCTCTCATACCGGTCACTGGACGTTTAACATGGCACCTCATGGGAAAGAACTCTCTGAGGATCTGAAAAAAAGAATAGTTATTCTACATAAAGATGGCCTAGGTTATAAGAAGATTGCCAAGACCCTGAAACTGAGCTGCAGCATGGTGGCCAAGACCATACAATGATTTAACAGGACAGGTTCCACTCAGAACAGGCCTCGCCATGGTCGATCAAAGAAGTTGAGTGCACGTGCTCAGCGTCATATCCAGAGGTTTTCTTTGGGAAATAGACGTATGAGTGCTGCCAGCATTGCTGTAGAGGTTGAAGGGGTGTGGGATCAGCCTGTCAGTGCTCAGACCATACGCCGCACACTGCATCAAATTGATCTGCATGGCTGTCGCCCCAGAAGGAAGCCTTTTCTAAAGATGATGCACAAGAAAGCCTGCAAACAGTTTGCTGAAGACAAGCGACTAAGGACATGGATTACTGGAACCATGTCCTGTGGTCTGATGAGACCAAGATAAACTTATTTGGTTCAGATGGTGTCAAGTGTGCGTGTTGCAGCAACCAGGTGAGGAGTACAAAGACAAGTGTGTCTTGCCTACAGTCAAGCATGATGATGGGAGTGTCATGGTCTGGAGTTGCATGAGTGCTGCTGGCACTGGGGAGCTACAGTTCATTGAATGAATGCCAACATGTATTGTGACAAACTGAAGCAGAGCATGATCTCCTCCCTTCGGAGACTGGGCCGCAGGGCAGTATTCCAACATGATAACAATCCCAAACACACCTCCAAGACAACCACTGCCTTGCTACAGAAGTTGAGGGTAAAGGTGATGGACTGGCCAAGCATGTCTTCAGACCTAAACCCTATGGAGCATCTGTGGGGCATCCTCAAATGGAAGGTGGAGGAGCGTGAGGTCTCTAACATCCACCAGCTCCGTGATGTCGTCATGGAGGAGTGGAAGAGGACTCCAGTGGCAACCTGTGAAGCTCTGGTGAACTCCATGCCCAAGAGCCAGTGCTGGAAATGAATGGTGGCCACACAAAATATTGACACTTGGGCCCAATTTGGACATTTCAAATTAGGGGCGTACTCAGTTTTGCTGCCAGCGGTTTAGACATTAATGGCTGTGTGTTGAGTTATTTTGAGGGGACAGAAAATTTACACTGTTATACAAGCTGTACACTCCTTTATGACTACTTTACATTGTAGCAAAGTGTCATTTCTTCAATGTTGTCACATGAAAAGATAGAATAAAATATTTACAAAAATGTGAGGGGTGTACTCACTTTTGTGAGATACTGTGTGTGTGTGTATATATATATATATATATATATATATATATATATATACAGTATGAGGACATTGGAGAAAATACCGAGACCCCAGACAAATATCTGAATAAAAGATGCTCATATACCTACCGTATTTATCGGCATATAACACGCACTTTTTTCCCCTGACAATCAGGGGAAAATCGTGGGTGCGTGTTATAGGCCGATCCCCGCCAATTTTGTGTTATCGCCGCCGACATACACAGCCGTGTGTAAATTCAAATATGGAGCCGAGACTGCAGGGACTCGGCGGAGCCGAGATACACATACCCGCGAGTCCTCGGCTTTTCTCAGCGCCGCTTACAGTCCCGCCCAGTCCCGCCATTAGACCTGTGTGATGTCCATCATAGGGCGGGACTGGGCGGAACTTTAAGCGGCGCCGAGAAAAGCCGAGGACTCTCGGGTATGTGTATCTCGGCTCCGACGACTCCCTGCAGTCTCGGCGCCATATTTGAATTTACACACAGCTGTGTATGTCGGTGGTGATCGCGGCAATCGCACTGGGGTATTTGGGGCAATCGCAATGCCCTGCACTGGGGCAAGGCTGCACTGGGGCAAAGCTGCACTGACATGGCTGCACTGACATGGTTGCACTGACAAGGCTGCACTGACATGGCTGCACTGGGGCAAAGCTGCACTGACAAGGCTGCAATAGACACTGGAGCAAGGCTGCACTGACACTGACAAGGCTGCAGATGGACACCGATAACGCTGCATTGATGGGCATTTTAATGTAAGTTTTTCTTCCTTAATCTTTACTCCTAAAAGTTTTTTCCTTAAAATTCCCTCCTAAACTTGGGGTGCGTGTTATACGCCGGCGCGTATTATACGCTGATAAATACGGTAAATCTAAATAACTTCTCTGGCTGATGTGCAACAAGAATAATAAGGCTTGAGAAAGGAGCACGGCTGTGTAAAGCTTGTGAAACGTGTCGCGGTTCAGTGACGTCACCCCCCGCCTGGACACTTCCTTGCGTTCCATACCTCGTGGTGGTGATCGATCCCACAGCAGCCGGCCGAGCACCCTCCAGCGGTACCTGAAAACATCGGATACATCACACAGCTGAGAGACTCTACTATAGCCGGCAGGACACCACCCAACTGCACACGAGAAAACGCTAAGAACAAACACCGACGGGCCGAAGGGACCGACTCCACTGAGGACAGCCCCATATCTTTGGGAAACTATCCTATGCCTACTTTTTAACTACAAAATGTGAGTTCATTATATGGAATACTTACTGTATATTAAAATTAGTTAAAAATCTGCACCCAGAAGCGCCTCTTCTCCTTCTTTTTCCTTTCCAGTTTTTTTGGGAACATGGTCTCTGTTCCCCAGCAATGGCAGCCCTGAGAGCGGATCATCCCCACATCACTTTTTTCCTCCCCCCTCTCCCCTCCTCCTCCCCCTATACCAACTAAGGATATTCATTTAAAATACCTATGGATCTTCCCCTCTAACTGCTACAGTGACTGTGAACATTGTTATATGCACAAACTGTCATAGGATATATATTGTTTTAGACTTTTTTTGCGCCTTTTACTTGTACTAAAAACTGGAAACCACTCTAGGCAAGAAAGGTGGATGAGGACACAACATCACCTTATCATGATGGAGGACAAAGAATGGATCCTTACATGAAAGACCTGACAGCTCTGACACTCTTCTTGCTGAAGTGATAGCAATCAAAGAAGCCACCTTCCGAGTCAAAGGATTAACAAAATTTCTCGAATTAGTTAAAAATGTGGCTTCTGCAAGGACATCACAAAGACCAAGCTCAAGTTCCAAGGACACAAGGGTGGCCTGACAGGCAGGACTGTCTGCGTTACACCCTGCATGGAATACGAAAGGGGTGAGAAACAAAGGTCTCTTGAAAATAATGGAGAGAGACGAATTCTGTCACTTAATGATACTTAATTAATCTCATTTCCCCTCCCAATTAGAGAAAGAAAAAAATCTCCCAATTACATTTTTTCATGGGTGCCACTTCACACCAGGCATATAAGATTTCCAAGTCCTGTAATGGAAGCTCCATGAAGCCGGCTTCCTGATGCTCAACAGTGTGGAGATAACAGGACCCAAAACCATAGGTCTGGCTGGACCAGACGTGTCCAAAAAGCATCCCCTGCAAGATTCACTATGTCAGTGTATCAGCTCTCCTGGGTTAGGCCAGCTAACACTATTACCACCTCCCAAATTCTTTGCAAAAGAAGCGGCAGTAGTTAAATCAGGAGGAAGGCATAAATGATTTCTTTAGAATATCAGCACTTCACTAGATACACTCACATGAGCCGGGATAATCAGTGCCTGGATGGAGAAAAAACAATCAGCCGCTTGGGGCGCGGTGATTCCTCACACTGCTCGTAAAAAGCTGCTGACCAGCCTCAATACTTCACGTCACTGACTCCTCCTACGCGTTGCGTCACCCAACACATGACTTTTTCAAGGTCACGTGTTTTTTCTCCATCCAGGCACTGATTATCCAGGCTCATGTGAGTGTATCTAGTGAAGTGCTGCTATTCTAAAGAAATCGTTTACTGCACAATGATGTCTTTTCTGTTTATTTCACATATTTGCGATACCTGAGAACACCCATCTGGAAGCCCTTCAGAATATACAGAAATATTGGGGGATTTTTATGAATAGATCTATCTTCTGCTTAAATATAAAGCATACTTTCTATAATTGAGAACAGCTATCAACACACAGTTTCAAGTTGGGATTTTTTTAACCATCTGAGAGAATTTTTTATTAATATTGGATGGTATGTTTAGCAATTATATTTATTTATATTCATATTTGTACTCACCCGATATCACAGGCGGGTGCCTGTGATTTATTCTGTGGAGCACAAGATCATAGCTTAGTGGCTATAGTGTTTCTGACCTGACCAGACCCATATTTATTTGATTTATTCTAATTATTTTATTATTTTATCACTTGGAAAGACTGATTTATTTATAAACTGTGCACGGATTGAAGGTTAATATCAGCGCAACAAAATATTTTATTTGTTATTTGCAAGAAATCTGTCTATGTCAAGGCAAGCAGACTGTGAAACTCTGTTGAAGGTGAAATCTATGTACTTGCACTTTGTAAACCTGGTTAAATGTGAAAAGCCGGTACAAGTATCCCTCTGCCTGTTCCAGTGTGACCCCCTAATGGAAGTACCTAGAGGGGAAAAGGTAAACGGACTGTGAAAAGCAAGAATTATTTTTTATATAAGCCATGCTCGCAATTTGCTGATGATCTGGAAATTGATGATAAAATTCTGTTCAAAGTGTAAATCCTGTACCCTGAACTTGCTTTCGCAAACCTTGCTAACGGTAAAAATCCACCTTGTCATCTGTTACAGTGCAACCCCCGGATAGGAAATACCTATAAGGGAGAGGTGAGCAAACAGACTGTAAGCAGCAAATAAACACCCTTAAATATATTTTGCACGGAAACTGCTTGTGCGCAGGTGATTGAATATGAAACCTTGTTAAATGGGAAAAAACCCTGCACCTGCGTATGGGCCGGTAATCGGCGGTGAAACCCTGTTAAATGTGAAAATCTTGCATTTGCCTGTGCAAACTTTACTAACCGTGAAAAATTTTACATGCGCATCTGTGTGTCTGCCCCAGTGTACCCCCTGAAATCTGCTGATGAACGGTGAATTGACTGTGAAACCTTGATGAATGGGAAAACCTTGCAGGTGCATTGGCAAATGGTGACTGTGAAAACCCTGCATCAGTCTTCATTCTTATCTATATAAAACAATAGAATGAGAAGCAGAACTTCAAAAGGAACCAAGCCTTAAACCCCAAGGGAAAGTTGAACACTAGCACGATTTAAAAATATTTAACAAAAGAGGGAAACCCAAAAAGCCCTGTCCCTGAAAAACAGCAAACGACTAAAGAAAAGAAAAAAAGAGTCTGCGAAAAAGAAAGGAGAAATACAGGAAAAAACGAAAGCAGATGCCAGGATGGACAACGAAGCAGGCACAGGAGAGCAAAGTACTTATGTCCAATTGCCAACCAAATCAGAAATAATAGAGATGTTTGAAAGATTAAAAAAGAGATTAGAAAATTCTTTCAAGACAGAAATCGCAACAATGTGAGCTGACTTGGGTCATCAGCTAAAAAAAGGGTAGAGGAAACAGAGGACAAGAACAAAA